>NC_064618.1:540560071-541185071 GCF_023898315.1 Schistocerca nitens | reverse complement strand
CAGTTTCTGAGGTGTTGAAGGTTGAGCAAAGCATGCGGGAAGATCAGCGGATCACCCTGGATGATCTCTGCACGTTGGTTCCTGAGGTTTCCCGAAGCACCTCTCACAGAATTTTAACGGAAACATTGAACTACCGGAAGGTGTGCGCAAGAAGGCTGCCACGCATGCAGACCGAGGACCAAATGCGGCAACGAGTTGACGCTTCCCGCGCATTTCTTCACTGCTTTGCAGCCGAACAGGACAACTTTCCGGACTGAATTGTCAAGGGTGACGAAATCTGGGCATATCACATTACACACGGAAAGGGGTATTGTTGGTCGACTTTATGCCCACTGGGAACACAATTAACTCTAACAGGTACTGTGAGACTCTGGAAAAACTCAAACGGGCAATTCAGAACCGGAGAAGAGGAATGTTATTAAGCAAGGGCGTACACATTCTCCATGACAACGCTCTCCCACACATCGCTCGGCAAACCGCTGCTCTCCTGCAACAGTTTCAGTGGAACATAATCACCCACCTACCCTATAGTCCCAGTGACAGTCACCTGTTTCCTAGGTTAAAAGGGCATATGGCCGGAAAGCGATTCAGCTCCGACGACGAGGTGAAAGAAGAGGTTTATAACTTTCTGAACAGCATGGTGGCGAGCTGGTAGGATATGGGCATACAAAAACTGCCACAGCGTCTACAAAAATGCATCGACTGAAATGGTGATTATGTCTAAAAATAGCTAAATGTTGAAGCTGTAAAGTGATGTAAACCATTGTAGAAATAAACAGGTTTACGAAAAAAATAGGAGACCTTACTTTTGGGATTACCCTCGTATTTGCCTTCCCTACAACTCACCTTACGTGCTCCTTCCATTTCATGTTTTTTCGCAACATTCCGCCCATATATTTAATCGAAGTACTGAGCCACGCTGCTTACCACAAATATTGTACTGGCACATTACTGGGACGTTTTAACTACCCTTCTCCAGTGCGTTGTACTTATCCAAGATGTCACTCACGGCACCAACTAGAGATTCTGTCTGCTCCGTGTCTTCCGCGGTGGCATGCCTCAGTAAACCCTTCTCGGTTTACAAGCTGCGTCATTTCGAATAAAACACTCGAGCTTTCGACTGCTAACTCTGCCATCGTCGACAGGAATAAAAAACCAATGACTACAGCGACTATCACGGTGATCCGGTTGCATCATTTGGAACCAATCAAAAGAGAGCTGAAGTGACGCGTGTGCGAAAAGTGAGTAGGCTAGCTCACGACAGCTCCGGCCCACCGCGAGGCGAGGCCGACGAGAAAAAACAGTCCGTGGCGTCTGCGTCACAGCATGCGAAACTGCACGTTCTGCGAGTGCCAGCAGCCGTCTCCAGCAGGCAGCGAGTAACTATTTCAGGCGGGTTTAGTAATTCTTGACTGCGTGTTTAAACGCATTCGAGTTCTCGACAGCACTCAACGAAATTAAGACCTTTAGTGGGGAACTTTTCAATTAAATATTGATTTCCCGTGGGTCCTGCACGGAGCTGAGCGTTTGCAAGGGTGGCGGACTATCTGACTAGTGTGACGTCACAAGGTCGTTGCAGGGCCCGCATATTTCGTTGGCCTCGGCCACGAAGCCTGTGACGTCACGTGGCCCGAGGAGCCGGCGCCACGTTTGAAACTGCCGCTCCCGTCTCCCGACAAGCGGCAAGCATCCGTCTTTGATTTTGCTCTATACCCACCGCCTCCCCCGTTCCGTACTGTGTGTGCCTCTCGTTTCTATTAACAAAAAATTCTGTTTATTTTAATCTCGACTGCCTCCTCTACAACGGAACCCCAATATCACAGTTCGAAGCAGAACTCCTGTCTTTAAAAGCTTAAAAGACAAATAATTAAGCGCTAAGGATATCGAGATTAATATTAGTTGCAAGAGACTGTTAATGCTGCGGAATCGGAAGGCAACTTCCAATGTAGCAGTTGCCTAAAGCGCAGTGCGTAACAATAACCTCAAGGTAGGCGTGATAATAATAATAACAATGGCGTGTGACGAGGGCCTCCCGTCGGGTAGACCGCTCGCCTGATGGACGTCTTTCGATTTTACGCCACTTCGGCGACTAGCGCGTCGATGGGGATGAAATGATGCTGATTAGGACAACACAACACCCAGTCCCTGAGCGGAGAAAACCTCCGACCCAGCAGGGAGCACTGACCACTCAGCTACCGGGTGCGGACGGTAGGCGTGATTATCCAGATGGAGTGCTTGTCTTTGGAAGCTGGAGAGAACATCCTTTGAGCACATCGGCGTATTTCGCATAGGACAGTTATGATGTGAATGGAAAAATGCTCAGGCCATTCCCGTTTCCAAGAAGCGTTGTCGAACAGATTCGGACAATTGCTGCCGTCAGCTTGTTGTACAATTCAACATGTTTATGCACGGATACTAAGAATTTCCTGTAGAGAAAATCTCCCCTGTAAGAACAACATAAATTTCGCAAACAACGAAATTCTTGTGAGAAAAAAAAATTCTCCCTGTTCGTCCACAAGATCCAGAAGTCAATAATAATGGCTCCAAGGTTGAAGCCCTGTTTCTCGACTTCCAATAGGGGCATGACGCATTTTGCATTGTCGGCTAATGAACAAAATACTTCTGTACGCGGTATCAGGCCACCTTTGTGACTGGATTGAAGAGGTCTTAGTAAACAAAACATACCGTGCCCTTCTTTAGGGAGAGAAGTTTTCTAACGTAAATGTGCGTTATATATACAATAGACGACTCAACCAAGGCCACTAAAACAGAGGCTCTGAGAACCATAAGGGAATAAAGCAGGGCGTGTCGATTTTGAGGCTGCAGCATGTAGGTAAGTTCATCTTACGTTGAATGAGCTTTATCAGTGCTGTCCCCATACGCTGTATATCTGAACATTTGCGAAAAACTGTTTTACTGATTCTCTGATAAATCACTTTCATAAGCGCCCAAAGCACAAATTAGCATTGCTGTAGGGACGCTCAGTGGCCACACTGACTCTTTCTTTGTACGTTTCAGAAATGTTACAATGATGAAGTTTCTATCGAGTTGCCATGAACCGCTGTTTGAAGTAACATATTCTCCATTGGAGTCATGGAAGCCCACCATTTTCTTCAAGGCACATCCAGAGAAAACAAAATCTACCGCCAAAAGACGCCAGTGGAAGGCAAATATAAGTACTGAAACGCAAAGGCTTAACAAAACTACTAAATGAAACTTGAAAAACACAGACGTAACAAAACTACAGGATTTCATGCGTGATCTGAATCTCAAGCTAAAGAATGTGCTTAATGAGAGTTACGATAACGAGGCCCATGAAGTCTTAGGATAGGTCATAACTGTGTGTGCGGTACTGAATGTATCTATTCTTTATTTTTTGATTTTAGTTTCAAATTAATTACAAAATACACAACCTCAAAAGCACAGTACACCAACTAGCATATACATTAAATTGTGTGGATTAATATTAAGAATAGCAATCCTAAATAGTAATTAAAATTTCGTGACAAAGTGGTTACATTATTTTTTGTAGGAAATATAGGACGCTGAGACTTCATTAAGAAACAAGTCAAACCTACAGGGTGTCCCACTCGAAAGAAACCCTACAAACATGTGTTGTAATTCCACTGAAATTGCACCGTGCAATTTGTGACGATTGAGTGGTAACACTGCATCTGCAACATCGTTTGAAGCAAGAGTGTGTTTCTGCGGTATTCCGTCGAAGAGCGCGGGTTTCTTGTGAAACAATATTGGATTACTGGTTCCATAAGACATGTCAGCGAATGTTCGTTTAACGGTTTGGTGACCAGCATATACTGTCTACGTGTCTAAGTGCTGCATACAAAAGTTAGTGAACAAGATGGAGAGCAGTAGAACGGTATTGGATCTTCACGGCGACGGACAGCTGCCATTATCCGAACAAAAAGAGACTGACGTGAAACAACGATTGTTGGCCCCTCCTGCGAAGTGTGTTCGACGTTTACCTCAGGACTGTGAAATGTCACGGAGCACATGTCACAGAGTTGCGAAGAAAGTCGGCGTGTATCCATACACGTTTACAGTTGTTCAGGAACTGAATGTAAATGACAAAGACAAACGCATTACATTTTGCCATTAGTTTCAGCAATTTATTGCTCAGAAGCCAGGAATATTGCAGTTCATATGGTACAGTGATAAGACGTGGTTCCACCTCTCTGGCTATGTAAACTCTCAGAGTACACGTCTGTGGTGTAATGAAAATCCCCATGCACTGGTCGAGCATCCCTTGCAGTCACAAAAGATTGGAGTGTTCTGTACAATATCACAGTGTCGCATCATGTGACCAATTTTTTTCGAGGTTACTGTGACAAGTGTAGTTTGCATCGAAATGTTTAGGGAATATGTGACCCAGTAGGACGATGAAGAAATTACCTTCGGCCGGTACCAACAGGATGGCGCCACGTGCCACACGTCTCGAGTAACCATGGCTAAGATCGAATCATTGTTCTTCGGCAGAGAGATTTCGAAAGGATTGTGTGCCCCAAGGTAACGTGATACAACACAACCTAACGTTTTCTTTGGGGTGGCCTAAAAGACAACTTCTACGAGAACAAATCACACAACTTGGAAGATCTACCACAGAATATCATCCGTGAATTCCAGGCAGTGACACCAGAGGTTCTAGCAGCAACATTCGAGAATCTGCAACGAGGTGTTCAACTGTGTTTACAAGTCTAGGGCAGTCTCTTCAAGCACTTTCTGCGATTCACGATCATTTTCCTTGAACAAGGTATGACATGTTCATTTCATTTCCTGATTTTTATGCCAAGCCTAGAAGTAAATTTAATATTAGCTTGTGGGGCCTCTTTCGAGTGGGACATGCTGTATGATACTGGTAGTTTGCTTACAGATTTTGTCTTCACAAATATCTTTTTTTCTCAAAACTTTGTAAATGAACTTTGAACCCCTATGGTTATTATTAGTGCTTCAGTTCATCCCAATGCTCTGACAACAATTTATTGCAACAAAACACAATCGCACTGTTAAAGTAATTGTTTAAAAGATTTGAAGTGCCAAAAAGGATTACATGTTACTCGAGTGCAAAATCAAAATTGTTATTTGTGAATATTTAACTAGATGGACGATTGAAATATAAATACCATTGCAAGTGAATTAACATGCAAGTGTTTATACAGGGTGTCTCAAACACTTGGGGTGAAATTGAAACAGATGATAGGGGTCCACAAGCGATTGTATTGAGTTAGGGAACCAAGGGTCGGAAATGCACGTTTCTTGTGTTATGGTCATACACAGCGTACACAGCATGACAACAATGTAGCTCATAGCAGTTGTTCGAAGTGACGACCAACTTTGTAAATGAACTTTGAACCCCTATGGTTATTATTAGTGCTTCAGTTCATCCCAATGCTCTGACAACAATTTATTGCAACAAAACACAATCGCACTGTTAAAGTAATTGTTTAAAAGATTTGAAGTGCCAAAAAGGATTACATGTTACTCGAGTGCAAAATCAAAATTGTTATTTGTGAATATTTAACTAGATGGACGATTGAAATATAAATACCATTGCAAGTGAATTAACATGCAAGTGTTTATACAGGGTGTCTCAAACACTTGGGGTGAAATTGAAACAGATGATAGGGGTCCACGAGCGATTGTATTGAGTTAGGGAACCAAGGGTCGGAAATGCACGTTTCTTGTGTTATGGTCATACACAGCGTACACAGCATGACAACAATGTAGCTCATAGCAGTTGTTCGAAGTGACGACCACCAGTCTCAATGCACGCATGGCAATGGTGGACGACATTCTGCTGCACTCTCTCAAAGATTCCTGGCGTCTGTTCTACCAGGAGAAAGGCGGCTTGGACCCTAGCAAGCGCGTCTTCATCCGTTTCTACGAAGGATTCGTACACCAACGTTGTGAAAAAGTCCAGAGGAATGAGATCCGGCGATTGCGCTGGCCATGGGACAAGAGTTTCCCTTCAGTCCAACGATGAGGATATGTGTCGTTCAGGTTCTCGCAGACATTAACATCGAAGTGGGTTGGTGCACCATCGTGTTGAAGCTACATGAGTGGTGAAAGGAATCCGCTAAACTACGGTTACACTATAAATCATTGAATTCTAAAGGCCGTAAATTCAACTAAATACACAGGAATTACAATTATGAACAATTTAAATTGCAAAGAGCACATCTTACAGAAAATGTTGAGGAGAAGGCGAACCACAGACTGCCTTTTATTGGCAGAACACTTAGAAGATGCAACAAATCTACTAAAGAGACTGCCTACACTACTCTTATCCGTCTTCTTTTGGAGTACTGCTGTACTGTGTGGTATCCTTAGCAGACAGGATTAACGGAGTACATCGATAAAGTTCAAAGAGCAGCAGCACGCTTTGTACTATCGAGAAATAGGGGAGAAAGTGTCAATGACATGATGCAGGATCTGGCGGTGGAATCTCCTCGCGAAATTTATACCACCAACTTTCTCCTCCGAATGCTAAAATATTCTATTATCGGCGAACTACAACGGCAGAAACGATCACGATAATAAAGTAAGCGAAATTAGAGCTCGCGGAGAAATATATAGGTGTTCGTTTTGTTTCGCGCGCTGTTCGAGCCTGGAATAATAGAGAATTATTGTTAAGGTGTTCGATGAACCCTATGCCAGGAAATTAAGTGTGATTAGCAGAGTATCCAAGTAAATGTAGATGTAGATCCTTTCGTGGACCACAAGGGACATGAACTCCAAGAACTGTGGCAGTATATCTCGCAGGAACACCAAGTAACGTGGACCACTCAAACGGGGAGTCAGCAAATAAGGCATGAAATAATAATACGAAGTTCAGCACTACAGCACTGCACTGGATAATCGATTCACAGAAGTGAATGCAGGTCTCAGCATCAGTTGGTCTCAGTGCTTGCACACGTTATTTATGATAGGGATGTAATACCTGTTCCACCAGCACTCTCCCCACTGCACTTCATGGCTAAACTGACAGACGCTTATTGTTGGGCGGTCAGCACCACGATCCAAAGTCTGGTACTCGGACATGTCTTTGGCGGTAAGCTTGGCTGGCTGTCTGAGACGTGAAAGACCCTGTCGCTCGAAATTGGTATCCACAGAAATAAACTTCCTCCAATTAGGATGTTGGCTGTTGGGAAAGCGTTCTCTGTACATACACGTTGCTTTACGGGCACTACGTCCTGTCACATCCTGTGTTAAATGAATGTCAGCCAACTCCCATGACAAGTAGCGTTCCATTTTGGACCAAGCGCCATGCACTCAACACAGTTCACCATGGACACATCGCAAGCTGTCTGATATAATGGACAACTGACACCAGGAATAGTGGTGTGCGTGCGGCAAAGGTTATTGCGCCGGTGCGATGCATGCTATGAGCTAAGTTGTGTACAATATGTCCGTTTAGTGAGTAGGTGTGTGTACTGGGTATCACTCCCTGCCTGTTAAAGTATACAATAGACATATGGGATCCTTGAGAAGGTATGGTAGAACGTCATGCACCATTGTCATGCATGTTTTGAGATTAGCCGTCGCCACTTTGAATAATTACTCTGAGCTACGTTGTTGTTATGCGGTGGGCATTGTGTATGTCCATAAGAGAATAAATATGCATTTCCGACCATTGGCTCCCTATCTCAATATAATCAGTTGTGGACGCACTATCACCTGTTTTAGTTTGATCTAAAAGGTTTGAGGCACCCTGTATACCCACATCGGAGTCATACTCTAGTGGATAATATCAGAAGCTCGATGAGGTTGTTCGCGCATAATAGAAGTCACGATACTTGAACGTTGAAGCGCAATGCAGAAAGCCCTGCAGAGGATCACTGATTGTTACAGGGCCTAGCAGTTAAATTTAGTGTATTGCTCATAAATAGGAAAAGAGATTTATTACTGTTTGAGTACTGTACTGGTGATCAATCAATGGAAACAGTAATTACCATACAATATATAGTTATATCTATCCAGAGCAAATTAACTGTAGGAAAAATAGATGCTTGGCTCAGATTCACTGGAAGAATCTTAATGAAACCTAATTCATCCAAGGAAGAAGGGACCTAAAAACAACTGCTTGAGATATTCTTGAAAAGATAGAGAAGATCCAAACGAACACATACATAGGGTATAACGCACTTTCATCAATCCAAATGACTCGTTTTCAGTCATACACCGTCCAATGGCGTCGCTATTTACACCACGTCAAGTGTCTCTTAGCACTGACTACTTAAAAAATGGTTCAAATGGCTCTGAGCACTATGGGACTCAACTGCTGTGGTCATAAGTCCCCTAGAACTTAGAACTACTTAAACCTAACTAACCTAAGGACAGCACACAACACCCAGCCATCACGAGGCAGAGAAAATCCCTGACCCCGCCGGGAATCGAACCCGGGAACACGGGCGTGGGAAGCGAGAACGCTACCGCACGACCACGAGATGCGGGCACTGACTACTTAGATGTGATCTACTTGATCACTGTCCCACACTCTTCTTAGCTTTTCAAACAGAGTCACTGTGTTAACTGGACTGCTGGTAGCACTTTGAAACTCACGAGTGATTCCTTCGGCTGATTTCATGCGACTGTTTACAATCACCCTTCTCTATGCTCGACGGTCCCCCTCGGTTAGTGACTCTGAGCACTATGGGACTCAACTGCTGTGGTCAGCAGTCCCCTAGAACTTAGAACTACTTAAACCTAACTAACCTAAGGACATCACACACATCCATGCCCGAGGCAGGATTCGAACCTGCGACCGTAGCAGTCGCACGGTTCCGGACTGCGCGCCTAGAACCGCGAGACCACCGCGGCCGGCCCCCTCGGTTAGTGTTTGAGGTCTGTATGGTTTTGGTTTAGCGGTGGTAGTTCCTTCGAATTTCCATACCATATCACATCGTCAACAGTCAATTTGGGCTCCTAGAGAAGCGTTGAAATATCCCTGACGCATCTATTACTCAGGAGACATTCAAGGACTAGTCCACGTTCAAAGTCAATGAGCTCTTCTGATGAACCTGTTCTGTTGTTACTGCTCCTGTACTGACAACACAATACTCTCCACCTCCTTCTATACTGGCAGGTCCACCTCACGTGACATCAAGTGGCCTATTTCGCATTACGTAGGGGTGTCTGGATATTTCCTTCTGGTCAGATAGTGTATTTTTGCACAAGGGAAGGCCGAATCAATAACAAAAGAACCACGAATATGAAATAATATCCCTCCATTACAAGCCCTCTCATCTCCAGATTCTTCCGAACGTGTATCTAAGTCGTTATATATGCCATCAGTTGTCACACTGTTTAGCACGCACGACTAATTGTCTTTGTTGTACTTTAAGACAACCACCCACGATTAACAAGTAAATCAAACTATTGTTTAAACTGAGTCAACACCACACGTTTGTTCCCAGCCAACTAATTACCACTGAAAAACTCATTAGAGTATATATTATGTAATTCTCCGAGCTAGAGAATGTTATAAATCTTTAATATAAAATTGTGTTTAGTGATAGTATCCGAGCTCATATGGTGCATATTGCTAGCCTTAAAATTTAGTTCCTTAGTTAGTTAGTTTCGTGTTCCATGGATCATTTGTACGATAAATTGTAATGCTGTGGAACGATTCATTTTATATAACATCAAAACTTAATTTTTAAATTTGGCTACATGCTGAACATTTATAAATTCTTTTTTAATATGCAGATGTGCGTTAGTAATTCCTACCCAACACCTTTTACAAATTACAGTGACAGAAATTCTTTTACGAAATAGGAGAACTGTCAAGTAGAAATTTTTTCAGTTTGTTTTCATATTTTACTTTCCTATGTCAGTATTTTATACCACTAGGTACGTTATCAAAAATTATAGTTGCAGCATTGTGTATACCTTTTCGTGCTAAAAATAATCTTAATGTGGAATAATGAATATAATTTTTCCTTCTAGCATAGTAATTATGTACGGTACATCACTGTTCCTTTTGAACTGTAATGGATTATTACAACAAACTTCATGAGGCAATAAATATAATGCAAAGGAGTAGTCACAATGCTCAAGTTCTTAAACAGATGTATACAAGATGACCATGCTTAGCACCACATATTATTCTTACAGCATGTTTCTGAGCAACAAAGACTTTTTTTTAAATATGAGGTACCCTAGAACATTATTCCATATATTTCTGAATGAAAATAGGTAAAGTATGTCAGCTTATCGATTTTTCTCTCCCTGAGCCTTACAATGATACTATGTGGCTGAACTGTGTTGCTTTAGAAGCTCCAAAGCGTTCTTCTTCCAGTTTGAATTCTTGTCTATATGGACACCCAAGAATTTTGAAGTTTTCACCCTATTTATTCTGTCCTCACCATGTGATATATTTATCATTGGTGTAGTACCCCTAGATGTGCAGAAATGAATATTTTGTGTCTTTTTAGAATTGAGGGTGAGGCCATTCACAGAAAACTAGTCAATGATACTTTTAAGAACATCGTTTACTAGTTCTTCTGTTTCTTCATGTATGCTTAGATTGCTTACAAAGCTTGTATCATCTGCAGAAAGAGCTAATTCTGCTCATTGTACTTATATGAGATTGTATATATACATGAGAAATAATAATGGACCTGAGACTGAGCCTTGGGGAACCCCCATAAAATTCATGATTTTCCCTGGTCAGAATAATGTCCCTGGACTACATTTGTTGACCTACTGCGTACAACTTTCTGTATTCTTTTGGTTTGATGCAACATTATTCATTGGTTGGCTATACCATCAAACCCATTACACGTCAGCTTATCTAGGAGAATATTGTGATTCACACAGTCATGTGCTTTAGACAGGTTGCAGAATATAACAACTGTGGCTATTTTAATATTTAATGCTTTTAAAATATAATGAGAAAACGTGTAAACTGCATTCTCAGTAGAACATCTCTTCTGAAATCCAAATTGTGGTTGCTGATGGTGGTATCGTTGTTGAGCTGATACATCATCCTATAATCCATGACCTTCTCAAAAATTTCGGAAAGTGATGTCAACAGGGAAACCAGTCGATAGTTACTGACACTCCCGTATCACCTTTCATATGGAGTGGTTCGAGAATGGCATATTTCAGTCTCTCTGGAAAAATGCCTCGAGTTAGTGATGCATTATGTATTTCATATAATGCAGCGGTTATTATATGGAAACACACCGAAACCAGATGAGTTTTTGTTTCTGATAGAATGTATAATTTTATTAATTTCAGAAGGAGAAGTTGGTGATACATTCATATAATAGAATTATACAGACTTACTTTTTCAATGTATAATTCTCTTGATTTGTTTGTCCCTATGCTTTGTATTATGTTTAAGAAATCATTATTAAATATATTTGATACCTGTGACTTGTCATGTATAGCCCTTCCATACAGTTCACTAGTGACGTTATCCTCTTCTGTGGGTGGTTGGCCTGCCTGTCGTTTCACTATATTTCCTACAGTCTTCATTCCGTTGTTGGGATTACTGATTTTTGCCATAATGTGCATGTTACTTGATGTTTAACAACGTTCTGTAGTAATTTTGAGTAGTTATTGTAGTGTGCCACTACTGAAGAATCTCTGCTTTTTCTTTCCGACAAATAAATTTCGTTTTTAGTCTCACAAGTTACTTTAATCCGTCTGGTAACCCATGGTCTTTCACATGGTTGTTTAATGTCTTTCTGATTAGCTTCTGTGGGAAGCTATTTTGCAATAATGATGTGAACTTACAAAGGAATAGATTAAATTTTATGTTAGTAATTGGTTCATTATTAATTTCATGTAATGTCCTATCCTGTAAACTATTCTTAAATATACTTGTCCTGAAGTCATTTATTATTTAGGTGATTTCCAGTTCCACTGCGGAGTATCCATAGTGTAAGGCAGTACCTTATTTGTTCTAATTAATTGTGCATCATTAACTAAGAGAGAATTTGTTACAGGGTAAACATTTATTTTCTTGCTTTGAACTTCACCAAAGAAATAATTAATTAGGGTCCTACTGTCTTTACCCGCCCACGTTAGGAAGTTAATTACTGATATCAAGGTTTCAGATCACTTTTCCTTTCAGAATACTCTAAAATATCTATATCGAAGTGATTACAGACTATTAACTGCTCGCTGCTGTTTGTTATGTAGCATAGTAAGAAATTCAGATTCTTCTTAAACAGCTTAAAATTTTCCAGTGAGGTTTTATATAAAGTTACAGGTGAAAATGAAACATTCTTCAGTGTTAATCCAAAAACACACACGTCTATGTGATGATCAAAACAAAATACATTTCTCTCAATATTTTTGAACTTGTGATCTGTCTTAGCATATGTAACAACTCATCCTTTTCCCATATTAGTTCTGCATGAGTAAGCCACTGTGTAATCTTTTGAATGTAACTTATCTAACCCTGTGTTTACATGATGCTCAGATAGGCACAGGATGTCTATCTTTTCAGAGATCTCTAAATTTTCCAAAAAAACAAGAAGCTCTTCTACCTTAAACTCAATACTCTTATATTTTGATGAATTAGGATAACGCTACTTTTAAGTACATTCTTAAGCATTTTGTAGGACTCTTCTGTTGTTTTTCTTCCAAAACAGGGTGCCTGTATCCTGAGACTAACCCGAAAAAGATACCTCTCTCACAGCATTAAAATTATTTTGAATTTAATATTCACATTTAACGTCCCTGTTTGCAATTACTCTGTTATCGAGTTATTATGCTGCCGGATGTGACGTGACTGTACTGTACGTCGTCAAATAATACAATACTTAGGCCGACGTCCCGATCTGTCGCAGTCACTCCAGTCTCACTGGGGAGTGAGTTGTGAGATTTTAATTTCAATTGCTTCCTCAATGAGAGTACTTTGTCGCAGACACCATTCATTGTCGTAATGACACAGGCGTCATGGAATAGTGATAGGTGTCCTTCTAAAGCGTACACTGTCACGGCACAGCGTGAGAGTCATCATCTCTCGTGTTCTATTCGGCGATGCTTCATGTCGGGAAAATTGCCTGCTGTGGAAAGTGTCAAGTATTCGGGGGTTGTGTGACCCTTTGTAAAAGCAGTCACGACGGCGTAAGTAAGTTTCATTTTCCCCTCCAGGTAAGGACGATGAAACGTTAGGAGATGTATCCCCATCTCGACTGTTTCCGTTCTCACGTCGGAGGCTGCCGTGTGTGGCCACTTTGACGCTTTACTGCACGAGTGTATTATTATTCTGAGAACGGCACCAGGGAATACCAGCACGCGTCCTCCATAAAATGTCACTACGCGGATACCCGTGAACGACCCATCAGAAAGTTGTCTCAGGTTTCTCACTATGGCTTTCACTGCACACTATGACTGTCGTCTGTAATTCATTGCCGGTTGTCATACGGAAAGGCGTTGTAAAATGTCAGAAGAGATTACCATTATAGCCAAACGTAATTTGGCATGTCAGCAGTATCGTTGTAAATTTCTGCCTGCTGCTAGATGAAATGTCTTCGCCCTCTGCACGTACTGACGGTCAACGAGGCTCACAGAAGTCTACACAAAGAACTGATGTTCTTCACTGCCGACGCCATGGTGTAATAGCCCACCTGTCACATCACATATTACACGAACATAGCTATGCAGCCCTACGCCTCATTGGAGCATTTTGTTTTTGCTTGGCGAGAAGTGTGTGTCCAATGCTTCGGGATTGGTAGAAGGCGCTAAAACCGAGCTTTTCGTGTGAAAAACTATCTTATGACGCGCTTCTTTTATCCGCGTTTGGAGATGATTATGGAGCTACTATTAAAGTACACACTTGCGTAAGTCTTAAGAGCTGTCCAATCGCTCAAAATACCCAGCAATTGCACGAGAAACCATTGCAGCTACAGTAACGTAACTGCAGCTTCCGGAGTGACTATCAGCGTCTCTTCCACCAGGCGCTGAAGTAATTAGAGGAAGAGCTCACTTTGGACATAAAAGGATACGGTGCAGGAAATCTGCAGTGTCCTTGTTATGGAATCTCCCAGTATTCGCCACAAATTATTTTTGTAAACCGAAGGAACTCAAATAATTATGATTTGGAGGGAGAGAGGACAGAAGGAATTTGAGCTCAGAGTCCCGGTTACGAGTTGAGTGACTTATCCACAGAGTCATTTCGCTCGTAGCACCTAATAGCCTTCCACAGGAACGCAAAAAAAAGCTCAGTAGGCGTTAGGTCGGGATATCATGGTGGTTACAAAGCACTTGGTCAGTCTGTTGAATCCCACAATTGTTGAAAGTACAGTTCCTTTGGATATTTAAAGAGGACGTCAAAGTACGGTCTTTACATGCCAGTGGAAAAGTCTGCAATAGTGCTGGTAATGCTTAAGTCAATTTTCTCCATGAAGCATATTGAAGAAATGGCCCGTCCGATGCTAATATCTTGTAAGGTTGGTAAATGTGTTCATCCCGAAAATGCAGGTAAGGATCAATACAGTGTGCAAAATAACTGACCCAGAAAGTATTTTATGCACCTTAATTTTGGAAACCCAAATTATGTCAAATGGGGCAGATGATGTAAGGTATAAGAAATATTTTCTGAATCAGTTTTATTTTGCCCATCCTACACATATAGAAGATTTACGACAATATATAAATCACTGATGATGGTACAAAGGTGCTGAAATATATTTGGAGAAAAGAAGATTTTGCTGCTTTCATAATAAGGCAGAACCCATTTCCCATAATAAATTAGTCCCCATACACGATTGCTGTTAGACCATGAAAAACCGAAGGGTGATGAGCGCTTAGGTATCTACAGCGCGAGACTTCAGTCCTGAGTGAGTTTTCTGCTTGACAAGAGTAGCTTTTTGCCTCCTCTGTTAGTTCAGCAGAAGACACTCGTTGTGATTAGATCCCGTAGAGCTAAGAATTTACCGATATGTTCACTGCTACGTTTCACCTGCAGTTTCAAGATATTTTGTACGAAATTAAGATCGGGTAATTTAACGGGCCTCTCGAGGTGAGCTAGAGTGTCTGAATGTTCTCAAACCTGGAGCACGTGCGTGCTACTATGTGAAAAAGGCTGTTGGTGTCTTATACTAGGGGAGTGCCCACAGTATACTTATCAAGGAAATAAACAACGTGGGAGGAATACCGTTTCCATCAGAGCAAAATCCTCTCTGTCCCAGTCCATCGTTCAGCTACTTTCTCGAAGTCCATCTCCTTATAAGGAATTGGACTTTGGAATATCTCCCACATAGTAGCGGCCCGTGAGAATACATTCGGGATGTTCACATATTTTTAGATTCAGATAAATATGCGAGTATGAAATTGGTAGCATCTCCTGTATAACAGTTACGCTTACCAACACATTTACACAACTATAGGCACTGCCAACAATAACAACAACAATAATAATAATAATAATAATAATAATATGCTTAACTTATCTGAAAAAAGAAAGAATTGCTTTTGTGTAATTTTGCTATTTTGTGAGAAATTAAGTACAGTTTAGCGCAAGAACGAAATAACATGTAAACTTTCATAACTCTTCGTTTCGCATTCTTGTGTAAGTGGGAGTTTTCGTGCTTTTTTTTATTTTTCTGGCCAAATGTACAAGAACCCTAAGACAAGTACCACATAACGAATTAACTTGTGGGTCCTAATTGCTTTGCGGCTAACTTTTCATGGTAATTTTGTTTTCTGTTAGCACTTAAAACAGATTCAGCAGAGTTCATGTTGACAGTACACACGAAAGCAGATTTTACACAGTAAAACACAAATTGCCGTTTGTGGAAATGATTAAATTCATGTAGTACTGTCTACCAACATGGTCCCTTGACTATTTTCGAACAGAAATGAGGCGCCGAGAATCACAATGGCCAAAAGCACACCGTCGTTGGTCACACATTTAACTGCATCTCAAAAAAAACCTTGAGTCAGCTTTTCGTGAATATTCCTTCTATACAGCGTGCGCCTACAGCGCAGATAACCGTGACCCACTGTAAGATGAACAGATTTCAGAAACACGAATAAACGCTACAGTCTCACAATCGACGATGATATACTTTATGTTTCTCAGCGCCTCAAGTGGATTACTTTATGATAAAATCCTAAACTGAATATATCTCATTCATAATCCCAAAAGATAGATTTTTCTGTCAGCATGGCTGAAACATATATTGACGTCCGATGTAATTTTACTACATAGTGAGTGAATTGCCATATCTGAGGAGTGTGCTACCGTCTAGCAGGATAAAAGCGAACAGTGATAAAAGTTTGATACAGTGAGTTTCCACCTGGTGGCACTGGTGTAAACTTGTATTTGAACAGTGCACGTTGTTTACCAAATCCACACATATTTGGCCCATAAGGCAATATCGTCATGTCGGTTGCGCATGCGCAAAAACTCCCTTAAATGTGTACAACTGAAGGTGTTCTCATGACCCAGATGCCAAGTTTCACGGAGACTCGAGGACTAACAATCTAGCATAGCGCAGTAGATTTAGCGCCGTGCATTTTAGATTACCGCATGTACATTACGTTTAACAACATTCAAACAAAAATAACCAATAAATCCGAAAGGTGTCAAAAGTTAGGGTTCTCACGTGCTCTTATATAGCAGTCATCACGGCCACTGCATTATATTAGACAGCTGAATAAACTCTTCGGCTTCAGAAGACAATAACATACCTACCTAATCAACAATGATGATTACCATTGTTTCTGTATGCACCCTTTCCCTTATGCAGCCTTCTTTCCAGCCAGATCTTCATTATTTCCCAGTATTCTTAGCTGGTGCAGTCTCCTTAAATTTTCTTTCCCCAGAACTCGCTATATCAGAAAACATCTGTTTTTTACACCTATAAATTCTTTTCATATCTACCACTATCATCATTGTTTTGATTGTCATCATTAATATTATTATTATTATTATTATTGTTATTATTGTTATTATTATTAGTCTTATCACTGTTAGTGGAGGCAGCAGCAGTAGTAAAGCTATTGTCTGTGTTAATTTTATTAGTTCATAGTCGGCATTATTTGTTCACATTGTCACTATAGACACTCAAATCATTTTAATACAAGGAGCATCCAATAAGTAACGCAACACATTTTTTTTCGGAATGCAGGTTGGCTATATTCAGGATTCTAATAAACCTCAATCTTTTGGCAGGGAAACCCTATTTTTCCACATAATCCTCGTCCAATGCGACGGCTGAACGCCACCTCACTCGAAGAGCCTGTATGTCTGCATGGTACAACTCTACTGGTCGACGTCAGAGCCAACGTCTTGCTACATCAGGAACCTCCCCATCAACCACGTACTGGTCCCACGGATTGCATCCTTCGTTGGACCAGACAGATGGAAATCGGAAAGTACGAGTCCTGGCTGAGGGGAGGATGAAGAAGAACGTCCAATTTAGTCTTGTGAGGTCTTCTGTGTTGCGCAGACTTGTGTGGGGTCTTGCGTTGTCACGGAGAAGGAGAAGTTCGTCGGAAATTTTTGGCGACGAACGCGCTGAAGTAGTTTCTTTAATTTCCTTCAGAGTTGATCGCTGCACCATGTGGGAAGACAACAAACAGAATAACTCCTTCAGAGTTGTTGAAGAACGTCGCTATGACTTTACCAGCTGAGGGTGTGGCTTTGAACTTTTTCTGCGGAGGAGAGTTGGTGTGGTGCCGCTCCATGGATTGCCGTTTTCTTTCCGTTTCGAAGTGATAAGCGCCTGCTTCATCGCCTGTGACGTTGTTCGGCAATAAATTGCCATGATCAGCCCCGTAACGCTCAAGCAATTCCGCAAAGATGCTCCTTCGTTACTCTTTATGATCCTGTGTTAGGCAACGAAGAATGCAGTGGGCACACACCGTTGAGTACCCCAATTGGTGGACGAGTGTGTCAGCACTACCAACAGAACTGTCCAGTTGAGCAGCGAGGCGTTTGATTGTCATCCGTCGATCACCTCGAATGAGTGTGTCCGCACGTTCCAACATAGCAGGAGTCACAGCAGCGTGTGGCCGGCTGAATATCGAACAGGTTTGCGCGATGTTGTTACGATGATGAGATAAGCCTCGCACAAAGATTCATCCTGCTTGTGTTCACTGTCAGGTCTCTATTCTGCAAGCGCCCACGAATGTATGCGGAGCTCTAGTTTTCCACAAAAGGGAACTCAGTGATAGCTCTCTGCTTGGAACGCACCTCTGTTACAGAAGTCGTTTTGAAGGCTACACATAGCGCCGCCAGCTACAGAAACTTCTTGAAACTAAACGGGCTGATGAGAGAACACTCCACTATGTTCCACCTCAAATTCTGCATTTTTTCAAGCGAAGTTGGCCGAGAAAAAACTGTTGCGTTACTTATTGACACCCCTCGTATTATATACCGTGCTAAAATTGATATTTCTTAGGTACCAGTACCTATGACGTGAAAAAAGATACTGTATGTGTGATATGCTGGTTCGATATAAGAGAGGGACTGATGACCTTGATTAGACCCGGTTAAACAAATAAATAAATAAAAGGAAAGAAAAAGGAACAGTCGCTTACAGAAAATATTGTAATAGACATCCTGGTTAATGCTCACGGTGACCTGAATCTCGGTGCTCTCATCAAGCGCTAAAAATACCCACAAAACATCACAGAACCATCTCTGGTCTCAACTACAACCTTCAAACACTACTGGTTAAACGCCATATTGCGCCGTTGGTTCACTCGACGCTGTATCACTTAAAATGACTCAAAAACGTGACTCATCCGACTATGCTATAAGCCTCCAGGCAGCTACTGCCCAATATTCCTGTGTATTTTAGCTCACTGAAGACACGCAACTTTTTATACCGATGCAAGGAGTGGCCGTTTGTGTGGTACGAGACTCCAAGTCTCTAATGAATGCACTTCTTTTCGCACTGTTCGTTCCGGAACTGGTTGAGATCGACCTGCATTCACTGACGGCAGCGGTCCTGTGACGTTCAATTGACAAGGCGTGATTCGGCTCTCGCGCCTTTTTTGTTGTGATCTCGTTACGACCATTGTTTTTACACCGTATTACATAGCTGGGAGTGGTACACGATTCTCTGCAGACACGTTGTACAACCGCAGCAGTGCACCGACATACCGGGTATTTTCGTAAACAGTGTGGTCATTTGTACTTAAACTATCCTCTGCCACACACTGAAAAGCGGCTTGTGAAGTACAGTTCTAGATGGGCAAGTCCAAACACGATAGCTCATTTCTACCATTTTGTCACGTCAGAGATGGAGATTCACGTGACAGCCTGGAACCAGTTATACGCTACCTCCAGCACTCGAAAACGACCCTGTTTCAAGTGGGTAACATATTCTGTACACAAAGCTTAATAGCAAACTACAAATCTGGGGTGCAACATTTGTTACAGATGTCAGTAACTAAGTGATCACAGTACTAGAATACACGATAGGTATCACCTTCGGATGTGCTCTGACGAGGCCAACGAGATACACGGCGCAATTATATTGTGACGTCACACTGGTAGGCTTGTCCACCACACTTTGCGAACGCTCGGCTCCGTGCAGTGCCCACGGGAAATCAGTATTTAATTGAAAATGTACTCATGGAATGTCTTAATTTTGTCGTGTGCTATCGAGAGCTTGCATGCTTTTAACACTACTATTAACCTTGCTTGAAATACTGTAGTTACTCGCTCTCCGTCGGAGACGGCTGTTCTCACTCGTAAGACCTGTAGTGTCACGTGCTGTGACGTACTCGCCACGGCCTGTCTTTCTCGTGCCCCCCCTCTCCCCCCCATACACACACAGCGGTCTGATTGGTGACGTCACCACTGAATCGCCCTTCGCACCGCATGGAATATAAGAGGCATATCGCGCTCACACATGTTTGACTCACATACAATTGGGAATACAATCAGGATTTTTCATGTTATAGTATATTGTTAGTTTTAACTTAGTTATTAGTTTAATGAAGAAATAAATTTACCTTTATTTAAAACGTTTCTCCGTATAAAACTTTGTTTAGGAAATATCCAAAACATTGTTTGTTTTTGAAACTTATCTAGACTAATTTTGCTGTGATAGATGAAATGCTAGTGTGAAACCTGGTGTAACACAGAACTGTGTGACCTTTCTTTTGACAGATGCTGCACTAGGAAGACGATATTTCAATAGATCCCGGACAAAACATAACGTTTTGTACACTATGCAGTATAAATACACAGTGCTTGAAATATTTTCAGATGACCATTTAGTTCACCGTCCTTTCATAATAACTATTTGTTGAAGTTGGGAAGGCCGGCCGCTGTGACCGAGCGGTTCTAGGCGCTTCAGACCGGAGCCAAGCTGCTGCTACGCTCGCAGATTCGAATCCTGCCTCAGGCACGGATGTGTGTGATGCTCTTAGGTTAGTTAGGTTTAAGTAGTTCTAAGTCTAGGGGACTGATGATCTCACATGTTAAGTCCCATAGTGCTTAGAGCCATTTTACCATGCACGGTCTACTTTAACCATGGCGCCACGCAAACTGCCCACAGAATCAACAGTTTCGGAAACGCTTCCACCCTTGGCTCCTCAATGATCATGCCCATTTGAATGTCAGATAAATCGTTTCGTTTCTGCATTACGACAACGAATGAACTCTATTCCGTGTCCTCCCGATAGGCTTTATATACCCTCCACTGCTAGTGCTGCCAACTGCTATCTGTGAGTGGTTGCTGCATGTTGACGTAGAACATAGGCGGAGGTCACACCAGTGTGATTGTGTGATTGGACCCTCTATATTGAGTACACACAAGCATTAGCAAAACGAATCGGCACATTTATAAGCGTTTGTCATTTTTTCCTCGCCTTGGTTTTACGAAATATATGAAAATAATTTCTAACTTGTTTCGTTATCTGGAATGGTTAGTTCAGCAAGCTGTAGCCCAGTAAACCATTATTTTCTACTGAAATCGATTGAAAACGTACTCGTAGAACCCGTCAGTACACCTACAACGGTAGCTTAATTCTGAACTTAATCGTTAAACAACGATAAGAACCCACACCTCTGCTGAGAGGCGTATGGCAAGGCTGTGACGTTAGTTTCACAATTTTCTTTTCCGCGACACCCTGTGAATTCTACCGTGTATCCTAGTAATCATACTGGTAATGAAACATTTATTTCAAATTCACAACAGTCCTAAAGAACCCAAGCATTTCGAAAGAATAACATTTTGACTTCGGGGAATGCCACTGACTGAATAGGTAACATTTTGTTTTCATTTTACACATCACAAAATGCTTCAAGTACACTCTAAGAAAAAATAACCAACAATGACGCATCACGAAGGAGTTATCCGAATGGGACGGAAATCGATACGTGTGATAAGGTAATGAAGTCCCATGCTTCTTGAAACAGAGTAGGGGAACGATGGGGAGGACCCGCACCGCCATACTACGCAAGGTTCTAATGGAGGTGGTTTGCCGTTGCCTTCCTTCGGCCGTAATGGGGATGAATGATGATGAAGACGACACAATAACACCCAGTCACTTTGTGGCAGGCGAAAAATCCCTGACCCTGCCGGTAATCGAACCCGGGATCTCATGCAGGGGAAGCGAGAACGCTACCGCGAGAGCACGACTGCGGACAGATGTGATGTACATGTTTAAAAAAATATGGATAAATTCAGGGAAAGAGCTTCACAAAAAGAGTCTATTAGCTGTGGAAAGAGCTTCACAAACTGAGCAAGTCAGTAACGTGTTGTCCCACCTCTGACCTTTATTCAATCACTTATTCGGCTTGGTATTGACTGGCAGAGTTGTTGAATGTCCTCCTGAAGGATACCGTGCCAAATTCAATTCTATCCAACTGGTTAGAGGGCCATACCCATAATGCTGTCAACGTTCTCCATTGGGGAGAGATGCGGCTACCTTGCTGGCCAACGTAGAGTTTGGCAAGCACGAAGACGGGCAGTAGAAGCTATCAGCGTGTGCGGGAGGCGTTATCTTGCTGAAATGAAGGGCTACGAAACAAGGCGCAGAATATCGTCGACGTACAGCCGTACTGTAAGGGTGCCGCAGATGACAGCTGATGGGGATCTGCTATGGAAAAGAAATGCCCCGGACCGGTGTCTAAAGACAACCTCACTGTCGCCCGCCATGCCCGACAGCGGAGTGTGATTGTTTGGGGTGCCATTTCTTTTCGTAGCAGGACCCCTTTGACTGTCATCCGCCGCACCCTTATAGCATAGCGGTACGACGCTGATAATTTACGCCCCGTTTTGTTGTCCTTCATGGCAAGCCATCCTGGTCTTCCATTTCAGCAAGATAACGCCCGCCCGCACAGGGCGAGTTTCTACTGCTTGTCTTCGTGCTTGTCAAATCCTACTTTGACCAGAAAGGTCGCCGGATCTCTCCCCAATTGAAAACGTTTCGCACATTATGGGCAGTGTCCTCCAACCAGCGGAGATGTGTACGGGCGAGTAGACGGGCAGCTGTTGAGCAACTAAACGCCTAGATGAATCAAGAGACTACCAACTAAGAAAAGAGTCCCTTCAACGACCGGTCATCGAACGTCACTGCGTATGGGCCTTCGCAGCAGCAACTTCATCCATGGACCCATGCTGACTGCAGTTCATCGGGGACGAAGGCTGGAATTTGCACGCCAATACCGCAGTACTGAGTGGTGAGAGGTAGCTTTTTCATATGTATTGTGTTTTGTGCTCTGTCAGACAGATGGCCATTGGCGTGTGCGGCGTGACACGTCTGAAAGCAAAAAACCTGCAACAATCGCCGGAAGGGTCCAGTCTCAAGAACGGAGCGTTATGGGCTGGGGAATGTTTCGTGGCATTCCCTTGGTGATTTCGTCATTCTCGAAGGCAAAATGTATTAACACCAGTATCCACCTACTCTTGGTGACCATGTCCACCCCTAAACGCAGCTTGTAACGCGCCAATTGGACAGAATCTGGCACTGCATCCCTCAGGAGAACATTCAACAACTCTGTCAATCAATGCCAAATAGAAAAACTGTCTGTATAAGGGCCAGGGGTGGAGCAAAATTGTAACCGTTTGTTTATCTGTACATGTAAATCACACCTACAGATTTTCGTCCCATTCGGATAGCTACTTCGTGGTGCGCCTTCTTTTTTTAAGTGTATCTTTCACGAACTGCTGAGCTGAAATGTGGTGGCCTGGTGGCCTGTGTGTGTTTCGTTCGGCTCCTCTGAGCAATTGTTTTCGGCGACGATCAGGTCATGTGGTTTCCAAGCGTGTGGTTGCTTGCAAAAGAAAGAGCGCCGCTTGTTGGGCAACTGCTAACTTGTTCTTCTTATCTCATCCTACAGGGTGTATAAGGAAAGTGTCACATACTCCTGCTGGAGGTAACATTGGTGAAAACTAAAAGAAAATGTTCTATAGTGATATCTCCAGAAATCACCCCTGTTAAGATGTCGGCCGTTGTAGATTCGCAGTTCACAGCCTAAATTTTATTTGCGAATGAGGAAATTTTCTCAAGGCATGGCATAGTATATAACCACAATAATAGGCGTGAGCAGATACAAATTCTTCAGCAGCAATGGACGAGAAACATCCGGATCGCTTCAGTATCAGTGTACGAGCAGGAATTGTCGGTGACAGACTCGTAGGCACATACACTTTACCAAACGAATCAACGGGTGCTGCAGGTAAACGATTTCAGCGCGATGAATTACCAGCGCTATTGTAGAATGTTGCAGAAAGACAACGAATGTTTTATGCACCGCGGCGCCCCGCCACATTTTCTACGGATTGTACGGGAGTACTTCACCACAAAGTTTCATGAGCGATGGATTGCTCGAGGACGTTCGATAACGTGGCCTCCCCGTTCGCGGAACCTGAATCTGCTGGATTTCTGGTTATGAGAACACTTAAAAACATTGGTGTATGCCCAACCCATCGACAATGTGCAGCCGTTGCAGGAGCGCGTGATCAATGGATGTGATGCAGTCCAAATGGAGCAGTGGGTAATTAATAGAGTGGGTGATTCACTGCGAAGAAGGGCTGAAGGATGTGACAGGATGCGTAGTAACCACATGCAACACTGCCTACAGTGTCTTCGTCTTCGTAACAGGAAAATGGGAACGAGAGAACATATTGGCCAACATCTCAGCAATTACTGGTTTTGTATATACCGTTACGATAACTTTTCTTCAAATTAACAAATCCTGTAGGCGACAGTATTCCTTAAACACCTTGTACATTTATACCCTAAATTCTATTTCTTTACTGAAGAACATCTCCAATTTCTTATATTAAAATTTTTATGTGACCTTTGAGAAGTAACTAAGTCTTCCTAAAGCATTTCTTTCTATTTGTTACTGTTCAAAGAACAGCGGTCGTCTATTCCGTTTGAAAATTTTTGAAATATCAAAAACGTTTTATTAAAGGATATTTTTTATGTTTTAATAGTTAATACTGTAAATGTTACCGACTCTACATCTAGATGATACACGGATTCACAAAATTAATTGACGCAGAATGGCCACTGCATAGCAACTTAGCTTTCCTACCCTTTCCAGTATGAGAAAGATTTATGACTCATTGTGATCACTATTTGCTTCTTTCGGTTTACGTGGGTGAAAAATTAACATATATGTAAATTAGAAAAATACAACACAATGTTTTTTTTTCTTTGCATCTTTTAATTCCGATGAGGTTCAACGTAGGATGATATCGGCTGTGTCAAATGAAAAAAAAATGAATTCTCTAGGAATACAAGCTGAATGAAACCAACAGTTACTGGTGGAAAGGTCAATAAATAAAGGTTTGTACCCGTGGGAACAGGTAAGAGAAAAGAAGAAAAAATGAGATGACACTAAATAGGCCAGAAGAATTGGAATAACACAGGAAAGTAGTTCGGTGGAAATTAGAAAATAATTCAGTAAGACATATGCGACTTATGGTAAGAGCGCCAAAGTGAATTACAAGTTCAAGAATGTCATGCTGACTCGCGTGTAGAGACTGCGGACGGGAACGGAAGTGTTAACGTCGACTGCCAGCATGTGATGAGGAGCACTTGATGTGGTCGACTTCTCTCTCGTATATAAGGAAGACTTGAAAGCAATACCAACATCGGTATCAGAGGTGCCAGTGCAGTGCCGTTCGACTCGGAGGTAACTGGATCCACTTCTGATGCTGGAAGCAATTTTCACCGCCAGTGTTTGGCCGGAAAGGGTAATGGAGGTGATGAGGTAGCGGTCCAACAGACTTTGCGCGTATGTGCTAGATTAAATACCACCTCTATGTACCTATCAAGGAGGTTAGAATCTATTCTACCGTTGCGAGAACTGCAAACTCTTTCTTCTGTTATCGAAAGAAGTAGGCAAGTTTTACAAACAGGGAAACGTTCTAATACATACTCGATATGATTCTGTTGTGACATTGACAAGAAATATTACAGACACTCAACACAACTTCAAATAAACTTTGTAAATAAATGTCACATAATCTTCAATTGCTGTCATTCAGCATCTGTGTGAAGAAAAATTTTAGAATTAGTAGTAATCAGTAATAATAATTCGTAGGCAGTTAATTCCCATCTACCTCAAGCCACAAGATCCGCGATAATAACTTGAAGCATCAAAATTTACACACGCCATCTCTCTGACTTTCCAATACATATTTTGTCTCTGTTGCAGACGACATACTGTGTTCTAGGTATAGGCATGAGGCTGAAATGGATACACACCCACATAATATGCATTATGTAATATAACTCCGTCCCAATAGCTCTCGGAAAGCCCAACGGTACCGACCAACCAACCGCAGTGCCATCCTCAACTGATAGGTGTCACTGGATACGGACATTGGGGGGGGGGGGGGGGGGGGGAGGGAGGGGGGGGTACGCGGTCAGCACACAGTTCTCTCGGGTGTTCTCGGTTTTCGTGACCGGAGCCGCCACTTCTCAGTCAAGTGGCTCCTCAGTCGACCTCACAATGGCCGAGTGTGTCCGCTTGCCAACAGCGCTCGGCAGACCTGAACGGTAACCCATCCAAGTGCTCGCCAAGCCCGACAAACTTTAATTTTGGTGATCCCACGGGAACCGGTATTACCGCTACGGCTAGGCCAATGGCATAATTTAATAAAAGATAAACTTGAATAAATTATTATTAAATTTTTAAGTTGTTTCCAATAAGGTGACTATTGCAGACGACAAAAAAAATGTTCAAATGTGTGTGATACCTTATGGGACTTAACTGCTAAGGTCATCAGTCCCTAAGGTTACACACTACTTAACCTAAATTATCCTAAGGACAAACACACACATCCATGCCCGAGGGAGGACTCGAACCTCCGCCGGGATCAGCCGCACAGTCCATGACTGCAGCGCCTTAGACCACTCGGCTAATCCCGCGCGGCTCAGACGACAAATTGCGATTGAAATCCCCGTTATAGTACTCGCCCTCACGATGCCAAAAACCCATTCTTTCTTGCACTGTACTTACTTTGCTCACAATCCATGTTTTGCATGTGAGACGCTGCTAAATTCAACCGTGATTTGAATTCCGCCGAACGTCGTCCGAAGCTTGTACGTTCGGGCATTGAAATCACTCTTGACACCACACATATATTTATGTACCGATTTGAAAGATCGACACCGAGCGAGGTGGCATAGTGGTTAGCATTCGGATGAACGACGGTTCAAAACTTGCGTCTGGGCATTCTGATTTAGGTTTTCCGTCAGTACCCTATATCGCTTCTGGCAATTTCTTTCAAACGGCACGGCCGACTTCCTTCCCCACCCTTCCCTAATCCGATGGGACCAATGACCTCACTGCTTGGCTCTGTCACCCAAATCAACCATCCAACCAAAAGATCGGTGGTCTTCGGCCGATGTCAGTTTTCGGCAGAATGTCCCGATATTGGTGCCACTGCGACCATAGCCTCAGGATTAGTCATACGGGAAAGTAAATCGGGCTCATTGTAGCGTGTCTGCACCTTAACCGAATTAAGGAAAATATGGAAAAACCTAAATCAGTATGGATATAGCAGGTATTTGAACCCAAATCTTCCAGACTACGAGATCAAAGCCAGAACCACCGAGCGACCTCGTTCGATCACGCATTCCATGCAGTATAATTGTCCACTGTACAATTGTTAATGGGAGAGAAGCGGGCAGCTTCTAAACAAAACTGTTTAAAATGGTCAAAACGAATTATTTTTGCTGGGGAAACCGACTATTTACTGTTACTAATGACAGCAGTTTACGCCCAACTAAATTCACTTAGCTTGCTGGCAGAGAAATACGCTGCGAAGATCTGTAATTAACGCCTGGTGAAGCTCACTTCAGGAAGCTATACAACTTCACCGTTGTAACACACTGAATAGGTGTGGTATGCCTGCTCTAGCCGTCAGAAAGGTATTTCAAAGTTTGCCATTCGTGTCGTTTCCTAAGAGATTTGGTTTATAACTTGGGTTGCATAAGAGGAACAACAAATGTGAAGTGTTGATACTAGCTTACGGCTGTATTTTTTAGCACAGTATTTTTTTCGTATTATTGCAGGAAGATGTGACGAAAATTCTGATTTCTTCTGAATCTGCAGGAATAATTCGTTTTTCAGTAAAAACAAAATCGAGCAGGATGAATACTAGGGATCATCGGCCCGTCGACGGGACTCAGAATTGGTAATGGAGGGGAATTCAGCCGTGTCCTTTCTAAAGGACGTATCTCAGCATTCGCCTTAATAAAACCAATGAAACCATAGAGAACCTAAAACTGAATAGCAGGAAGGATTTCAACCCCGCTGTCACCGAATGCGATTCCACAGCCTTAACCGCTGCGACAGCATGCTCAATATAAAAAAGATTTTGTGCGCGCAGTTCGGGCCGACGCCGTAGATTTTTAAGCGAAACGTCGGTATGGCAAATATTTAATGTTAATTTAACCATCGATAATTTTAATACAATGATTACACGGTGTAGTACAGTGGTTACAGAATAGATAACTCCCAATTTTAACCGCTTTATGCCCGATCTACTAGCTTCATAATCGTTTTGCGCCGTTTTTTCATTTCCCTTTTCGACACTGCCGTAGCTCTCGAATTCGCACTGGACTTTCTAGGCAGTTTGCAATCCTTTCTGAGCGAGCTTTTCTCTGACTTTTGTTGTCTATAATTCCAATCATATTTACGAGTCATATGAGACATGTATCATCTATACTACTATATAAAGACAAGTCATGGTTTAACGTTGTTACCAAAAATCTCGGTAACGTTTTTAGGAAAAACCTTGAAAAGTTCTTGACCGATTTACTTCAAATTTTTACACGACACTCTAATAAAAGTTCTGACGGACATAGACTACACAGTTCTAAAATATGTACGGGATATAAATATATACACACTATATAAATGGGAGAGACTGTTAACAAAAATCTCGTAAATTTCCTGACGAAATTAGTTCAGTTTTTTTACACGATACCATAATAAACTGGTAGAAGCCGACCTCGGGGAAGATCAGTTTGGATTCCGTAGAAATATTGGAACACGTGAGGCAATACTGTCCTTACGACTTATCTTAGAAAAAAGATTAAGGAAAGACAAACCTATGTTTCTAGCATTTGTAGACTTAGAGAAAGCTTTTGACAATGTTGACTGGAATACACTCTTTCAAATTCTAAAGGTGGCAGGGGTAAAATACAGAGACCGAAGGCTATTTACAATTTGTACAGAAACCAGATGGCAGTTATAAGAGTCGAGGGGCATGAAATGGAAGCAGTGGTTGGGAAGGGAGTGAGACAGGGTTGTAGCCACAGCAAAGGACTTGGAAGAGCAGTTGAACGGAATGGACAGTATCTTGAAAGGAAGATATAAGATGAACATCAACAAAAGCAAAACGAGGACAATGGAATGTAGTCGAATTAAGTCGGGTGATGCTGAGGAAATTAGATTAGGAAATGAGACACTTAAAGTAGTAAAGGAGTTTTACTGTTTGGGGAGCAAAATAACTGATGATGGTCGAAGTAGAGAAGATATAAAATGTAGACTGGCAATGGCAAGAAAAGCGTTTATGAAGAAGAGAAATTTGTTAACATCGAGTGTAGATTTAAGTGTCAGGAAGTATTTTCTGAAAGTAATTGTATGGAGAGTAGCCATGTATGGAAGTGAAACATGGACGATAAATAGATTGGACAGGAAGAGAATAGAAGCTTTCGAAATGTGGTGCTACAGAAGAATGCTGAAGATTAGATGGGTAGATCACATAACTAACGAGGAGGTATTGAACAGAATTGGGGAGAAGAGGAGTTTGTGGCACAACTTGACCAGAAGAAGGGATCGGTTGGTAGGACATGTTCTGAGGCATCAAGGGATCACAAATTTAGCATTGGAGGGCAGTGTGGAGGGTAAAAATCGTAGAGGGAGACCAAGAGATGAATACACTAAGCAGATTTAGAAGGATGTAGGTTGCAGTAGGTACTGGGAGATGAAGAAACTTGCACAGGATAGGGTAGCATGGAGAGCTGCATCAAACCAGTCTCAGGACTGAAGACCACAACAACAACAACCATAATAAACATTCGGCGGACGTAAGCTACATGTTTATAAATGTAATACATAATAGGAAAATGTCAGTAAGAATCTTGGAGAGTTCTTGGCCGGATTACTTCAAATTGTTACACAGTTACCAACATTCAGACGGACGTAAGCTATACAGGTTGCATCAAAAAGGATGGCGAAAACTTACGCGGCTGAAAGTACACGATAATAGAAGCACAAATGTCCCAGTAAACACGGGTCCGCAAACGAGCCGCTTGCGAGGTAATCACGACTGTATGGTTCCACGCCGCAACTGACGGCATTGTCTGTCCGGTTTCCCCCTTGTGCACTTGAGGCCGTCCTATGTTCGCTGTTTACACAACGGAACATTGCCGAGAGGTGGAGTTGGAATCACACCATACACGCGGAACGTACAGGACGGATACAGTACACAGTCTCAAAGGATACCATTCAGGTCTGAGGAGTGCGACGTGTGCTCTGTTGTAGTTACAATGGAACCGTAGAGTAACGAAGAGTTCAAATGGTTCAAATGGCTCTGAGCACTACGGGACTCAACTGCTGTGGCCATAAGTCCCCTAGAACTTAGAACTAATTAAACCTAACTAACCTAAGGACATCACACACATCCATGCCCGAGGCAGGATTCGAACCTGCGACCGTAGTGGTCGTGCGGTTCCAGACTGTAGCGCCTTTAACCGCTCGGCCACTCCGGCCGGCGAGTAACGAAGAGTAACGAAGAGTATGCGGATATGCATTTCATGTACGGTAGGGCTAATGGCAATGTACGGGAAGCTGCATGCTTGTACCGAGAAACATATCCTGATCGAAGACACCCCCCGAAAGTCGTACATTTAAAAGTGACCATAAGCGCCTGAGAGAACACATGGCAGAGCAGGGGGTAGGCCTGCTCGCATTGCGCCTGAGGTTGACGATACGGTGTTGGAAGCAGTACAGCGCTCTCCAGGAACCTCGACGAGAAGAATCGCCACACAAGTGCCTGTACTAGGCCACAGTAGTGTATGGATAAATTTACATCGCAGTTTACTGCACCCTTTCCACCACCAACGAGTTCAATGTCTCAATGATGCGAATGTGTTCCTACAGTGATGTTTTGTCAATGGCTGCAACAGCAGGCTATAGTTGACCCTCTTCTCGCATGTAACATTTTATTTACAGACGAAGCAGAATTCACACGCGAGGGTCTGTTTAACTATCGTAATACATATTTGTGGTGTGAAATAAACCCAAATGCTGTTCATGAATCACCACATCACCGACGTTTCTCACTGAATGTATGGTTAGGGGTACGAGGCGATCAACTCATCGGACCACACATTCATCCACCACAACATAATGGATGGAGGTACCTTAGCTTTCTGCGGCGTCATCTTCCAGGATTGCTTGAGGATGTTCCCCTTCAGCAAGCTCAGAGTATGTGTTACACGCATGATGGAGCTCCGGCACATTTCGCTGCTGGTGTGAGACGGTATCTAACGCGCAGGAACGGCCAAAGATGGACAGGTCGAGGCGGACCTGTACCTTGGCCTCCAAGACCACCTGATCTAAATCCCTTGGATTTTTGTGTCTGGGGTCACCTCAAAAGCAAAGTATACAGTACACTCGTTAATACGGTTGAAGAACTCGAGCAGAGAGTTGTACATGCTTGTCAAGAATTCCGGAATGGTCCAGAGGTTTTCGAAAGGATTCGAAATTTATTGCAGAGACGAGCACAGTACTGCATCCAGATGCAAGGAAAACACTTGGAACACCTCCTTTAACAGGTACCCCATACGTGAAATGTAAACTAATTGCAATGTACAACCCAATAGTAAAGTCTAAATTTCAAATTAATGTATACTAACCAGGACGATATTTACAATGACGTCAGTGGCGGCTTGGAGCCATGAAGTCGTGATTATCTCGCAAGCGGCTGGTTTGCGACCCATGTTTCTATTATCGTGTGCTTCCATACGTATGAGTTTCCGCTATACCTTCTATTCCTTTAAACGACAATGTACAGATTTTGTGTTAAAACCGACTGCGAGAAAGGAAGTGCTGTGTTGTGAAAATGTGCGGTTTATTCTTCCTTCCCGCAGTCAGTTTTAACTTAAATATCAGATCATTTAAAACATTAACCAATTTTTTCTCCCGCATATATACTTTCCCCTACATATAACTTTATACAGAATCTGTGTATACAATAGTGTGAAGTTCTGTTTTCTTAGTCGTATTCAGTTCGAAGAGCAATGTCGTACTTAACGGCTTATTGACTTAGGAACATAATATTTCTATCAACAGGAGCACCCATACGACAATTTGTATGGGGGGAGGAGGGCCAAGATCTGGGAACATGGAGTATTTTTAATATTTTGGAAGATGAACAGTGATTCGAAAGTAGTCTTAAAAAGTGCCAGGCTCGACCCTGTTGAAAACTTGCTTATTAGCGACGTTTCAACTAGAATCTTTAAAGAAAAACACCTGACTATACTATTTTTTTTCTTATCCTTGAGAGTTAGGGGGAAGGGGAGGCGCGGCTCATCCAAAACTATGCAATCCTACCCGTTCACAGATCAAAACTATGAGAAACACTGCCACTGAACTTACTAGCTTCACGGATCCCGCAGCTTGAGGTGTCTCTCCTGTGCACCTTATGTTAATGATCCTAACCGATTTACCCACTCACTTTAACTGACATTTCCCAATAGAGCTTTCAATTATAGTAGCAGTAAATAAGGCCCAAGGACAGAGAGAGATGGGAAGAGGAGATGGACAAGAGGGAGGGAGAGAAAATGGACTGAGAGGGGGAAGGTAGGAGATGGGCAGAGAGAGGGGTAAGAAGGAGATGGAGAGAGATCGGGGGAGAAGGAGTCTAGGAAATACATACAATTTCGATACGTATTTAGCAATTGCGATTCTTTTATATCTAGGCAAAGTTTTTTATTTCCTCACTTTAGGTCCTAGCAGTCCTCGTCAAGATCTTCACAATGGCAGCCGAATCAATGTCCTATCTAAAAGCGTTTCCACGCGATATCAATTTATAACTTTACGCAAAGATCATTAATAAGAATCACGCGCTTGTGCTTACACTGCGTTATATCTGTTCCGTTGTGGACTCAACCAATGTTTACGCGTTATTAGTCTCGCAATTATTATCGATTGAAACGTGACGGCATTTTGTCACGCAACAAAGTTCGACCGACGAATGACACACGTTCTCACTCAAAACAGAATGCTGTTTTCTGCATCGTCCTCATCGAAACGAATTTGAGTAGGAGAATCTTTAGTCATCAATGAATCGTAAATGTAAATAGACTTCATGCATCAAATAATAATAAGAACAGGAAGACTCTGAAGATCGATTTATAAGTAAAAAATCAGTAATTAAATCGAAGGTTTATTTGAGAAGTGGAGTACTGTAATACGCATGATTCCTCTGGAGGTACCCTTAGCGGCCTCCGACATGAGAACCATCTAATCCAACTGGATACCTGCAGGTAATCCGAAGCACAGTGCAATTTTTTTTGTATGTTACGAGTGGATATCTGGAATTTATTTGCGGTAGTAGCATGAGTGGAACGGCGTTCCTACGTCCTTTATTTGCAAACGATAAGAAAAGGTGTTTTAAATGTTCCATTACATACAGAGAAATTGACACATAATTTCTTACGTTTCAAAAAATTAAATATCTTTATTCTTCTATGAATATGAATGTTTTCCATGTTCTGAGCTGTACAGTACCGATGAGACGCCGAAAGATCATTTGTAAATACGAACATCTCCTGTGCTCCAAAAAGCAACATTATATTCTTCACACTAATTCTTCGCAAGACAGTGGCGATATGTTACGAAAATGAATCAAAATGGATTTGGGAATGCGCAGTGTTATTTCATCTATATTGATTACAGAGAAGGAAACGAAATTCGTTGAAACGCATAATGTGGGGAGCTGGACGTTGAACTCCTGCTACTTCGTGACACTTATTACGGGCTAAGGCTATCGTATGGTACAGCACGAGCTAACAAATCATTGTGAAATCACGCGCCAGGGGCGTATAAATAACGCTACAGAAGAGCACACGCGTGTGACACAAAAGAGGAGAGGAAGGAATATTCTGGCAGCAAAGAAAATGGTGTTCCGTAAAAGCACAAATGTACGTAAGTTTCTGCAAGCACAAAACTGTCGCGAAGGAGACGATATTTGTAGTTCAAAAGCCAGATGGGAGGCATGCCTTCTTTTTGTATTGACAATTTGCCCTTTCGCATTGGTTCCTTTCTTTTGACCACATTTTAGATTATTTCCAGAAGGAGAGTGGTTTCATTGCCTAAATCTCTTTATGGCAACAACATATTATCTCATTTTCAGTGTTTATGGCTTAGGGGGCGGAGGTACGTAAGGCTTTGAAACCTAGCATGTCCCTGATCATATGAAACGTAAACTAGGTCTTTTGTTTCCAACTTGAACTACTGTAGTTTCGTATGATGTAATTTTAGTAGGAAACAGTATGTAAGTATGGAATCGGCAACACAAAAGCGAAAAGCACTGAGAGACCACGGGGCGGCTAATCCGTGTTCTCTTCCTCTCAAGAGATCAAGTGTTTAGGACATCACGGTCTCTGGCCAAAGAAACACAGCGATACTCCTGCAGCAACGGTTAAATTCGCATAAGAAGTTATAACCATTCTTCAATGTTACTTTGAAATGGAATGAAATTCTAAATTCGGTAAGTGTGTTGATGTTTATTTCCAGACACAAAGCTTCTATTCACATGTATATTGTGTTCGTCAGAAGAGTAAGTCAACTGGCGATTAGCCAAACTTTCGCCTACATGAGGAAGCACGTCCTTAACATGAGCATCCCCCGTATATCCCACGCGTCGACATTCCGTGGACTCCAGCTGAGACATTGCCCCTTCCCTTCCCTATCTCCCCTCCTTAAAGATGGGTACTGCAATGTCGACTGACACTGGACGTCGACGAAACGCCATGCTACAGAACGGCAAGATTCCGTCAAATGGCAACTGATTCACACAAGACAAGGTCAACATCACACCACGTCACTCTGTCCAGCACTCAGAGCCGCGCGGGGTAGCCGCGCGATCTAAGGGCGTCTTGTCACGGTCCGCGTGGCTCCCCCCGTCGGAGGTTCGAGTCCTCCCTCGGGCATGGGTGTGTGTGTCCTCCTTAGCGTAAGTTACTTTATGTTAGATGAAATAGTGTGTAAGCGTAGGGACCAATGACCGTAGCAGTTTGGTCCCGCAAGACCTTACCACAAATTTCCAGGAGTTAGCTTAACTTTACTTAACTCCTCCAGAACAGGCTATGAAGGCCCAACGGTACCGACTGGCCGCCGTCTCATCCTCAGCCCACAGGCATCACTGGATGCAGATATGGAGGGGCTTGTGGTCAGCACACCGCTCTCACGGCCGTATGTCAGTTTCCGAGACCGGAGCCGCTGCTTCTCAATCAAGTAGCTCCCCAGTTTGCCTCACAACGGCTGAGTGCATCCCGCTTGCCAACAGCGCTCGGCAGACCGGATGGTCGCCCATCCAAGTGCTAGCCTAGCCCGAGAGCGCTTAACTTCTGTGATCTGACGGGAACCGGTGTTATCACTGCGGCAAGGCCGTTGGCTCCAGCACTCAGCGGTGAAAGTAAAATTACGAGTCACCATACGCCTCACATAGCACCGAAATTTAGCTTCAGTATTAAAGAACTATCAATAGTAGTAGCTGCATTTATTACCGGCCAAATCGAAATTCATAGTGTGATGGTCTAGACTCTAAACAAAACTCTCATGAAAAACGCTGCCTGAAAAGAACTGAAAGACTAAGGGAAGTGTCGTTCAAACATTCTAATGCAACACATTATCTGTTTGCTGCAGACGAGGTGTACAAGTACACTAATTAGCAATTCAATAAGGACATTTACAGTGTAGCATGTAACACCTCCCTTTAGTCTGATGAGGTCGGCGACCCGTCGTGAGGTGGGCCGTCCTGAACCATGATCCCTCAACCACCACTCACGGAGACTGCACGTAGCTAGGTCCAAGACGTGCACGTCTAGCCCCTTGGATGGACACAGTCGGGAGTGCAGTTGGCCTGTATGTCAGAGTGTGTACGAGAACAGGCGCACGTATCAGAAAGTAGATTCTATTTGACTACATATCTATCAGGGGCACCATTTAAACTCATGTAAGCATCTCCTAGTTTCTACAGCACCTTCCTTAACGATAACAATTGGCCAAGCGCATTTGCGTTGCCTAGGGTGGTTACTGAAGTACCTTACCAGTGACGTGTAGACCGAATAATTAGTGTGAGAGACCTTTTCTCACACTTAGAGCTTCTAATGGTAGTGTTAATGTACCCCGATTAATCTCTGAATCCAGTGACAAGTACGCGTTCCAGCTAGCAGCTTTTGTACCCCTAAGCGAGGAGTCGGTTCTGGATTGTATGGAGGTTCATTGACCGATTTCCCACAATGAATTGGTGAGTGATTTATATTGCCTCACTAAAAAAGTGAAGCACCAAGAAGACGCAATCACATGTAATTGTAGCATCGTACATATACGCACCATCGGCGGATATGTAAGTGATCACAGTTGCAGTTATCTGTGACAGGGAGCACTGCCACCGAAGGGCATTAGTGCTATTCGTGTTTATTATTGATTGCAGGCCTGATAGGGTATGTAAGGAGCGTGAACAGTGGCAGTTGTTGACCGATCGCTGTGAAGGTCACGAAGATGCCGCGTACTCGTGTGAAACAGCCTTATCAGCAACTGACAGGACCTTTATTGTGGATCTCCATTTGGCCAGCTGGTCATATCGTACAATATCCAGGTTGTGGTGCATTCGGATGTGATGGCGACCTGTGTTGGGCTGGATGGGAACGTGAGGGCAGGCATACTAGGCGACAAGGTTCCGATCGAACACATGTACCCATCACTAGGAAGGATTCCCATCTAGTGCATCAGGCATATCATCACCCCTTCACATCTGCACCAAAAATCCCAGAACAAGTTATTGACTCCTTGCAACACTGTCATCCTACTCCATTGGTTGGTAATTAGCAGCAGCTACTCTAGTGAATTACTGCCCCATGTATTGACTACTTTGAACACCACAAGACAAACGGCTATATCTGGAGTGGTGCCATGACCAGAAAGCATGGACTGCTGATTAATGGCTTCACACTGCGTTCAGCGATGAATCGCAGTTCTTCACTAACCTGGACCACTATCGAGTATGGCGACGACCTGGGGAGAGGTTCCATTCTTCCATTTTCTTGAAGAGGTACAGTGGTGTTGCTCCGGACGTCTTAGTGTAGGAATCCATCGCGTATGACTTCAGGTGACAGTTGGTGGTGACAGAGACTGACAGCACAACGGTCCCTCACAGACACGTTGCGTCCTCAACAGTTACCTCTCATACGACAGTATCGTGTTGTCATTTTCCAACACAGCAATGATCGTCGATAAGGGCGCCTGTCACTATGAAATGTTTGCGTGATGTTGAGGTACTTCCGTGGCCAGCAGAGTGCCTAATATGTCTTCGATATACACCCCTGGAAATGGAAAAAAGAACACATTGACACCGGTGTGTCAGACCCACCATACTTGCTCCGGACACTGCGAGAGGGCTGTACAAGCAATGATCACACGCACGGCACAGCGGACACACCAGGAACCGCGGTGTTGGCCGTCGAATGGCGCTAGCTGCGCAGCATTTGTGCACCGCCGCCGTCAGTGTCAGCCAGTTTGCCGTGGCATACGGAGCTCCATCGCAGTCTTTAACACTGGTAGCATGCCGCGACAGCGTGGACGTGAACCGTATGTGCAGTTGACGGACTTTGAGCGAGGGCGTATAGTGGGCATGCGGGAGGCCGGGTGGACGTACCGCCGAATTGCTCAACACGTGGGGCGTGAGGTCTCCACAGTACATCGATGTTGTCGCCAGTGGTCGGCGGAAGGTGCACGTGCCCGTCGACCTGGGACCGGACCGCAGCGACGCACGGATGCACGCCAAGACCGTAGGATCCTACGCAGTGGCGTAGGGGACCGCACCGCCACTTCCCAGCAAATTAGGGACACTGTTGCTCCTGGGGTATCGGCGAGGACCATTCGCAACCGTCTCCATGAAGCTGGGCTACGGTCCCGCACACCGTTAGGCCGTCTTCCGCTCACGCCCCAACATCGTGCAGCCCGCCTCCAGTGGTGTCGCGACAGGCGTGAATGGAGGGACGAATGGAGACGTGTCGTCTTCAGCGATGAGAGTCGCTTCTGCCTTGGTGCCAATGATGGTCGTATGCGTGTTTGGCGCCGTGCAGGTGAGCGCCACAATCAGGACTGCATACGACCGAGGCACACAGGGCCAACACCCGGCATCATGGTGTGGGGAGCGATCTCCTACACTGGCCGTACACCACTGGTGATCGTCGAGGGGACACTGAATAGTGCACGGTACATCCAAACCGTCATCGAACCCATCGTTCTACCATTCCTAGACCGGCAAGGGAACTTGCTGTTCCAACAGGACAATGCACGTCCGCATGTATCCCGTGCCACCCAACGTGCTCTAGAAGGTGTAAGTCAACTACCCTGGCCAGCAAGATCTCCGGATCTGTCCCCCATTGAGCATGTTTGGGACTGGATGAAGCGTCGTCTCACGCGGTCTGCACGTCCAGCACGAACGCTGGTCCAGCTGAGGCGCCAGGTGGAAATGGCATGGCAAGCCGTTCCACAGGATTACATCCAGCATCTCTACGATCGTCTCCATGGGAGAATAGCAGCCTGCATTGCTGCGAAAGGTGGATATACACTGTACTAGTGCCGACATTTTGCATGCTCTGTTGCCTGTGTCTATGTGCCTGTGGTTCTGTCAGTGTGATCATGTGATGTATCTGACCCCAGGAATGTGTCAATAAAGTTTCCCCTTCCTGGGACAATGAATTCACGGTGTTCTTATTTCAATTTCCAGGAGTGTATTATATGTGAGACCAGTTTGGACGACAACTCCGTCCTAGTGCTTATATCCAGGGGTCTCAAGAACCAGTTACAATGGTTGTGGGTTATCTTACCTCAGAAGAACATACAATGGCTTTATGGCACCCTTCCTAACCGAATCAGAGTAAACATCCAGGCCAGAGGGGTGCACTGCCATACTGGTAAGTGGGCCCGGACTGTCAAGTTCTTTGTTAATTTGACTAAATGTTTTGATAACTGAAATAAGGTCACATACGTTTTCAACCGGCGAAGTTTCATGTAAGGGGAGGAAGGACGTCAAAAATTTTAAAAAATTGGATTTTTCAAAAATATGCCTATTTTGTAGCGCACATCATCCTGAAAAGTTTGATGTATAAAACATATATATATGATAGATTATAAGGCACGTTATTTGATCTTAAGTGTACCAAGATACAGGGCCACACCCCTTTGCACAGCAAACTTTTGTCATACGTAAGGATATTTCGCTCTGTAGAATTCGAATGTTTATATTTGCGATAGAGATTGTCATACATGAAACAAAGGACTATTGATGTCGATACTTGCTCTGCTGCTATCGACGTGCATTGTTTTGATCACGGATGGGAAAGAAATAAAAGGGAGAGGGCGACTGACGGATGCAGAAATTGACTATCTACAGACATATTGTGGCTTGGCAATGTCCGCCCCGATAGCTGAGTGATCAGCGTGACGGATTGCCGTCCTGCGGGCCCGGCTTCGATTCCCGGCTGGGTCGGGTATTTTCTCCGCTCAGGGACTGGGTGCTGTGCGGTCTTCATCATCATTTCATCCCCATCCGGCGCGCAGGTCACCTAGTGTGGCGTCGAATGTAATAAGACCAAGGCGGCCTCCCGGCCAATGACGCCAAACGCACATTTCCATTTCATGGCTTGGCAATAAGAAGGAACACAGGGGACTTGAAAAATATGAAGCAAGCAGTTTGGGCTTTATACTTCCACAAAATGTCCACAGACAATAACCCCATCCACAACTTGTGCCCAAAAGGGAGTGAATCACGGTGTGGCTACCAAAGGTCAATTGCTGGTGGTGAAGAATTCTCTAGCAACTGCTGTAATGGAAGCCATCAAACCTATATTCAGGGACCTTGCAAATGAAAGCTTATTGCAGAAATGTCTTCCTGGCTGTACGCAAAACCCAAATGAAAGTTTGAACCAATATGCACGGGAAACATTGCCGAAAACAATTTTTGTGGGAAGAAACGCACCTGCTATTGGTATTTATGATGCAGTTTCGTGTTTTAATGATGGTGTGCGAAGTAGGAAATATGTTTCCGAGAAAATGGAAATTAAGCCCACAGTGAACTGCATCAAAGCTTTGTATGCGATAGACAGAGAGCGTTTAGTAAAAGCAGACAAATCATTTTTGGAGGCGATAAAATCAAGAAGAGTGCTTTATAGAAATGTGAAAATGAAGAGAACTGATTTAGAAAATGAAAAAAAAAACCTGCTTATGGTACTGGACAGTTCTAAAAGAATGCCAAATTCAAGCAGAAACTTTAGCGGCCATTTTCCGAAAACACAAATTTCTGTACTTAGGTTCATGTAACGTCCAAAATAAATATCCTATTACTTTCAAACTTGGTGTGCTTATGAAACACATACTCCTTAATGCAAAACTCTAGAATTTTCTAAATCTGTTAAAAACTATCGTAAAAATTTACATATTGAACTATAAATTTTGAGTTTCTTTCTACACACAGAGTTTGAACTGTAACAGCTGATTCATTTTTTCTTAAATTAAATAAATTCCAAAGTTTCATACAACTGTAAGTATTGTTTGTATGTTATGCAAAATTCATCGAAGAATCTCTCGTACTTATGAAGAAAAGTGTACCTATAGCAACAAATGCAGTCAATAGTAAGTAAAAAAGATGAAATTTCTCATGTAAAAATAAAAATATTTTGTTTTGTTTTTGAACTTCCACTGCTATTAGCGTGAATCCTGAGTCCTTCCTGGTCATACTGACAAAGTTTTATGAATTTGTATGTAAAAGTACAGACAGTAGAAACTAAAATGTCCTGTGGTGCTCCTCCTGCTCCAAGTCGGCTCGTTTGACGTCCTACTCCCCTTATTTCTCTCCTACCCTTCTTGCTGCTTCACTTCCTTTATCAGGCTGCGTACTTCTCCGTGGCCCTCCTATATCCATTCACAGCCGACGAGAAATGGTGTCACGTGGCAAAACAGGTCCCTCCATAACCACGGAGATCGAGAGTTCCATACCTACGTCATCCACTTCACTACCAAATGCGATGATGTCGAATATCTTTTTCACTTTTCTCCCCACTGTCATTTCGACGGATAGTATAAGGCCAGACAACATCCTAGTCGCGTGAATGGATGTATTCTGCACTCTGTTTCGAACACAGCAACTACAATTCCTTTACTCTTAGTATCTAGGGCATAACAATACTTAAAAGGCCAAACACATTGTCTACTGCCTTGTCCCACGGGTATCGTTCGCCTTATAAATGCGAAATGACGTCAAAAAATTGTTTCTTTTTGTCTTTTATTAACGTTTGCTGTTATATCGTTGAAATAATTTTCAGTAAAAAATGTTCTGGTAACAGTTTATATTTTTATTTATGCACAGATCTGCCGTTGTTCATATGCTGTATAATTCTAATATTTTTCTTGCTTCCCGTTTTGTTGGAGAACTCTCGTAGGCAGAACTAACTCTTCGTGCAGTCATCCCAATTTGTCTCGAAGGAAAAAAAGAAAAAAAAGCACAAGTAGTGAAACATGGACTGAAAAGCATCAAAAGCGCAAAATCCGTCATGAAGAAAAAATGGCGAAAAACATGCTGACATCAGATCTTTGCAGACGGGAGCACTGCTTTAGATCAGACGACCAAGTGAGGCTGTCGTCCCGTCAATGTCATAACATTCTCTCGAAGAATGTTTACGTTTCGTGACGTCGAAAGTCCTTCACTGCTCCTTGCTCTCGTTGTTGATGCGAGAGCCGCCATTTGAAACGCAGTGTGCCCTTTTTAAGCGTGAAACTTTGTGACATGACATGCAATTAGAGTTGGCCTTTAGACGACACCCGACTGGCAAGCCTGCATCTATTGTTATAGCTGGCTTTTAAACCGGTGAATAGGCACTAGCGGCTAGAGAGACCACACACCTTGAGCAACTTACGTTCTACACCTGCGCGAACAGGCATCGAGAGCAAAATTTGCGGTATCGAGTGCTAGGTACTTATTTACCGGTAAATATGAAGTTGGCCTAAGTCAGGTGAAGTATGTACGGGCACATACCAGTACGTATGAAATTCCGTACAGAACAGAAAACTGGTCTTGAAAATAACGTTGCTGAAAATGGTGCAACGGAGTCATCAGTTGATGCAATGTGTGATGAGGAGACTATGACAGTAACGAAATATTTCTCACACTGAGATATGATATTTTCTCTGTACGGTACACAAACCAGGCGATCTGATAACAGTGTCCGCACTTAAATTTGATCTAAAAATCTACGTACATACATACTCTCAAGGCATCATTCGGAGTTATGCGGAGAACTTGTACCACTGTTAGTCATTCCATTTCCTGTTCCACTCGCAAGTGGAGAGACGAAAAAATGACTGCCCGATTCCGTACGAGCCCTGGTGGTTCTTGTCTTGTCTTTGCCGTCATTAAGCGAGATACAGTAAGATAGTTCTGCAGTCTATCGCAAATGGTGGTTCTCTAAACTTTCTCAAGAGTGTTTCGCGAAAAGAACTTCATCTCTCCAAGGATTCCCATTTGATTTCACGGAGTACTTCCGCAGCACTCGCTTGTTGATCGCACCTACCGATTACAAACCCATTAGCACCTTTTGAATTGCTTCGATGTTTTCCTTGAATCAGATGTGTTAAAGATCCCATACACTCGATCAGTACTCTAGAATGGATCGCACAGGTGTTTTGTATGTCGTCACCTTTGTAATTGAACTACTACTTCGCAGAATTATCCCAATAAACAGAATTCGATCTTTAGCATTCCCTAGAATCGACATTACCTGCCCGAACCATTTCACGCCATTTTGAAACTTTTCGCTTCGACGTTTAATCGACGTGACTGTATCAAGCAGCCTACCGCTAATACTATATTCGAATATTACAGGCTACTTATCACACTCACCAACAGTACAATTGCATTACACTCATGAAAATGTCTTCAATACCACGTTATTTCCTGATCTATTAGTCTGCTTTTTTGTTTCTCCTAGTAGTTACCAACATGCGTCTCTTGATATGTCGATGATCAACCCTAAGTTCTTGAAGGATTTAGCATGAAAAGTCCATGTATCATAGCTATAATTTGTAACTGATTTAAAACGACGCTTCAGACATATCGAAACCCTAGTTTCGACAACTTTAACTGAAACGCGTCTAGCTTTTTTCATCTTTCTTCTGCATTAAAAATACATTTTCTTATTACGCTCTCTTGGTTAAAACGATTGATCAGTTCACCTTTACCTCTTTTCCTATGTCTCTTCTGCCTACAGGGTAGTAATGCATCATTAATTTTGGTATTCTGTGTTCTAGCTTTTTAACCTCCTATTTTCTTCCCGTACTTCTCCCTGTTTCGTTCTACTGCCCTACGTCAAAAATTCGTCTACTGATTCTATGATTCAATATCATAATTGGTACTCAAGATCTTTTTTCAATTTCAGAGCTTTATGTGCACTGGTGGCAAAACTAGGGTGGTTCTTATACATTGAATTAAAGCCTCTTCCCTCCTTGTTTCCCGGTTTAAAAATTTAAAGACTTCCATTAGGGATGGTCGAAATAGTTTTAATGATATGCAGTCTGCATGCCTGATTCCTGTTTCCATTTTCTAGTAACGTAAGTTAAATCAATGTCTTATTTCTCAGGGGCTGTTGACAATGATTTTATTGTAACACTCAAAAACTTTCACAAAATCTATAAATTCCACCAAAGTGGCCGCAATATCGTTCACCGTCTGCAAGGTCCTGTCTGTTGCGCTATATCCACTTATAAAGTCAATTTGTTCCTTCGTCTGAACAAAAATTTTTCCCTACCCGGTTCATGAGAATTTTAGTACATTGATAGGGTGTCCATCAAGTTCTCCTATCATATCAAAAAATCAGAATCTGGAAACTATTATAGGCAGACAATTGTGGTTTGTTGTAAAACGTTTAGCGCCTCTAAGTTTTTTTTCCTTTTCCTTTGTTGCAGATTTAATTTGAAGTGCAGCACAACGGTGGTGTGGAAATATAGACGCCACTGTGGGAGCGCACCACCGGTAAAAACATGCATGATGAAGTGCTTCAAGATCTTTAAACAGAGAGGCAGTGTCAAAAGCCTCCTATGATTTGCTCTCCGCACTCTCTCGATGTCACGCCATTATGCATCTTTTTGTGGAGTTACGTCGAAAAAAATGAATGTTCCATGGGATTCATGTCGGGCAATCTGGAGGGCCAAATCACTCACTCTCACTATCCCGAATGAACAAACCAATCATCAGCCCTTGTGGCCCTGTGTCATGACATCCATGGATGGCTGCAAATGTTCTCCAAGTAGCTGAACATAAACATTTCCAAATCAATGATTGGTTCAATAGGACCAGAGGTCCCACTCTACTTCATGTAAACACAGTCCACACACTAGTCAGTGACATGGCTTCCTTTGTGCACGAATCAATGAAGCCAACAGAACAGTGGATGCTGCGATGCTGACACGTACTTGGACAGAACTCCAATATGTTCGGTGAGCAACGAATGGGGCACACATTACAATTTTGAACTCTACTGCACGTCTTACAACAAATCACATCCTCTCCGAGACATGCTAGCCAGTTTTGTCTATTTCAGCATTATCTTAGTTGTTATCAATTGTTTGAAACATTCGAGATCCGTTTAAACGTTCCCTTATTCCACATGAGATTAAATTTTCCTGTTACTTTTTTTTTCATCAGTAACATATTTTTATATCTGCGTAAGTACATTTGGTCAAACAAAGACTTCTTTAGTCTACGTAAGAGTCATTGCAGAAATAATGCCATTACACTGATCAGTCTGAACATTATGACCACTTGCCTAATAGCCGGTATGTACACCTTTGGGAGGATTACAGCGTGGACGTGACGTGGCATGGATGCAATGAGGCCTTGATAGGTCACTGGAAGGCGTTGGTACCACATCTGCACACACAAGTCACCTAAATCCAGTAAATTCCTGAGAGGAGGACGATGAGCTCTGACGCTACGCTCGATTACATCCCAGATGTATTCAATCGGGTTCAGATCTGGCGAGTTGACGGGGCCGCCACATCAAGTGGAAGTCACCACTGTGTTCCTGGCCTTGTGATATGGTGCATTATCTTGCTGAAAAATGCCACTGCCGTCGGGAAACATCAGCGTCATGGAGGGGTGTACGTGGTCTACAACCGGTGGTTTGCACGACCTCCAATGGACCCATGGATGCCCACATGAATGGTCCCCAGAGCGTAGTGGGGACGCAGCCAGCTTGTCTCCGTCTCGCACTACAGGTGTCAAGGAGCTGTTCCCCTGGATGACGACGGATTCGCACCCTCCCATCGGCATGATAGAGAAGGTATCGGGATTCATCAGACCATGCCACGCTCCGCCACTACACCAACGTCCAGTGACGATGGTCACGTGCCCATTTCAGTCGTAGCTGCCGATGCCGCGCTGTTAACTTTGGCACAAGAATGGGTCGTCGGTTGCGGAGGTTCGTGCACTTTGTGTTCAGACAGAGTTGAAGTTTGATGTTAATTCCGCCACAGTTGGCCGCCTGTCCTGTTTTACCAGTCTGCTCAACTTACGATGCCCGACATCTGTAACGAAGGGTGGCCGCCCAGCCTCACAACGTCTGGACTTTAGTTAGTTTTGCCACTTGTTGAAGACATTCATTACAGCACTCCTCGAACACCCGACAAGTCGCGAAGTTTCCGAAATGGGCGATCAGAATCCGCCCTCGGTCAAACTTCGTTGGATCGTGCGACTTCCCCATTCTACACATAGACAGAACGCTCACTTAGGCTACCCGTACCCTGCGAGTGACTGACTAGTAGTCATTCCTCGCCAGGTGACGATGCTGTCATCGCGTGGACGGGTTTACATCGATAGTAGGTCGGTGGTCATATATTCTGGCAGATCAGTGTACATTTTGCACCATGGCTGATCAGTGCGCATTTTGCACCAATGTCAGTGTAATCTTTTGTAGAATACGTCTTTATAGTTGTCTAGCAATGTTTCCCTGCTTCTCAATGGCCGTTTCCCAGCGTTGCGGGGTTTGCAATTTCATCTAATGCACGAATATCATTAGTGTTCAGGTGACGAATGGCTATGTTTACGGCAGCGGCGAATTCTTTAAGAGATGAACAACGGCTACCTCGTGTCGGGTGATTCAGCGCGGGGGATTAATCTGGTAGACTCGTGTCACGACTTTAGGGTGCACGAGGTAACAGTTCACAGCTATATCCGCACATATACGACACTTTGTGTACGAGAGAGTGTGGTTCGGCCTCGAGCGGCTGACGTCGAGCTTTTTGCACTTTTTGGTCAGTTGTTGATTGAATTCACTATAACATGTTGATTGAATTCACTATAACACACTCCTGCGACACTTTGTGCACGTGGAACTCTGACTGCAGTGACGATTCCGTGATAATCATAAGCAAAGATCGTGATTTTATAGTTCTTTGATTGAGCTCGACGAACTTTTTTCGGCCGTGGGGAAGATTACATTTCTGCTCTTTCACCAGTGATTTCGACACCTGCTCCAAGTCTCTAACCCACGGTTTCTCAATAGAAACCATTTGAAACTAAAGATCTTTACTTTAAAAGTCAAATTATTGTTTTATCAAAGCTGCAATGTCTAAGTGTGTTCATTTCTGTTTAGCACTCAACCGTTCAAGGACCCGTTGAGCAGAAATTTTCCTCTAATTCACCTCGTTTGGTAGAATACGGATTACTGACATTGACGGAATCCTTGTACCTTCAGAGCTTCCCTTAGATGTTGCACGATGATGATCTTCAAGCGCAACTGCCAAAAGTTCCACACTCCGTTGATCTGTTGATGTTTTTGGTCTTCCCAGTCTTTCATCGTTGCTTATGCTCTCATAAACTTCCACGGAAACGATCAGCCCAATTAAAGACTCTGCTGTGGTCCGCAGCTCATCACAAAATTCACCTAAATTTTTGTAACGTGAACAAGAGTGAAACTATCCTAGATCATTGTGGACACCATCTCTAATTAACGTTGTAACAATTGTGAAAATGATGTCGACCGATACAAAACAGGAATCTTCTGCAAGCCTTGCGCTACATTTGAAAAAACAAACAATACCAATGTATCATACACTAAGCTGTGTTGCCAACCTGTACATTATGTATCAAATGATCCTCTTATAATCAGAGACTTTGTACACGTTAAATTTGGTTCATAATTTTATCCAATCTGGTATTGCTAACTCTTTTTAAATAAATTCTCATAATTTCCGTTCAGTTACTCTCATGTAGGTTCAAATGGTTCAAATGGCTCTGAGCACCATGGGACTTAACGTCTGAGGTCATCAGTCCCCTAGAACTTAGAACTACTTAAACCTAACTAACCTAAGGACTTCACACACATCCATGCCCGAGGCAGGATTCGAAACTGCGACCGTAGCGGTCGCGCGGTTCCAGACTGCAGCGCCTACAACCGCTCGGCCACACCGGCTATTCTCATGTAGGGTCTGTGGGGTTTCGCTGAGTTAATACAAATCCCAATAAGGTTTCTTTGAAATGACTCACGGAGTTTTCGCGTCCAGATCGAGCTTTTCTATTCCGTTTCTAATTAACTCTAATCGATGAGCCATTAAAACCTAATTTTCCCATTCAGTTGATCTTATTTTCCTGCTGTTAGCTTCTTTCTTTAATAGACATGATTTTCCACAACTTACAGTTCTATAATAGCTAGACTGCCACGTGTGAAGTGCTCCAAAAACATGATATCGTGCACATTGTTTGTATATACAGGGTGTTACAAAAAGGTACGGCCAAACTTTCAGGAAACATTCCTCACACAAAAAGAAAGAAAATATGTTAGGTGGACATGTGTCCGGAAACGCTTACTTTCCATGTTAGAGCTCATTTTATTACTTCTCTTCAAATCACATTAATCATGGAATCGAAACACACAGCAACACAACGTACCAGCGTGACATCAAACACTTTGTTACAGGAAATGTTCAAAATGTCCTCCGTTAGCGAGGATACATGCATCCACCCTCCGTCACATGGAATCCCTGATGCGCTGATGCAGCCTTGTAGAATGGCGTATTGTATCACAGCCGTCCACAATACAAGCACTAAGAGTCTCTACATTTGGTACCGAGGTTGCGTAGACAAGAGCTTTCAAATGCCCCCATAAATGAAAGTCAAGAGGGTTGAGGTCAGGAGAGCGTGGAGGCCATGGAATTGGTCCGCCTCTACCAATCCATCGGTCACCGAATCTGTTGTTGAGAAGCGTACGAACACTTCGACTGAAATGTGCAGGAGCTCCATCGTGCATGAAGCACATGTTGTGTCGTACTTGTAAAGGCACATGTTAAAAAGCAGCACAGGTATAGTATCCCGAATGAAATCATGATAACGTGCTCCATTGAGCGTAGGTGGAAGAACATACTGACGAAACTAAAATGAGCTATAACATGGAAATTAAGCGTTTCCGGACACATGTCCACATAACATATTTTCTTTATTTGTGTGTGATGAATGTTTCCTGAAAGTTTGGCCGTACCTTTTTGCAACACCCTGTAGATCAGAATGTACGTTAATTTGGCAAGGACACACAGCTGAGAAATAGCCTTCTAACTTTCTCTTCTAAGACAATTTCTCGTTTACTTGTGTGATATTAACATCTTACTGCCCGTTTACGTCTTAAAACAATAATTCAGATGCCATGGAAAAATACTATTCTGATCTTGATCTACATTCATTAACAAAGTTAGTGTCCAAAATGTATTGCAATTATTGGTCACTTTATTAGGTTTTAACTACTTCCTGTCACATAAGTCTAATTAATAATGGCTATCTACAACTCTTACAACGATGACTATGTTGCTATCTTGACGGACAAAACATCTAACTTGCCTGCAGTTACCGCGCTGCCTGATCGCGCGTGACCACCAGTTGGCAATATAAGAACACCGTGGAGTCCGCTTCCTGATTTGGAGGCGCCAGTGACTACTGTCTAGACGTTCGCACGACCAATTAGTATCCCATGTGCACTATGTTCTGGACACTGTTGCTCGTCTCTAGGGTTCGCTCTGACTTCTGCGCAATTCGCAGTCAAATTAACAGACTGTCTCGTACGCTTCAGATCGGAAAATGTGTGTAGATTTGCTCTGGAGGATAAGTCTGTTTTCAAGGACTTTGTTGTGAGGTGACAAAAGTCATGAGATACCGCCTAATACGGTGTCGGACCCCTTTTTGCCCTGCGTTGTGCAGCAACTCGACGTAGCATAGATTCAACAAGTCATTGGAAGTCCCCTGCAGAAATATTGAGCCATTCTTCCTTTATATGTTTTTTATTCCAGTCTTTGACCACAATATGAATTCTTTAGATGATGACCGGTTTCAGTCCGTAATGGCCATCCTCAGATCTGTAATACACAAATATATACACCTAGTGAGCAGTGTGTCTTTCAACATAATACAACAATTCGTATCACAATATACTATCGCACAACCAGGGAGATGTACAGAAAATGCGGTAAAACATACCTTTTTTATACCATATCCTAAAGTGATAAGGCCATATGGCATCGTCAAAACATATAATCAGCATAGCATCATCATGTTGTTGTTGTTGTGGTCTTCAGTCCTGAGACTGGTTTGATGCAGCTCTCCATGCTACTCTATCCTGTGCAAGCTTCTTCATCTCCCAGTACCTACTGCAACCTACATCCTTCTGAATCTGCTTAGTGTATTCATCTCTTGGTCTCCCTCTACGATGTTTACCCTCCACGCTGCCCTCCAATGCTAAATTTGTGATCCCTTGATGCCTCAAAACATGTCCTACCAATCGATCCCTTCTTCTAGTCAAGTTGTGCCACAAACTTCTCTTGTCCCCAATCCTATTCAATACCTCCTCATTAGCTACGTGATCCACCCACCTATTCTTCAGCATTTTTCTGTAGCACCACATTTCGAAAGCTTCTATTCTCTTCTTGTCCAAACTGGTTATCGTCCATGTTTCACTTCCATACATGGCTACACTCCATACAAATACTTTCAGAAACGACTTCCTGACACTTAAATCTATACTCGATGTTAACAAATTTCTCTTCTTCAGAAACGATTTCCTTGCCATTGCCAGTCTACATTTTATATCCTCTCTACTTCGACCATCATCAGTTATTTTACTCCCTAAATAGCAAAACTCCTTTACTACTTTAAGTGTCTCATTTCCTAATCTAATCCCCTCAGCATCACCCGATTTAATTTGACTACATTCCATTATCCTCGTTTTGTTCTTGTTGATGTTCATCTTATATCCTCCTTTCAAGACACTGTCCATTCCGTTCAACTGCTCTTCCAAGTCCTTTGCCGTCTCTGACAGAATTACAATGTCATCGGCGAACCTCAAAGTTTTTACTTCTTCTCCATGAATTTTAATACCTACTCCGAATTTTTCTTTTGTTTCCTTTACTGCTTGCTCAATATACAGATTGAATAACATCGGGGAGAGGCTACAACCCTGTCTCACTCCTTTCCCAACCACTGCTTCCCTTTCATGCCCCTCGACTCTTATAACTGCCATCTGGTTTCTGTACAAATTGTAAATAGCCTTTCGCTCCCTGTATTTTACCCCTGCCACCTTCAGAATTTGAAAGAGAGTATTCCAGTTAACGTTGTCAAAAGCTTTCTCTAAGTCTACAAATGCTAGAAACGTAGGTTTGCCTTTTCTTAATCTTTCTTCTAAGATAAGTCGTAAGGTTAGTATTGCCTCACGTGTTCCAACATTTCTACGGAATCCAAACTGATCCTCCCCGAGGTCCGCTTCTACCAGTTTTTCCATTCGTCTGTAAAGAATTCGCGTTAGTATTTTGCAGCTGTGACTTATTAAACTGATAGTTCGGTAATTTTCACATCTGTCAACACCTGCTTTCTTTGGTATTGGAATTATTATATTCTTCTTGAAGTCTGTGGGTATTTCGCCTGTCTCATACATCTTGCTCACCAGATGGTAGAGTTTTGTCAGGACTGGCTCTCCCAAGGCCATCAGTAGTTCTAATGGAATGTTGTCTACTCCCGGGGCCTTGTTTCGACTCAGGTCTTTCAGTTCTCTGTCAAACTCTTCACGCAGTATCTTATCTCCCATTTCATCTTCATCTACATCCTCTTCCATTTCCATAATACTGTCCTCAAGTACATCGCCCTTGTATAAACCCTCTATATACTCCTTCCACCTTTCTGCCTTCCCTTCTTTGCTTAGAACTGGGTTGCCATCTGAGCTCTTGATATTCATACAAGTGGTTCTCTTCTCTCCAAAGGTCTCTTTAATTTTCCTGTAGGCAGTATCTATCTTACCCCTAGTGAGACAAGCCTCTACATCCTTACATTTGTCCTCTAGCCATCCCTGCTTAGCCATTTTGCACTTTCTGTCGATCTCATTTTTGAGACGTTTGTATTCCCTTTTGCCTACTTCATTTACTGCATTTTTATATTTTCTCCTTTCATCAATTAAATTCAATATTTCTTCTGTTACCCAAGGATTTCTATTAGCCCTCGTCTTTTTACCTACTTGATCCTCTGCTGCCTTCACTACTTCATCCCTCAGAGCTACCCATTCTTCTTCTACTGTATTTCTTTCCCCCATTCCTGTCAATTGTTCCCTTATGCTCTCCCTGAAACTCTCTACAACCTCTGGTTCTTTCAGTTTATCCAGGTCCCATCTCCTTAAATTCCCACCTTTTTGCAGTTTCTTCAGTTTCAATCTGCAGTTCATAACCAATAGATTGTGGTCAGAATCCACATCTGCCCCTGGAAATGTCTTACAATTTAAAACCTGGTTCCTAAATCTCTGTCTTACCATTATATAATCTATCTGATACCTATTAGTATCTCCAGGATTCTTCCAGGTATACAACCTTCTTTTATGATTCTTGAACCAAGTGTTAGCTATGATTAAGTTATGCTCTGTGCAAAATTCTACAAGGCGGCTTCCTCTTTCATTTCTTCCCCCCAATCCATATTCACCTACTATGTTTCCTTCTCTCCCTTTTCCTACTGACGAATTCCAGTCACCCATGACTATTAAATTTTCGTCTCCCTTCACTACCTGAATAATTTCTTTTATCTCGTCATACATTTCATCAATTTCTTCATCGTCTGCAGAGCTAGTTGGCATATAAACTTGTACTAGTGTAGTAGGCATGGGCTTTGTGTCTATCTTGGCCACAATAATGCGTTCACTATGCTGTTTGTAGTAGCTAACCCGCACTCCTATTTTTTTATTCATTATTAAACCTACTCCTGCATTACCCCTATTTGATTTTGTATTTATAACCCTGTAATCACCAGACCAAAAGTCTTGTTCCTCCTGCCACCGAACTTCACTAATTCCCACTATATCTAACTTTAACCTATCCATTTCCCTTTTTAAATTTTCTAACCTACCTGCCCGATTAAGGGATCTGACATTCCACGCTCCGATCCGTAGAATGCCAGTTTTCTTTCTCCTGATAACGACGTCCTCTTGAGTAGTCCCCGCCCGGAGATCCGAATGGGGGACTATTTTACCTCCGGAATATTTTACCCAAGAGGACGCCATCATCATTTAATCATACAGTAAAGCTGCATGTCCTCGGGAAAAATTACGGCTGTAGTTTCCCCTTGCTTTCAGCCGTTCGCAGTACCAGCACAGCAAGGCCGTTTTGGTTAATGTTACAAGGCCAGATCAGTCAATCATCCAGACTGTTGCCCCTGCAACTACTGAAAAGGCTGCTGCCCCTCTTCAGGAACCACATGTTTGTCTGGCCTCTCAACAGATACCCCTCCGTTGTGGTTGCACCTACGGTACGGCCATCTGTATCGCCGAGGCACTGAAGCCTCCCCACCAACGGCAAGGTCCATGGTTCATGGGGCAGCATCATCATATAGATCTAAAATAAGGTGTAGAATAGGCCGCATCGTCCACAGTCATTATTGCAACTGGCTACTGAAGTACAGTAGCTACCAGAAATCTGTTTGCCTACATCATCGCTAGATGTCGCTACTGTCGGCTTGGATGTAATCATCATTTACGCAAAAAACATAATCTGATAAAAACACATTTTGTAAAATACATGTAGCAAACTTTTAAAATTGATAACTATCATAAGACTAAATTGTGGTACATTAAAAGACGAATACAGTTACCCATATAAAATTATTAAAAGGTAATATATGAATAGAATAGGACCGATCCTTTTTATGGTGAATTATCGGTCAACAATTAACATACGTATTACATTGTCTGTAGCAACCTATAAATTGCCTATGAAAGATAAAATGTCTATATGACAGCTGATCATTGATCTGTCCTTTTTTCAAAGCCGCCGCTGTCGGACGTTAAGTAAAATGGTTCAAATGGCTCTGAGCACTAAAGGACTTAACATCTGAGGTAACTAGTCCCCTAGACTTAGAGCTATTTAAACGTAACTAACCTAAGGACATCACACACATCCATGCCCGAGGCAGGATTCGAACCTGCGACCGTAGCAGTCGAGCGGTTCCGGACTGAAGCACCTAGAACCGCTCGGCCACCACGGCCGGCTCGGAGACAGGATCCTTTCAGGAAGCGGAAATCAAGAAGGACGTACCCGAATGGTTCGACACCAGATTTTGAGCAAAATGTGGAAGGCGACCGCCGTGTCAGTACCAGGCAGTTGGCCCGCCAGTACAGGGTGAGCCAGACGAATGTGTGGAACATTCTCCATAACAATTTTACTACCCTTATCACTTACAGCGTGTGCAGGGCTTACTGTCGACAGACTTTCCACATCGGGAGTAGTACTGTCACTGGTTTCTTCACCGGGCAACCACGAGTCCGGGATTTGTGTCATCCACCCTATCCACAGATGTTGGCCACTTCACGCGGAGGGTTATCTTCAACTTTCATAACAGTCATCTGTAGAATAGTATGCAGAACCCCCTGGGATGGTGACAGTGAATCATCAGCATCGGTGCAGCCGAAATGTGTGGGCCGAGATAATTGGCGACCATATTTTGTGTCCAGTATAATGTATGCTGATTTCCTACGTAATGTTCTACCGATGTTACTACAAGATGTTTCACTGCATGACAGAATGGCGATGTACTTCCAACATGATGGATGTCCGGCACATAGCTCGCGTGCGGTTGAAGCGGTATTGAATAGCATATTTCATGACAGGTGGATTGGTCGTCGAAGCACATTCACCGGATCTGACGTACCCGGATTTCTTTCTGTGGGGAAAGTTAAAGGATATTTGCTATCGTTATCCACCGACAACGCCTGGCAACATGCGTCAGCTCATTGTCAATGCATGTGCGAACATTACGGAAGACGAACTAATCGCTGTTGAGAGGAATGTCGTTACACGTATTGCCAAATGCATTGAGGTTGACGGATATCATTTTGAGCATTTATTGCATTAATGTGGTATTTACAGGTAATCACGCCGTAACAGCATGCGTTCTCAGAAATGATAAGTTCACAAAGGTACAAGTATCACATTGGAACAACCGAAATAAAATGTTCAAACGTACCTACGTTCTGTATTTTAATTTAAAAAACCTACTTGTTACCAACTGTTCGTCGAAAATTGTGAGCCATGTGTTTGTGACTATTACAGCGCCATCTATCACAAAGCGAACAAAGTGGTCCAACTAAAACATTCATATTTCTTTAAGTACTACACGAATATGTAATAAAAAATGGGGGTTCCTATTTTAAAAAAACGCAGTAGATATCCGTTTGACCTATGGCAGCGCCATCTAGCGGGTCAACCATAGCGCCATCTGGTTTCCCCCTTCAAGCTAGACAGGTTTCGTTCTTTGTAGTTTTTTCGTTTGACGCTTATTTGGTGAGATATTTGGCCCAGTCACGATCAATTGACCACCCTATATATATGGTGTCCCATTTATCTTGACCACCCTAAAAAACTGTTTGTCCAGACCCAAATTACAAAATGTTTCAAGCAGATGTTCTATAGCCGTCAGGGGGACATCAATCAGCATGATGCCTTAGTTGTAGCCTTTTTTTTTTACGAAGATATGCACAGCGGTATGACTTTCTTAAATGCCACCCTTTATTTTTTATTCGGTGATTCATTTCCTCTCCTAAAGACCTATTCAAAAATGTATTACAGTGTACCATTCACTGAAACATAACGTCATTAATTACATAACACAATATTGACGTTGACGCTCCCAGCGCTTAGTACAGGTACTCGGGGTAATGGAACACATCCACGTGCTGACGTTGACAGAGGACAAATGTAAACATAAGTGGCTGGCTCTGAGCACTATGGGACTTAACATCTGTGGTCATCAGTCCCCTAGAACTTAGAACTACTTAAACCTAACTAACCTAAGGACATCACACACATCCATGCCCGAGGCAGGATTCGAACCTGCGACCGTAGCAGTCGCGCGGTTCCGGACTGAGCGCCTAGAACCGCTAGACCACCGCGGCCGGCGTAAACATACGTAGAATGCACACCTGTCATTCCGTCAACCATCGTCAGCTGAAGAGTTGTGTGAGCAGAATGTACACCAACGAAGAGAAGGTAGAAATGCTACTCAACTATGGGGAATGTAAGTTAGCAGAACAGTAATTGCAATACTGTTTTCTTATGTACGGGTACATTTAGTACAGTAGTTTAGTCCTATTAAATACTGTTGTGTAGAGTAGTAATATAGTAAAGGCTGTCTTTCGTACAAACTGCATCGAAATAACGTTTCTTTTATTGTTGTTGTTGTTGTTGAAGGTAGGCGAAACGCTACGCAGGCAGCGAAACCGTACAGAGAGCGATATCCTGACAAGAACCCACCTACCCGACGGATGTTTTCTCGTCTTGTTGCGACGCTTCAGGAAACGGAAAGTTTCAACCCACGACAACGTAATCGTCGTAGCACTTTCACAGACGAAGCTGCCGAAGTTACTGTTCTCACTTCCGTTGCTACGAATACACATGTGAGCACACGACAGCTTGAACATGAGATTTGCATTCCTAAAACCAGTGTACATCATATTCTTACACGTCACCGGTTCCATCCTAACCATGTACACCTACATCAAGAATTGCAGATTTCCAGAATCGTGTACAGTTCTGTCAGTGGGCACAGCAGCAAATCCTCGCCAACCCGAACTTCTTCTCCAATGTTCTATTTACCGATGAATGTTCCTTCTCAAACAAAGGACAAGTAAATACAAGGAACATGCATTATTGGTCCAGCGACAACCCACGATGGCTTAGACAGGTGGACCATCAGCATCAGTGGAGAGTTAACGTCCGGTGTGGAATTACTGGCCCTTATTTCATCAGTGGTAGTCTAAACGGCACAGTGTATGCCAACTTCCTCAGCCGAATACTTCCTCCCTTCTGGATGAAATGCCGCTAAGAACCAGAATGCTTATGTGTTATCAGCACATAATGACTTGCGTGCACGTCGTGTTCTGAACCGAAGGTATCCTGCCAGATGGATTGGTCGAGCAGGAACAGTTACTTGGCCTGCTAGGTCTCCTGATTGAAATCCTCTGGGCTTTTTTCTTTGGGGATGCATTAAAGAAGTTGTCTACCGTGATATTCCAACAACTCCGGAGGACATGCAGGAACGTATCGTGCTTGCTTGTATTCTCTTCAGCAGGCAACACTGGTAGCAGTAAATAATTCTTTCATTCAATGAGTGCACCAGTGTATCGGTGTCCAGGGTCACCACTTTGAGCATCTTTCAATGTTCTACTCCTGGGCAATGGTACAGGAGAGTGGAAGTCAGTTTTGTGTTATGTTTTTAGTTGGTTTTCATTTGTTTTCTGACAACTCCAGCAAGTGGACGAGTTTGTGATCCCGGGCTCAAAATCAGTGTTGTATTAAGTAATTAATAACGTTGTGTTTCGGTGAATGGTACACTGTGTTACATTTTTGAATAGGTCTTTAGGAGAGGAAATGTAGTACCGAATAAAAAATACAGGGTGGCATTTAAAACTGCCATACCGCTGTTCATATCTTTGTAGAAAACAAAGCTATAACGAAGGCAATCATGCTGCTTGATGTCCCCCTGACGACTAAAGAACATTTGCTTGACACATTTTTTAATTTGCATCTGGACAGACAGTTATTTACGGTGGTCAAGATAAATGGGACACCCTGTATATGCTTAAATTAATTGACAACCAAGTTTACATAGAGAAGAAAAGAACTGGATCTGGAGCATCGCGTAAAATGGTATCTATCGTAACACTGGTGCTCAGCTGACTGCGTGACGTCATTACAAAACCTAACTTTCATAACTTGCCACCAGTATCACAGTTGTGATGCCGTAGGGATCATACGTTAAAATTTGACGGACAATTGTTAACAAAATCAGTACCAGGAACGAGTGTAAGACAAACAATAATAAAACATTTGGCGGAAGATAAAAAATTACATTAAGGAATATGTAAATAAAAGTCAATAATTGATACATGCGCTATGAGCAAAAAATGTTGGGAAGGGGAGGAAGGAAGGACAAATAGGACATGGTGAGGTGGACGCGGAACAGTCCTCGTTCATGCAAACGAGATCCACTTGTTCGTCAACGAATTTAACTATGTTTGCTCTCAATATATCGTCTATAAGCTGTGCTTTTACGACAATTGTGATTTTTTGGCAGATATACTGATGATTGGCCATTGCTGAAACGAGTAAATAAAAAGCTTTAGTGCGCAGCTCGTGGTCGTTCGGTAGCGTTATCGCTTCCCGCGCCCGGGTTCCCGGGTTCGATTCCCGGCGAGGTCAGGGATTTTCTCTGTCTCGTGATGAATGGGTGTTGTGTGATGTCCTTAGGTTAGTTAGGTTTAAGTAGTTCTAAGTTCTAGGGGACTAATGACCATAGATGTTAAGTCCCATAGTGCTCAGAGTCATTTGAACCAAAAAGCTTTAACAAGTGGACTCCGGCTATTAGCGACAAAAAAGCGATTAAGACACGGTCAGTATCCACGTAATGATTGCAGTCCTCCTGCGAAACTTAATTTTGGAAGTTAAGCTGCCGGCCGCTGGTGGCCGAGCGGTTCTGACGCTACAGTCTGGAACCGCGCGACCGCTACGGTCGCAGGTTCGAATCCTGCCTCGGGCATGGATGTGTGTGTTGTCCTTAGGTTAGTTAGGTTTAAGTAGTTCTAAGTTCTGGGGGACTTATGACCTCAGTAGTTGAGTCTCACAGTGCTCAGAGCCATTTGAACCATTTTTGAAGTTAAGCTAATTCACACAACCACTGCGATTTAACGGTAGAAGCCACACACTAGCCAAACTACTGGAAACGTCAGAGCATTAGTAAAAGGCACGATCTTCCACAATGAGAACAGTCGATACATGTCAGATCATCCAGATTTCCAGTACTCATCGTTATCCAAAACACTTCAGGTGAACTATAGAAAGAAGTAGGAAGACTAAACGCTAACATCGTCTACTCTTAGCGACTGAGGGCTTTTTGGACGAGGATGTGAATGGAAATCCTCTGTGACGTGTTCAGAAAGACTGTAACAGCATCCAAACGATTTACCAAATGCGAGGATTGTTCTTTATGCACTTCTTCCCATACAGAAGAAACACCTCTTTCTGGCGCTCCCGCCTATTTATCGGCCGTTATAGCTGACACTGAAATCCAGTCACAGAATTTCGTTATCACCGATATAATCAGTTACATCCATGCATGAAGTAGAACCAAAATCAACAAATACCCAACTACAGTGCACCTGGGACAGGACGTACCGTGCAAGGGACAAAGATGTAATCGGAGACACGCGGTAATCGGATCCTCTCTCGCTATTCAGCTGTGTAAGGTCACGAGGTCGTCCTTCTCCAGAGTGCGCTTGCAGCGTTTCCTCTGTTCTAGAGACACTCTGTGGTCGTCAGTACCACACCGTGCACCAGCAAGAACACTCGGTACGTTGTCGTCCGGTCAGCTTGGTGAGACGATTAGCGTAAGTAAAATATATTAAGTGGTCCATTAAACCAGAATTAAACACGAGTACAAATAATTTAGTGAAGTGGACGGAATGTCGTGTGGCCAGTTTCGTTTATTTAAAGAAAGTAGGGATCCGATACCACATCGACGGGGCAGCGCGAACTGGTTCTCATTTATCAAATGTCGGTCATAAATCAAGGACGTTTAATGTCGCTGTAGCAGCGCAAAACTGCTACGCGTCAATGATCTGCATACTGCTACAAAAATTATTACTTTTAATCACTAATTTGCAAGAAAATATATTTAGGAACCATAACTCGTCATGTTAATTCTCTTTGCCGAGAAAACAGAGCAAGCGTTGTATATCTTAACTAACTCGGAAGAATAAGGCGTAATGCGATAATTCATGCCATTTATCTTGATGATTTAATATCTCATCGACATCTAGGTCAAGTGAGCACGGCAGGGGGACGTAAGCAACTGAGATCAGAAATATTTTTGTGAAACCAAGAAGAAGCATTTTTGTTTAAACTTCATTTGTTCCCAATGATGACTGGTGTACGATGTGACTGTTATAAACGATTAGGCAATTGTCCTGATTTATTACTGACGTTTAAACGTCTGACGTCACGTCAGCCCTTCATACACAGATGAGAACAAACCCCTTTGTGGGTATACTGTAGTTGTTTCTCAATCAAGCTAGTCAGCTACTGCATCAGGCATTATGGATCAGGCAAGTACCCAGAACGACGCCTTGGCTTTGGTCCTCAGGTTGTATCTCCCACACTGTCCTAAGGAAAATAATACGTTGTACATCTGAAAGTCATGTAGCAGTATTCTCAATGGATTGAAGATATTACAAGGTCATCGGTGTTACAAGAAATTTTGCAGTATCTACGACGCGACAAAGAATGCAGTCTTTTTCTTTCGGGCCTGCTTCATATTTTAACACTGGTTTTGCACGAATTTTTTTCCTGTTCATTAACACCCCATATCAGCGACAGTTACACCTGGTGTAGCTGCCAAACTGCTTATTCAGTGTGTTCCAGGAGGAATGGTCAGTATTCAGGGATGTGACAGAAACGATCATTCCATGAAAAATGTCTAGTAAGCAACGACTCTAAAATGCAAAATAGAGGTATAAGCATATCATCTTCCGTACTGTGAAACAAAACTCTTCTACTGCAAGCCTTTGCGTACCAAAACAAAGGAAGTCCAGAAAACATGGGCTCTAAAGTCCATACCCTAAGGGCTATGAGCACTTGTTCATCTTCGCTACTGAGCCTTTGTTCATTTTCTGCTGAACAACTTCTAGTAGCTCTTAAATTAAGGATTTTAGAGCCAATGTTGATCAGATAATTTTTTCTTGTTTTGGTCAACATTGCCTCGTTCCAAAATGTGAAAAGCAAAGAGTTTGCAGTAGAAGATATCTGTTTCACAGTATCGAAGATGAAAAAGTGGTCATAGCTCTTAAGGTATAAATTTTAAGGCCAACATTTACTGGGCCTCTTTGCTACGAATGATCGTTCCTGTCGTATCTCTAAATACTGGCCATTCCTCCTGGGACAATCTGTACAATACTCAGTAATTGTGTGTTTTTCTCATGTTATCATCGTCGAACAATAATATGGACTACATTCGTGTTTACAGATTTTTACGCGCGTTTATTCCGAACTGTGATCTGGAAACAAAGTGCTTAAGATAAAAATTAACATTTCCGCTAGAAGAGTCGCCCACCGAGTATGAAAGTGACTCCTATACCGTTTCGGTATGATCAATACGCTCTGCTGGGACGAAATCTGGAAAGTCGGCGGTCTGCCTCACGATGAAACACGATTTCTCAAACTGCAATGCTTCGTTACCATCGCTTGTTCAAACACAAATTAGAGGACCATAAAATTCCTTTATAGCTTTCGCCAGGAGCGTATAAAGAGGAGAATTGATACCAGAGTGCAAATTTATTTCCTGATGGACTAAAAAAAATAAAATAACACATTAAGAGTGGAAGAGGCATCTATTCGTAAAGGGCGCTCCAGCGATGTTATTTGTAGCTCGGACAACCTTCTAACACAAAAATGGCGAATGAAGAAATTCCACGGCGACACAACAACTGGGGCCTGTCAGGTGGGAACGAGTAACCGTGTTGGTAAACGGCTCTGCCCTTCACAATAAACGCTTAATTGCGCAGTTACGGCAGCTTTATTATCAACATAAACACGGCAAGTTTTGCTTTTGCTGCTGAGCTCCGTCATGTTTAGCGGCTCTGGTTTCACAGCAGCTGTTCAACTCGGGTGGTCGGTCTTATTACCTGGCCAACGATCCTCAGCAAAAACTGACGGGAAAAAACTGAGGTTATTACGTATTCAGAGCTTAGAGAATTTTTGGTCTTTTCAAGTTATTAATTATATGACGTTAATGTAGCTTATATTGCTCATAGTAACTTAGCCAAAGAAATACGTATCTTTGGTTTACTGTCTATATTATACATACATTAAGTGAGTCGTCGTCCTACGTGTATGTGATACTTTAATTTCGATCTTATGCATACCCGATTACATTATGCTGCGACGTCCCATGCTCTTTTGTTGTCAGTTTGGCAGTGAGAAATGAGTGGTAACAAGCTTTTGGATTTGTGTAAGCCAATTTTAAGAGACGTTGCGCTAACCAGTTGCTGTTCTCTGCGTATGTAGTTGGCAGACATCTGTAGAACTCTAGGTATCCTCTCAGTGAGTCCCAGCGAAGTGACTGGATGAAGGATAAAGAGAAGCTCGATTGCGATTGTTTAGGGAAATGATCTGCAGTTCGCTCATAAATGAATGAAACTTCTGGAGAAAATTTGGTCAGATAAAGGAGGATTGGAGATACTTTAATGCAATGCTTGGACAACGCTATGCTAATCAAAAATGTGTAGGCCTAATTACTGTATGCACAGTGCCTGACAACAAAAGTGAAGCACCCGAAGACATTGTCAGATGTCAATGTAACTCCGAAACAGGTACACACTGTCGGCGGGTTGTACGTGATTAAGAGTTGCACTTAAAATTATTTAACGAAAGATCTTGATCGCAGTCGATATTAAATATGTTGGAAGATTTAGAAATTTTTGTTCACTATAGGAAAAGCCCGCTAGCTCCGCTAAATGGACAGATTTTTGTGAAAATGCCTTTTTTGCATTATTTCAAGACGTCTTTTGAAATAGAGGATACCTGCTCCTCCAACTATCTATGGTTCTATTTAATTTTTCAGCTTCTATGTTACAGCCAGTTTAATGATGTTTGGAGTCAAACAGACAACAAATCATATAAATGTACTTCATCATTTTAATAGTTGTGACTCTCCTGATATAAAACGAGGAATAGTTGCAGAAATATTATTTTAAGATAAAAAATAAAAATAAAAAAGGGTTAATATCAGCTGCGATCAAGATTTTTTAAAATAATTTTGTGACAGTAAGATGACTCACTGTTCTCCAGCAATGTTATATAAAATTATAAGAGTTGCAATGACATTATGGGTCCCCTTTTGGGCACCTGGTCGAATCGTGCAGTATCCGGATTAGTAGGGTAGATGGATGTGGCAGAAGTCGCGATACTGGACTGCGTGAGAACATCAGGGTAAGTGCACTCGTCTTCAAGGTTCCAGTCGACCATGTTTGACCACCACAATAGAGGACCGCTGTATTGAGCGCCAAACATATCATAACAGCCTCACATCAGCACCTGCCGTCCGAGAACAAGAAATAGATTCCCTGCAACAGTTTTTGTTATTCTGGACCACTGACTAGAGACTAGCAGCAAACGGACTAGGGAATTACCGTTTCATTAACACCAGAACACAAATGGCTGCACTTGGAGTGGTTGTGTAACCGTGAAGCATGGACTACTGACGAATTTCGTCACACTGTATTGAGCGATGAATAGCTATTGTGCAATAACCCGAATGAACATCCTCGCTGACTATAGCGACGACCTGGGGAGAGGTTCCATTCTTGCAATGTTTTGGAGAGGCATAGCATCGTTATTTCTGGCGTCATGGTGTGGGAGGCCATCGGGTATGACTGAGGAAACTTTAACGGCACAGCGATACATCAAAGACATCCTGCGTCCTCATGTGTCTTGTCGTGTGACAATATCGTGGGGGCATTTTCCAGCAGAACAATCGTCGTACACACATGACACCTATCTCTACAAACTGCCTATGAGGTGTTGAGGTAGTCCCATGGCCAGTAAGATCCCCAGATCTGATCCTGATAGGTGACATGTGGAACCAATTCGGCGTCAGTGCCATATCCAACATATGAGGCGTATTCGGAAAGTAAAGTCCGATTAGGCATTAAATGGAAACCACTGTGAAAATCCGATGGAACTTTGCACAGATTTGATGGGCAGCGTCTAAAGTGTGCCTGTCGATCGCTTCACGACGCTCTTTTCAGTTCAGAGCGCAAAGTGATCACATATTAAAGCTAAAATAACAGTGTCTCCCGCCAAGTATGTGGATCTGGTGAGAGCCCACACAACGCGCTATGCAGCCCGCACAACTTAACTGTCATGCGTTTCTTTCTTCAAGACAATTTTCAGCCGCATTCTGCAGGGGCAAAGAAGACGCCCCTGCAGCGTTTTCGATGGGAAGTGTTTGATCACCCACAATAAAGCCCTTAATTGGCTCCCTCCGTTGTTCATCTCTGCTCACATGAACCGCTGGCTACTAATACAACATTTTGGCGCAAACTACGAAAGGCAGACAAACGTAGAGAACTGGCGGAAAGCACAGGCGGCTGCTTTGTGTGACGAAGATACTGGAAAGTTTGTAGAATGCCACGACAAATGTCTAACTCGGAGCTGCGACTATTTAGAGAGGTAGGTGGAATGTGTGCCTAACTGATGCGAATAGAACAATTTTGATTTTCACTGTGGTTTACATTTCCCGACCAACCGGCCCGTACTTTCCGAACAATCAAGGACCACTTACAACAGTTGTGGTCCAGCTCTCGTCAGGAGAGGATGCAACAGCTTTGTGACACGCTTCCCGAATGAATCAGTGTTTGCATCCAGGCATCCAGGCATCCATGCAGCGTCGTACTAATAAGTGGACTCATCCTGTCTACTTCGTAGTAAATATGACTCGATTTTACAATCACTGAAATATCATAATATACCTTCTCTACCCGTGAAGTTTCATCCTGTTTCCTCCTACCCTTCTGAGTTATTCATTGTTTTTGTCCGGCTACGTATTTTACATTTTTCATAAGCCGTGTTCAAAAATGGTTCTGAGCACTACGTGACTTAACATCTGAGGTCATCAGTCCCCTAGAACCTAGAACTACTTAAACCTAACTAAACTAAGGACATCACACACATCCATGTCCGAGGCAGGATTCGAACCTGCGACCGTAGCGGGCGCGCGGTTCCAGACTGAAGCGCCTAGAACCGCTCGGCCACACCGGCCGGCCATAAGCCCTGTACTAAATAATCTAATCAAATGCTGTTCTTAGCTCAATTTAAACTTCCTGGGAGAGTAAAACGGGTTGCCCGACCGGGACTCAGAACTGAGACTTTCGTTTTTCGCAGGAAGTGCTGCGTCGACTGAGCTGTTCAAATACAACTAACGACCCGCCCTCACAGCTTTACTTTCTGCATTATCTCTTCTACATCCTTCTTATTAGCAAGGTTGTTTGCGGGTGTATAGTTATCACCAAACAGTTCACTTAGATCAATCTATATGCACATATATCAGATGGTTATAATCAAAATTCAGATATTCACGGAGGTGAACTGTAGGCTGTAATTATCGTATAGCAGCGAAAATTGGTAGATATGCTTATGCATTAATAAGGAACCGATTTGCGCCGAAAAAATAGTTCCTATTTTAGCCATCAGGTGCACATCTGGCGCTGATAGCATCTCGTCGACGTCTCCGGTGCTCATATTGAACAAACCTAGTAAGCCGTGGTTAATAATAAAATCAACATTATACCCTTCTTGCTTGTTTCGCCTTTTATGTCCACATCCCGTTCCTAATCCATTACATGTGGAAGAATTTCTATAAGTACGACTTCCTTGCATTCAAAGCGCCAGATTTGCATCTAGTGGTCAAAATGAAAGCAACTTATTATCCAGCGTAAATCGGTTCCGCATTAACTCATTATAGTATCTACCACGTTCCACTGCCATGCGATAATTACCGTCCACAATGGACTCCTGTGAGTAAATGCACTGTAATTATATCCACCACGTACTTTTTACATCGGCGCAGTTATTCCTTGCATTTCGTGAAAACAGTTATTTGTCACTGCATTTATAACGGTGAAGGCCTGCGGTGCTGGTAAAGACAGCGGCAGATACCCCCCCTAACTGTGCTTTATGTCCGAAGGCCTGTCGTCAGTGGACAGTTCCTCAGTAGTAAAGTACTCACCCGTCACGACAGGCAAAGACTGGGACAGCGAAGTGCTTCACGTTCTGGTATTGTTGTTTCTCGACGGCTGTTTAAGCGGCGACGAAGCCAGTGACAGACGATATTTCACTGTCTGCGCCTTCCGCCGAGCTTACATCTTTTATTAATGATGCTGTTGCCTAATACTCTGTTGGGTCGCCCAGCTCATTCGCTTATATTAGCCGACACATGACCTTTGCTTGTGTCGAGTACACACACGAAATAAGGCTGTTTAACCCTAGCAAAAGTTTTAGCACAAAAAATGTTGACCGACTCACACATGGTATTCTAGCAGACCTCGTATAGGTCCGAGAGCGCCTCAGAAATTTTTCCAAGGGGCCACAAGATTCTAAAATTACCATTATTTATACAGCTGATTCGATGAGTATCAGAAATTGTCGTGCCCTAGGGACTAATTTGACAAGAGTACACAAAACTTATTAGATATCAGATATTTGATAGTTATCCGCTCAGTAAGTTTTTGAAGATAATATTACTTTCATGCCGAAACGTTAAACATATTTCATTAGTATCTGAAAAGCACATTTTTTAAAATACTGTTAAATTCAGCGATCTTCTAAAAAAGCCTCGAAGATATTGGCAAAATATTTTTTATTCGTATGTCAATGAAACCGAAAATTAAAAATCCGAAACAACAAACACAAGTCAGATTCACTAAAAAGCAACTTATGCGATAGCAGCAACAATAATCAGCAAGAGAGATCCTTGTTTGATACTCCCACTAATGAAGAAACAAGAAATAAACTTATGAAAAGACCCTTATTCAGTTTTGATATCAAGTTCTTTCTCTTCTTACAAAACTTAACATCTGATCATGATAATGCATTTATTTTAGTGTTTTCATGGCTTATATTTTTAGATTTACGTACCTAAATCTGTAAAAACTGAACCCTTATAGGATCACTTTATTGTCCGTCTGCTCGTTCGTCTATTAAGACCCCTTTCTCTTAGGAACGGGTACGAATATCAAGTTGAAATTTATGTCATATACTAAGGTATATGGTCTCTTGGCAGTGTAAATAACTGAAGCTTCTATGTCAATGAATCAAAAGATACGGCCGTTTAGGACACGTATTTTGACACTCGCGAACACTTAACTACCTTGCCTAATGACCATGAGAGTGGAATTGGTTGTGGTATTGATTCAAGAATGAGGTTCGATGGTAAAGTAATACCTCACGACAGAACCACAAGCCAAAGACAGTCACTGCCAGACGCAGTTACGAATGGGGGACATTGCCGAATACACGCCCTCTAGAAGTTCCGTACGCCGCCGCTGCTTGGAAGTCTGCTTACATCAGTGGGCAGCGCCACTCACCCACTCTGATAGCAACCTCATTGTAGTTGAGATCCAGCAGTGAGCTAGTGTCGTTAGTCAGGACGCTTTACTGAAGTTAAGAATTAAATGTAACAAGTGATATTTGACTATCATATTAGGTTGAAGATTTTTCTGTGTTTAACAATTATTAAGTACGAGAACTATTAACAGCTGCGACAACAGCAGCACGATTATTCGATGCAAAGAATAGTTTACCTCTCAGTGTGTTCTGTGATTGTATTGTGTATTATCTCCTGTATATGGACATAGGGTGTTCTCTGAAGACAAGTGTTTGTTATTAAAGTATTTTACCGAGCGAGGTGGCGCACTGGTTAGCACATTGGACTTTAATTCGGGAGGACGAAGATTCAAACCTGTGTCCGGCAATCTAAATTTAGTTTTCCCTAAATAGCTCCAGGCAAATTCCGAAATAGTCATTTTCAAGGGCAACGACGATTTCCTTCCTCGTCCTTGACGTAATCCGAGCATGAGCTCCCTGTCTAATGGTCTCGATGTCGACGGGACGTTCAACACAAACTTCCTCTTTTTATTAAAGTACTTATTGAAAATGATCTAATGAGGAGCTTTTCGACCTCCTCGAGGAATTAAAACCATAGAGCTGTCGTCTAGGCTTACTACGACATAAAATTAGTGAAATCTAGACCCGCACGGCGAGGTATTTATAATCTGCTTCCTGTGCACCATCCGGAAACGGAGTCGAAATAAGGTGGCTGGGGGGAATGCTTCTGCTACGCACTGTACCTTCCTTCACGCCTGGTATCTTGTGGAGTACAAATGCGGATGCCGATTCGCCTTCTTTTACCTTCTCTTACGGTCTCGAAGTCGACTAATCTCCAAACCATAACTTTCTTCAGCATTACGGTTACTATTTACAGGACCAGAGCATGCGATAAAAGGTACTATTTAGCGTAAACTAACACGGTTACTCGTTATATTTGATAATTGGCTGCCTAAACTGCATTCTTCTTCTGAAGAAGACAAATTTGTTAACATCAAATTTAGGTTTAAGTGTTGGGAAGTATTTTCTGAAAATATTTGTCTGGAATGTAGCCACGTACGGAAGTGAAACATAGAAGAAAACTAGTTTAGACAAGAAGAGAATAGAAGCTTTCGAAATGTGGTGCTACAGAAGACTGCTGAAGATTAGATGGGTAGATCACGTAACTAATGAGAAGGCACTGAATACAATTGGGGAGACAAGAAATTTGCCGGCCGGAGTGAGTGGCCGTGCGGTTCTAGGCGCTACAGTCTGGAACCGAGCGACCGCTACGGTCGCAGGTTCGAATCCTGCCTCGGGCATGGATGTGTGTGGTGTTCAAATGGCTCTGAGCACTATGGGACTCAACTGTTGTGGTCATCAGTCCCCTAGAACTTAGAACTACTTAAACCTACCTAACCTAAGGACATCACACACACCCATGCCCGAGGCAAGACTCGAACCTGCGACCGTAGCGGTCGCGCGGTTCCAGACTGTAGCACCTAGAACCGCTCGGCCACTTCGGCCGGCGTGTGTGGTGTCCTTAGGTTAGTTAGGTTTAATTAGTTCTAAGTTCTAGGCGACTGATGACCTCAGAAGTTAAGTCGCATAGTGCTCAGAGCCATTTTTGAGACAAGAAATTTGTGGCGTAAGTTGACCAAGAGAAGGGGCCGGTTGATAGGACAGATTCTGAGACATCAAGGGATCGCCATTTGGTATTGGTGGGAAGTGTGGGAGGTAAAAATCGTAGAGGGAGACCAAGAGATGAATAGCAGATTCAGAAGGATGTAGGTTGCAATAGTTTTTCGGAGATGAAGAGACTTGCACAGTTTAGGGTCGCACGGAGAGCTGCATCAAACTAGTCCTCGGAGTGAAGACCATAACAACAACAACAATAAAAAATTGCATTACGTTAGAAGAACCCGTATGCGGTCATACTTACTGTGCGGAACATAATGTTAAAATGGTTCAAATGGCTCTGAGCACCATGGGACTTAATATCTGAGGCCATCAGTCCCCTAGAACTTAGAACTACTTAAACCTAACTAACTTAAGGACATCATACACACCCATGCCCGAGGCAGGATTCGAACCTGCGACCGTAGCAGCAGCGCGGTTCCAGACTGAAGCGCCTAGAACCGCTCGGAATAATGGTAAATTTCCTTAACAAAACCGTATATATCAATTACTGCACTACATACAACGAACACCAAACCGAACACAAAAGAGAGGTTTTTACCTATAATTTAGGACTCCGTCGACTCTTATGGAAACGTAGCACTCTGTCACGCTTGACAGGGGTATGTAAATGAAACCACAGCAATTGATAAGGAACCGGTACCGCGTTCGCCTTGATTCATTAGGAACACTGCGTTACTCTCTCTGACCTTTTATTACGTAATTGTTCTGTATAAACATAGACATATTTCTTGTCTGTTTCCGTTTATACGTGTAAAGAAGGAATAATAGTATCGTGCAGTTCGATCAGTTAATCGACTAGTTGCGTCTGATATCTATTATCTCTTTCAGAGTTTGTACTATATATGAAATTACAGCAGAGTGTGTGAACCAATTTAGATGGCTGTTGACTGGTTAACGTATAAATGAAGAGACCATATTTTTCTTACCATGGCTTTTGGAATCAGTTTTCGATGCAGTCCGTGAATTCTTCCATACTTGTGAATTTTGGGAATAATATAAGAGATAGCCAAATGAAAAGGAGGCAAATGGAAAAGAAGTAAATAAACCGTTTATTGTTTCAAAAGTAATCAGCATAACTGTTAAAACATTTATCCCACTGCGAGACAATACAGCCAATGCCTTCACGGGGAAATGCCTTTGGTTGCCTTCGGAACCATTATTGTACTCAGCGTGCACCTCCTGGTCCTAAGCAAATCGACGGCTACGAATGTCTCTCTCAAGGGCTCCAAAAAATCGGAGACCGCATGGGAGGAGATCAGAACTGTATGAAGGATGTGTAAGGGCTTCCCAGAGAAAATTCTGCAGCATGGTTGAAACAACCTTGGCAACGTGTGGGCGAGCAAAATCCCGCAACAGAATGAGCCGCCCGTCAGCGTTCCTGGCCGTTCGGACATGACGGCGCGCTTCAGTTTCTGCAAAGTGTCCACGTACCGCTGTGCACACCATCTACGTAGTACAAACGCACAGGAATGTTGACGAAAGGTATCGTTCTGTTACAGGATACTGCCCGTCCCCCACGCCCCCACTTTGCCTAGGTTGCTTCAACTACGGTGCACAAATTTCGGTAGGAAACCCTTATACGTCCTCCATACAGTGCCGGTCTATCCCCCCACCCCACGCGAACATCCGTGGTCGTCGATTTGCTTCGGAGGAAGAGATTCACCCCTGAGTACAAACATGGCTCTGTAGGCCACGGCAAACATTTTTCCATGACGGCATTAACCGTCTTCTCTCACACTAGGATAGATATATTAACAGTTGTAGTTATTACATTTGAAATATCAAACATTTTACTTACGTTTTCTTCCATTTGTCTCGTTTCCATCTGACTGCCTCTTATACGCTCATTCTATGCTTCATCTGCAGTTCTGGAACAGTTAGCGTGAGACATCTGAAATTGAATGCTGTGACTCTGTTTACCATTTTTAAAATAATAATAGAAATCAATGTGCTGTATTTATATAGCGAGGGCATACACCTTGACGAACAACCAACCATTACCAAAATATATCCTCCATGTGGTCAAGATGTTTTGCTTTGAAAAGACATACAACATTAAACCAACCGTAAGCAACATGTATGCCTAATTTATACAAGAATCCAGACCATGAAGAACGACCAACGCGGGAAATATGAGCTTGTAGGAACTAGTTTCTTTCTCTCTCAAGTTCTAACGCTGCCCCCCCCCCCCTCCATGCCCCTTCACCAAACATTAACATTTCATTTCCTGTGAAACTAATGAGGTGTTTCGACTTGCTGAGGTAGATTTTCTTAAATCACACCAGTTTCCATTTATTTCGTGCTCCGCCAGAAATGACAAATCTTAGAACGTCCGTTTACAAAGGCGATAGGTCAGAGGTAACTTGTAGCAACGATTTTCGGCACTGTCTGTGGACACAGCAACACAAACTGAAAAATGAGTGTGAAATATAACACGAAATGAAACAGGTTTAACGAACTCAGCGGGCCGTTGCTAAACGAACCTTAACCACTCAGATGCGAATATTTTGCCTTTACCTGACAACTGTGGCATTTGGGAGGCCGTCTGTTAATTTTGTACACCTGAAATGAACCTGATTTATTATTGAAATACGTACAAGGAAGTGCGTGAATATTGCGAGAGCTATACCCCCGAATAAATCTGTGGTCCTTCACGTTGTCGTAACTGATGGCTGTCTAAATGCACCAGTGGCTCGTAAATAATGTTTTTCTTCTAACTAGAATTACAACCGAATGTTTAGAAAACTTTCAGGTCATTGTGTAACAAGAAAGTAATGATGGACAAGGAATAGAGGGCCCCAAAGGCATGATTCTTACGAAACTCTGTCGCTGGATGTGGAAGGCGTGCTGCAGGTTAGGTTACCAAGGAGTGTGTCTTTCTATAATATTTCTAGAAGTCATTATATCTGTCAGATAAACACTATGTTGCTTCTAAAGGTACGTTTACACGGGCGTTATTGCGCATTGCCGACAGTAAAATGGTTCAAATGGCTCTGAACACAATGGGACTTAACATCTGAGATCATCAGTCCCATAGAACTTAGAACTACTTTAAACCTAACTAACCTAAGGACATCACACACATCCATGCCCGAGGCAGGATTCGAACCTGCGACCGTAGCGGTCGCGCGGTTCCAAACCGAATCGCCTAGAACCGCTCGGCCACACCTGCCGACAGTATGTCCTCAGAATATCGTCTGTCAACATTGTGGCCACAAGCACTGCAGCCACATTTACTGCAGCATTACCAGCCACATTTATCTGGCAATGGCTGCCACAATTTATTTTGGGGCCAAAGGTTTTACACGAGGCCGTACTATTGCTACACAATAGACGAGCTTGAGCTAGTAGAAGTGAGTGCAGTTCTACTGCTTTTACATCACGCAAGGAATAAAATTAGAAGGAACAAGAGAAATCGGGCTTTATATGTGTGTTCTTTATTAAGTAAGCGGAATAAATCAGAAAATTAACTCATGAACTAATGCTGGTTACACAACTTTTTTCAGAATTTTACCAGAATGTCGAAATACGATTTCTAATATCTTCTACTACAATTGCTAAAGCCGTTGGAAATATTATAGAATGTGTACCAGTTACAACCAGAGTGGCGATTACTATTCGCTTTTTAGCTACTGGTGATTCGTACCGAAGATTAATGAACATCTAAAGTGCGCTATTCATCAGTAAGTTTCTTTTGCCAGATGTACGCAGTGCCTTGGTAGAACTGAAGGACATTATTAAGTTTTAAATAAGATAATTTTTATTTATATTTTCTTTTTGTTCACCAGCACACGGAAACACGCTTGATAAATAGCAGGCCGTGCGGTTAAAGGCGCTGCAGTCTGGAACCGCGAGACCGCTACGGTCGCAGGTTCGAATCCTGCCTCGGGCATGGATGTTTGTGATGTCCTTAGGTTAGTTAGGTTTAACTAGTTCTAAGTTCTAGGGGACTTATGACCTCAGCAGTTGAGTCCCATAGTGCTCAGAGCCATTTGAACCATTTTGATAAATAGCACAACAAAATCAATTGCGATTCCTGCCTCAACGCTAACGGCTTCTCACCTGTCCTTTCTCAGAGAGTGATCTTTGCGTACATCACTTTCGACGTCCCACGGCTCTGGTTGTAAATCAATCGACTTCATGAAATTCGTAGTTCTATTGTTTTTCCACTTCTCCATTGCTGCACACAGTAAACTCACGCGCAAAAGAGTTGGCTATACCTACGCGCGCAAACTTTCGACCAAAACCTAAACGATTTTGTTTTCTCTCAGACATGTTACCCCAGCGCTGTTGGTGAAAAAGTAGGAAATAAAGGCGAGAGCGAGCAGGGACCATTTACGGGCAAGGGGAGGGATTGATACTAGCCAGCAATGCGAAATATTCTCCACCCGTGGTGAACAACACTGGCAACACTTCGGCAATACGCCGGCAACTACTTGCAACATCAACATTATTTGTCAGCCATAGCGCAAAATTGCCGTCTGTTGCATTCACATTACAGAAATTTTGACGGGGAAGCTATTGCGGCCAATATTACCGTAAAATACGGCCTATGTGGAAATTTGGAAATTTGTGGTAAGACGTTATGGGAACAAACTGCTGAGGTCATCGGTCCCTAAGCTTACACACTACTTAGTCTAACTTACGCTAAGGACAACACACACACCCATGCCCGAGGGAGGATTCGAACCTCCGACGGGGGGAGCCGCGCGAACTGTGCAAGACGCCACGACCGCGCGGCTATGGCCTATGTGATCGCATTTTCAAAACTGCAGCACTCTAAAGGAAAGTTCAAAATAATTTTAAGTAAAATTTGGCATTCGACAAATAAACGCACAGGCATCTTATAGAGTACAGTAACGGCACATTTTAAGCAAATTCCAGAGAAAACGTTCGAACGTGCGTCATCCGCTTAACGAGACAGTGAAGTTACCTCGAGCCTACAAAGCGATGGTTGAATGCTGTATCGTTTCTGAAAATTGCAGAGCAAACAGCTATGACCAGAATGACTCCAGACTCAGAAAATTCATAATTCAGTGTAACAGCTGTAAGTGATTTAAGATCAGAGAAGCGGGACACACGTAGTATCAACAGTTTTTTTTAAGGACCACAACATCAGCATGACAGTAATTTAAGTTGCGACAGATGAATTATCTCCAGAAAACGAGTTTCTCTTACAGTCATGGTTTGCCTCTTATAGGACAAGCTCTTATGTCAGTGACGCGTGAACGTAGCCTGTGGACAGATGACGAACGTACGCAGCGAATACCGGCTACCGGAAGACACCGGGTGACCACAGGAAGTCCTCGCGTAGTTCATAGCACTTCTTCGACAATTTTGACAACTACAAATGTCCCGTTTAGATGGCGCAACTTTTGTTGTTAACTAGAATCAATAAATGACACGTAAATAAAAAGCTCCAGCGTTAGACAATTTTTTTTCTCTCAGAAGCAAATACAAATTATATGTAAAACATTCTCGGTTTTCTTGCCTCGTCAACTCGGGATAAAATCTCGAGCTTTCGTCGATATCCTCCGTCGTCATCATCAGGAGCAACTGACTGTCTTCACTGCTGCTGTGGTAGCCTTTTTTATAGCCCGTGGACGGCTTCTGATTGGTCGACTTGTGATTGGTCGGCGATTACGTACTGCTGTGGCACACTGTGTCAATTTGTGCCTTGGTGGCACCACCGCTTCCGTTGGAACGTAAAGCTTGGAAGGAATGCGTCTGCTGATTTTCTGCATCGAGCGCTCGTTTCAAAATGGTTCAAATGGCTCTGAGCACTATGGGACTAACTTCTGAGGTCATCAGTCCCCTTGACTTAGAACTACTTAAACCTAACTAACCTAAGGACATTACACACATCCATGCCCGAGGCAGGGTTCGAACCTGCGACCGTAGCGGTCGCGTGGTTCCAGACTGAAGCATCTAGAACCGCTCGGCCACACCGGCCGGCCAGCGCACGTTTCCATGCACCGCTCTGATAGATTTCGCTATCATGGCTAAAGTTCTTCTCGCTCATTCTTATTTCAACAGCCTCCTTAATAACAGAATCCCAGTATGTGGAGGCATGGGAAAGAATTTTTGTTTCATCGAACAATATTTTATGTTTGTTCGTGAGGCTGTGCTCCGCAATTGCCGATTTCTCCAGTTCTCTATTTTTAATATGCCGTTGGTGTTCTGCACATCGGTCGGAAACGGTACGAATGGTCCGACCTATATAATTCCTTCCACATTCACAGGGGATATTATAAATTCAAGGGACCCTGAGGCCGAGACTGTCCTGAACGGGGCTCATCATCTCCTTAATTTTCTTGTTGTTTGTTGTTGTGGTCTTCAGTCCAGAGTCTGGTTTGATGCAGCTCTCCACACTACTCTATCCTGTGCAAGCTTCTTCATCTCCCGGTACCTACTGCAACCTACATCCTTCTGAATCCGTTTAGTGTATTCGCCTCATGGTCTCCCTCTACAATTTTTACCCTCCACGCTGCCCTCCAATGCTAAATAGGTGATCCCCTGATGCCTCAGAATATGCTGTACCAACCGATCCCTTCTTATAGTCAAGTTGTGCCACAAATTTCTCTTCTCTCCAATTCTATTCAATACCTCTTCATTAGTTATGTGATCTATCCATCTAATCTTCAGCATTCTTCTGTAGCATCACATTTCGAAAGCTTCTATTCTCTTCTTGTCCAAACTATTTATCGTCTACGTTTCACTTCCATACATGGCTACACTCCATACAAACACTTTCAGAAACGACTTCCTGACACTTAAATCTATACTCGATGTTAACATATTTCTCTTCTTCAGAAACGCTTGTCTTCCCAGTGCAAGTCTACATTTTATATCCTCTCTACTTCGATCATCATCAAATAGTTTGCTCCCCAACTAGCAAAGCTCATTTACTACTTTGAGCGTCTCATTTCCTAATCTAATTCCCGCAGCATCACCCGATTTAATTCGACTATATTCCATTATCCTCGTTTTGCTTTTGTTGATGTTCATCTTATATACTCCTTTCAAGACACTGTCCATTCCGTTCAACTGCTCTTCCAAGTCCTTTGCTGTCTCTGACAGAATTACAATGTCATCGGCGAACCTCGAAGTTTTTATTTCTTCTCCATGGATTTTAATTCCTACTCCAAATTTTTCTTTTGTTTCCTTTACTGCTTGCTCAATGTAGAGACTGAATAACATTGGGGATAGGCTACAACCCTGTCTCACTCCCTTCCCAACCACTGCTTCCATTTCATGCCCCTCGACTCTTATAACTGCCATCTGGTTTCTGTACAAATTGTAAATAGCCTTCGGTCTCTGTATTTTACCCCTGCCACCTTCAGAATTTGAAAGAGAGTATTCCAGTCAACATTGTCAAAAGCTTTCTCTAAATGCTAGAAACGTAGGTTTGCCTTTCCTTAATCTATTTTCTAAGAGAAGTCACAGGGTCCGTATTGCCTCACGTGTTCCAGCATTTCTACGGAATCCAAAGTGATCTTCCCCGAGGTCGGCTTCTACCAGTTTTTCCATTCGTCTATAAAGAATTCGCGTTAGTATTTTGCAGCCATGGCTTATTAAACTAATAGTACGGTAATTTTCACATCTGTCTACACCTGCTTTCTTTGGGATTGTAATTACTATATTCTTCTTGAAGTCTGAGGGTACTTCGCCTGTCTCACACATCTTGTTCACTAGATGGTCGAGTTTTGTTAGGCCTGGCTCTCCCAAGGCTGTCAGTAGTTCTAATGGAATGTTGTCTACTCCCGGTGCCATGTTTCGACTCATGTCTTTCAGTGCTCTGTCAAACTCTTCACGCAGTATCATATCTTCCATTTCATCTTCATCGGCTGGCCGGAGTGGCCGAGTGGTTCTAAGCGCGACGGTCTGGAACCGCGCGACCGTTACGGTCGCAGGTTCGAATCCTGCCCCGGCATGGATGTGTGTAATGTCCTTAGGTTAATTAGGTTTAAGTAGTTCTAAGTTCTATGGGACTGATGACCTCAGAAGTTAAGTCCCATAGTGCTCAGAGCCATTTGAACCATCTTCATCTACATTCTCTTCCATTTGTATAATACCGTCCTCAAGAACATCGCCCTTGTGTAGTCCCTCTATATACTCCATCCACCTTTCTGCTTTCCCTTCTTTGCTTAGAACTGGATTTCCATCTGAGCTCTTGATATTCATGCAAGTCGTTTTCTTTTCTCCAAAGGTCTCTTTAATTTTCCTGTAGGCAGTATCTACCAAGTTCTCGTGTACAGCTTACAACCGCTTCCTTGAAAATTATGTGCAACCCCAAATTTTTGTTTCCATTCCTTTTCATACTTTTTATGACTGTATTAATAAATACAATATGTTAAACATTATTTCTGTTTATTTTGCACTCTAAGTAACGTAAAAATTGAAAATATAAAATAGTTTCCTCAGACGGACTCCAAACCGCGACCCTGTTCTTACCGTTCCACAGTCTTTCCAATATGCCACACACTGCTGACGACCATAAATGGCTCATGCCTCAACCGAGCCACCAGAAATGCTATTTTTTTTAAACGCCTGGCCACCTGGAGCTCCTACTTATTTTATTTCTGGCCAAGCCCTGCACATCAATAAATTTGGACGAAATCGGTGATGACGAGTAAGAGCGGTCTCCCTGTGAGGTCCAGGCTACTTGTGCGTGGCGCACTCACGCAAGCGATCGGATAAAATACTTTGACTGCTATTTTCTCAATACTGAGTGAGATTGGCTTGCCTCCCAACATTAAAAACAATTACGATATGTTAGCTACATTCGGTATACAGCAAGGTGCACCTAAAGTGACCCAAATGTGAAGTAGCCAGTGACCACATTTATGACTGGAAACCGTTCAACTTGTATGCTACAGAGAATTTGGAAATTAAGTATCACAGTGACTTTGACCCATAAAGAAAAAATAGACACTTCATATACAGCTGAGATATGAAACTACAAGACACGGAAGAAATCAGTTTTAGATGCGAATTATTTTCCTCAGCGACGAAAGACAGATACTATATACAGCAGTGAAGAAGATGCGCAAATGTAAAACAAGTCGTTTTTAATTTTGTAAACGAAAACGAGTAACCACAGTAATTGATATAGCTTTGCTTCATTTACATACAGTATTTTATACAGTGTAACGAGCTTTTCTCGTTTACAGCAAAAAAATCAGAAAACTCATTCTTCTCAAGTAATGTTCATCAGCCGCTTCGTGGGAATCTATCGTAATTTCCTGTGTGGTGTTTTCTCTTACTTCTGTCCATTGTATGTTTCTAACTTTTACAGTACATCAAACAACCCTTTACTTATATGTAAGACCAGCAGATAAAATTCACAATTAATAAAATAAACAAAACGTATCCGTTCGACTTTCGCTTCAAGTGCAGCTGTTTACTCGGTTTCAGTATGGCAGACTTCGTATTAAAGTTTGGCGCATGGATTTCAGCTTTTGAGTTTCCATTCTGTATACTCCGTATTCTGCGGTCCACCCATTGTAAAATGATTTTACTCAGAGACTAAACTCATCACTGCACTTGCCTTTATTATTCCTGGTATCGTAAGATTAACAACAGAAAATATTCCTGGCATTGTCACCATTTCTTAGTTTGCCACTCAGTTGACAACTATGCCTGCTTCTTCGTACGAAATTGCAAACCCGACTTATGCGCTGAAATTCTTTCCTAGACGACCGGTATAACACTAACATAGTACTTTGTCAAAGTTGTAATGTCAAAGAAATTTGACGGTGCAATAGGGAACTCTGTCAATCTCGCCTGTCGTCAAATAAATATGATCAGATCTAGGGCGTCGCCGTAGGTTTGATCGTAAAAGTTATTCGTCTTCTGTTCACTGCAATGTGAAATGTAACCGATTCGAGTGCTGGGGTCGCTAAAGCAATTTGACGTCTCTGTAGTGTGTTTTTATATATGGCTTCAAAGTTGGCTTGTTCCTTCGACTTTTTTTTAATGAACGTGCTTCGACTATTCGACTAGGGTGGGGGCGGGGGTAGGGTGGGGGGGGGGCGTGAGCAAGGGTCACAGTGCATGCTACTAATTGTTTGTTGATGGACAGGTGAAATATGCTGCAGGCGACTTCATGTCCAGAATCACAGCTACAACCATGCCCCTCTACATCTGGAAACACCCAGGCAGCTTTTCAGCAAACCGTGATAGAGAATATAACCACACTCTAAAATAAAAGCCGGCCGGGGTGGCCGAGCGGTTCTAGGCGCTACAGTCTGGAACCGCGCGACCGCTACGGTCGCAGGTTCGAATCCTGCCTCGGGCATGGGTGTGTGTGATGTCATTAGGTTAGTTAGGTTTAAGTAGTTCTAAGTTCTAGGGGACTGATGACCTCAGAAGTTAAGTCTCATAGTGCTCAGAGCAATTTTTCTAAAATAAAAAATTATTTCTTAGCTTTCAATTCTACTTTGTTTTTGAGTTCAGGATGCCACAAGTTAAAAAAGCGCTTCATCTGTTTAGTACTTTTTATTAATTTTGTAACTGTTAGAACACTAATTCCATTAATTAAAATATTCAAAATTAAAAATAGATCTTATTGCCCATAGGCCGTAATAAACATTTATTTACCTTCACATATTCCCCTTCATTGCTTTATAAACCGATTAAAACATTTCTGGAATTATTTTGGCTAACGTGCACTGTGATATATGAGTGCTTTGTAGTAAGCTACAGTAGCTCTCTCATGTATCAAGAAATCACAGTGTCAGAGTTTGCCTGTTTTCTGCTCATACATCATTTCTCAAGAGCGTATTCTGTTTTGTAATATGGGAAGCCACTTTGCTGAACAAATACTGTAATACACTCGCATCAATTCGTAAGTAATTTATAAGTATATTAAGACTTCACTTCCTCCACTTGCAGCTCTCATAACAAATTTTGCGGAATGCTTTTATTATTTCTACATAATACTTAGGACTTCGTCCAATTAAGTTTCCTTTTTTCCGCCGCTTTTCTCCAAAATACACACACAATGCAATTGTGGTACTAGCAACTGCAGCGCATTATAACAACTTATGCACCATCTTGCCGGCCGGAGTGGTCGAGCGGTTCTAGGCGCTACAGTCTGGAACTGCGCGACCGCTACGGTCACAGGTTCGAATCCTGCCTCGGGCATGGATGTGTGTGGTGTTCTTAGGTTAGTTAGGTTTAAGTAGTTCTAAGTTCTAGGGGACTGATGACCACAGCAGTTAAGTCCCATAGTGCTCAGAGCCATTTGAACCATGCACCATCTTGAAATTTTGCGAATAATACGATGACAGTGTAATACCCCTTTTTAACACCACGTCAAGTCAAGGATCTTTGTCAAATGATTTTGACGAATATTTGATATTTTCTTGTCAAACAAAAATGGTAGTGTAATACCAGCCTATAACCGCCTTAATAACGCGATCTGACTGCAAGAATAATGATGCCAAAGCCTACGAAAGTGCAGCGAAAATGGGAGGTTACCGGGGTGTAACAATTAAATACTGAATTAGGACATTAACTGCAAACCTTATATCACACAACCTCAAGAGTGTTAAAGTGGCACCTTAAGCTCGGTTGATGCAAAAACAAATGATTTTTTCGTTTGTTGCCTAACTATCTAATAACCAGGAAACAGCGACATGGTGTGGCGAAAGCAGTGAATTGCGGGTGACGTCGTCTTCACCTCCTTATGATTCGAAGAAATGCATTACTTTCGCCTTACCTGTATTGCTGAAAATTTCTCACCGGAAACAAACGCGAGCATTGCAAGCATAGGCAATGTAACCTCTGAACAAACTCCTGTAAAAGCGAATGGAGCACGTTTTATATGAAACGAATATTAAGTACTCAAATATAGAGGGACACCACACGTCATAGTATCTGTGAACAAGGGAAAGCCGGCCGAAGTGGCCGAGCGGTTCTAGGCGCTACAGTCTGGAACCGCGCGACCGCTACGGCCGCAGGTTCGAATCCTGCCTCGGGCATGGATGTGTGTGATGTCCTTAGGTTAGTTAGGTTTACGGAGTTCTAAGTTCTAGGGGACTGATGACCTCAGCAGTTGAGTCTCATAGTGCTCAGAGCCATTTGTACCATTTTTTGAACAATGGAAAGTTATAAGTTAATAAATTCGTGAAGCCTAAATGTATGAAAAACCTGTATAACATGTGAACACATCTGATATGCAAAATTTAAATGTATGAAAAACCTGTATAACATGTGAACACATCTGATATGCAAAATAAACCGTTACGGTGAAGGATAAACATCGAATAAGAATGAATATCTAACCTCTCTTCCAAAAATCGTGATGATTCAAAATTGTATAGAATGATTTTACAGACGGTTTAGAAAAAGCTTTCCGAGTGACAGAATCTGTTTGTAAGTCATTTGATTTCACAGAGGGTTAACCCAGAGAAGAATACCGATCACCACGTGTTCCGAAGCAACTGAAAACGCGAACAGAGGCACAATACTATCTACCGCAAGTTAAAAAAATATAAAGAAACGAGAAAGGAGGCGATTTCACGTAATTTTAACTCACTCGAGATTTCCAAGCATGTGAATGCAACCTGAATGTTCGCAGATTGCTACAATCTCGCCATTCTGCTGATACTTCCTGGCCGAATGCGCCAACATCGGATACCAAAAACAGAAGTGCGAACTGGTTTCGTTTCAGACTGCTGCCCAGAACTACAGATGAGACGAAAATTCTTTTGCGTTTCAAACTGCACGAAGAAACTCTCTGAACTAACCGCGCGTAGTGCTGTGATTGGCCATCAGGGGTCGAAGCTCTACCGTTGCTACAATATGAGAGATCTCTCCTTTTTCCTCCTCAGCAACAACGTATCGCTTCCACCGACAGGGATGGCTTCTGAACGAACGTCTGTGAATTGACAATTGACTTACGCATAGTGTAGGTGCGTGAAGTATGAAAGGAGCTCATGATCAGACGACCGCCTTTCAACATGTTTTGCACATGCGTCAGGTGTTGAAATCAGACGCCCTTAATCTTTATCATAGGTTATTTGAGGACTGTGCAATATCGGGATAGGATTGTCGAAACTACTACATTCAACGGTTCAGCTCTACATTCAACATTTCGGCGACGAGCTCGTATTTCACGGTGATAAGGCACGAGCCCACCGCGTCCCATTTCAACACCTCTCTGTGGTATCTGCTGACTTGAGCCCAATTGAGTGTCCTCAGGACTAGTTGGCAGTTTCTTTGCGTCATCGCGAGAACCCTCATGACAAAGGAGGACCTCCGGAGGATCGATGATAGTGGGAGTGCCCTGAACCGCAACGTCCCCGCCGCCATGCGGACAGGGTGCACAGGAAGAACCAAGAATGTTACAATACGGCCATGAATGTTACCCAGCAGAAGATTTTAACATCATCAAAGATATGCATTTTCGAAAAACTTTCTTTAAATCAGTTATTACGAGGGTTGACTGAAAAGTAATGCCTCCACCTTCGTATCTCTTCTACAGTTGGCAGCAATGGTATACGGCAGGTTCTGGCTTGTTACGTAGCCTCTTCTCTACAGCTCCAGTTGGCGGGAAGCCTTAAACCGTCGGCACACGGACCGTGCTGTCGAACATTAACGTTGAGCGTGCCAAGTTCAACGTGCTGCTGAACGCTCAGGAACGATGCGACTTGTGCATACGGTATGTGAGCCCCAACGTCGTATACGCGATCGCAACGCACTCCAGCGGCAGTTGAGGGATGTTTCTAGTTCGTAAATCACACTGTTTACTCAATTCCCACGTTAGCTCTATTAAAACGCACATTTCCTCCGTCGTCCACGAAAAGGAAAGTACTATGTCCAATCAATAAGGACACAGGCTTATAAAACTTCCATTACAAAAGTGCGGTACAAATTTGGAATACTTCCCCGCATAAGAATAATAAATAATGTTTATTATTTTATCATTCCCACATTTTAGTAAAACCCCAAGGTCAGTCTTACTTGATCACTGTTCCTACGCAGTTACGGAATCTCTGCGACATGTGAATTACGAAGCGTAAAAGAAAAAGGAGCAAAATATCTTTATACAAGTAGCGCAAGCTGTCTAGTAGATTAAGCCAATCGAACAGTCACCCCTCAAAAAAAAAAAAAAAAAAAAAAAAAAGGTGAACTTATATTTACATAACATCAAATATTATAGTGTATACTTATATTAAACTAATAATAAAGTATCAGAACCTAATAAAAACGCAAATGTTAGGAAAAAAAACTCTGGAAGTGTCTACACGCGAACTACCGCCCCGACTGTTAATTCATTACAAGTTAGTGACTCTACTCATTACGCTAAACCAACGACAAATCTTTGGTTCTAATGATAGTATCTTATTGCATGCTGAAATCTTAATCGTAGATAATTGCTAATTGAAATTTAATTTTAACAAATTGTACCAAGAACAATGCGTTTTGGGTGGATCTTTAGTGTGCCGGTGCCTTCAAATAGCCTACTCTCATAAGACGCAAGTTACAATAATTCTTTTGCCACGAATATGATGTTTCTCATTATTTTATTGGAACGGATCACACGGGTTTTCCAGTGATTCTCAATTTTCTGGTGCTCATAAACGGCATATATACTTACGGGCTTGAAATGAATGCCAGGCACCTCACAACTCGGTACTGAAGAGAGACGGCGTGTGTGTGACGTAGGTGGCGTTGTGCCATCTCATTGGTCAACGCTCAGACGCACGCTCAGAATATCTGACATGCCAGATATTGCTCTGCACGTTCGGAAAGACTCCCGAACGTGCTATTCCACGGTATGACGTCAGAAACTCGGCACGCTCAACGCTCAACGTTCGGATGCACGGTCCGTGTGCCGACGACTTTAGCATTGAACGGTTGTGGGTTACAGTGTAAAGTATGGAACCCTGCGCAGACGGTCGGTCAATGCGATTTAAGCAACGTGCAGTCATTGAATTCTTGACAGCAGAAGGTGTCACCTCAAAGGGGATTCATCAGAGAATGAAAGGAGTTTACGGTTATTGTGTTGATGTGAGTACTGTGCGTCGTTGGGCGAGATGATGAGGCGGAAACATCTGGCCTGCGTGACAAACAGAACGTTGGACGTCGTGTGACAACAACCATCGAGTTTCACAAGCAAAATGTTGACAGATTGATTCAGGACTATCGTCGTATCACTCAGAGAGAAATTTCAAGCACAATTGGCATTTCACAAGAACATGTAGGCCACATTATTGCTTTGCTTGGCTATCGAAAGATCTGCGCACGATGGGTGCCCTGGATGCTGACTCCTGAAATGAAAGCGCACCGACTTGAAATTTGCCAGGAACTCCTCTGGCATTACGAAACTGAAGACGCACAGTACTCACATCAACACAATCACCATAAACTGGTTTCATTCTCTGATAAATCTCCTTTGGGATGACACCTGCTGCTGTCGAGAATTCGGTGACTGCACATTGCTTAAATCGCACTGACCGACCTTCTGCACAGGGTTCCATACTTTACACTGGAACAGCACAACCGTTCAATGCTAAGGCTTACCGCCAACTGGAGCTGTAGGGAAGAGGCTACGGAACAAGCCAGTACCTGCCGCATACCAATGCTGCTAACTATTGAAGAGTTACGACGATGGAGGCATTAATTTTCAGTCAACCCTCGTATTTTACTGTAAAGTATTTTCATTCGTTCCCACGTACCCCATAATCTAAGCCCAAATACATTCGCAAACATGCAGTTGATGGACTCGGCTTCCTTTAATGTGGTTTCTTTTCCATCGTAAAGTACAATGCCTGACGAAGAAGTAAAGCATCCAGAAACGAAATGAAACGTCAAGGGCTGAGAGGCTATGTGCTGTTATTTCAGTGGTCAAGCTTACAGAGAACTTCGTAGGGTGAGGCCACATATCAGTGTGAAGTTGCATACCTTGTTGCATACACTTATTCGTCTGATAGAGGTGTCATAAAGCTGTTATATCCTCTCCTGAGGCAAGATGGTGCACAATTGTTGCAACTGGTTGTTGATATCATAGATAGTGACACTAGGACGAAGTTGGCATCTAGGCTGCTGCCACACATGTTCTATCGTGGAGGGATCTTGCTAACCACAAGAGTAACTCAACATCACCCAGACAGTTCATAGTGACGTGTGCAGTGTGTGCACGAGCGTTGTCCTGTTGAAAAATGGCGCCACGATACTGTCGCATGAGAGGTAACGCATGAAGACACAGAACGTTCGTTATGTACCAATGTATCGCGAGAGTACACTCAGTCACTACCAGACTTGGCCTGAAGTCGTAACCGTTGGCATCCCACACTATGACGCCAGGTATAACATCGCTGTGACCTCCAAAACCATGGAAGAATGGGACCTCTTCCCATGTCGTCGCCATACTTGCCGATGATGGTTTGTTGGTTGGTTGGTTAGGGGGAGTGGACCAAACATTAGATTAGGGAAGGACGGGGAAGGAAGTCGGCTGTGGCCTTTCAAGGGATCTATTCCGGCATTTGCCTGAAGCGATTTAAGGAAATCACGGGAAATCTAAATCAGGATGGCCAAACGCGGCTTTGAAGCGTCGTCCTCGCGAATGCGAGTCTAGTACGCTAACCACTGCGCCACCTCGCTCGGTCAGATGATGGTCATTGAGGGTAACGCAGAACTCCGAGTCATCGCTTAAGACAACACGCTGTTCCCGAGTAGTTCATGCTTTCCGATCACAGAAACACTCCAAACGCAGCCGTCTGTGTTGTGGCGTTACAGTAGCTTACATAAGGGACGGTAACTGCCTAATCCAGCTGCTGCCAGTCTCTCACCGGTGTTGCGGGATAACACATAATGTCGCAATGACCCCTCAATTTTTTCTCGGATGGCAGGCGCAAATGTCACATACAAATGCTCCAAAAACATGGGTATTGCACTATTCGACCAGCCGGCCACATACAGACCCACAATAAGGCCCATTTCAGACTCTGTCAGGGGCCGTCTCACAATAGTACACAGTGTCCTCCATAGTGATCACTCAACATAACGCTGTTCGTGCCCCTCATGTACCCAACTAGACCTGGTAACAATACCAAACACGAAAAATACTGATGCACTCTGCCGTTCTAGCTGCCAAAGAAAATAGCAACTGTCATCATTTACATTCCCCCGGTGGTGTGTACGTATACGAAGTTACATTGTGATCTAAGCACGTCATCTCGGTACTTTTTTTGTGAGGCAGCGTATTTTCATAGATCCGCAAGACTTATTTCATTCCCTGCTCCACATGTACCTAAGCCGGGATGCCTTGTCAGACACGCAGTTGCTGCAGAACATTTTGGAGCTGTTTGTGTTTTAGTAGGCCAAGACCCAGCCGCAGATTGCGCGATATTGGCTAGCTGTCTCGAATAACGAGCGGTAACACTTAACATGTCACCAACCGAAAATTTCAAGGATCTTGCCGCTTGAAAACTTTTTCTGAATGATCCTACAGAAATCATAGATGACGGTATGTGGGCACGCACACGAACCTTCATAATGTGTCCACAACCTCAATGATTCTATGTTACTGTGGCCAGAGCATCTGTCTGCAGTACGCAATGGGCCCCAAAGCCTACCGAGTTCTTTCAGTCAGAGATTACATCAGTGGCAGCTCCTGCAAAAATTTACCAATGTGTTACTACATTACAAAAACAAACAGATTGCGTTTCACTAAGTCGTGAAGATAGGCGCGGCTTAATATTGTTGCGCTATTAGCTTTACCTAAAGGACTAAGATCAAGTACGTCGTTTATATGTTTACGATTTCCTCTACATTTTGTAATTAATGCATTAATAGGTCCTTTATCTTTCGCTCCCACTGTACCCCACAAATCACTGCTCCCGAATAACAAACATGAAAAGCACGAAAGTTCATTGTGAACATCACACCCACATATCCAGATTTTTTCATACTCTTTCATACTAAATTTTCTCCTCTACTCTCTGTTTTTAGCCTTTAGACTTACAAGGGTAGAAATAGTAACTAAATGTAACACATTAATTTAACATATATAAACTGAACTGTGTAAATGTTTTTAAATTTTATAACTAGTAGCTTAACATTGTTAGGAATAAAACAAAATGAAAAAGAAGGTAGTGACAGTGGCAATCAGACACGAGCCAGAAAACTACCGATCCGTGCAATGATACAATTATATCAAATATTGCTCAAAAATCCCACATATTCTACTCATGAATCTTCAGAGAGCGTTTCATGTTTTCCTACAGCCAATTCACGCAAAATATTCTAGAAACATGAAATGGAGGATCCACTTGCTTCTGCCGTCATATTTTGAGTCAATAGGGTGAGGCATAACCCATGCCTTCCCCTTAATAGATTTACATTTACTGTTGGCCTACCTAACTCTTAAATTATCACTTTCTCCTACAGAGATATATAGAAATGGGCCCCTTTAGCAGATCATCTACAGAATTCACTATGTTGCGTGCACACTTATAAAAAATACAGACCTAGCGCTGTGAGCAACATATCATCCTTATTGCTGGCAAGGATGACGTCACATCAGAGCATGCACAGTCGAAAACAGGAAACTGCTTCCTCTCTCTGAAATGATCGTAATGCGGCTCGCCGTAATTCAGCACTCTACACTAGTTCCTAGTTATCGCAGATAGAACGCTACAGAACAGAATAGAACATACCAGCACACATTCGAACAAAAATGCCGTAATTTTAGTGTAATTTCTGGGTCGCATTCGAAGAGAAATGGCTTAATCTTAGTGTGACATTTACTGATTGTTGTAGCACATTAGCACATGACCGCCGGCTGCTACTCAATCACATACAGCTCAGTAGGATCTTCTCATAACTATTTTTATATTGTACATATTCTGTCATATATAGTTAATTTCATTCTCAAATACACTTGCTAGCCCCGGTGGCCGAGCGGTTCTAGGGGCTTCAGTCCGAAACCATGCGACTTCTACGGTGGCAGGTTCGAATCCTGCCTCGGGCATGGATGTGTGTGATGTCCTTAGGTTGCTTAGGTTTAAGTAGTTCTAAGTTCTAGGGGACTGATGACCTCAGATGTTAAGTCCCATAGTGCTCAGAGTCAAATGCAGTTGCAGTTTTTCACAGACTATGGTGTAAAATAAATCTTACAGGAAATCAAATTAATTCTAACATTTTAAGTGTTATAAATGCAGATAATTGTTGCTGACAGTGGGGTGTTTCTGACTGGAACAGAACAGCAGCTTTTGAATGCCGCCCTAATCGCGAATGTTAGTGGGCTGACTCCGAAACAACAATCTTTTATCTGTAAATGAAAATGGAAATGTCGTGTGGCTAGGGCCTCCCATGGGGTACACCGTTCGCCTGGTGCAAGACTTTCGAGTTGACGCCACTTCGGCGACTTGCGTGTCGATGGGGGTGAAATGATGATGATAAGGACAATACAACACCCAGTCCCTGAGCGGAGAAGATCTCCGACCCAGCCGGGAATCCAACCCGGGCTCGTAGGTATGACATTCCGTCGCGCTGACTATTCAGCTATCAGGGGCGGACATCTGTAAATGACTAACTCATTGCGCATATTGTCTATGAAAGTGAGCGTAAGAACATCGCATGTCTTTCAGTCAAAATCAGAACTTCAAGAAGTACCAGTACAACACAACACATTGCGGCATACATTCTTCTTTTTGAATCAGGACAACTGAAGAAGCAGTTGCATTTCCAGTTGCAGGAGAATAGTCGTTTGTTTGGCCCGAATGGTAAATAACAAGTTGCAGAACACTTCCATATTTGGGAGTTCGGGCGCGCTGAGTGGAAGATGCCCAAATAACATTTTTTAGAAAAATTTATGAAATGTACTTGCATTTTTCTCGTAGTTTTGGTGCTTCCGTAGAGGAATATAATCTTAAAAAAGCGATTATCGAAATAACAATCAGTATGTTTCCCCTAGGACAAGGGAACGGCCTTAATTATTTGAAGTTTATTTCCTTTCTCAGTTATTTAGTTAATACTAAATCATGATTTTCAAAAAAAAAAAACATGTTACTAATTCAAATACATTTCTCTCCTCAGTTAAGGATTTACGAGTATTGATATGAATTTGTGTTTTGTCTCTGTACCTCTCAAACCTAGATTCATGCATAAATCTGAATAGTAAACCTGATTTTGAAAGCAACTTAGTGCACCATAATTTCAAAATCTGTTACCCATAAATGAAGAAAACTAAAGATTAAAATGTTTGACTTGAAGTCGACGGTGCTGTTAAAAAGTTGTATGACATTGTGTGGCAGAGTTGACTTGTGCTTAAATATGAACTTTCATATGTTCTAAAATACCCTCATTGTTCATTATACGTTTATTGTAATCAGTTACATTGAAAATCTATAGTATTACATATAAACATAACATTATTGCTGCGAGGAGTTCGGCATTTTGTTGATTAATTCTTTTACCTCATGCATAGCAATTTACAAGTTTCAAAACTTTCAGTGTGTTACACTTGTCACCGAGATTTCCCAACTCGCTACTGACTAAGTTGACTTCGAAACAGCAGCGACCCTTGTGCTGTACAGTCAGGGTAGTTGTTATACCACAAATAAATCTGTATGTGGCGTTTCCTTCTTGGACAGTAAAAGCCTCGGGAAGATTCAATTGCGTCATCTCTGCAAGTTCAGAAATAATATTAAAAAAAACAGCTATTTCCAATAGAATGTACCACCTACTTGTCTAAGGGACTTGGCTAAAAACAAAAGCATACTAAGGAAAACGTGAGACTACGGCTGTGATGTGACATACATCAGCTCTGAAAGCTTACACACCAAAAAAATCGCACTCAACATCATCATTTACGTTATCATCACTTCTAGATACAGCTTTGCCTCACCACAGTCCATTTTAAAACCTACCTTTGTTTTATTTGAACAACAGGACATCGAGTGTTAAACGAGTATTGTTTGGAAATTCGACGTACTGATATAAACAGAATGAGTCATTTCAGTTTTGAAGTTTTGGTCCACTAAAAATAGTTTCTTAAGATCTTGCAAAGTATGTGCATATTGAGTTACGGTAACGGATTGTATACTGGTCATTATTGTTGGAAATCGCGTTTTCCAGCCCAAAGGGCGCCGTGTGATTATGAGATTGACGAGTTAGAATATGCCAAAGTGCTCGCCTTATGTGACATTGTCCAACAAACCGTGAATTTGCTGTTCCTATGGTGTGCACTACTACTGCAGTGTGTGTGTGTGTGTGTGTGTGTGTATGTGTGTGTGTGTGTGTGTGTGTGTGTGTGTAACATGTAGCCTGAATGTACCCAGATAACACGTAAATATGTTGTTGTAGTATGCAGTTTGACGTTAGGCCAGGACGAATGGAACCTCGTTCGAAAGTAGAGGCCAGTAGGATCTCATGTAATATTGTCCATTTATTCATTTACGCATCGTGTTCCGTAAGTCCCTACAATTTTTGGGAAAGTGGAATGAGTCAAATTATTTAGGATGGGTCAAAAGCAATATTCCATGGGACAAATTGGGTGAACGATGACTCCAATGACAAACCTTCAGAGATTGAAGAAAAAGTCTGGACACAAAGACTCTAAAATTCATGCCTTAAGAGCTATGAGCACTTGTTCAGTAGGTGAGATATGTTTCACAGTAGCGAAGATAAAAAGGTACTCATGGCTCGTGAAATAGGCGTGGTATATCTCATAGCTACTAAACATTTTTTTCTTGTTTTGGTCTACTACGAGCTCTGAAAATTTGTCAGTGGAGTTCTGGTTTACCCTACTTGTCCCAAGGGACATGATTTTTTAATCATCCTGTATATTAAATGACAGAAGCAGCCACTGGAGGCTACCTGTGTCAAATGTACCGACAATTAACAACAACTAGTGCTGCTCTACTCACACTGATAATTATAAGAATTATTTCTGTATTTTTATATATTACCAAAAAAAACAACTACTTTGAACAGAGCTACTTCTGTTCCCCCTCTATTAAATTTTGCGCCCTCCCCACCGAATCATCTAGAAATTTAATAATATATTCTTCCTACTGCATTGTCTACACACAATAAGCAAAATTCCTTCCTGCGGTTAAAATTTTGAAGGCATTTTTGTGTACGTATCAGTCACTTCGTTATCACTGAATGGAACGTGGGATCACAGCTAAATGATCAAGGCCAACTTTGCGAAGCAAAGGTTAAATCACCAAGACCTTGTTTGATTCTGAATTTTGTGTTGACTTTGATTCAGTTTTTTTTTCAGTGTTCGTTTTCTACTCCAAGGAATATAGCGGGCTGCTTAAGATCCGACGCTTTAAAGTACGGCGGTTCGTTCGGCCAAACGTCCCGTCAGATTGGGATTTGGGGTGGAGGGTATACCAATCGGGAATGTTCGAGGGGTCGGTGTGTGGAACTACCATACCAGTATTCGCCTGGTAATCAAGAGATACCTCCCGGCAACCTTAGTAGGAAACGGGGATTCAGATTATTTTAATTTTTTTACAGGGTAATGTTATCAGTTTTCCCGAATTTATATTTAGAGTAAGTGTTTGTTATATGTGCGTGTTGGGTGCATGTAAGTGTGTGACAGTATGAGCATTACCAAATATCAGAAAGCTCAAACGTAAATCGCTATTGCAAACCACATAATGATAATAACTGAAGCAAAGTTTACTTTCTGTAGAGATATAATAGAGATACAACAATAGTTTGTTATTTGTAGATGCTGACGGGAAAAATCTCAACACCTCACAATAAGTAATGTAGAGTAATGAATTTATCTAGGTGAAATATTTAATCGATTAACATTGCAAGATCACAGGTTAATGTAAGCGCGAGATAAGCCATGAAATGCTGGTACATTAACAACCGGTGTAGCCGCCAGAATGTTGGGTGCAAGCATGCGGATGTGACTGTTTAGTGTTGCCCAGGTGCCGGATATGCTCGATTGGAGACAGATCTGGTGATCAAACAGGCCATGGCAACACGATGACGCTCTGTAGATCATGTTGGGTTACAACAGCAGTATGGGGTCGAGCGTTATCCTGTTGGAAAGCACCCACTGAAATGCTCTTTCTGAACTGCAGTGCGACAGCGTGAAACCTCAGACTGACGTACAAGTTTGCAGTCAGGGTGTGTGACAATAACTTGAGAGTGTTCCTGCTGCCATACGAAACCGTGCCACAGAACATAACCTATGCATTGATCCAGTGTGTCTAGGACGCAGACCGGTTGGTTGCAGGCCCTCAACTGGTCACCTTCCAACCATCATACAGCCATCACAGGCACCGAGACAGAATCAGCTTTCATCAGAAAACACAACAGACCTCCACCCTGCCATCCAATAAGCTCTCGATTGACTCTACAGAAGTCGCAAATGGTGGTGGTTTCGGCTTAGTGGAATGAACGTTTTAGGAAATCTGGCTCAGATTTGTCCTTGAAGTAACAGATTTGTAACAGCTCGTTGTGTCGCTGTGGTGCCAACTACTGCTCAAATTGCTGGTGCAGATAGAATAGGACGTGCCAGAGACATACGCCGAACACGATGGGCGTGCCACTTGGCCGTCTGGAGCCGTGTCTTCTTGCGACCACATATTCTCGTGACCCCCGCTGTCAGTAATCATGTACATTGGTTACATTCCTGCTGAGTCTTTTTGCAGCAGAAACACGCAGCTTCTCGGAGCCCTGTTACACGACCTCGTTCAAACTCAGTGAGGTTTTCATAATGGCGTCTTTGCCGCGTTAAAGACATTCTTGACTGGCAACTCATCACGACCTATCTCAAAGGTAACGCTCACGATCGCTAAAACGTGTGTTTATAGTAAACCTGATTTGCATCCTGGTGCTACCGCCACTCCTACGAGACTGACTCGAAATGTGAATAGCCATTCTCTTAAAACACTCCTACCAGCTTTCGTTTATGTCGCACAACTCTTAGTGATGCGTTTTTTTTTTTCCTGCAGTCTGTTTACTGCTCCTGAATGAAAGAAATATCCGAAGCTGTTTCAGAAAACTGTCTCTGGCCATCACAGTATGTTAAATTGTTTCATGTTTAGCTCAAATCACAATATTAAAAGAACTGGCAAGTGACATCATTACATCATTACAAATCTATATCAGCATATGATTACAACTCAACAGGTTTAATTTAGAAAGTTCTTTTTTTTTTCTAGTCCAAGGAGTTGAGTGGAGTGTTTGAGAACCGGGACACTTATAGGAGACGTTCTTTTCAGCCAGAACCACTGTGGGCTTGGAGCGGGGCAGCGGGTATCTCACGTGAGTATATTTGGGAACTGGCTTGCATTTCTAACATTCGTCTTACAAGCAAGAGAGGTTCCCCAAAAACCTTGGTCAGGATAGAAGGATTCATACTATAATGCGTCGCGTCCGCTGCAGTTGCTGGCCGAATTTACAAAAAGTATCACTTGTAGGTAGAGTAATGCAAAGTGCCTGCGAAATGTTTACAGCCTTTTTTCAGTTTACCATTCGGTATGTAGTGCCTTAAGAGATCAACTGACACGGCATAACGGTACACCCTCGCTGTTGCGATGGCGGTAATTTTGTGCCGAATGTCCACGAAAGACGACAGTGTTCGTCACACAGGATATGAACATACAGATTAAAATCTGACACCTACACACGGAACAATCCATTATCTCTTAATAAGGTCAGATATCAGCCAATAGCGCCAACCATGTTTGGCACCTTCCCAAGCATCAGATTAAAAAATAAATTATCACTCTTGTTTATACAGTGGCGAATGATAAATAATACTCACATGCTTTTGCAGGTTTTATTAAACCAAGAGATAATGAGTCAATGAGACGATTGGTTCTAGTTATTACTAGTAACTCTTTTTTTTATACTTGGACTTGTGTCGGCCATTGCACATAGTCGTATTTATTCACGACATCCTGACATATTTTTCAGCGTGGTTTGGGGAGCAGAAAAAGCAAACTCCACCCACTGAAGCCTCACATGTAGACAACCGGCAGGGCCAGGAAGTGCGACTAGGAACCATCTGCCTACACGTAGGCTTACTGCTTCGCCACGGCATGTTAGTCCCTTCGTAATGACCATTGGACACACAGGTGCAGTATTTTTATATCTGCATTGCTGGAAGCGGCCGCCAGAAGCAGTGTCTCGAAATCGCCCTACTTCTACAGACTGCAACCGATGCAGAACTAGGGGACTTCAGTCAGGACGCCATGAACAAACACTAGGTCTTGCTCCAAGGTCACTTGGCTTATATTTTCACTGCCAGCAAAGCTGAAAGTTCACTTTCCCATGTGTAAATTACGGCGACTGAAGTCGTCGGTGTCCTTAAGAAATAAGTGGAGGAGTAAAAAAATAGCCTGATGTGCTCTTCGTAAAGTAAATACGTTTTCGAAACAAAACTTCCAGTGCATCTGAGAGTGAAAGCTTACGGCAGTCGTGTATTTGGTCTGTCTTTGGACTTTTGTAAATGACTTATAGATTTTAAACACGAAAAGAATTCAGAAGCTGATGGTTGCTCACCGACTAATGATGGGACGTACGTCCGGCAGTAACAGGGAAGACAGGTAACGAATAAGGGAACGGAGTCATGTGGAAGGAGTCATTCTAGCTGTAATGAAAATGAAATGGAGGCGTACAGATCAGTTTAAGGACATGGGCAGCATAGATTACGAGGGTTATTCGGAAAGTAAGGAACGATCGGTCGTGAAATGGAAACCACAAAGAAAATCCGATGAAGTTTTGCACAGGTGTGTTGGGCAGTGTCTCTAATATGCCCGTCGATCATGTTACGTCGTTCTTTTTAGTTCTGTGCACAAAGGGAGCACATAAAGATATCTAGAACAAAAGTGTCTCCCGCCAGGTACGAGGGCCTGGTGACAAATTTCGCCTGAAGCTTGAAAGGTGGCTACACTGAGCCACAGCGACAGAGATCGCTAGAGAGCATTGTTCCGCCGCCTCCACGGGAGTGATTATTGAGATGTCGTAGTGGCAGTGCTTGGGGAGAGCTCGTAGTAGTCAGTTCGTGTTGAGATGTGCTTGCTGAGATGTGATACTGAAAAATTCTTGTTGAGATGTTGTAATAGCGAATCGGTGTGGAGATATATTGTAATTATGAGAGTGATTTTGGTCAATATATGAAGGTAACGAAACTTGATTTATTTTTCATTATTTCCATGTTTTAAATAATGTGTCATAACAGGTTCAGTCAACAAAGCATCTGGCTTGTGTTCTTGGATTAGAGTGTAATTGTGGTTCTCTTGAGTAATTATGGTATTCGTATTTTCTTTAATTAATTCAGTATAAATGGTATTTGAAATTCTTGTCTTTTGAAGAAGAACCGTGCCAGATGTGTACGTTGAGTCATACTTCCACACACAGAACAGTTACACTTGTGCTTTGGTTTCGTAGGTTTTATAGTTGCTGGGGACTTAATTGATTAATTGTGTTAATGAAAATTTCCATTTCATTCCTTGTTGTTATTCTAAGCAGTCAGATTGCGTAATAATACTAGTCAGGGCCAACCGGTACGAGACTTCGTAACCGGACAGACAGCTGCTAAAGCAAGAAATCAAAATCATTTTCATTACATTTAATTAAGCCCCCATGCACGTGGCGACCACTGCTTCGGATCGTCCCTTGGAATTCTTCTGATAGTAGAAATAGTAGACAGTAGGATTGTTGTAGTAATTTCTAGTTTAGTAATTGTAGTCTATTTTGCATGTGTAGATTTGGTAATTGTCATTCTTATAATGGTATTTTTTCTCTGAATTTGATTTGTTGTCTTGTATACGCGTTTGACGACTTAATGCAATTATTTCAATTGTTCGTTAATCGTGATTGAGGGAATCATTTCATGTGAATGGTATTGTTGGTGATAAAGTCTTATTGTGTATAATTTTCGTACAGTGACGAGTTTTGTATATTTTGTAAATGATTACGCGATCAATGAAAAAGACAAAAATGATAAATAGTGAGAAAGACGAAATTGTTAACATGGCGAACTCGCCAACAGAGGAAAACACTGTGATGAATAATGAAGTGGAAAACAATGTAATAAGTCGGGAAAATAGCCCGGAACCATTTCAAAATTTTTCTCAATCAGAAAATTCACAGAATCCGAGATTAACGACAGAAGATTCTGGAATAGTATCGAATTCAGATAGCTTTACAGCTATGATGAAGGAAACTGGTTTCGCGGGAAATGTTAGGAGCGAAAGGAATTTCGAACAAGTTAATATGGAGCAGTTGATGAGTGTAATATTAAATTTTCGATCTGAATTTAAAACTGAGATGGGAACAATGGGAACACGGTTAGACTCACAGGGATCACAAATAGGAACAATTAAAACTGAGATAGGAACAATTAGAACTGAGATGGGAACAATGGAAACACGGTTAGATTCACGAATAGGGACTTGTTTCAAAAACATGAAAGATGAATTAAAGAAAGAAATCAGAGAAGAAGTACAACCGATTTTGAATGCTCACAATAATAGATTAATTGCAGTAGAGATTAGACAAAGGGAACAGGATAGAGAACAGGAAGAAAGAGATCGCGTGATAGTACAAAAATTTTCAGAATTAAATTTACAACGTGCACACGATAAGGAAGAAATATTTGAGAGAATCGAGGAATCCGTACCAAATGACAGAATAAATAATCTAACACAACAATATGAACAGTTAACTACCAAATGTGTCAACACTGAAACCCGAGTCGCGACACTTACGGAAGACGTAAATAAACAGAAAGAAAAAATAGGTGACTTATCGGAAAGAGTTGAGGAGATTTCAGATAAACTGACAAGTCTTAGTTTAAATGGGGATAGAGATTCAGATGATACAGCTCCATTACCATTTGCAGAAACCGAAGAGTACCAGAACATAAATAAGCATGTTGAAAATCAGGGAAAATTTAATGAACGCGTTAAAAGGGAAGTTGAGGCATTACGAAAGCAAGTCAAACAAATTGAAGGCGAAATCGTAGGAAAAGACAGCAGAAGAAATTTAGAATCACAGATAGCAGAGGGGTTTGAAGAAAGTAATTTATTTCATTTACGGGACACAACAAGAGAGCGCCAGGCGCGCGAACTTGACAATAATCGACATTCAAACTGGGACAGACGCGGTAGGTCTTTGTCGCCACGAGGCGAAAACTTTGACTATAAACACTTTTTGACTGTTCGGAAATTTAAGATCTTCCGCAATTCTAAAAACGACATACATCCATGTGCATGGTTAGATCAATTTATGTATGCACTCCCACCAAATTGGCCACTAAGTCACAAACTGGAATTTATGTGTGGATATTTAGAAAACGAACCGGCGACGCGGATGCGTGCACTCATTAGAGATTGTAATAATCTGAATGATTTTTATCATGCATTTCTATCGGCATATTGGTCCGAAAACACGCAAGACAGAGTCAAACACAGTCTTATTATGCAGCGTAATTTCAAACAGTCTGAATTCCGCACGCCAGCAGAATATTTTGAAGACATGATTCGAAAGAATCAGTTCCTTTCCAACCCTTACAGTCCAACTGAATTAATTCGCATTTGTTTAACTAAGCTGCCACAATCCATAAGACAAATTGCTTTAGCCGGAAGATGTAAAGACGACATTGAGACTTTTAAGACTTTGCTACAAGAACTTGAGTATGACAACGACGACGGGACTTCTTGTAATTTTTTCAGTAGCAGTAATTACAATACATTTTCAGAGAAAAGGGATAGTGATCGGAACGGACGTTATTTGGGTAACTTTGAGAATGACAGACGTAACAGACAGGACAATAGATACCAGCCTTATGACAATAACAGACGTTCTAACAGAAATTACACAGACAATTATAATAACGGTAATTCCTACTGGAATGATCAACCATACGGAAACAGTAATCGGTATCATCAAGATAGAAATTATTCATACAATAACAGAAATTCTTACTACAGAAATAACCAGGGTAGTAGATACAACAATAATTTCAGAAGTGACAGTCGAAATTACACAAGAAGTAGTTATGCAGACAGACAGGAAAACAGAAATTTTAATAACAGACACAACCAAGAATTTGCATCTAACAGACAGGAAGGACCTAATTGGCATCCTCCACGTGACAGAACTTCAGAGAGACAAGTGCAATTAGTAGAAATTGATCCGCGAAATGACGCGAATAATCAAAGACGTGACGCAAACAATCGACAATGACTAGCAGCTTCGGCTTCTGGCAGCAATATAGACGGTTCAGAAAGTAATGACACTTCGACTTTACACTACGTACGACTGGAAGACATGAGAGACATTTTGTTAGACGAAAAGGAAACTAATGTAGACGCATTTTTACATCCTGTTATTGAAGTATGTGTGGGTAAGAATAAGTTCACTGCAGTTTTAGATTCTGGGAGCCCATTGAACGTCATTAGTGAATCAGTTTTTCGTATATGTGAAAGAACTATTGCCTGTCCCGTGTTACCTATTTCTAAAACTACAATTCGAGGAGCGATTTCTGGAAAAGGTGTGGAAGTTAAACAACAGACCAACCTAAATTTCATTTGTCAAGGATACGAATTTTCTGCTAATTTTATTATTGTTCCATTACTCAGTACACAGATTATTTTAGGTATGGAGTTTCTTAACGCACATAAGGCAATTTTGAACTTTAAAGAAGGAAGTGTGAATTTGACTGTTGCCGGAATGCTGAAATGTTTGAAATTTTTCGAGTGTTTAGCAAGATCTGAATCAGATACAAAATGTTTAAGGTTTCTTACTTCTGATGCTTTTGTTGAGCATTATGACGACAGTGTGTTTATTCATGACAATGACAATAGATACAGGGACGCGATGGATGATGTAATTAATAGCGAAGAATTAATTAATGAAAAGGTTAAGAAAGCTGAAGTGCCAGATGACGTTGCAAGAGAAGAGCTGCACCATATTTTGACTTCACATGCTACAGTGTTTAGTCATCACACAGGAACTATACAAGGCTTACAATATTTATTTAAAGTAAAAGAACACACACCATTTCGCGGAAAAACGTACGCTATTCCTTTGGCTTACAGAGACAAGGTTAAGAATGAACTTCAATACATGTTAGATCAGGGCATTGTTGAGCCAGCAGTCAGTCCTTATACCAGCCCATTACACGTTGTTCTTAAAAAGGATGGGTCAATTCGTTTGGTTCTGGATTCCAGACAGATAAATAATATTATTATTCCTGAAACTGACCGTCCACAAAATTTAGATGAACTTCAACATTTCCATGGAATTAAAGTTTTATCCACGATTGATATGCGCGCAAGTTTTTGGCAAATAGAACTCCACCCTGATTGTAGAAAATATACTGCTTTTTTAGCCTTTGGTAACTGTTACCAGTTTCGGAAATTACCGTTTGGACTTACTGTATCTTCAGCGGCATTCATTCGTAGCTTAAATGAAATTTTACCTGTTTATCTTCGTGACAATATTACTTCTTATGTTGACGACATTCTTATTGCTAAACGTTCTTGGAGTGAGCATAACAAAATTTTGGATTCATTATTACGTATTTTTGCACGAGTTGGCATGACAGTGAACTTGGAAAAATCTGAATTTGGTCGTTCTCAGGTGAAATTTCTCGGTCACATTATTTCTACAGAAGGTATTCTCCCTGATCCAGAGAAACTAGACGCTATTCATAATTATGCTGTTCCTACCACAAAACGTGATGTTCGTAGTTTCCTTGGTGTGTGTAATTTTCTTAGACGCTTTGTTAGATTGGACAATTTGGCCACACCTCGTTTATGTGAATTATCTGGAAAAAATTCTAATTGGTGTTGGGATGAGGAAGCTCAGTCAGAATTTGAACAACTTCGTGATGCTTTAGTTGCTGCCCCACTTCTTTCACATCCGGATTTATCTAAAGATTTTTGTTTGGCGACGGACTCATCATACAAAGGCCTAGGTGCACATTTATTTCAAGAGATAGAAGAAAACGGCGTTGTAGTACAGAAAACTGTTGCCTTTGGAAGCCGTGTTCTCTCTAAATCAGAGAAGAATTATTCGATTACGGAACTTGAAGCTTTGGCTGTTGTATGGGCCTTCACAAAATTTCGCACATTTTTGTTTGGCAGACATACTAAGGTTTACACCGATCATCGAGCTCTGGAATTTCTTATGTCGACAAAATTAACTCATGGCCGATTGTCACGATGGGCGTTGTACCTACAGGAATTTGATTTTAGTATTGTTTACATACAGGGATCTTCAAATATTGTTGCTGATGCTTTATCACGTGCACCTATGGGTTTGAAACAAAGTGCCGAAGAGGACGGCAAAGAAAACCATTATTGTTTGATGTACATTCAAGGTGTTGCGTTTGAGAACTTTATTTCGTCTTCGCTCCGGGACATCGCTAAGGAGCAAAATAAGGATCCAATCTGGAAGGACATTAAGGAGAAGTGGAGGAGAAAGGAAAGCGTAGCGATCAGACAGTATTATTTAGTTCGCAATGATATTCTTTTCAAACGAAAATCGGTCGACAACTCTGTTTGGTTAGTTTGTATTCCTGATGAGTGGGTCAATAAATTGATTTGGTACACACATTTCAGTTATGCGCACTTTGGTCCCAGAAAATGCTTTCATAAATTACGAGAAAATTGCTACTTCAGTAATATGGAAAAACGTATTCGATCTGTTCTTGCCAAATGCAAATTATGTCAAAAGGCTAAGCCGCCAACAGTTTCTCACAGAGCACCGTTGTTTCCTATCATTCCAGCGAAATTAAAGGAGATGGCTGCAGTCGATTTGTTCGGTCCAGTGGTTCGTTCTACTAATGGTTTTGCGTATATTTTCGTAGCAGTGGAATTAACATCAAAATATGTGTGTTTTACACCTTTACGCAAAGCAACAGCTCGTTCAGTATCTAATGCTTTCATCAAACATTTTCTTAAGGAAGTTGGTCATGTTGATAAGGTTATATCAGATAATGGATCACAGTTTCGCTCTAAAATTTGGCTTCGTACTCTACGGCGTCGTAAAATTAAACCAATTTTCATTTCACTTTTTCACCATCAATCTAATCCTTCAGAGAGATGGATGAAGGAAATCAATAAATTGTGTCGTCTTTATTGTCATCAGAATCACAGAACGTGGGATCAGTATCTTCATCTTTTTCAAAACATTCTGAATGAACTTCCTAATGACTCAACTTCTTTACCGCCTCTATTGATATTAAAAAATAAAGTACCAACAAATCGCATTTCTGAAATCGTTCCTTTTCCGCCTTCACGGAAACTGCGGCATTCTGAAGTTGTCAACCTGGCTCTACGAAATATTGCGTCTGCGGCTGCAAGAAGAGAGAAATCAGCTAAACGTCCTGGTCGTTTAAAAATCTTGCCAGTTGGTCAGAAGGTGTTAATTAAGTCTCATCGTTTGTCTCATAAAGGAAAAGGCTTGTGTCGCAAATTTTTTCTGCTTTATAACGGTCCATATAGAGTTCGCAAAATTATTCATGATAACACTGTTGAAGTAGAAACTGTTAAATCTCGACGCTCTAAAGGAATACATCATATATCAAACGTTAAAATTTTTGTGGAATGACATACTTGTGAGAAACTAATAGCTATACGTAAACATAGAGAGAGTACAAGGATACCGCGCTGTCTTTGTCGGCGGCACATACTCAAAGCAACAGTCAGTCTGCGCGCCGCACAAGGCAGTCGTTGACCGCAAACAATCACTTCCTACGTCACGCGCCTACAGCTGATCGAGCGCTCAGTGCGAATGCACTGACAGACGTAAATAAATACACAGTTTAATTTCTCCGAATAAATTCTGTATAAAGCTATAAGGACTTCATAAATTATGTTATTAACGTTCAGTATTTTTCAGGATACGGTTGTATAAAGTATTTAAGACCTTCAGGTAAATTCTGTGCGTGTCCGACGTTAAGACGACTTGCTTTGGAGAAAATTTTCAGGAAGAAGGTCATTTCGAAGAAGAAAGTAATAAACAAAAAAAGGTAACGGTTAATTGAGTTTATTTTTCAGGTAACATAATTCCACTTAGGTACGTACTTCAGACGTAATTTGCTGCTTGCGATTACGTGATTCATACTTTGTGCTAATTTCATGTTCTATGAATTTACTAGTGAAGCGACGTGCTTACGCATATTAACTGATTTTGACAATGATTAATTAATGAACAGGGTTGTTATTTGTATATATTATGCATCGCTTGGCTGCTATGCTTTTTCACTGATGTCATATTTTTCTATTATGTGCCTGCTGTGCTTATTTATTTAAATTATAATTGTCACCTGATTAATTGTGCTGATGTGGTTAGATATGTAAGTTATACTTTGTGATTTATCTGCTTGCGCCTTCATGTTTACTTATTAAGATTACATATAAACATTTATCTGCTTATGCTGATATGATGCTAATGACCTGTTTATTATGATAGATAACATGTTTGCTGCCTTGCTTATGGATTGCATATTTACACATTTCTGTTTGTTGTCATAACTACTCTTCAATTTAGAATATAGCAATGCTGATGTACAGTGTACGAACATAGAGTTTAGGTTACACTGTGGTATTAATTATAGATTGTTCGCTTGGCAGAGCCTCGTTGTAAGAATTGTGCTGCATCCACTTGTTGACATTCTGTTCTCTACTGGTATATTTACTCGCTATTGCTTGTTTTGCATACGCTCAGTGCCTTATATTTTTAAGATAAGAAAATGAACTGCAGTAATTCGACGAACGACATTAGTACAAGAAAGTCATAGAAGTCACATGAGCTGAGGTTTTATGGAAGCTGTATAAATTTATGCTAATAGGAAGGAAGCTAACGACATGACATACCAAAACTAGGTTAGACCATTGACAGTATTACACTGCATTTTCGTGAGCAATTGAAATAGGAGGTGACACTTGACACAAAAAATACTCCACATGTTTGCTTCTGCTATGATTCTTGAAGTGGTGTACACACTGTGAAATATTATGATCATTCACACTCCGTAATCGTACTTAATTACTGAGAGTTATTCGAACTAAAGTCTGTTAGAGGTCATGTATGCATTTCTTTTATTTAATGATGGACAAGGAACCAAAATGTATCTTATAATTTATAATGAGTAGAAAATTTGGGTCAGATGGATTACACAGAGGTTGTGTGTGGACACTGTGTCTTCGGATTGTATGGGATGATGAATTGAAGTTGCACTAGGATTTTGTCTGTACTTGTTCGAGGAGACTGACTAGAGGAAAGAGTTGTTATGGAAGTGAAATGATATTGGTGCTGAGGTTTATATGTATCGACGTATTATTGAGGTATTGAGATTAGGTGAAGTAGATGATTATTGGAGTTTTCGTGGACAAAAGGTAAGGCAAATGATATTGATGATCGACGTATTGAAAAGGTATTAGTGAAGTATTGAGATGTTGTGATGCTAATGATTATTGGAGTTTTGGTGGATAAGAGGTAAAGTAAATGAGGAGCATATTGTTTTTGTTGGTTTATATGGAACAAGGAGGATGAAGATGGCAGACTAGAACACTAAAGTAGAAAGAAGATTGCCTACACACACACTTTGTTAAATCAATAAGCAGTATACACTTTTTTTTAAGAGAGGAAGTATTTGCATATCTTGGCTCACTGACAGTTGTGCAGCAACAGTACAATTTGATCTGGCTTGGCAAACATTGGTCTTGACATGATGACTATGACGTTGACTAACTATTATTGACTGTTATACATTGCTGCCACTACTACTTGGTACACATGATGAACATCAAATCTTGGACAGAGTTACATTTACACAGTTAACACTATTCAATTACACAGTAGCACTTAATGAGGATGAAAGATGAGTGGATGTGTTTTGTGTGTTTTCCTTTCCTAATCCTACCCACCTATCTCCTAAATATTATTTTATTTGTTGGTAGTGGCTTGCACTGACACCCATAAATGTTATAGGTTTACTGGATTTGTGTATTGTAATAGTTAATAGGACAATTATCTGATATCATTTGTGTGTTTATTATGATTTGTATGTTTAGTGTAAGAGCATTGATTATATTTTGTTAAAGAAATTGTATGTGCATTCAAACTATTGTTCATGACTGAACTGTCTCAGTAGTTATGGTGAATAGTATGGACTGTTACTTGCACCTTTTCTACATGATTGGTGCTACAAGGATATGTTTAATTTTTGCTGATGAACTGTGTGATCAGTGATTGTAAAAAAAATTATGGACTGTTACTTGTACCTTTTCTACAATATTGGTGCCACTAGGACATGTTTAATTTCTGCTTATAAACTCTGATGAACAGTGTGATCAGTGACAGTGTATTTTATGGAACTGCTTCTGCTGAGAAATGTGACTTGTTGCTGTGTGTACCTACTCAACATTGCTGGGTGCCACTGATGGATTGCTTCTACTGAAATGGAGTCACCTGTTGCTGTGTGCACCTGATCAACATTGCTGGTGCCACTGATGGACTGCTTCTACTGAAATGAAGTCACCTGTTGCTGTGTGCACCTGATCAACATTGCTGGGTGCCACTAATGGACTGCTTCTACTGAAATGGTGTTACTTGTTGGTGTCTGCACCTGCTCAACATTGCTGGGTGCCACTGATGGACTGCTTCTACTGAAAAGATGTCACCTGTTGATGTCTGCACCTGCTCAACATTGCTGGGTGCCACTGATGGATTGCTTCTACTGAAATGAAGTCACCTGTTGCTGTGTGCACCTGCTCAACATTGCTGGGTGCCACTGATGGACTGCTTCTACTGAAATGAAGTCACCTGTCGCTGTGTGCACCTGATCAACATTGCTGGTGCCACTAATGGACTGCTTCTACTGAAATGGTGTTACTTGTTGGTGTCTGCGCCTATTCAACAGTACTGGGTGCCACTGATGGACTGTTTCTATTGAAAAAATGTTACTTGTTGGTATTTGCACCTGTTGACCATTGCTGTGTGCTACTGCTGGAACTGTCAACTGCTTATTCTTGAGCTATGGAAAGCGTTTATGTGAATATTTGTATAAACTGATTTTTTGTGTATTACTGTTAGTGAAAAATTATGAGACTCTTACTTGCACATATTCGTCATTGCTGACGCTATTGATTGAACTGTTTAACCACATAATACTTGTGTAAACTATTATGTAAAGTCACATGTATGAAAGAATTTGTATTGCTTACTGTATTTTATATATTAGGTTATTGAAAGGTCAGTGCAAAGCCAAAATTTTATCTAGTTATATGATATTTACGTATTAATATTATCTTTTATTTTTGTCTGTATTTTTTGACGAATTTGGTGGTATTTTCACCACCAATGCTGGCAAAAATACCATCAAATTCTAGCCGTGGAGGAAGGGCATATGAAAGGTGGCTACACTGAGCCACAGCGACAGAGATCGCTAGAGAGCATTGTTCCGCCGCCTCCACGGGAGTGATTATTGAGATGTCGTAGTGGCAGTGCTTGGGGAGAGCTCGTAGTAGTCAGTTCGTGTTGAGATGTGCTTGCTGAGATGTGATACTGAAAAATTCTTGTTGAGATGTTGTAATAGCGAATCGGTGTGGAGATATATTGTAATTATGAGAGTGATTTTGGTCAATATATGAAGGTAACGAAACTTGATTTATTTTTCATTATTTCCATGTTTTAAATAATGTGTCATAACAGGTTCAGTCAACAAAGCATCTGGCTTGTGTTCTTGGATTAGAGTGTAATTGTGGTTCTCTTGAGTAATTATGGTATTCGTATTTTCTTTAATTAATTCAGTATAAATGGTATTTGAAATTCTTGTCTTTTGAAGAAGAACCGTGCCAGATGTGTACGTTGAGTCATACTTCCACACACAGAACAGTTACACTTGTGCTTTGGTTTCGTAGGTTTTATAGTTGCTGGGGACTTAATTGATTAATTGTGTTAATGAAAATTTCCATTTCATTCCTTGTTGTTATTCTAAGCAGTCAGATTGCGTAATAATACTAGTCAGGGCCAACCGGTACGAGACTTCGTAACCGGACAGACAGCTGCTAAAGCAAGAAATCAAAATCATTTTCATTACATTTAATTAAGCCCCCATGCAAGCTATGCAGCCAACATTACATAAGTGTCGTGCGCTTTCTTCTTGACAAATATCAGCCGCGTTCTGCAAGGGCAATGAAGATGCTCCTGCAACGTTTTCAATTGGAAATGTTTGATTATCCACAATACAGCCCGTAATTGTCTACCTGTGAGTTTCATCTCTACTCACACTAACCGCTGGCTATGTAGAGAACATTTTGGCACAGACAACGAGCTGCAGGCCAATGTAGAGAACTGGCGGAAAACACTGGCGGCTGCCTTCTATAACGAGGGTATTGGAAAGTTGGTACAACGCTACGACAAAAGTCTAAGTCGGATCGGCGACTATGCAGATAAGTAGCTGGAAGTTGTAGCTAACTGTTGCAAATAAAACAGTTTTGATTTTCACTGTGGTTTCCATTTCGCGACCTATCGTTCCTTACTTTCCGAATAGCCCTCGTACATCGTGAAGACTTTAAAGCACGGAAGAGTGCACAGAAATCATAATATATGCCTACTTGTAGTGGCAACACTGTGTGACGAAAGAGCAGGTGGTTCCTCCTCGAACTTCCCGGGCCTTCGGTTGTCTACATATGGGGTTTCAGTGGGTGGAGATTGCTGCTTCTAGTCTGTCAACTGAATGATGTTGATGATGATAATGAAGATGACGATGATGATCTGCTAATTATTGAAGGCTACCTAAATCCTGATAATGGAGATCAGTCTTCAATATATTTGACAGTGTAACTAAACTGTAATTGACCCTGTTAGTTTTTACCCCTTCTAAAGTTTCATTTTAAACTGCCCCCCCCCCCCCAATAAATTGTAATTCCCGCAGTTTGGGCAACACTGTTGTAGAGTCTACACTAAAGTCTCAACATAATGAAGGTTGTTTGACGATCACAGACGCAGGTTTGGAAATCATTTAATATCATATACAGATAGGTACTAATAAGTAAAAATCCTGTTAATGTAGTTTTTTGTGTACCTCAGAAGACTACTGCTCAAACGTTGACGAAACCCTCTGAGGATATCCACAACAGTTTTGGACGAAACGCCAGCAAATGATGCGTTCCTAGTCCGGGACTAGTAGAACCTTCCCTCCTCTCCTCTCCATAAAAAATTCAGATTATAGCCATGCATGTCTGCATTCTCTAATTACACTTGATAATATTAACTCTTCAGCGGAGAATATAACGCTGCAAATCCCAGTACAGCTAGATTAAGGTTTTACGTGGCTTCGCAAGCTCAGACAATGTGCATAGTTGTTTAGTACTTCTAACTACATTCTTCTTCTACATTTGCCCGATTATGGCGGTTAGTTCACCTCATTTGCCTTCAGTGCACACCGTATGTTAACCTCAAGCAAGTGAACAGAGATTTATATTATGTAAGACCACACAGTTGGCTACGAGATATGTATAGACGCTAACTCTAATATTTAGGCAGGATTTTAGGGTCGTTTATTTGCGTTAGCTGCGCTACCAACAGGACATATCACTTGAAAAAAAGTAACAAAGAATGTTCATCGTGGGAAGAAACTGATTACTTTTCAGTTCGTCTGAAGATCTACGTAAATTCTCTTAAAATCAAGTAATATTTTTCACAGCTCACACATTGAAATCTGTTAAATCTGAAATCTATATCAGGGAAAGGAAAAAATGAAACATTTAGGAATTGTAGATTCACTGCAAAAAGTGAGTAAAGCAACCAAAGGGACAAATAAGGAACCACAGTTCAGTAGGAGAAATCAAGGAAAGGTGTACTGCAAGTTGCCGAAAATCAGGATGCGAACTGTATGGTGTGAGTATTATCCGCGCATAGATCGGCGATTTTTGAAAAGATAAAAACTGTTCGTATTCGATTACAACTGGAACGAATATTTTCGTTTAGAATGCGCTATTATACATGTGACTCATATTTACCATCCAGGACGATGTTGGTTCCATTCCCAGTCAGGCATTACCTGAAATACATTGCCTGCCACAGTGGAGGGTCCAGAAGAGATGATCGGATGTCTGTCTAAGTTTGTACATGTACCAACCAACCACAAGAATGTAAAAGATAAGAGTTTCATTTTTTGTGACATGTAGAACAGTCCCAGAGTGCATTAGTATTGTTCGATGAGGTTTCGGGATTGCAGCCGAACCATGTTAACTTCTTGCCATGATATTTCAGCTGCCAATCGTCCAGCCATCTTCAGGTGAGCGTCCGTCACTGGAGACTGCAATTTCCCGGCGTCGTCCTTATGGCAAAAAATGGCGCGACCCCACAGCGAAAGTGGAAAGGAAAACATCAGCACTGCTGAATTCTTTTTCTATTCCGCAAGAAGAGGCCAAAAGATTAAGACCTCATAGTTCTGTGCCACCCAGGTTCTATGGTCTTCCGAGGACCCGCAAAAAAAAAAGAGGTTGCGTTGCGGTCGATCGTCAGTAATATCAACGCCCCCACGTATGATTTGGCGACACATCTCACCTCTCTAGTGAGACCTTTTTTGGGCAAGTGCGTGCATCATGTTCGCAACTCGGCTGACTTTGTCAATAGACTGAAGTCAACTCGATGAAACTGACTTGCTAGCGAGCTTCGATGTCATTTCTCTTTTCATTAAGGTTCCTCTTAAGGACTCTTTGTGGCTCATCAGCCGATACATCTACAATCGGTGTTAGGAGGTAATATTTACTCTTCATGTCAGATTAGCACAGCGCTAAGAAGGAAGAAACGCGACCACCCACAACATCAAGATGATAAGGAGCTGTTCAAGTCCAGGACGTTCCTTCCATAAGTCGGCAACCTTTCATCTAAAGTAGGCAGGATCCTAAGGAAACATCAATTTAAAGTAATCTTCTGACCACCGGCGAAGATTGGTGCCCTTCTCTGTTCGGTAAAAGACGATCTGGGTCTGCGGAAGGCACGGATCTACAAAATTCCTTGCCAGTGTGGCAAAGCTTACGTCCGTCAGACGACACGCACAGAACGTGAAAGGTGCGCTGAACATGAGTGCCAGATTCACCTTTCGCAGCTCAGTAAGTCGGCCATAGCTGAGCATTGTATTACCACAGGACAGTCTATGGATTTTTCTGCCACGAAGCTCCTGGCCCCAGCGAGAACTTTTTGGGATTCACTAATTAAAGAATCTGTGGAAATGCGCCTAGCACAAAATCTAATAAATCATGACAGTGGTTTTTTTTTCTTTTAAAAATGGTTCAAATGGCTCTGAGCACTATGGGACTTAACATTTATGGTCATCTGTCCCCTAGAACTTAGAACTACTTAAACCTAACTAACCTAAGGACATCACACAACACCCAGTCATCACGAGGCAGAATAAATCCTTGACTCCGCCGTGAATCGAACCCGGGAACCCGGGCGCGGGAAGCGAGAACGCTACCGCAAGACCACGAGTTGCGGACAGTTGTTTTCAACTGGACAAGGCTTGGGATCCGATGATCTCTCTAATTTCTTCTGAGAGAAGACAGTTTATTCATAATGACATATCTGGCGACATCTGACATCTGGTTTTTAGCGACGCGACCTCGCATTCCGACAGAGGGCTGACATGTAGTTTTCACCTTTACGCATGCGCCAGCGCGCCAAAGATAGAACAGTACTTGCAGAGGGCGCGGATTTTGCTTGATGCCAGTGACGGACGGCTGAAATAGCGTGGCAAGAAGTCAATATGATCCGGCTGCAATCACGAAACCTCATCGAACATTCAGTACGCTGGGAAAACTTCAAGAATTGCATTTGTATTGTTCGTGTTTGGTATTCTTACTACACTGGTAGAGATATAAGGAGCGTGAACAGCATCAGATGACGACTGATCGCTGTGAAGGAGACGCAGATCACATTATCAGTACCTGAAAGATCTAGGAAGTTGCCTAATCGTGGGTCTCCGTTTGGCCGGCTGGTCAAACTGTGAAACGTCCAAATTGGTGGGGCATATGTATGCAACAGTGGCTCGACACTGGACTGCATGGGAACTTGAGGGTGGAATTCTCTTCGTCACGGTTCAGGCTGACCATACCTGACCACCACAAGAGAGGATCGCCTTACTGTGCACCAAGCACCCCATAACCTCATCGCGTCTACTCCCTCCACCCTACAACACTGTGTATCCTCCAGCGCTGGTCGTAGTCTAGCAGTGGTTGGACTAGGCAGTGACTATCCCAGGCGTAGGCCGCCGTGAACACCAGAACGCAGACCGCAGCATTTGGAGTGCTACCGTGACCGGGAAGCATGGAATACTGATGAGTGCCACCACATTGTGTGCAGCGATTAATCGTGGTTCTCTTCTACTGATCACCATCGTCAGCGGACAGATCTCATTCTTGCAATTTTTGGGAGAAGAACAGCGATTTTGCTCTTGGCATCATGGTGTGCTGTGCCATCGGATACAATTATTTTGCGGCTGATACGGATGACGGATGTCTGACGGCACAACGGTACAGTACGTCCTCATGTGTTACCTCTCGGTATCGTGTTGCCATTTTTCAACAGGATAAAGGCACGCGTCTCTATGAACTGTCTACGTGATGCTGAGGTACTCCCGAGGCCAATGAGATCCACAGATACACCCACGATAAAATATGTTAGTACTTACTCGTCGTCACCACTGTCTCAGTGCCCGAATCCAGGATATCAAGGACCAGTTACAACAGTAGTGGGCCAGTTTGCCTCAGGAGAGGATGCGACCTGTTTAAGACGCCATTCCAAACCGAATATGTGCATTCATCCAGGAGGGAGGAGGGCGGGAATGCAACGTCATACCGACAAGTTCTTTAAAAAGTTGACTCGATTTTGTAATCACATACCAACTCACTCCAAGACGTTTGATTTCGTTTTCTTCTCCTTAGTGTTTCACTTTTTTTATGGAGTGTACATACTGTTACTCTTCTGATTGATATTGTGAAACAAATATCTGGTCGTGAAGAAGCAGATGTCAAAAACATCAGTGACTTGCTAAATAGCGATGTGAATGAACCGTCAGTTGAGCAGAAACGCGGACACAAAAAGCAAATTGTGGTAGAGTAAAAGAGCGAAGACGAGGTGATCGAGAAGCCCGTTATTACACGTAAAAGACGTCGAAATATATGTTGATCTACTATCTACATCTACATCTACATCTACATCCATACTCCGCAAGCCACCTGACGGTGTGTGGCGGAGGGTACCTTGAGTACCTCCATCGGTTCTCCCTTCTATTCCAGTCTCGTATTGTTCGTGGAAAGAAGGATTGTCGGTATGCCTGTGTGTGGGCTCTAATCTCTCTGATTTTATCCCCATGGTCTCTTCGCGAGATATACCTAGGAGGGAGCAATATACTGCTTGACTTCTCGGTGAAGGTATGTTCTCGAAACTTCAACAAAAGCCCGTACCGAGCTACTGAGCGTCTCTCCTGCAGAGTCTTCCACTGGAGTTTATCTATCATCTCCGTAACGCTTTCGCGATTACTAAATGATCCTGTAACGAAGCGCGCTGCTCTCCGTTGGATCTTCTCTATCTCTTCTAGCAACCCAATCTGGTACGGATCCCACACTGCTGAGCAGTATTCAAGCAGTGGGCGAACAAGCGTACTGTATGCTACTTCCTTTGTTTTCGGATTGAATTTCCTTAGGATTCTTCCAATGAATCTCAGTCTGGCATCTGCTTTACCAACGATTAACTTTATATGATCATTCCATTTTAAATCACTCCTAATGCCTACTACCAGATAATTTATGGAATTAACTTCTTCCAGTTGCTGACCTGCTATATTGTAGCTAAATGATAAGGGATCTTTCTTTCTATGTATTCTCAGCACATCAGAATACAATGCGCTAAATTCGTTTGAATATATCGATATTTTGATTCTCTGTGAAATGAGGACATCCTTCAGGAAAAAATAGAATGGAAAGCATAAACAGACAAAAATTAGACGATTAGTTCAACTGAAAGGAAGTCATAGGAAATAGTGTTTCAAGTGTAATTCTGTAAATGGGATGTCACTGTCCGCCTAGTAGCGCGTAAGTAATGCTGTAGGTTTTCAAATGTGACATGTGGCTTGTTTTGTAAATATGTTTAACAGCCGTTTCCAGTAAAAACATTTTCAGTTTGGACTACACTCATTCTTCGATTATTCGTGCCTTCTCAGGTCCACATTAACGCGGAAAATTGAAATCCTGCTTTAATTCGCTTTATTTGATACTCGATACGTATGTAAATGATTTGTACCATTGTCGAATGAACTCAGCAAAGTAAAATCCGAATGACTATCTATTGACGACATATTTTTATTGACAGTGAGGGGTATGCATATGCTCAGCAGTATTAATTGGAAGGAATTGATTTGACTCTGAAATCACTGTGTAATCAGTTACCTATTGACAAGCAGGTGCATACATTTGCATGTCTTTTTTCCTAATGCGAATCGCAGTGATGTAACAGACTGCTCTAAGAATATAACATTTCCATCCAGGTCGTTAAGGCTGTTCTACTCAATACGGAACGTCCATTTCTTGTCGTCTTTTTCTCATGAAGATGACATCACGAAGATCTTCTGAGATTGGAGGCATCTACGGAAATAATGATGTAAGCTCATACACTAAGTGATCGCAGTAACGAGAAAGTCACGAATACTGTTATTTCGCTATGTACAAACGACGTTGTTAAGGTGGTTCTTTGCGATCTGTTCTTAATGTTGGCAATATTTTTTAAAAATGTTCGGTGAATTTTGTCGAATACGTAACTACACTGGAAACGTATGCTACTGATGTCATCCTCAGCTAATCTATGCAGCATGTGTTCTGGAATACTAGACTCAGTTGGACAAGACGTGTGTTCAGATATGTTGTGAGGTATCGCTGGGTCCCATCGCCAACCTCCAGCAAAATTTTACTCGTAAGAACTGGGATTCAAATACCTATCAATTTTCAGAGAACTCTAAAATCACTTCATGGGACTGCTAAAATATAAAAACTCGAGCTTTCGCTGCCTGCGTGCAAACGAATATAATTTATCTCAGTTTTCAACCGCGTCACATGTTATAAAATTACCATAATTACGGCTGCTATTTAGGCAGTCATCAAGTTGCCCACTATAACTGCTGCAAAGTTGATAGTTTTATAATATGGGCAAGTCTTCAGGTCCAGATTGTATACCGATTAGGTTCCTTTCAGATTACGCTGATACAATAGCTCCCTACTTAGCAATCATATACAACCGCTCGCTCACCGATAGATCTGTACCTGCAGATTGGAAAATTGCGCAGGTCGCACCAGTGTTTAAGAAGGGTAGTAGGAGTAATCCATCGAACTACAGAACTATATCATTGACGTCGGTTTGCAGTAGGGTTTTGGAGCATATACTGTATTCAAACATAATGAATCACCTCGAGGGGAACGATCTATTGATACGTAATCAGCATGGTTTCAGAAAGCATCGTTCTTGTGCAACGCAGCTAGCTTTTTATTCGCACGAAGTAATGGCCGCTATCGACAGGGGATCTAAAGTTGATTCCGTATTTCCAGATTTCCGGAAAGCTTTTGACACCGTTCCTCACAAGCGACTTCTAATCAAGCTGCGGGCCTATGGGGTATCGTCTCAGTTGTGCGACTGGATTCGTGATTTCCTGTGAGGAAGGTCGCAGTTCGTAGTAATAGACGGCAAATCATCGAGTAAAACTGAAGTGATATCAGGTGTTCCCCATGGAAGCGTCCTGGGACCTCTGCTGCTCCTGATCTATATAAATGACCTGGGTGACAATCTGAGCAGTTCTCTTAGGTTGTTCGCAGATGATGCTGTAATTAACGGTCTAATAAGGTCATCCGAAGACCAGTATCAGTTGCAAAGCGATTAAGAAAAGATTGCTGTATGGTGTGGCAGGTGGCAGTTGACGCTAAATAACGAAAAGTGTGAGGTGATCCACATGAGTTGCAAAAGAAATCCGTTGGAATTCGATTACTCGATAAATAGTACAATTCTCAAGGCTGTCAATTCAACTAAGTACCTTGGTGTACAAATTACAAACAACTTCAGTTGGAAAGACCACATAGATAATATTGTGGGGAAGGCGAGCCAAAGGATGCGTTTCATTGGCAGGACACTTAGAAGATGCAACAAGTCCACTAAAGAGACAGCTTACACTACACTCGTTCGTCCTCTGTTAGAATATTGCTGCGCGGTGTGGGATCCTTACCAGGTGGGATTAACCGAGGACATCAAAAGGGTGCAAAAAAGGGCAGCTCGTTTTGTATTATCGCGTAATAGGGGAGAGAGTGTGGCAGATATGATACGCGAGTTGGAATGGAAGTCATTAAAGCAAAGACGTTTTTCGTCGCGACGAGATCTATTTACGAAATTTCAGTCACCAACTTTCTCTTCCGAATGCGAAAATATTTTGTTGAGCTCAACCTACATAGGTAGGAATGATCATCAAAATAAAATAAGAGAAATCAGAGCTCGAACAGAAAGGTTTAGGTGTTCGTTTTTCCCGCGCCCTGTTCGGGAGTGGATTGGTAGAGAGGTCGTATGATTGTGGTTCGATGAACCCTCTGCCAAGCACTTAAATGTGAATTGCAGAGTAATCATGTAGATGTAGATGTAGACATACGGTGTGGCCATACATCCAAAAGTATTTAGCTGAAATGCTGAGATGGTTCCTTCAACAAGGTCACAAACAATTTCCTTAGCAAATCTTGTCCTGAATATATCCTAAATAGGTAGTGTACTTCCAGATACTACCCTTCTGCATTAATCAGTTGCGCCACCGACAGCGTTATTTCTTTTCGTTACTATCTGTACAGCGCTGCTGAAATTGGAAGCTTAGATGAGTATACTGAAGATGAAATTCTAATTGATGAAAACAATAAGGGTCAACAGATAACAAAAGGAGAGTTTTTCCTTGCACTAAATACGTTAAAATCAAATAAACCAACTCGTATAGATGACATCCCTGCAGAGCTCCTAGAAAACAGTAGTGTCAACATCAAAAGCAAATTGTTTACTGTATCTAAATGTTATAAAGTCAGTATCATACCGCATGACTTCACAGAAAGCAGAACTACTGCGTGGTACAATAGGGAAAATGCAAAGGACTGTACAAATTGTGGATCACTAGTCATTTTGCTACATGTATAAAAATATTACTGTCAGTACTTAAGAGAGGATTAAAAAAAATAGATTGGAACTTAGCCAATAATCAATTTTACTTCGTGTCATGGTAAAGAGCAAAAGAAGCAATACTGGCACTGCCTCAATTATGAAAGAAGGCTAGTAATAGAAAGAGGGCATATAGCATTTATTGACATGGAAAAACATTTGATATGGTTGAACAGAAGTTATTATTTAAAACAAGCGCGAAGCAGGACATGAATGGAACAACAGACGGTTAATTTGAAGTATAAACGGAAGTCTAAGTACTGATGTGGTTGTTAATAGTAGCAAGAAAGAACTAAAAATCAGAATGGGAGTAAGGCAAGGGTGCCCTTACCACCTTACAGCCGAAGCGGAAAACAGTCATGCAGCATGGATCTCGTAAAATGTGACCGCCGTGAACAGAGATGCACTCTCGCACAGTTAGGTGATGAACGGAACAGATTATGAACTGTTAGCTAAATATGAGTGCTGCAAGATTTAGTGCAAAGGAAGATTTCTTTTACAAGGGAAATTTGTTTCGTTAAACTATTACAGCATTATAAACGCCATTACAAGACCTCAGGAGCGCTAGATACAATGAAACGATTTCTGTCTCGGTTCTTAAACTCTGGCCGCGCGGTATAGCCGAGCGGTCACAGGCGCCTTGTCACGGTCCGCGCGGCTCCCCCCGTCGGAGGTTCGAGTCCTCCCTCGGGCATGGGTGTGTGTGTTGTCCTTAGTGTAAGTTAGTTTTTGTTAGATTAAGTAGTACGTAAGCTTAGGGACCGATGACCTCAGCAGTTTGGTCCCATAAGACCTTACGACAAATTTCCAATTTCTTAAACTCTCCCGGCAACTTAGATACAACTAACGCTGAAGCGTACCAACAACCTATTAATCCTAGTAACTATAACAGACGCTATGTGAAATGTTTAGTGTAAGCCAGCTGGGGTTTCTGGGAAAAAATAAATAAAAAAATGGAAAAATGAAAATTCGCATAACTTCGCAGATGCTGACCTAAAAGCAATACCTGTGAAGATTTACATTAATGGAGCAAATTACTTGTAACATGTATTCAGTGAAGTACATCAAAACTGGTTGTTAAAGACAGTGGCTAAACTTTTCAAACGTGCCCTCATTTTATTCACTGAGCGAATGGCAACAAATCGTTATTTCGATACAACACAACGTTCCTTCTGCTTTGCTCGGACGTTAAACACAAGTCTTCCTTGCTTCTTCCTTTATCACTCTGCGTCGTCTTCAGCGAATTTCACTCAAGAATACGAACAGAATTGAATCATATATGACAGCCTTCATAAAGAGCTGGATATGTGCGAAAACCTAGTTCGATGAGACTGCTGGGGAAGCAAGACAATGCGACTGATGTTAGCCACGCATGCGAGAAGCAGTTACACGTTTTCGGAAGTACCGTACGATATGGCCATTTTTTTTTAAATCGCTCGGTTCTTATCATTCGAGCTGGTTGTAAATCTCTCACAAGCACCGTATTCTAATGCATGCGATAAAAAATGATGCCGCAACGGCGGTGTTGTTACACCTACGTCTACATCTCCTGCTGGATAGTAGACCATTACTTTCCATGGTGAGTGCTTAATTCACTTCTAAGTTACCTTATGTTCCTGTAACTAATCCCCAACTGACCACATCTCCTGCTGGATACTAGCTCATTACTTGCCATGGTGAGTGCTTAATTCACTTCCTACTAACCTTCTGTTCCTGTAACTAATCCCCCACTGCCTTCTAGTGCCCCTTGTAACAGTCATTATTTTACAAATTCTAGAGATTGTGATAAAAGAGTACGGCAAATAAATTCATAGTTCATATTTTATGGATAATCTTTCGCTCAGCGAACAGTTATGCTTGAGTGCATCACAAGGCACTATACTCCCGTTGAGGTGAAACGTGTGAAAGTGCCAATGTGCAGAGTACAGGCCAGTATCTTTAATTTCTGTTTGTCACAGGATACTAGAGCATATCCTAATCTCGCTCAGTGTGGCATTCCTGGCGGAAAAGAAACTTATCTCAAAATGATAGCACGAGATCAGGGAAAATAAAATACTTTTAATACTTCGTATAGCTCTTACAACACACACACACGCACAAACACACACACACACACACACACACACAGTGTCTTCCAAGTAGCAGATGGTGAACAAGTAGATTTGAAAGACGTTTCCCACTGGACTCGCATTCGGGAGGACGACGGTTCAATCCCGCGTCCGGCCATCCTGATTTAGGTTTTCCGTGATTTCCCAAATCGCTCCAGGCAAATTCCGGCATGGTTCCTTTGAAAGGGCACGGCCGACTTCCTTCCCCGTTCTTCCCTAATACGATGAGACCGATGACCTCGCAGTTTTGTCTTTTCCCCCAGAACAACCCAACCCAACCCAAAGACGTTTGAAACTATACTACATTGTCATCTGACGTTTTTGATTGATAGGACTCACTATACTATGTTTGTGGATGCATACGTTGAAAAGAAGTGAAAATAGCATCAGGTGTAAGTAGCATCGGGTGTGATCTATGAAATCGTAATACGACCGCTAATGTTCCCTACATTAGCAGTTGTCAAATAGTCGTCGCCAGCAGCGCTTTCAGATTGTTTGCTTATGATGCAAGAACGTATCGTCCGGGGGCCACGAGAAATGAGGGCCCTGCAACGAACTTAAGGTGTCATTCTAGTCGCTTTGTCCGCCTCACTTCGCGAATACACAGCACCTTGCAGGGCGCACGGGAAATCAATATGTAATTGAAAAGGTACCCACTAAACGTCTTAAATTTGTCGTGTGCTATCGAAAGCTTCCATGCATTTAAATGAGCAGTCAAGAATGATTAAACTCGTCTGAAATGGTTACTCCGCCGGAGACAGCTGCGTGGGCCTCGGTATCTTTTCTGACAGATGGTAACGAAATTAAGGCTGGCTGGGGCAATATTTAAATTTGGAGTACTAAAGTTCAGCTTTCTATAAATACGGATACAGTCAAGATAAATGCCACTATTAAAAATTGTGTTTGAGCATTTATGGGTTCTCTCACGGTATTTAAATATGTGAGAGTAATTATAAAAAATGATATGAAACTGGACAAACGAGTGAAATAAGTACTTGGGAAATCAGTTGGAACACTTGTTGAAGGGGCTTTCACAAAGTTTAATCCGTAGAGAAATCACAAACTAGATGCTAATACGACCGTTTCTCGAGTATCAGTAAGGAATTAGGAGCCTTTATAAAGTAGGCGTCACTGCAGACATCGAAAGAATTGATAGATTTGCTGCTGGGAACGCAACATACCTTTATACTTGTAATGAAGACGCTCATAGAAATTAAATGGGAATAATGGGAAGAAAGACGACGTTGTTCTCAGGAAATCCTAATTGGTAAATTTCGAAAACCAAACGACGAGGAAGCCTGCGCGGCAGTTCCACTACCTCCACCTTATATCTTGCTTCAAAATGATGGTAATGTGATAACAGAGACAATGGTGCTTATAACGAGTCGTAAAGACAATCGCCTTTTCATCTCGCCCAGTCCGTGAATGTTGTAGGAGAGCAAGTCGCTGATGTTAAGAAGCACCCTCCGCCAGTTACAGTGCGGTAAGTATATTTAGATACAGAAGTCATGAAAGGTGGAAAAATAGTCGAGAACGGAGCTGAGGGATTAGCAAAATCTTGACTCTAAACATTTCATGATTTAGGATCGAACCTTTTGTGTCCGGAGCCTGAAAAAGCCATTCCCGGTTTCCGAAAACCTCTGAACTCGCAAACACAATGGAAATATCACTGCATTAGACCATAAAATCGCAGTGACAGTGTGCATCATTATTTTCAGACGAAGCGTGATTTACAGAACACACACTGCCGATTGCCAAGCTGCGCTAAGACATTGTTTAACAATGTTTCCTCTGCAAACCTATCCGTCTAGAACGGTTTTTGCGAACGATAGTCTACGATAGACATGGGCAACCTTTCGTGACCTGCGGCCGTGATACCATTGCTTACGCTCGCGAACCGCTTCATGACGTGACACGGCAGCAGCGCTCCTAGTGTATAAAGTCGAAACTATAGCGTCTGTGACGTTAAGTTTTATGGGTTTGCGAACTGATTTGAACACGGCACCTCTCCTGACGGCCACGCCAGCAAAATTATGCTTCAAACCCGCGTTTTTAAGAGTAAATTCATTTTAAGTTCACCCAGTCCTCAGATGTTTAAATTTATTTACAACCACTCGCTCACAGAAAGATCCGTACCTAAAGACTGGAAAATTGCTCAAGTCACATGAATACCCAAAAAGGGAAATAATAATCCGCTGAATTACGGGCCTATATCACTAAAGTCGATTTGCAGTAGGGTTTTGAAACATATACTGTATTCGAACATTATGAAGTACCTCGAAGAAAACGATTTATTGACACATAGTCAGCACTGTTTCTGAAAATATCGTTCTTGTGAAACACAACTAGCTCTTTATACTCATGAAGTAATAAGTGCTATCGACAGGGGATGTCAAATTGATTCCATATTTTTAGATTTCCAGAAGGCTTTCGACAACGTTCCTCACAAGCGACTTCTAACCAAACTGCGTGCCTACGGAGTATCGCCACAGCTGTGCGACTGGATTCAAAAAATGGCTCTGAGCACTATGTGACTTAACATTTATGGTCATCAGTCCCCTAGAACTTAGAACTACTTAAACCTAACTAACCTAAGGACAGCACACAACACCCAGTCATCACGAGACAGAGAAAATCCCTGACCCCGCCGGGAATCGAACCCGGGAACCCGGGCGTGGGAAGCGAGAACGCTACGGCACGACCACGAGCTGCGGACAAAGCGACTGGATTCGTGATTTCCTGTCAAGAAAGGCCACAGTTCGTACTAATAGACGGAAAGTCATCGAGTAAAAAGAAGTAATATCAGGCGTTCCCCAAGGAAGTGTTATAGGCCCTCTATTGTTCCTGATCTATGTTAACGACATAGGAGACAATCTGAGTAGCCGTCTCAGAATGTTTGGAGATGATGCTGTCATTTACCGTCTTGTAAAGTCATCAGATGATCAAAACGACTTCCAAAATGATTTAGATGAGACATCTGTATGGTGCGAAAAGTGGTAATAGACCCTGAATAAAGAAAAGTGTGAAATTATTCACATGAGTACTAAAAGAAATCAGCTAAATTTCGATTACGCGATGAGTCACACAAATCTGAGGGCTGTAAATTCAACTAAATACTTAAGGACTACAAGTGGTTAGCACACTGGACTCGCATTCGGGAGGACGACGGTTCAATCCCGTCTCCAGCCATCCTGATTTAGGTTTTCCGTGATTTCCCTAAATCGTTTCAGGCAAATGCCGGGATGGTTCCTTTGAAAGGGCACGGCCGATTTCCTTCCCAATCCTTCCCTAACCCGAGCTTGCGCTCCGTCTCCAATGACCTCGTTGTCGACGGGACGTTAAACACTAACCACCACCACCACTTAAGGACTACAATTACAAATAACCTAAACTGGAACGATCACATAGATAATATTGTGGGTAGCGAAAACCAAAGACTGCGATTCATTGGCAGAACACTTAGAAGGTGCAACAGGTCTACCAAAGAGTCTACTTACACCACGCTTGTCCGCCCTATTCTGGAGTATTGCTGTGCGGTGTGGGATCCGCATCAGGTGGGACTGACGGATAACATCGAAAAGGTACAAAGAAGGGCAGCTCGTTTTGAATTATCGCGAAATAGGAGAGATAGTGTTACAGACATGATACGTGAAATGGAGTGGCAATCATTAAAACAAAGGCGTTTTTCGTTGCGACGGGATCTTCTCATGAAATTTCAATCACCAGTTTTCTCCTCCGATTGCGAAAACATTCTGTTGGCACCCACCTAAATAGGGAGAAATGATCATCACGATAAAATAAGAGAAATCATGGCTCGCACAGAAAAATTTAAGTGCTCGTTTTTCCCGCGTGCCGTTCGAGAGTGGAACGGTAGAGAGACAGCTTGAAGGTGGTTCATTGAACCCTCTGCCAGGCACTTTATTGTGACTAGCAGAGTAATCACGCAGATGTAGATGAACATTGTTTCTTTCCATAGGACGTTTTGCAACAACTGTATTAGAACTTCCACTGCAAAATTCTGCAACGCCGTTAGTATAGACACAATGTTTATAACATGTAAGTAGGTGTAAACACCTGAAGATGGGATTCCGGAAACCTTGAGGTGTCATAATGCAAAAATAAATGCCTATAAAAGTAAGTGATTCGAGCTAGTAATTAAATTCATTACACGAGGGGCGTACAGGAAGCAATTCAACACCCTTTTTTTGAAAGCAGGTAGGTTTTATTCAGGATTCCAGTGCACAATCTTATTTACCACGCTATCGACAAAAAACCCTATTTTTAAGGGGGGTAGGACGTCAAACGGGCCGACTTGGAACATGAGAGGCACCATAGTAGATTTTAATTTCCAGTGCCTATGGTTCAAATGGCTCTGAGCACTATGGGACTTAACATCTATGCTCATCAGTCCCCCTATAACTTAGAACTACTTAAACCTAACTAACCTAAAGACAGCACACAACACCCAGTCATCACGAGGCAGAGAAAATCCCTGACCCCGCCGATAATCGAACCCGGGAACCCGGGCGTGAGAAGCGAGAACGCTACCGCACGACCACGAGCTGCGTACTCCAGTGCCTATACTTTTACAAATAAATTGATAAAACTTTGTCAGCATGACCAGGAAGGATTCAGGATTCACACTCAAGGCACATATCAAAATAATTTTTTTTACATGTGAAATTTCATCATTTTTTTCACTTACTATTGGCTGCATTTGTTGCTATAGGTAAATTTTTCTTCACAAGTAAGAGAGATTCTTTGATAAATTTTGCACAGCATACAAACCATACTTACGGGTGTATCAAACTCTAGAATTTTCCAAATCTATTAAAAACTATGGTAAAAATTGAGATAATTAACTACAAAATTATATTTTTTTTCTAACCATAAAGCTTAAAACGTAAAAGCTCATTCATTTTTTCATAAATTAAATAGATTCTAGAGTTTCAGACTGCTGTAAGTATGGTTTGTATGCTGTGCAAAATTCATTGAACAGTCTCTCTTACTTATGAAGAAAAGTGTACCTATAGCAACAAACGCAGCCAATAGCAAGTGGAAAAATGATAAAATTTCACACGTAAAAAATTTATTTTGTTATGTTTTTGAACTTCCGCTGTTATGAGTGTGAATCCTGAATCCTTCCTGGTCATGCTGACAAAGTTTTATGAATTTACTTGTAAAAGTATAGACGGTGGAAATTAAAATGTCCTGTGGTGCCTCTCCTGCTATAAGTCGGCCCGTTTGACGTCCTCCACCCTTAACATAATCTCCACTCAATGCGACGACCTTACTACAGCATATTGGGAGGGCGTGTTTGCTCGCATGGAACCACTCGACATAATCTCCACTCAATGCGACGACCTTACTACAACATATTGGGAGGGCGTGTTTGCTCGCATGGAACCACTCGACATAATCTCCACTCAATGCGACGACCTTACTACAACATATTGGGAGGGCGTGTTTGCTCGCATGGAACCACTCGACTGATGAACGTTAAAGCCAACGTCTTGTTGCGTGAGTAACCTCTCCATCATCCACGTACTGCTTCCGCGTAGTGCATCCTTCATTGGGCCAAAGAGATGGAAGTCTTCTGTTTGGCGGCGGGGAACGCAGTGGGCGCAAACCTCTGAGTACCCCAACTGGTGGACGCGTGCATCAGCATTACCAACAGACGTCCAGTTGAGGAGCGAGGCTTCTGAATGTGATCTATCATCTTGAATGAGAGTGTCCGCACGTTCCAACATTGCAAATCGCCGCTGTGTTCGACCGGCCGGCACGCGGGAGATCGGACAAGTTTGCGCGGTTTCCTTGTTGCGATGACGACAGACGCCTCGCCCAACGACTCACCAGGCTTTTGTTCACAGCCAGGGCTCCTTAGACACTTTTCAAGCGCCTATGAATACCTGCGATGCACTGGTTTTCCGTCGAAAGAAACTCAGTGACAGCTCTGCTTGGAACGAACCTCTGTTACAGACTTCATGACTATTCCACTATGTCCCACAACAAATTCCGTGTTTTTTCAGCTGAAACTACCCGAAAGAAAAAAAATGTTTTATAAATTACAGAGTGCAGCAATCAGTCGTCGATTTTTTTTATTTTATTACGAAAATCCAGATTTCGGCTATAAGCTAGCCATTCTCAATGCACTATTTTCTATTCTCGATGCATGTATGTCCCTGTTGTTCGGGCGTCAATCACACTTCTTTGAATGGCTAGCCACTAGCCGAAATCGGATTTTGCGTAATAAAATCTAAAAAAAGGACGACTGATTGCTGCACTCCGTAAATTGTAAGCCAGATAACAGTCGCTGAGTGCAGCTATTTTCCGAATGGAAGGTAACCTTATAAAAAATGTGTTGCTTTGCTTATTGAAAGCCCTTCGTAAATTAATGTGTTTTCAATAGTTGCAGCGTTCTAACACGTCCACAATGGACAAGAATTACTTACTAACATTAACAGAAAAAAGAATAGAAAAATAAAACACGACAATAACGTACGCAATCGCAGTCGACAAGCAATTAGGATAACTCTTCGAATTCTGGCCACAGGCAGGTAATTAGGGTGTTTGAAATATAGTATGTTAATATCTACAAACATTATTAGCAATTTTTTTAAATATTTGCAGTCAATAAAATTCTTCTGGGTTTGAGGCCGCATTGTCCACTATAAAATTCCGACGTTTCAGCGACTATTGCAAGACGCCTTCCTCAGGGTGTATTGCTATAACCCCTGAGGAAGGCGTCTTGCAATAGTTGACAATGCGGCCTCAAACCCAGAAGAATTTAATTGACTGTTACAACGGCCGCGGAAGCCTACGATTACATTTTTAAATATTTGTCGAAAAGTATGCTCTGAGGCACAAATCCGTGACGAGAGGAACGTTGGCAGAAATATCCGGAAATGCTTCCCGGGCGGAGTACAATGCGAATTTCTTCCGCGGGCCGGATTGAAATTATTCGCGGGCCGGATGCGACAGACATGCCTCCTGTTTCCCACCTTTGGTCAACGACGTGCTCACAATCTGGACTACGATCTCGCAAAGACGGCCGTTAATTGCACAGGACGCTCCAAAGAGATTCATCCAGTTTTCCAAGACTGGGTCTTCTACGTGAGTGAGGACAGTAACTTGAGGTGAATTATTAACTTACGCATGGACACTAAAATTTACCTTGAGACCAATGTTAACTTGCTGCTTTATGTGGTTGACGATATGCGTGTCCTAGTAGAAGCTAACGCGCTCTCACACGTGAAATCGTAACAAAAAGACAACAAGGTGTTTACCGATCCTTGTTTCCATAGATAGAATTCAGTTACGATTGTGCCGCAAGGTTCTTGTCGCGCGTACGGCAGTGTACCTCCTACAGCGTAAGGGACGTGCGGATCGCGTACTGCTCCATCGGCCTCCACGATCGCCTGATCTCGCCGTAGGCAAATTTTTTATGTGGCAGTTTGTGAAAGATTACGTGCTTCCCCTCTGCACGAACATGACGCCGCATAGCAGCGGCAGTCAACGTAAGATCTACAGACATGCTACCAAAAGTGCGGATCGAATTTGCCTGTCGTCTGGATATTTGTTGTGAGTCCAGTGAAGAACACGTTCAACATGAGACGTAACTGAAAGCTTGATTCTAAACGTAACTGTAAAAAGTAGTCTACGCCAAGGTTGTAGGTGCATACACGTAAAACACGTACCATCATAAAATGGGATGTTTCTATTGAAAATAGAGACTTTGTAGTCCTATGTCCAAGATCAAATCTACGCTAAGCTATTATCTGCGTACACGTAGAACATGTATTGTGAAATCGGACGAATCTTTTCGGAGCACCAGGAAGCACCCTGTACTCTGCAGCCGAAATGAATGGTTTCCTTGACTGGATACTCAAACAGGTGAGTTACAGCGAGAGGCGGTGACTTACCGCGCGCGGCGCCGCTCCTCGGCAGGTGTCCCCCCATGGCCTGGCGGCTGCCCGGACGGACCTCCTCGGCAGCTGCGGTCCGCCTCCAACACGAGCCGGGCGACCTGTGAGCGCTCCTCAGTGCCGCACGTCGCGTCAGAGGCCCGCCGGAGGCGCACGGCGCATGCGCGGCACGGCGCCTTTCACTGCCGCCTCTCGGAGGTGCACCGTATTCGGCGTGCAGTCTGAATGCTCGATTGTGTATTCCATTACTACATTTTTATTACGAAATTTCGACGCAATTGCGAATATTTTTGACGTCAGTTGTATTAGGCCTGGAAATCATACCTGTTGGTGACACATGAAAATCTACGCCGGGCAGAGACTCGAACCCGGATTTCCCGCTTATCGCCGAGCGGTCCCCATAACAATCTCGCCTATCCGTGCACGCTTCCAGGACCGACCCAAACTTCCACACGCTACAGTGTCTACGCCATCAGAAGCAAGCATTCATGTCTGAAGTAAAAATATTATAACCAGAATGAAAAAAAGCTCCTACCACAGCACAAAAAAGACGAATATGTCCTGCGCAGTATTAGATACGTGACATAAGGCAACTAGCTTTTCCACTTATCTGGCGGCTTTAAAGTCGTTGGAATCAAAACATCTTGACACATTCGCTGTTTTTTACTGTTTAGTCTCAGTAGCCATGTCGTGTAATGTGATGCATCCGCACCCAGAAATTTTTTTCCCACCAGAAAAACTTTTTTAGCTATTTCATGTATGCTCTTCAGCCTTTCAGTATTATAGGGCTGGCGAATCTTCTAGATTCTGGGCACAGTATCAGGGACTTTAGCCAGTAAATTGAAAGATGAAGATGTATCAACACCTTGCAGCTAAGAGAGCTCACTGCACTGGGTAACGAGAGGTACTCGTAAAAAGGAGCAAATATGACAAGATGGTTCAAATGGCTCTGAGCACTATTGGATTTAACATCTGAGGTCATCAGTCCCCTAGACTTAGAACTAATTAAACCTAACTAACCTAAGGACATCATACACATCCATGCCCGAGGCAGGATTCGAACCTGCGACCGTAGCAGAACCGCTCGGCTACAGCTATGACAAGATGTATTGATTTAAATATCTCTGAAGCTGCGAGATACGGCAAGAAGCTAGTTTCCTTTTTTTTACATTCCTAACTCTACCCAGCACATATTCGCCTTTATTTGTGTTATGATAGGTGCATATTTCTTTATGGTTACCACCTTGTACTCTAACATAACTTTTGATGTTAGACTACCATTGCTTGGTATCCAATGTAAATTTTGGTTGCCTCGGGAGACGAATTATCCAGTATACACTACTGGTCATTAAAATTGCTACACCAAGAAGAAATGCAGATGATAAATGGGTATTCACTGGACAAATATATTATACTATGACTGACATGTGATTACATTTTCACGCAAGTTGGGTGCATAGATCCTGAGAAATCAGTACCCAAAACAACCACCTCTGGCCGTAGTAACGACCTTGATACGCCTGGGCATTGAGTCAAACAGATCTTGGATGGTGAATACAGGTACAGCCGCCCATATAGCTTCAACACGATACCACAGTTTATCAAGAGTAGTGACTGGCGTATTGTGATGAGCCAGTTGCTCGGCCACCATTGACCACACGTTTTCAATTGGTGAGAGATCTGGAGAATGTGCTGACCAGGGCAGCAGTCGAACATTTTCTGTATCTAGAAAGCCCCGTACAGGACCTGCAACATGCGGTCGTGCATTATCCTTCTGAAATGTAGGGTTTCACCGTCAATGCGAACAAGAGGTGACCGAGTCATGTAACCGATGGCACCCCATACCATCACGCCGGGTGATACGCCAGTATGGCGATGACGAATACACGCTTCACGGATGCGAACATCATGATGCTGTAAACAGAACCTGGATTCAACCGAAAAAAAAATGTTTTGCCATTCGTGCATCCAGGTTCGTCGTTGAGTACACCATCGCAGGCGCTCATGTCTGTGATGCAGCGTCAAGGGTAACCGCAGCCATCATGGTCTCCGATCTGATAGTCCGTGCTGCTGCAAACGTCGTCGAACTGTTCGTGCAGATGGTTGTTGTCTTGCAAACGTCCCCATCTGTTGACTCAGGGATCGAGACGTGGCTGCACGATCCGTTACAGGCATGCGGATAAGATGCCTGTCATCTGGACTGCTAGTGATACGAGGCCGTTGGGATCCAGCACGGCGTTCCGTATTATCCTCCTGAAGCCACCGATTCCATATTCTGCTAACAGTCATTGGATCTCGACCAACGCGAGCAGCAATGTCGCGATACGATAAACCGCAATCGCGATAGGCTACAATCCGAACTTTATCAAAGTCGGAAACGTGGTGGTACGCATTTCTCCTCCCTACACGAGGCACCACAACAACGTTTCACTAGGCAACGCCGGTTAACTGCTGTTTGTGTATGAGAAATCGGTTGGAAACTTCCCTCATGTCAGCACGTTGTAGGTGTCGCCACCGGCGCCAACCCTGTGTGAATGCTCTGAAAAGCTAATCATTTGCATACACAGCATCTTCTTGCTGTCGGTAAAATTTCGCGTCTGTAGCACGTCATCTTCGTGGTGTAGCAATTTTAATGGCCAGTAGTATAGATGCTTTTATTGTCTTTCGAACCACGTTCCTCATATCGTCGGAACGGATAAAGCTCTCGCGTAACAACAAGACGAACATTAATTAAGCATACTTGTCTAGCTTCTAACAAAGCTGGAACCGAATCGCACAAGTGATATATGTAAAAAAAGACCACAAAAACGTGTTTTTGCACTTAAAATCCGAGTGAAGCTAGATTTATGAAAGTGATTTTTAAGTTTTATCGTAAGAATGTAGTTCATTTATTTGATTCACCTTAAACCGTTTCTGTGCATTCAATTCACGTAAGAACAAATTTTACGTGCTACATTTAGCTCGACTCTAAACCATCGAACCTCGACAACCGAAAACATTATTAGATTTAAAAAAAATTGTTTTGACTTTATCCATGTATGTACCAGCGTGAAAAGTCTAAACGGATTCAAATGGCTCTGAGCACTATGGGACTCAACTGCTGTGGTTATCAGTCCCCTAGAACTTAGAACTACTTAAACCTAACTAACCTAAGGACATCACACACATCCATGCCCGAGGCAGGATTCGAACCTGCGACCGTAGGAGTCCCACGGTTCCGGACTGCGCGCCTAGAACCGCGAGACCACCGCGGCCGGCTAAACGGATTCGTAAAAGTTTAAAGTATAGATGTGGAGTGAATGAAAACCCTCCTAGAAAAACGCACTTTTTGCACGTCAAATCCAAACGAAGCAATATTTTTTTAAACTGTTTAATCACATACTAGGCCAAGGTCAGATAACATCGGTGGACCAAATTTGAACCTCCAGTCTCACTCCAGTCCGGAGATATTTTACTGTGACTTTTTGTACATAGAATGTGAAAAAGGGTAAATGTACACTCCTGGAAATTGAAATAAGAACACCGTGAATTCATTGTCCCAGGAAGGGGAAACTTTATTGACACATTCCTGGGGTCAGATACATCACATGATCACACTGACAGAACCACAGGCACATAGACACAGGCAACAGAGCATGCACAATGTCGGCACTAGTACAGTGTATATCCACCTTTCGCAGCAATGCAGGCTGCTATTCTCCCATGGAGACGATCGTAGAGATGCTGGATGTAGTCCTGTGGAACGGCTTGCCATGCCATTTCCGCCTGGCGCCTCAGTTGGACCAGCGTTCGTGCTGGACGTGCAGACCGCGTGAGACGACGCTTCATCCAGTCCCAAACATGCTCAATGGGGGACAGATCCGGAGATCTTGCTGGCCAGGGTAGTTGACTTACACCTTCTAGAGCACGTTGGGTGGCACGGGATACATGCGGACGTGCATTGTCCTGTTGGAACAGCAAGTTCCCTTGCCGCTCTAGGAATGGTAGAACGATGGGTTCGATGACGGTTTGGATGTACCGTGCACTATTCAGTGTCCCCTCGACGATCACCAGTGGTGTACGGCCAGTGTAGGAGATCGCTCCCCACACCATGATGCCGGGTGTTGGCCCTGTGTGCCTCGGTCGTATGCAGTCCTGATTGTGGCGCCCACCTGCACGGCGCCAAACACGCATACGACCATCATTGGCACCAAGGCAGAAGCGACTCTCATCGCTGAAGACGACACGTCTCCATTCGTCCCTCCATTCACGCCTGTCGCGACACCACTGGAGGCGGGCTGCACGATGTTGGGGCGTGAGCGGAAGACGGCCTAACGGTGTGCGGGACCGTAGCCCAGCTTCATGGAGACGGTTGCGAATGGTCCTCGCCGATACCCTAGGAGCAACAGTTTCCCTAATTTGCTGGGAAGTGGCGGTGCGGTCCCCTACGGCACTGCGTAGGATCCTACAGTCTTGGCGTGCATCCGTGCGTCGCTGCGGTCCGGTCCCAGGTCGACGGGCACGTGCACCTTCCGCCGACCACTGGCGACAACATCGATGTACTGTGGAGACCTCACGCCCCACGTGTTGAGCAATTCGGCGGTACGTCCACCCGGCCTCCCGCATGCCCACTATACGCCCTCGCTCGAAGTCCGTCAACTGCACATACGGTTCACGTCCACGCTGTCGCGGCATGCTACCAGTGTTAAAGACTGCGATGGAGCTCCGTATGCCACGGCAAACTGGCTGACACTGACGGCGGCGGTGCACAAATGCTGCGCAGCTAGCGCCATTCGACGGCCAACACCGCGGTTCCTGGTGTGTCCGCTGTGCCGTGCGTGTGATCATTGCTTGTACAGCCCTCTCGCAGTGTCCGGAGCAAGTATGGTGGGTCTGACACACCGGTGTCAATGTGTTCTTTTTTCCATTTCCAGGAGTGTATTTTGCAAAAGGAATTAATCGACTCGCAAAATTTGCTTGGAGGCCAGCTCCGGTTTGTCGTCCAAACCTTGCTTAATATCCTCCAGCATAGTTACTGTAAGACAGAATGGCTTTGCAAATGGACGCTAAACCGGGCTAAAGCAAAAACTTCTCACTTCATGTTCGTAGCTCAAATAGAAACCGCGCACCAAGACTTCGCCTCCCCCTCCCCCCCCTCCCCTCCGCCCAAACCGCCATTCTGTGCTCGGCTTTTTTGGACATATTTGTTACAGGGCTTCCGCGCAATAACGATAATAACTAATTTCTGCTTCTCGATCCCGACGTCCTACGAATATGGAAATCGCCACAATCGCGATATTTGGCAACTGGGTATTAAATCTGCAACACCAAGAAGGATAGCAAACGAAGAAATTTAATTTTCTGTGCGTATACATTGTAGTATGAAAGGTACATGCTTAAGTCTGTTGGTGTGTTGGAGTCGTACAGGATGTCGGCACACTTCTTTCTGCTGCCGCCCTTAGGGAAGCCCCAACAATGGCCACTGAGTTGAAAAGTCCGTGGTGCTACAGACAACGACAAACTGTCTGCTTGGATACTTTGAAACACGCTCATTCGCCGACTCAAGATATTTGGCCTGGCCGTACATTCCTGCACAGCCGAGAGACCGAAATGCCTGTCCTCTAGGGCGTTAGTCGCGTGGGGCTGTTGTGACTGTACATGGTGTTGAATACCGTCGCCCTGGAACCATCGATTCCCCACTAGCTTGACATTCGTGGTAGGATCCGAGTCAATGCGAGCAGCAATATTGGGGAACGGAATACTCAGTCACGAGGGGTGACTGTTTCAATAGCCAGTGGTGTTAATGATGTAGGGAGAGAGTGTCATTGCATATTCTTCTGGCTGTGTGACCATCCTTCTTTTTTGCCGCACTTCTGGTGAGCAATTCTAAAGAAAAGCGTGTAAAATGCACACACCGAAATTATTAACTTTAAGATGATTGTGAGTTTATGAATAAATGTGAAAGAACCGAGTTACTTTACGATTCGCTTTAATTCGAACTGTTCTGGAAGCTTCGGCATGAGGGAGCTCTCTTGTGATTTAATCCTGATTTTTTTGTGGGGGGGGGGGTGCACTTGGAGACGGCAGAGAAACACGAATGTCAGGTAAAATTAATTGGAGTGGGAAGAACAACAGAATAGTCTATTGTGGGCGAAAGGACGGAAGGAGCTGCTGCGTTATACAGGGTGGGTAAATATTGGGGTAGATTTCATGACATGAGAGTAGGATTTGGTTGAGGATTGTCGAAGGAGAACTTGACGGATGCTTAAGCGCAGGCAGTGTGGGAACGGTCGCACTGCTCTAGTCGCAGCGATGTAGTAGGGTTAGTGGTGAGCCTGATTGGAGAGACGATTAGATTTTTGGGCGCTGCCTTTATAGAAAGTATAAGATATATGAAGTTTCGATAAGAGGGAAAAGCATTAAGATTTAAATCTGCATTACGCAAGGCAGTAAGAACTATGTCGTCTACGAAACTTAGCGTTAGTAATTGTGTCTCAGCCGCGCGGGATTAGCCGAGCGGTCTCAGGCACTGCAGTCATGGACTGTGCGGCTGGTCCTGGCGGAGGTTCGAGTCCTCCCTCGGGCATGGGGGTGTGTGTTTGTCCTTACGATAATTTGGGTTAAGTAGTGTGTAAGCTTAGGGACTGATGACCTTAGCAGTTAAGTCCCATAATATTTCACACACATTTGAACATTTTTTTTGAATTGTGTCCCATGCATTGTTATTCGTCTTCCAAAATATACTCCTTTTTCCATCATAGATTCTGTAAGTAGCCTGTTTGTATGTTTGTCTGTTGGCAGCGTTATAGACTGTGTTAATATCGCTGACAGCGCTCTGCGCCCTCGGCAAGAGATTCTGTGGTTGGACGGACTAGCAGTTAGCGAGAACAGAGAGGAGGGGTTAGACATGATTTTCTTAGTCTTTGTAGGAAATGCATTGCAAACTGGGGATGGATGTAGTTGGTAATGTTTGGGTAGTGGATTTATTGACAAGTATATAATTTTTGGATCTAGATGTCACATGAATAAGGTAAAATCTTCTAAATACGTTGTTTGCTCTTCAACAAAATGTTTCTTTTGATAACCATATGCCTCCTAGCAGTTTGAGTCTATAGTAGTTAGAATCCTTTTATTTAGCTGGCTGTAGTGGCTGGTTGCAGTAATTGCTGTAGTTCGTGTTATGAAGATTTTCTGTGAGGTAAGTGACTTATAAAAAAGTATGGGTCATTGTTAGGATTTCTTGCAATCCAGGACCATTCTTTTGTGTTGATTATTTGAAGCCATGTTGTCACTGTATAGCAGTCAGATTGCGTTGGGCTTGTATATTGTGGGTAATAAATGAAAAGGTTAAGTTCGAGTTGTCTTTGTCAGGGAAAATTCTGTAGATCAGTGATGGAATGATAAAAATAAGTAAAGAGACAGTAGTTTCACCCACTTAGAAGTTTCAGTTCTTCGGCGTTCAAGTTGAACAACAACGCTGGGCCGGCCGCTGTGGCCGAGCGGTTCTAGGCGCTTCAGTCTGGAACCGCGCTGTTGCTGCGGTCGCATGGTCGAATCCCGCCTCGGGCGTGGATGTGTGTGATGTCCTTAGGTTAGTTAGGTTTAAGTAGTTCTAAGTCTAGGGGACTGAAGACCTCAGATGTTAAGTCCCATAGTGCTTAGAGCCATTTGAACCATTTTGAACAACGCTGGTAAGTTGTAGTTTTACTCCTGCTTGGATTTTGTAGATTTTGTAGATTATTCTGTATCTGCCTTTAGCGCCAATCTTCTAAAGATCGCGAACACTTATTCTAGCTCAAATTATCGAAGGCTTCATCTAGGTCCACAAATTCTAGGAAGGAAGCCTGATTTTTCTTCAAACAGACTGATCGTTTTCACATTTATACGCACGTGTCTTGAAAATGCGCTTTTCATGTAATCGAATAAGTGATTTTGGCACCATCTCAACCTCCCACAGGTTTGCATAATTCCGAAGTTCTGTCGTCGACTCTGCTACCTTCTTTGAGTTCAGATCGTTCAGAATTGTGCGAACTCTTACCATCGATTCGATCACATGTCTCGTGCACATCACTTTCGACGTCCTCTCATATCACACTTTGGGACAGTTTGACTCTATCGTACAGGCCAACAATGTACTCTTTCCGTTGTCCAACCTTACTCTTGCTTTTAAAAGAGGTCGTCCACCTACGACTCGTTGGTTAACATCTTTAACTCGAAGCGACGTTCAATTTTTCAGTACATCATGTCGGTTTTTCCTAGCATTTGTATAGGATGTCTAAAGAAAGTGTCACATATTGCTACATGATATTGCATATGTCAAAATTATAAGCAAAGTTCCGGAAGCCAATACCTGTTTACATATGAGCCGTTTTACTTCTGACGAGTAATGCGAAGTATTGGGTGATGTAGACTCTTACAAGGTATGGCATAATAAATTACCACACCACCCACGTGTGGTCACATGCAAATCCTCGAACATCAGGTTCGCTTCAGCATGAATGTATAGGCAGAAACTGCCGTTGACAGGATCAGAGCCATACACTTGAACAAACAGGTGATTGGTATCACCGATTTCTGCACAATGAATTACCAGCGCTATTGGAAAACATTATCCTTGCGGAAAGAGAACGGCTGTGTTTTATACAAGACGGGACACTACCACATTTTGTACGGATCGTGCGACAATACCACACCGCAACTTTTCATGAGCGGCGGATGTGTTGGCTGGTCAGGTAGCAGACCGTCTCGTTTACCAGGCATTAATCCGTTGGACTTCTGCTATGGGCACATTTTAAAGGCATTGGTGTATACCTAATTCATCGACAATGAGCAGACGTTACACGAGCTTCTGAACAATGCATAAGACGCAATCGGAATGGAGCCAGGTGTATTTGAAAGAGTGCATTATTCACTGAGAAGAAAGGCTGAATAACGCGTCAGACTGCGTTGTTGTCACATGCACATCTGCCTATTGCATCTAGGTTGACGTCACAGACAGACGGGAATGAGAGGACAGATTGGCCAACATCTCAGTACGTTATTGTAGACACATCATTATTCGAACTTTTCTTCTATCTTTGATCAATGCTACCTCCTGTAGGAGTTTGTGATACTTTTCTAAATACAGTGTATCTTTCTTAATATCTTAGTACAGGTACACAAGAGACTGCAGTGCGGGTTGCATACATCACACGACGCTGTCACATACAGGTATGTTCGTTAATCGGGGCGCTCGCGGAATGTGCTGAATAATAATAGTTCCACTTTCTGCCACCAGGCGAAAACAAAACCCTCTAGGCAGTCAGAATGTGAAATATTTACATTTTGATGTCAGTAAGCTGTTGGTCGCTTGGAGATACGTTTTGATTTCTTTTGTGAAGTGACTGTTGGTGTAAAGGGTTAAGAAGATTGTAGTTTTCCGTACGAAGCGCAGACGCTATTGGGAAAAAAAGACGGTGCACTGCTGGTAAAGTTGTTTTATCAAAACGGCAGCAATGACAGCGCTGCTTTGCGGTAACATCGCCGTCAGAAACAGCTGCGAAGAAGCCCCATGTCAATAAATGGGCTCAAGACCATGATCAAGAAATTTGACGAAACAGGTGAATTAGGTGGTGCAGCAGGGGGGGCGGCGGCGGGCAGTTCCCATGGCAGCTGTCGATGAAGTAGCCGTAGCTATAGCCGACCGTGCAACACACGCATCAGATTCTGTAGCCAGTGCACAAGCTGTGTTACGGGAATTGTCTCCGAAGTGGTCAACATTTCAAAAGATTTTGCAGCGCATTTTACACTGTTATCCCTACAAGATTCAGAATGTGCACCAAATGAAGCCCTCAGACAGGCTAAAACGCCGTGACTTTCCCCTTCGTTTTTTAGGCACGCCTGAAATGGATGACTTCTGGCCGGAGAATACAGGGTGAGTCACCTAACGTTACCGCTGGATATATTTCGTAAACCACTTCAAATACTGACGAACCGATTCCACAGACCGAACGTGAGGAGAGGGGCTAGTGTAACTGTTCAATACAAACCATACAAAAATGCACGGAAGTATGTTTTTTAACACAAACCTACGTTTTTTTAAATGGAACCACGTTAGTTTTGTTAGCACATCTGAACATATAAACAAATTCGTAATCAGTGCCGTTTGTTGCATTTTAAAATGATAATTACATCCTGAGATATTGTAACCTAAAGTTGGCGCTTGAGTACCACTCCTCCGCTGTTCGATCGTGTGTATCGGAGAGCACCGAATTATGTAGAGATCCAAAGGGAACGGTGATGGACCTTAGGTACAGAAGAGACTGGAACAGCACATTAAGTCCACATGCTAACACCTTTTTATTGGTCTTTTTCACTGACGCACATGTACATTACCATGAGGGGTGAGGTATACGTACACACGTGGTGTGTGTCAGTGAAAAAGACCAATAAAAAGGTGTTAGCATGTGGACTTAATCTGCTGTTCCAGTCTCTTCTGTACCTAAGGTCCGTCACCGTTCCCTTTGGATCCCTACGTAATTCGGTGCTCTCCGATACACACGATCGAACAGCGGAGGAGTGGTACTCAAGCGTCAACTTTAGGTTACAATATCTCCGGATGTAATTAACATTTTACGATGCAACAAACGGCACTGATTACGTATTTATTTATATCTTCAGATGTGCTAACAAAACTAACGGGATTCCATTTAAAAAAACGTAGGTTTGTGTTAAAAAACGTATTTCAGTGCATTTTTGTATGGTTTGTATTAACCAATTACACTAGCCCCTCTCCTCACGTTCGGTCTGTGGAATCGATTCGTCAGTATTTGATGTGGTTTACGAAATATATCCAGCGGTAATGTTAGGTGACTCACCCTGTAAACTTTGTACGGACAGGGATCATCTTACTCTGCACGGTGCTGTAAATGCATACAACTGTCACATATGGGGCTCTACTCAGCCACATGTTGTGCAGGAACATCCACTGCACTCAGCTTATGTGACTGTGCCGTGTGGTTTCACAAGCTCCTACATTCTCGATGCGGTTTTTTTCCATAGGAGATGACATCTCACGGGAATGTTACATGTACGGTGACATCTGAACGTTATATGGATCTTACAACACTCGATTCCAGCTTTGCAAAAACGCAACTGTTTGCACAACATAATTTTCGTGTAAAATGGGGCGCCACCACATGTCGTTTGGTGGGTGAAAGATTTGCTTCGAGAAACGTTCGGGTAATGACCGCATCATATATAGGCAATTTCAAGATATATGACCTTCCGGATCCCTCGACCTAAATCCGTGTGCCTGCTGGTTGTGGGGACATCTGAAAAGTCGGCTCTGTCACCGATGTATTCGGACTCCTCCTGATCTGAAGGATAGCATACGGCGACATATCGCTCTGTTCACACAGGATATGCTGCGAGCAACTGTAGATCATGCCGTAGTATGGATGCAGAATGTTGTTGAGTCGGAAGATCATATTGAATACATGTTGAAACTTGTGACCATAAAAGTGCTAGAACCACCATTATCGTGTGTTTGATGATTCATCCCTTTTCCTGCAGTACACCCACATCACTTTCTGAGTGCTTACTGCGCTATATATTCACCTGGTTGTAGAAAGTGGAACTATTATTTTTTTCAGCATACTCAGCGAGAGCACCGATTAATGGACGTACCTATGGAGTTTCAGCTGACTGCAGTCTTAGCCGTTCTCATTTAGCCTGTTGCACTTCTTTAATCTCGTATAACAAATGGTTCAAATGGCTCTTAGCACTGTGGGACTTAACATCTGAGGTCATCAGTCTCCTAGAACTTAAAACTATTTAAACCTAACTAACCTAAGAACATCACACACACATCCATGCCCGGGCAGGATTCGAACCTGCGACCGTAGCGGTCGCGCGGTTCCAGACTGAAGCGCCTATAACCGCTCGGCCACAAGGGCCGGCTCGTATAGCACTGAAGTAGTTATGGTGAAGGTAAAGAGAAAAGCATAATACATGTTGTAAGTGCATTTGAAGTGATGTACAGCAGGAATATTTATTTACATAGATAGATAAAGATAAGAAACGTTACTGTTTTTGTGAATTTATGATTATCGTTTTTTTAATTATGTTCCAAAGTGTTACTACAACTAGCTATAATCTTTTTAAATAGAAAACAATTCTTTCTGTCATTTAGCTGCTGTATTTACATCAACTCTTTACAAATCAATTTAAATCAAATTTCGGTCAATTTTAGTTAGAGAGGACGCAACATGCTGTACATAATTGGCTGTCTTCGGATGGATGTACAGTTGGCGAAACGTTCTTTTGAGTGAGATGCCCAAACGACTGCCCGTCTCCCCGAATGCACAACCAATGGAGATGCAGCGATGGAGTTGCAAGCTGTTTGAAGTCATGTTACCGCACATTGTGGGAGATACCTTACGTTGCCGTACACGAGGCTGGTCGGAATGCACAAACTCACAAGCGCAGCTGATTCCAAACGGCGAATCGAGGAAGCTTGTCGGTCCGTGACACCAGAAACTTTACTTTCCGTCTACAGGTCTTTTAGAAGACGCACTCAGGAAAACTGACACTCGTTTTAACACTTAGCCTGAAGGAACATTTTGTAACCAGAACATCGATCTGAAAACAGCCATTTATGAGCAGCATGCTGCAACCACCCCCAAGCCTTTGAAAGTTTCTAGGTCCGTAACTAAAATTGATAGATATTTGATTTAAATTCGTTTATTAAGAGTGGATGTAAATGCATCAGATACGTATCAGAAAATAATTACTTAAAAAATTAGAACTCTTTGCTGTAACTCTGCAGGAAGAGTGATGTTTCTTAGGTCTACCTATTTGACTCAATAGTATTTTCATCTATTATTTTGTGCATTGCAGAGAAAAACCTGTTTTGAAACGCCCTGTTTCGTTAACAAAGCAAACATGGCAGGGAATACTGTGTCATGTATGTTGATGTAGGCAAAACAACGTGCAGTATGGGAAAAGTTTTAGCAATCGTAGTCATCACTCTTACGGCTACCTAAAACACATCGAATTGTAACGTTTACTGCTAAGCAAGGAGTGGCCCAGATGGATATTGCACAGACTGACATCGACCATAGAAGTCTGCTACCGAGCTGCAAGTTTAGTTTTATCTGTTTAGTTTGAGAGATCATCGAGGCGTTGGAGTTCATGGCTAAAATTGTAGATGTAGAGTGTTCCATCTTGCAGATTCCAATTCTCAAGGACTAGGAACGCACCAGATTTATTATATCGCGATCGCGCTCGTGCGTGTGTCTGTTCGTGTGTGTATGTGTGTGTGTGTGTGTGTGTGTAATAATTGTAAATGGATGAAAAGATAAAAAGTTCTTGCATATAGTATTTAGGAGTGTATGAACCTGAGTGACATGTCATGTCAAACTAAAAGGTACATGAAAATTGCAGAATATGGAGCAATAACGTGCAAGTACTATGGGAATTACTGATTAAATGTAAATTGAGAACTTGTAGATGCCTTTTTATTCAATCTTCAGAGCATGACCTCCAAATGATGGTTCTAAATAAAGCAAATATTTGTGAAATTACTCCATCCGATGTTTATTTATCGAATAGTTTCAAATCTGTTCGTAATAGCCATTGTCTACTTTCCTTAACTGTACATTTCAAATCCAATTTGTAATAAATCATATGAGATACTGTAATTACGTAGAACAGAAAGAAAAAAATTGTAGCCAAGAACCACTCGTTCATTAGATAAACGATTGTTCCACCAAATACATGCTATATCATCATGAGGAGCCCTTAGAAACGTACTAATTAGACTATCTTGTTGTAGCATCTTCAGTGCAAATAACTACCGACGGGCTGGAGCAAATTGTTAATTGCGGTCTTCATTGCACGTATAAAAATCTACGGATGTAATCAGAGCAACCGTAGCAACAATGTTCTCCAAACGTGAAGGTCAGCATGACGCCAAAAGGTAAAAGTGAAACTCTCTGTGTTCCCTGCCTTCCGATGCTCGGAGATAGCGCTCTATTGTTCTCCGCCACGGGCGTTATTACATATGATCGTAATATGACTGACACAAAATCAACGACCGGTTTCACACAAAAGATGTACCGATCCATTAATATGTGCTGGCACAGGAATTCAGCCAACATCGAAAAAATTGCCTGGTATACACAAGGTATTGGCTAGTTCGTCAACTTCTTACGCCTTGCGCACTACAGTGATGGACGAGCGTATGTGAGATCGACAGCTGGCGTCTTAACGTTCGAATCAGAGCGCCCGTAATGAAGTGCGACTCCCAAAACTGACTGCATGTAGGTGTCGATGAACTCACTGATCGATGTGTGTTGGCGAATAAGTTTCGAAGTTTGGCGAAGCCCCTTATATGGAGAGAACGTGGATGTGTGGATGGATTTGAGTTTTAGTCGTACTACATCTGGGTCGTTAATATCCTTATTCTCAAACGAATATCGTAAAATAGTATTACTGGATATGAGAGACATAAGTATAGTTTCAACAGAGGTGCTAAAAAATATGTAAAGACTGTTTATTGTTTAAATCTCTTACAAATGCAAATAAAAAAAATAAAAAAAATGGCCAAGAGCGAGGAGGATACGCGCAGCGAGGTTTCGTACAAACTCAGTTATGGAGTTATGTATGTATATATATGGCTCATCCACCCTGGGAATATAAAATCTCAAAGATTTTTGCTTATTATCGATGTCGATACTGGCAAAATATTCGTTCAAGTAATTCCAAGACGCTATAAAAATCTCTACGTTAATTCCTCATACAAGCACGGACATACAAAAAGAAGCGAGCAGCTTAGAAAGAGAAGATTTAATAACAAATTTTTTTATTTACTTCCTGGGAGATGACTGTCGGGGTCTCAGCAAGTCCTTCCTGGTCCTCATCGAGGCTCGTGTTCTCACTCCTTTGACAAGGATGTTGTAGTTGGATGTTCTGCCATGGTGCGTCTCGTTATCACGATGTATGGACTCTTGTTGGTTGCCTTTCAACCACGTAGACTTGGGTTCATAAGCTGATAGCTCTCAGCGAGTTCAGCTATGCTATAGTTCCTCATTCCTGATTATGCTATAAACTGCTGGGAATTCCAAATGCGTTCCTAACCTGGTCTGTAACATCTTGCTTAAAGGCACATTTCCAAGACGATGTGATGAGGGATGCCGATTGCTCAACATTCACATGTGTCTGTGGCGCGTTCCCGTATTTTTAGTAGGTATCTGGGTCACGAACCATGTACCGGCAGGTAGTGTATAGGTCGCTCGGTCGGAAGGAAGTATGTCATTCTTGTTTTCTTTCTTTTATGTTAGGGAGAAACTAGCAGGTGCTCCTCCCTGTTTCTACCCTGTCCCAGATTTCTTGCCATTCTCTATCAATGCATGTCTTTATTTCATTATTCGATACGCCTCTTGTGGCCAGTATCCTCTTTACTTCACAATACTCTCGCTTTTTGAGCCAATATTGCGCATCTCTCTTTCTTTCTGCTAGGTATAGTGGTAGCAAGCCTAATATCACCAGCAGCGCCTCAGTCAGTGTTGTTCTATACGCCCCTGTCAGGCGCAGGAGTACAATACTCTGTGTTCGCAGTAGGGACTGCGCTGTCCTTACCATCCTGGCTCTGTGAGTCCAAATGCTCACACGCAACTCACGAGACTCCTCCGTGGAGGGAGGTCATGATATCTCAAGTCACTTTCAATCACATCCCAGATGTGTTCAATCGGGTTCAGGGAAGGGGAGGGGGGGGGGGGAGCATCACTTCAATTGGAACTCGCCACTGTGTTCCTTGGGCCACTTCATTACACTCCAGGTCTTTTGACATGACGCATCATCTCATTGATAAATGCCACTGCTATCGGGAAACATGATCGCCATGAGGGGGTTCACGTGGTCTGGAGCCAGTGTACGATACTCTTTGGTGGTCATGGTGCCTTTGCATGAGCTCCGCTGGACCCATGGATTCCCACGTAAATGTTCCCCAGCATAACGGAACCGCCGCCAGCTTGTGTCCGTCTCGCAGTACAGGTGTCAGAGGGTTGTTCCCCTGGAAGACGACGGATTCGCACCGTCCCATCAGCATGATGAAGAAGGTATCGGGATTCATCAGACCGTACCACTCTCTGCCTCTGCCGTAACGCCCAATGTCGATGGTCATGTGTCCATTTCAATCGTAGCTGCCGATGTCGTGATGTTAACATTGCCACATGCGTGGGTCGTCGGCTGCGGAGGCCCATCGTTAGGATTGTTAGGTGCACTGTGTGGTCAGACACACTTGTACTCTGTCCAGTATGAAAGTCTGATTTTAGTTCCGCCACAGTTCGCCGTCTGTCCTGTTTTATCAGTCTGCCCAGCCTACGACGTTCGACATCTGTAATGAGGGGTGGTCGCCCAACCTCACGACGTCTGGACACGGTTTAACCTTGGTTTCGCTACTTGTTGAAGGCACTCACCACAGCACTCCTCGGACACCCGACAAGCCGTGCAGTTTCCGAAATTCTCGTGCCGAGCCACAGGGCAACCACAGTCTGCCCTCGGTCAAACACAGATAGATCGCACGCCTTCCCAATTCTACAGATAGACAGCACGCTGACTGATACTACATGCACCGTGCGTGTGTCTGACTAGCAGTCATTCATTGACAGGTGACGCTGCTATAGCCTGGACGAGTTTATATCTATAGTAGGTCGGTGGTCATAATGTACTGGCTGACCAGTGTATAAATGTGCAGGAAGTTTTGCTTTTGATCGATGTTAATTCCAATGTATCTATATAATTCTTTTCTTTTCACAAGTTGGTTATTTATTCTCATTGTGGGATTTCTTGTTCTTGATAATGTTTCTTTTAGTAACGTATAAACTGTTTTGCGCGCTGCTATCGTTAGTCTGTTATCTACGCACTAGTTGCTTAGTCTTTCAAGAAGCACCCCACTCTTTTCCTCTAATTTTCCCTTGTGTTAGCAGATATCATAATTAGCAGATAGTCTACTTAGGCGAAGCCTCTAGTATTTGTCATACTCTGAAGCTGGTTCAGCAATGGCTCTGTGCTAACATCCCAGAACTCTAAACCACAAACAGAGCTATGTAGGTAGCCTTTGTTGATGTCTTTCACAATTTTCTTTCCAGAACATTCTAATCTGTGCAATAATCTCGTAAACGGTTATTGAGACAACTGAGGCAGACCATCTGTTTCAGCCTTTTGAGCAGGCAGGCTGCCACAAATTATCAAAAGCACCAGCTATATCAGTCATTAAGCCTATAACGTACTTGTCGTCTGAGGTGTTCACAATATCCACAGAGTGATTTATTGCATCCTCGGTGGATTTCCCTTTCCTGAAACCGTGCTACAGGGAGTCATGCCTACTAACTGCGCCCCCTCAGGCAGCGGCACAGAAGCTTTTCCTGTTCTTTAGTAAACGCATTTTCCAAACACCCCAATAGGCCTGTAAGATTTCGTTTCTCTTCGGTCTTTCTCTTCCTTTTTCCTTAATGTAATGATAGTCGAGATTTTCCAGATTCTGGGCACTCGACCCTGTAAAATAATTCGTTTAATAACACTGCTACATAAGGCACAATTTGGACCACTCTCTGACACAACTTTTCTGCTGGTATTGTATCAGGTCCTGGTGCTTTCGACTTCTTTAACTTCATTACCGACAGTCCATTTCCCCCCGGGTGAATGGAATCGCAATACTGTAATTCACATGCTGCACTAGTAATTCAGAGCGAAGACGCTGATGGTACTGTATGGCTTCTGTGATTGTATCGTCCGGCAACAAAATTCTGAGCAGGTACTGCACTGATGTCTCGCAAACTGTCGCCATCGTGCAGTCGGATCGTCTCAGGGTTGATAAACAGTGGGTGATCTCCAACTGCAAGAAGCAGCAGTGTTACGGTAAGTCTGTCTTTCGCGTATATGTCATTTCTCAGGTGACTGTTCTGCTTCGCAGTGTGAGGAGCCACTTTCTTGTGCACATATGCAAATGTACTCCCGCCTGTTCACAAATAATTTTCATAGGAGTTCACTTCCTCGACTTGCAGCTCCCGCAACTGATTTTGTTGGATGCTCTTAGCATCTCGCCGTGAAACACATGGCTTCACCCAAGTGCGTTTCCTTTTTATTTTCTCCTGCTCCTCTTCTAAATGTAAATACGTTGGAGTTGTCATACACGCAATTGAAGAGCGCAGTAATACAGTACGGTTAAGTTTTCGTCGGCCATTCTGAAGGAACTATGATGTCATAGATCTTTGTCAAAGAAAATTTGATGACAGTGTAGTACCCCATTTGCGTAGATAAATAACATAGATAGTGCGCGCCCCAATCTCTGCCGTGTTGAGGTTTGAAGCCAATGTCAGACTCACTTGATTTGGGGCAGAAAGCCGATTTGCATTACGAGCTATGTGAAGTGGAGTTGACAGTTACAGTTTTTCTCATTTTTAGTTAAAATCAGGCATATATTACAACAAAAAAAGAACTTGTCGTATTACTGGTACATACGTAATAGTACTGTTAGCCTAACATCTCCTAAATTCCCAATTTTAATGCTATGGTTGTCGTTTTTACATGTGGCCAGGTAAAAGCGCACTGTCAGTTGTGTTTACAAGCAACAGAATCACAGTTCTTCAGCGAATACTTGTTTTTGTAGCATTACGCGTCTTTTAGTTAACCGCTTCCACAGGAGAAGACAAAATATTAGTTTGGCAGGCAGCTGTACAACACGTGTGAAATATTTTGTTGGTTTTATACACATAATGTCTGGTTTTTACATGAGTAAGCCCCTATATTTTATGACTTTAACTTAATTCAGTACAGATATCGAAACAATATTACAAAATATTAGAAAAGTTAATTATGGAGAAATCTCCTGTAGTTAGTTAGATATTAACGTTCTGTCATCTTAAAATCTGTAGTCTTGCATCGAGTTTTACTTCTAAGGACAAACATACATCCTAACTCATATCTCTGGGAAATATCTGTGCAAGAATTGTGAAATAGTACACTCATACAACCGAGATTTTCGTCGGTTTGCTTAAACTGTATGGTGCGAAACAATACTTCGCTGTGTATATGTGGAGGTAATTACTTCTGTTACTACTACAAAGCACAAAATCTGATCCGAGACAAAATCTCACCAAGAAGAACAATCTTCACAGATGCAGAATGAATCAGTTTTTACATTAACGAAAGACAAGCAAATTGCAGGCTTTAATCTGTAACATTAATCTGCTGTACTTCTTAGGTTTATTCATACCTACACTAGCTAAATTTAACTAAGAAAATGAAAAAGAAAGTTGCTACTTTGAAAGAAGATGCTGCCTCCACAGTTGTACTAAACAGTTGCTGTTTATCTCCTACTTGAAGCTTGATATTTACTTGACTGCATCTGTTTTTATAAAATAAAATAGGTACTTTCATCTGTAAATTACTTGTGACATTTACTTTTACAATGAACACTCTTAACTAACACGTAACTGACATAACTTTTTAATCCTGTTATCTAGATCTTCAGACAATTTCCAGAAAGAGCAGTTAATTAAGTGAGGTTTTCGTCTAAATTGACAGGAATTCCCTATTTATTGCTTTATATTAGATGGGAATTTCTTGAATACCATACTTTTGTAGCAGAATCCATAATTTCACTCTGAAAATTGTCCTGTGACAATGTACACAGTTCAACTGAAGCTTATTTCTGTTGGCTGTAAGAAAAACCATTAGGGAGTAAATGTATTGGGACGTGTTTAAAGAACTCCAAAGAAGTTAAAAGGCATTCTGCATAGTTTATAGTTACTTACTTCACACAATAATCTTACTGTTCACTTCTTGTGCAAGAAAACACTCGATTTATTCTCAGTACCCTACCTCAGAGAATAATTCATTATTAAATAAAACACCATGTTTCATAGAAAACGTTAACTTCCTTAAGATCCGTGATAGGCTATATTATGCGTGTTAGAGAATAAAGGCTGCTGCTTTTTCTGCTGAATCGTCAGGGATAAATGGTTTGTGCTTTCCGGCAGCTGAAACTTTACTCTTCCTGGTCTGGTGTCAATACGTTCGTTCCTTAGGTCACCAACGAATACAATAGAAATATGAAAGTGCTGTTCGTAATAATAAAAACACTCAAATTATGGATGTTGGTCTCACAGAAAAACAGCATTTATGCAAAACTTATATCCTTGTATTGTGGAAATTTATTACTGCATAACTTACCACAGACCTGCAGATCTTGTAGAGTCAACTTTATTTAATCAAATTTTTGGCTCCTGTGCACACTCCGTTAGAGGAGAAAGAAGGGAAAGCAGTTCAGCACTCTTCAAAATTAAGATGTTCACACAGTTTCAAGATATAGATATGTGGAAACTGATATTCTGGTTACAGAATAAAAAAGGATAAGGCATTAATTTCTCACTTGTCAGTAACAGAGTTTAAGAAAGATACAGAGAAAGTTGAAAGAATGGCACCAACTTCGTTAATTTATTTGACACAGACAAATTATAAAACTACAGTTCGGCTGCAGGTGACGACTTGTGCAACTACACCATCACATATGAACATAACTGTATTTTCAAAACAAGCACAAAAACACAGGTTATTTAACAGAATTACTTTTGTGTGGAAATCTAATCGGAGAATTGTGTAGCTTCTCACTTCATTATAGAGCTTTACTTTAAAACACTCAATGAGAACAGCTTTTTCTTAGTTGATGAATGTGATTATCAAGGGGAGGATTGTTTAAAACATGTTTATTCAGCTGAAGGAGACATCATTCCTCATGTCTTGTAACGCTGAGATAACTAATTTCATCAAAGGGTTTTTCACATTAAAAATGGGCGTTTGTCTAATACTTTTTTTCCCATTTTGTACAGATAAATATGATCATTGGATATAATAGACAAGACACCTCCGTTTTTTCTGCTCAAGATAGCGGTACTAGAAATAGTAGAACATGGTGAAATTTGCCAAAAGTGGCATACTGTTCTTTGTTCAATTGACTAGTGAAAGAAACTGGGTGATGTATGTAATCATAGTCGTTATTTATTACAGTGGCAGACCAATTAGCATTAGTAAGTATAAAAAATCTGAATGTATACCAAAAATCTCTTGAAAGCAGCTTTCGGCCGTTAGATCAGTATTCTGCTCTTACACGACTTCTTATTGCACTGAAAAAAAAAAACACTTCTAGCTGGTACTGACCGAGTTTATATGTCAGTACGAAAGTCATTCGTAGTACGAATCTGCTTCTGACAGCGTTAAAAACCGATAAAGATGAATGTATACTTTAATTATGCCTATGAAACCAGTTCTCGTTGAGGAAACCAGTAATATTCCCTCGTGGGATTCTTTTAATATAAACTGGCAATCTTCTACTTCCTCTACATATCGGCATCACTTTATGTGGCAAAACTCATAAAATATAAACGCTTATTTTGCATAAAACCGGACATTCTGGGTTTAAACGGATTTGATTTCTTGTAAAAGCATTTTCGAGGAACTGAATGAAAACTAATACTGTCTTCCACAACGATATTTTGTCTTCCACTCTTGTGGAATTGTGAACAAAAGACTAACAGTGCAACAAAAATAAGTATTCATTGAAGAACTGAAATTCTGGCGCTCGCAAACAGATCTGTCAGAACTTTTCAGCTGGTCACATGTAATAACCATAACCATCGCATTAATATTAGAAATTTCGGAGAAATTGGGTCAGTTGTATTATAACATGCGTAACATCAATAAAGCAAGTTGTTTTATTTTTAAAATCTGACCACATTTCTTTTGTCAAAGAAAATTTGCTAGTGTAATACCGGCCTATACCTATTTCTGCTACAATGTGAAAAGAATAAAAGATATACTTTGTATTGAAAAAGCTTTCAGTAGGTCTTGAGATCTGATGATATCAAGTTGTAAATTGACCTTATTATTACATTACACGACGCCTGATTGCATTGTGTTCAAATAAAACTTTTGTGAAGTTGTTGGAATTGATTTTAAGAGTTTGGTTTTCAGATTAACTCTGAAAATTTTGTGAGGGTGTTTTTTGGAAAAGCGGTACCTGAAATATTAATGGTAGTTTACGAAAATACGTGATTAAAGACCAAATACAATTTTACGCTGCTGGAAAGATAACATTTGTATTTGACTTCTAACAACTTTCACAGGTGAGCAAATGGGATTTACTGAGCTGATTGGTGATAGTAAATCATTTCAGCGTGATAAGTGATATTTGAATATGCTTTAGTCAGAACTATCTAAACAGTCCAGTGAAGTGATTGAAGATATTTAAACACAGTTTGCCTTTAATATGAAAGGTGGATATTAATTATCAGAGATTACGTCATTCAGCTGCTTGGTAGTAAGATGATCGCTGGAGAAAAAAAATTACGCGGATTATAAATAAAAGGGCAAAATGTCTGAAATTGCATTTTATTATACGCTCATATCTCTCCGGTAAGTTAAGCATATTTCAAATGAAATAAGCAATGTTTACAATACGCTAATTAAATGTTTTTAGAGGCCATAGATATTCTGACTAGCCAAGCGTGGTCTGTAGGTCGGTATAGCAACGGGAAAATCAACGAATACGGTTGACACTGATTTCAGGATTGGTTTGGAAAAATAACACAATTTACCTGGCGCTTTATAGAACTAATGCCTACATTCATAATTCGAAAGCGTAGAAGAAATTGTCAGTATTAAATTATGTAATGATGTATGTGAGATACGATCTTTGTGCGTGTAAGATCTGACGAAGAGACGGTACGTCGCCTTAGGTACGTACTGCTGGCTGAATAATGAGATTATCCCACATTAGAAAGGCCGTACCACTACAAGGCGTTGTGGCTAACTTGTGACAGCATCATTTCGATGTTCATTTGTTTCAAACATGTTTCCTCTTTGGAAGTTTGCGTCCTTGGTTGGTGGAATCAGTATTTTTGAGTGTATTGTATTTGCTATCGCTCAAAATACCAGCAGTCCCGTTTCGATAGCATTTTATTTCACTGATTTAATCATTTGGCGCCTTCTTTGTGGTTCGGAAGAGGATTTCTCTACCAACGAAGTCCTATTTCGCAAACGGTCGACTCCTGAAAAGAGGCAGTAATCTCACCTAGACCTGGAGAGCTTACACTTTTTGAAAGCTACCTGTTGCCTTTTTAATGAATAAAAGTAGATTATCTTACTTTTTTTGAAAAATGGTTTGAAATTTGGCCAAGCGAACATTTCAACAACTTGATTTGGAGTGATGTACTAAAAACTGTCTGTAGGTATGCAGATATTAAGAATAGCAGTCTATATTGGGCTTCTCACATATACCCGTGGAAATATTGCCAAGGTTTGCATTCTCGAAAAATTAGAGATTGTTCTTGGGGAGACTATGGTCTTGCGGCTTCGCCTTCTGACAACTGGAGAGGGCAATATGCAACAAGAGTTTTGAAAGTAATGGTAAATATGTCTGGCAGAGGACCAGATGTTGTGAAAGGACGCTGGAGGACATGCTAGACGCAATAGCAGACAAAGCTTGATCTATAGGCAGTTTTTAATCACCTGTAAGCGTTAAAATAACTGATCTCATTTTCTTAGGTACAAAAACTTTCGCCTTACGTGGCACTTTTCTTTAGAACCATTCAAAATAGCATAGTGAAATCTGTAACTCTTCTAAATAACAAGCATTTTCAATCATGAAATCTCAAACAACGTGAAATTAAGAATTAGATTCTTCTAAACAAAACTGTAAAGGAACAAAAAGAAAAAACAAAAATTTTGAATCATTTTGTTTTTACTTCATTTTTTAACATGCAATTGTTTTTCAGTATAATCCGCAATAGATACTTATTGTCCGATAGAATTTTCATCTCTGTACATTCAATAGATTTTTCACTAATGGAGCAAACAGTTAGTGTAAAACTAACAAGAGACGCATGGGGACGTACAATTCACGCATATGTCGCCTTATCCGGCATCTCTGAAATTCCTTAAAATATTCTAGTTGTATAGTAGGGTTCTAGACAACATGTAAAACTTTAAATTCTTTTTCTACACGGTCAACTCAATGTTTCACAAAATAAATACTAGGTCGGTGGCCACACAAATATCTGCTCATTGTTACTGAATGCAGAACACCATCAACCAAGATGTGTTGCGCTGTAACTGGCACACACCACAATCCATAGTTGCTTCTCCTTGTATCAGATGACCACCTGCCATAGGGTGATGCTCTATTCTTAGTCTTCGTAGGCCATTTCTGTCTGACTAACTGAAATAATATCCGCCATGTTCTCGTAGTAGGGTTCATCTTGCGTAGCTTGTTGGTTTGTATCTCCAGGCATCCGTTCCGCCACTGGCATATAAACTTCCTTCTAAGGTGTGAGGTAATATTGTTAATCAAATGACAGACCGCTTCACCGCAACTCACTCACGGGCGTTCTTAATTACTGTGTCAGCTTGCCCATTGTATTAGTGTGATCAACTGTGATAGCATTAAGACAAATTGGATTTTCCGTCGAAGATAATGAACCGATATCTGTACCAGTGGATTAAAGTGAGGAAGATAAATGCTGTGTGCTACTCAAGATCGATAAATAAGCTCTGCGTTGTGTCCTTATTCAGATAATGTTCTCGTAAATGTGTGGAAATAATCATCTACTTTTGCTAGAGATTTTTGTAGTGAGCAGTCCATACGCGGTTTGACTTATTTCGCCAGATGACTCTCAGAGTGAAAAAAATTTATAGTTCTAGACAGCGCCAAACTATCTCCAAATGTTCATGATGTATTCTCTGTAGAAGAGTGTCTGACCAACATGTATACGACCATTGTTTGATTGCCGGTACTGCCTAGAACTGGTTCCTGGGGAGGTGGGATGGGGAGAGGGGGGGGGGGGAAGAGGACAGAAATACAATGCGGTGTTCTCAATGTCACGAGACGATTTGCTGAAAATTGTTAGCGCTTTCGTGGCCACTTCTTAACAAGCTACGTGTTTCCTTCTGTCTCGGGTTCTTCGCTGACGTTTGTTTGATGATTTTTCAGGCGTTTCGCCAACACGAGTGGCTGGCATTGTCGAAGGTTCACCCTCCGCTGCTGGTGGTGGATTGGAGTCTGGCTCGTGGCTGATTATATGTACCTGGCGAGCCAATGTCAAAGGGCTTTTCCGTGGTCATTTTCGATGTGGTTTTCGTTTTGCTACTTGCGACGGTCGTTCACTGCAGCACGGGATCCATGATCCGTTACCTTGAGGCTTTCATATTTCTTGTTGAAACTATTGTCATATTTGTGTATTTCTATAGCTTCTCTGAACAAGCGGGTGTGATAGCTCTTCTCTACAGCAAAAACTTCCCTGTCGGCGAATTTTACTATGTGGTCGGCGTCATACAGCGCTGCTCTGCCACGGTCAATTTTTCCGCCTACCCCAACCTGCACTGCAGCTTATGTTCGGTAATCCTGGTGTTGATTGATTGTCGAGTCATTCCCACATAGACTTTTCCGTATGCATACGGTATGCGATATGTTCCCGACATTGCAAGTGGGTCCTTTTTCTCATTTGCCAATCTGAGACTCTCTTAGATCCTCTTTTTCGTTTTACGATCAGTTCTTATGCATTGTTTGCGCAATATAAGGCCGATTCTGTTCATCACTCTGGGAATGTTTGGCAAAAAGGTGGTACCCGACATTTCTTTTTTTCGATGTGTCACTTCGCCGAGTGTTTGACTCTGTGACATTTCTCATGTAACTGGTGCAGTACCCATTGCTCTTCACAACGCTTTCCAGGTGTTGCACCTCCCGTTTGAGGTGCTGTGGCCTTCATATTCGTCTTGCTCGCGCTACGAGTGTATTCATCATGGCTCTTTTCTGGCTCTGATAGTGATTTGACAGTCCGTATAGGTATCAAGTCCACGTGTGTCGATTTTCAATACACGCTGTCAGCCAGGTGTTCACCATCGCTAGTGACCACATATTGGATAGGGTCACTGTTTGTCCTTTTCTAACTCCATGGTGACGAAAAGCTCGGTGACTACCTAAGACATTTAAACAGTCTCCATGCCAACATAAAATTTAACATGGATTTAGAAAAGGACAAACAGCTACCCTTTCTACATGTGCTGGTCACAAGGGATGGTGAACACCTGGGTCACAACGTGTATTGAAAATCGACACACACGGATCGATACCTGCACAGACTGTCAAATCACCATCAGAGCTACAAAAGAAGCATGATTAATACGATCGTATCGCGAGCAAGACGAATATGTGAGCTGCAGCACCTCAGACGCGAAGTGAAACACCTGGAAAGCGTTGGGAAGAGCAATGAGACCAGTTACATAAGATATATCACACAGCCAAACACTCGGCGAAGTGAAACATGGGAAAAAGAAATGTCGGGTACCACCTTTTTGCCATACATTCCCAGAGTGACGGACAGAATCGGCCGTATATTGCGCAAACAAGGCGTAAGAACTATTCATAAACCGAAAAAGAAAATCAAAGAGTGTCTCAGATCGGCAAATGAGAAAAAGGACCCACTTGCAATGTCGGGAACATATCGCATACAATATGCATACGGAAAAGTCTATGTGGGAATGACTCGACGATCAATCAACATCGGGATTATCGAACATAAGCGGCAGTGCAGGTTGTGGTAGGAGGAAAAATTGACCGTGGCAGAGCAACGCTGTTGACGCCGACCACATAGTAAAATTCGCCGACATGGAATTTTTGCTGCAGAGAAGATTTATCACACCTGATTGTTCAGAGAAGCTATAGAAATACACGAACATGATAATAACTTCAACAAGAAATAAGAAAGCCTCAAGGTAACGGATCATGGCTCCCGTGCTGCAGCGAACGACCGTTGCAAATAGCAAAACGAGAACCGCATCGAAAATGACCACGGAAAAGCCCTTGGACAATGGCGCGCCAGGTACATATAATCTGCAGCCGCGAGCTCGACTCGAGTCCATCACCAGCAGTGGAGGGTGAAGCTTTGACAGTGACAGCCACTCGTTGGCGAAACGTCTGAAAAGTCATGAAACAAACGTCGGCCGAAGAACCCAAGAGAGAAGCCAACAGGCAGTGTGTCACGATTTGGCGAGTTACATAAAAGAGAAGGAACGACATTATTTTTGGAAGTTTCCGTTATCGGCCGGACGGGTGGTGTGCTAACCACATGATCCTCCGTACTTACGACTAATGCCTCCTTAGTTAATGGACAGCACTGCAGTCGATCGGTACTTCACAGTCCACAAGGCATTGTAGTAGAGTGTTTGTTACATTCTGCGACATTTACTGTTCTTGTATTATATTACACAAGAAGTGCCTTAAAAGATCTGTGAACATCTTTACCACTGAATGAGAATACACCAGTCTTGGTCACGAACATAATATTTACCTGTTAATTCATCATTACGCGTTTTGGGATAACCCCGTCGTCAGACTTATCAAAAGTAGCACACAGTACGTTGCCGCCTCCTATTACATTCCGAAACAGCATCAATGCCCAAACTATACAATGTAGACATTCTCTATGGTCAAGCGTCCATCATCGCTGGCCGGGATTCGATTGCCGGTTGTAACTTGTGTTTCATTTTATGCTATGTATTTTTATACAGTGCATCATTTCGTTGTATGTACGAATTAGATGTACTTAACGTAAGTCCCGTGATAATGGGAAGTACAAATTAAAAATTACTTATATTGTTACTGACTGTGTTGGAATAATATTCATTGAATCTCGTTCTGTAGTGTCTTCTTGTTCTCAGGTTTTAGTAGGCTTTAAATATTTTTCTGTAGTTTTTTTTTTCAGGTGAAAAGAGTCAATGATTTCAATAACAGAAGTACAAGCTTATTCATTATTATTAGTACTGTTGAGAGTTTCACGAACTAAATTTATACCAAAATTACTGCAGTCTGGCTCACAAGACTGTTTGCACCTTGGCATTCCTAGCACCTAAATAGTTTGTGATATTGATTACAACACATAACACATCTATGAATTCTAATTTTAGATGTCTGCATGCACTTTACATAATGTCACTTTCACACATCAATAATTTCAACATTGGATTTGCAATATATGCACTTATTTTTCTATAAAAGTATTTTTTATTACTATTACCATCATAGACGAACTTTCAACTTATACCAAAAATTTATGAATTATTTCAGAATACAAAAAGTAATAGCATTTCCTCCTAACAATAGTAGCTTATATAATTTCATGATAACCAATTTTATAACAAAGCTGTTTGATCTTTAACAGTATCCTATTTTAATTTCTACACATAAATCGTTAAGGGTGACACTCACAAGCCTATTAGTATATCACAAATATTTTGTTGCCTGTATGTTCACTAAATACGGTGGTAAATGCAGACAGAATATTTCACCATGAAATAATAAGCTATTTTTCATGTATTATTCATTAATTCGTAAAATGACAATAGCTGACATGAAACTAATTCCATCAAGAACATGACTTGACAATCCAAATACTGCTCATTACAATTTTGAATATTGCTCATAAATTCATAATTAACACTACTGTTGAACAGAGGCCTTATGTCACTGTGCTATTACAAGGAAGTACGAGAGTAATTACATTCTTTTACCTTCATGTGACTAATAGGTTAGTTAGGACAATTACATCAGGCACTGATAACTTGAGATTTTTCTGAGGATTGAGGGTATGGAACCACGCCCACTGAGTCTCATGAGCGTGCATGAAAAATTCCTTCAATACATATGTAGCTATAATAATACACAGGTCGCCGAATGGACATAAAATTGGAAGGCTTACACCAGGCTGGTAGCCCATTTTCCTTTTCTTGTTGGCTCTATTCTGTGTCGCTCCTTTGCAGAAATTTAACTTTCAAACATTTAAGAATAGGGCAAAATGCAATCTTGTACTTAAACATATACATCGCCTAAAATATTACAGCTAAAATAGTAAAACTGGGAACTAACATGTACAACATAATTATTGATATTCTATGCAAATGTTGTTTGAAAATACGTATCTACATACATTTTATAAGGATTTGAATTTTGAATTACTATTGTTTCTATAAAGTACCTTTTCTCGTAAACTAATTTCACAGTTTACATCTGCATAAGAGGCTAATAAAACGTGTGAAACAGATTTTTGTCTAAGGTCTCGTAAACTAACCAAGCAACAGCTCTGTAATTTCACAGTTTACATCTGCATAAGAGAGTAATAAAACGTGTGAAACAGATTTTTGTTGAAGGTCATAGTTGCTTTGAAATTAATTTTTCAGTTTTGTGTTACTTGGGGTTGCTATATTTTTCTCAAATTTTAAAGGAGAGTTTTTCTCAGAGAAAATATAAGGGAAAAGTGCTACACAGGATTATTCAGTAAGTATTTCTTAAGAACCAAGTTTCAGGACGTTAGCTTTTATAGTTCCTGATGAAAGGTACACTACAGCTCAAAAAAGTCAATTTATGTCAATCCGCATTTAAAGTTTTTATTTCAGTTTTTGACAATATTGCTATATTTGTAGTAACTAATGCTGTCCACGTCCATAATCTTTATTCTATTCCTCCCTCCCTCCCTCCTTTGCCAAGCCAACTTTTGTATTTTCTTCTGCTGCTTCATCTTTGTCCAATCGCGATTTGTCGATACTTCTGAGTATCTTCAGTGTGAATGCACCTGGATGGACACCTAATCTCTGCAGGCACTTAATTCTACCTACATTTCCACTACTGAACACTAGCCAGTCATCACATGCAGCTATCTTCACAACAACTGAGAACACAAATACAGGTTTTGCACAAGTTAGTTAACCCAAATCCACTGGAAAACTCGTCTGTGGCACTGTACGAAGCATCATTAATTCTTCACTAATTTTCTTCTTCGATGAACTCAGTCACTTTATCGAAATTTGTTCTTCACTCTCGAGAGCAGCATCTGTAACACTGTTATTTAAATTTCCTGTACCTTTTATACATGAAATTCGACGTTTACTCACTTTTTTTACCCATTTCGAGCAAAACAGGTCGATTTATGCAAAACTAAAAACTGAAATTAGTTTGCAGCACTTATTATTAAAAGAACTACGTTCTAAACAAAGGAACAAGCAAAGATAATCTTTCTCACAGTCTTCAACACTCATCTGCAATCCATTTCAATTGTGTGAACGAAAAATAAACGCACAAAAAATTTCTGTCGTGGAGGTGTGGATCACAGCATAGAAAGAGGGAGTATGGGAGGCGCAAACACAGAACAAACTTTTGTAAAACATATTTCTAGCCAGAATTAGATTATTAAATCTTTGGGATATTATTCTTAAAGAATACATCTAATAAATTATGCAATGAAAAATTTCGAATTTTTTCGCAACTTGTCCCTACACCTTCCCTTAACCTCTAAAAGGGAGATACATTACATTGGCATCTCAGTTACAGGACGAGTACTTGACGTATATTTCTGTGTAAATATTTATTGTCATTACATTGTTACAAATTTTTTGTATGTCTGTTTCATGAACCTTAAAAACAACGAACAATGGATAAAAGCTGGGATAACCCAAAGAACCACATAACTGCGAAAAGGAATTGATGCAACGAGAGCAACAAGCTATTTAAAAGCACAAATAAATTTTAAAAAACTTGTGAAAAGCTATCTATGTTACGGCATAATGCAAAACAGTGCACAAAATGGCAGCTTGCACATTGCCTGTATGCACATTGACGTGCTGATATTCGGTTATTTCAGAACGTTAATGCCGTCTTTCTGGAATGTTCATGTTCAGCAATACTGTTATCTGTGAACTGCTCTTAAATTTGAAATACTTAACTTTAGGCTTGTAAATTATGATAAAAATAGGAAACTCATTCAAAAAGGAAATTGAAAAATACGATGAAACCGAATCGATTGGAGGAGATAGCAAATTCCCTGATGGAGCTATTGAGAACATTAAAGGCTCAGTTCGTGAAACTGAATCAAATGCTGAGAGAAAGGAAATTAAAGCAACTACAAGCCCCATACAAGATCCCTTTACTGTACTGTATAACAGATTAGAAGCATTGTTCAATACAATTTTTGAACAAATACACTCCTGGAAATGGAAAAAAGAACACATTGACACCGGTGTGTCAGACCCACCATACTTGCTCCGGACACTGCGAGAGGGCTGTACAAGCAATGATCACACGCACGGCACAGCGGACACACCAGGAACCGCGGTGTTGGCCGTCGAATGGCGCTAGCTGCGCAGCATTTGTGCACCGCCGCCGTCAGTGTCAGCCAGTTTGCCGTGGCATACGCAGCTCCATCGCAGTCTTTAACACTGGTAGCATGCCGCGACAGCGTGGACGTGAACCGTATGTGCAGTTGACTGACTTTGAGCGAGGGCGTATAGTGGGCATGCGGGAGGCCGGGTGGACGTACCGCCGAATTGCTCAACACGTGGGGCGTGAGGTCTCCACAGTACATCGATGTTGTCGCCAGTGGTCGGCGGAAGGTGCACGTGCCCGTCGACCTGGGACCGGACCGCAGCGACGCACGGATGCACGCCAAGACCGTAGGATCCTACGCAGTGCCGTAGGGGACCGCACCGCCACTTCCCAGCAAATTAGGGACACTGTTGCTCCTGGGGTATCGGCGAGGACCATTCGCAACCGTCTCCATGAAGCTGGGCTACGGTCCCGCACACCGTTAGGCCGTCTTCCGCTCACGCCCCAACATCGTGCAGCCCGCCTCCAGTGGTGTCGCGACAGGCGTGAATGGAGGGACGAATGGAGAAGTGTCGTCTTCAGCGATGAGAGTCGCTTCTGCCTTGGTGCCAATGATGGTCGTATGCGTGTTTGGCGCCGTGCAGGTGAGCGCCACAATCAGGAATGCATACGACCGAGGCACACAGGGCCAACACCCGGCATCATGGTGTGGGGAGCGATCTCCTACACTGGCCGTACACCACTGGTGATCGTCGAGGGGACACTGAATAGTGCACGGTACATCCAAACCGTCATCGAACCCATCGTTCTACCATTCCTAGACCGGCAAGGGAACTTGCTGTTCCAACAGGACAATGCACGTCCGCATGTATCCCGTGCCACCCAACGTGCTCTAGAAGGTGTAAGTCAACTACCCTGGCCAGCAAGATCTCCGGATCTGTCCCCCATTGAGCATGTTTGGGACTGGATGAAGCGTCATCTCACGCGGTCTGCACGTCCAGCACGACCGCTGGTCCAACTGAGGCGCCAGGTGGAAATGGCATGGCAAGCCGTTCCACAGGAGTACATCCAGCATCTCTACGATCGTCTCCATGGGAGAATAGCAGCCTGCATTGCTGCGAAAGGTGGATATACACTGTACTAGTGCCGACATTGTGCATGCTCTGTTGCCTGTGTCTATGTGCCTGTGGTTCTGTCAGTGTGATCATGTGATGTATCTGACCCCAGGAATGTGTCAGTAAAGTTTCCCCTTCCTGGGACAATGAATTCACGGTGTTCTTATTTCAATTTCCAGGAGTGTATATTCTAAACTAAATGAAATATCGACTAAATACGATGAAACACCTACTAAGCAAAATGAAATGTTAACTGCGCTAGATAGCATGCTAATTATGCTAGATGGTATGTTGTCTAAACAAGAAAGAGTGACTTCTGAGATCTTGCCTAACCATAATGAAAGATTAGGCTGGCAACTGGCACATGTAGGACAGCAATCTGCCACTGAACTCTTCTCTCTCAAAGGAGATTCAGAAGAAATAGTTAAAACCGAATTAATCCCATTTGAAACTGCCTTGAGTAAAATTTTATCAGTTTGGCGAGATAGTGTCATGTCAGAAATCAATAGCATACATCAGGGTATGTCCATTGTCAAGCAGACAGTACATGACACACCACCCTCTTTTGCTAGTGTAAGTGGTGGGAATATTAGTCCCACACCACATTGCGAAATGTATGTATGTGAAACAAATCATGCAGGTCTTCCACTCAAACATAATTATATTCTACAATTATATCCTCCTCTAACATCAGTTTTATTAAACAATTACTTATTCGAAAACAAACAATTTCAGGTGCTATCAAGCAGTATGACTAATAATAAAAATAACACTAGTGTCGCAGCTCAGTCCTCTTTGCTCTGCATATGATATTATCATCGTGCCAGATCAAAAGACTTTCACATTAATTTTGTGATGCAGCCTGAGAATTCCTCCGCCATGCAGTGGCCAGAATGCAAAATACGGTCCACCAAATTTTAAGAGGAAGAGAATGTGCGGTAACGAATATCACCCTGGTAACTATGATAATGGCACAGATCACTGGCAAAACAATTATAAGTAGGCTGTTTAGGTTTTTTATTGGTAACGCCACCTCTGTATGAAAATCACTGGCTGTGCTGTGTGCAGTCTGTGGCTGCTTTGCATTGTTGTAATACTCAACCATTGTAGTGTTAGGCAGCTGGCTGTGAACAGCGCGTAGCGTTGCGCAGTTGGAGGTGAGCCGCCAGCAGTGGTGGATGTGGGGAGAGAGATGGCGGAGTTTTGAAATTTGTCATGAACTGCTATATTTATAAATGATGATATCAAGGTAAATACATTGTTTGTTCTCTATTAATATCTTTCATTTGCTAACTATCCCTATCAGTAGTTAGTGCCTTCCATAGTTTGAATCTTTTATTTAGCTAGCAGTAGTGGCGCTTGCTATATTGCAGTAGTGGGAGTAACCAAGATTTTTGTGAGGTAAGTGATTTGTGAAAAGTACAGGTTAATGTTAGTCAGGGCCATTCTCTTGTAGAGATTATTGAAAGTCAGATTGCGTTGCGCTAAAAATATTGTGTGTCAGGTTAAGCACAGTAGTGTACTATTATTCAAAGGGGACGTTTCATATGTCGACCCTTAGCCTAGGATACCTCACTGGAATCTTCTGATTTTTTTTTTCTTGTAGTTTGTGTAATTAGTGTAGCTTTTGTTTATTGCTAGCGTGTAATTGTAGAGAAAATCTCCTTTGTAGTTGCAGTCTTTCATTGTTGTACAGTAAAACAGTTGTGGCATGCATGTAGATTTGCACCAAGTATTTCGCAGCTGCAATTAACTAGATATTATTTTCAGTGTTATGTTAATGTGTTCTCTTATTTTTGCTCTTCAAATTGTGTTTTTCTGTGTTGTCGTGTGAAATACTGTGACAATAATGGCGTGTGAAAAACGTAACACTAGGCTCCAAAGCAAACTGAGAAATAATAGTGACGACGAGCGTAGCTTGCCAGCACCACTGTGTAATGAATTAACAGACGTTCAAAGTAGTAATTTGGTAACTGTGCATAGGGAAATGGAGCGGGCTGCAAACAATGGCGTAGGCAGTGAAACAATTAATGAGCAGGGAAGCATTATCGATCGATCGGTCGGCAATAGCTCGGCTCAGGAATCCGAAATGACACGACACGATCTCACAAATACTGTAGATTCAGGTTTTGGATCCTCACCGTTTTCTCAAATAAGTCAAGACACATTTTCTGCTTGTCAAAATGTGAATGTTTCCGGTGCAAATTCACTGCCGAAAAGCACTGAGGAACATGTTCCAGACACCAGTGCATTGTTATTACAATTAATACAACAAATGGGACAAACACAACAAAAGCTTCAAAAGTTAGACACAATGGAACAATACCAGAGACAAACACAGCAACAGTTAGACACAATGGAACAAAATCTTCAAAAGTTAGACACAGTGGAACAAAACCAGAGACAAACACAGCAACAGTTAGACGCAATGGAACAAAATCTTCAAAAGTTAGACTCATTGGAGCAAACTACTGAGTTACATACATCACATTGAATCGAAATGTCAAAAAGTCTGTAATGACGTAAAAACTCAAATTTGTGAGCATTTCCAACCTATTTTTTCGCGTCATGAAAATGCAATACAGAATCACGAAGCAGCCATAAAAGAACTGCAAACTACTGTTCATGAAAATCATGAGACCTTGCAAGCTAAATTTGACTCAGTTGCATCTACCGATTCGGTTACGCAACTTGCAAAAAATCAGGAAAACTTGAAGGACACAGTAGATTCGATTTCAACACATATGGACACTCTGAAACTTGGTTCAGAAAAACACACTGAGGAAATGTGTTCACTATCGGAGAAAGTAGCCGAACTTTCGGATCAGGTCACTAACTTATCTACAAAGGTAGATGATGATCTGAATGACACAAGACCTGTAGCCTTCACTGACACAGAAGAGTATGAACAAATTAGAAAATTCAAACAAAATCAAAATCAAATCAATACACTGTACAAAAGAGAAATCCGGGAAGTACAAGATCAGTTGACGCAGGTAATACAAGAATTACATATTTCAGAGGACACTCGCGCTCCAGTACAGGAAGAGGGACATAGAAATACGGAACAGCCACAAAATAATAACACAGCGCATTTCGGAAATTATGAAAGAAATTGGCAAGGTGCACCGAATTTTGAAGTGGAACCGCCGAAACGACGTAACAATGACCGATATGCGACTCGCCGACATGATGACTTTGACTATAAGCTGTTCATTACTACACGTAAATTCAAAACATTTAAGAATTCTGCCAACGACATTCATCCACAAGCGTGGCTTCATCAATTCTCTCATTGTTTTCCCCCCAACTGGTCATTGGAGCACAGGTTAGAATTTATGTGTGGCTACTTGGAGAATGAACCAGCTGTAAGAATGCGATCGGTCATTCACGATTGTCACAGTGAAGGAGAATTTTATCATGCCTTCCTCTCAGCGTATTGGTCTCAAGCTACACAAGACCGAGTAAAACATAGCATCATAATGATGAAACGTTTTGAACAATCAGAATTTTCCAGTCTTGTCAAATATTTTGAAGACATGTTGCATAAGAATCAATATCTTTCAAACCCATACAGCCCCTCAGAACTCATCCGAATTTGCTTAATCAAATTACCTGAACATTTACGGCATATTATTTTAGCAGGACGTTGCAAAGACGACATTGAAGCTTTTCAGGGACTGTTACAAGAACTGGAAATTGACACTGACAATCGCGGAACGCGAGAACAGGAACACAACAATTACAGGTCACATCTGTCACAATTCCGCGATGACAGAAATAATACACGACAAGGCTATTCTTATAACGTAAATCGTGACCAAAACAGACACCACCCGTATGACAACCGTTGGCAGAGTAGTAATAATTACAGGGAAAGATCACCTCTCCGCGGTAATGACTATTACAGAGACAATCAGAGAAACAGACAATATGGGAACCAAAATAATTATTATTACGTGAGACAGAATAACTTTAGACGCAACGGTCCAGCGCGCAGTTACGATTCAGGGAGAAAGAAACTACAGGAACTACCAACATGACGACAGACGATGTGATCGTAACGACAGACCTGAATTGCATCAGAACTGGCGGGATTTAAACAGGGCAGGGCCCTCTCGTCACGGTGAATTTGTAGAAGTTAGGTCTCCAAATCCCAATAACGACGCGCGCCAACAAAGAGACAATAGGCAATGACTCATACCGCAGGCAGCCACAAAACGTTCGTATGAGACTAACGACGCAGCTGCCGTAGCTAGTAATTACGTAAAAATGGAAGACATTAGGGACATCTTACTCCAAGAACACGACGTAAAACATAACAACATTGCATATCCTGTGATTCACATTACAGTAAATGACGTAAAATTTACGGCAGTACTTGACTCTGGCAGTCCCATTTCAGTAATTAGTGAAACAGCCTTTAGCAAATGCAACAAATCGAACGATTGCCCCACACTTCCGTTACGTAAGATTAAATTACAAGGTGCAATCTTTGGAAAAAGTGTAGATGTACGCCAACAAACCAACTTAGAATTCTTTTGTCAAAGCCACAGCTTCTCTATGAACTTTCTTATTGTTCCATTATTGTCGACGGAAATTATACTGGGAGTAGACTTTTTGAATGAATACAAAGCAATCTTAAGCTTTCACGATGCTGAAATAAGTTTAGAAAAAGAAGGTAAGTCAGTAGCTTTAAAATTTGAAGATTGGCTCTCAAACCATGACGAAGAAATTAATCGGCTTTACCTCCTGTTAGACAACAGTTCGGAATTTTCGACGGAACTTGACACTAACAATCACTCTGCAAGTACTGACAGGGGTGATATCGACGGCGCACTTGATACTAATGAGTTAATTCAGAATAAAATTCAAACAATTGAGAATTGTAATGACACTGATAGGCAGGACCTTTTTGAGATTTTACAAGCACATTCCACAGTTTTTACTCACAAAACAGGAACAATCAAGGGATTTCAATACCAATTTCGTGTTCGTGAGCATACTAAATTTTGTGTTAGACCATACGTAATTCCGGCGCATTATAGGGACCGTGTTAGAACAGAAATACAATCTATGCTTGACGAGGCCATTATTGAGCCTGCAGTAAGCTCATACAACAATCCATTACATGTTGTTGAGAAGAAAAATGGATCGATCAGGCTTGTTTTAGATTCGAGACAAATCAATACTATCATTATTCCTGAAACAGACAGGCCGCAAACGTTGGAAGAACTTCTTGAAAATTTTAATGGTGTAAACGTGTTGTCTTCCATTGATCTCAGATCCAGCTTTTATCAGATCGAACTTCATCCAGAATGTAGAAAATACACAGCTTTCCTTTGTTTCGGCGTTTGTTATCAGTTTCGGAAACTTCCTTTTGGTTTGAACATTTCTTCAGCAGCATTCATTCGCGGGCTAAATTCCATATTACCTGAGTTCTTAAAACGTCACATCATCTTATATGTGGACGATATTCTAATAGCAGAAGCTTCATGGGAACAACATAATCGCATCCTCAACAGTTTGTTACGTATTTTTGCAGAATCTGGAATTACAGTTAACTTGGAAAAGTCTGAATTCGGTAGGTCAAAGGTGAGGTTTTTGGGACATATTATTTCTTCTGAAGGCATTCAGCCGGATCCTGAAAAGTTAGAAGCAATCAGAGCCATTCCAGTTCCATCCACAAAAAGACAAGTCCGCAGTTTTCTAGGTCTCGTAAATTTTTACCGTCGTTTTCTGAATATGCAAATTCTTGTTACACCAAAACTTTGTTCTCTCACTGGAAAAAATACTATTTGGAACTGGGACGAAGAAGCACAGTTGGAATTCAATTCTTTGAAAGAATCTCTACTTAACGCGCCAATACTAGCTCATCCAGATCTGTCACAAGATTTCTGCCTTAGCACGGATTCTTCTAAAGTCGGTCTTGGTGCCCATTTATTTCAAGAAGCCATAGAAAATGACATTACTGTTCAGAAAACCATTGCTTTTGCTAGCCGAGTGCTAACAAAATCTGAAAAAAATTATTCCGTTACTGAATTAGAAGCTTTAGCTATCGTTTGGGCATTTAACAAATTCCGTTTCTTTCTTTCTGGTAAGCACGTGAAAGTATACAGTGATCATCGTGCATTACAATTTCTTATGTCTTCAAAATTAAATCATGACAGGTTAAAACGTTGGGCATTGTTTCTGCAAGAATTCCGCTTCACAATAGTCTACATTCCCGGCAAGGAGAACATTGTTGCGGACGCGCTGTCACGCGCACCGGCTGGGCTTGAGAAAAGTAACACAGAAGGCAATAATGAGAAAAATTTCAATATTCTTTACATTCAGAAAGTCGCCTTTGAAAACTTCATCACCGCATCTTTAAAGGACATTGCTCATGAACAAGATAAAGATCCGATTTGGAAAGACATCAAAAGTAAATGGCATGAAAAGACACACACTCAGATTCGGCATTATTACCTGGTTAGAAACAACATACTCTTTAAATGCTGCACTGTTGATGACAAGCTATGGGTACTTTGCATTCCAGACGATTTTGTTAATAAGCTCATTTGGTACATTCATTTCAGCTACGCACATTTTGGTCCACGAAAATGTTATCATATTCTTCGAACGACTTGTTATTTTAACAATATGGAAAAGAGAATTCGAAGAGTCTTGTCTATTTGTAAACTTTGTCAAAAGGCGAAACCATCTACTATCTCCCATCGTGCTCCGCTGTTTCCTATCATTCCTTCTAAATTAAAAGAATTTGCTGCTGTTGATCTCTTGGGACCGCTTATCAGAACATCTAATGGATTTTCGTACGTTCTAGTCGCTGTTGAACTTACTTCAAAATTTGTTTCTTTCACACCGTTACGTAAAGCCACTGGACGGTCTGTATCCAACGCCTTTGTTAAAAATTTCTTACGTGAAGTTGGACACGTTAGTAAAGTCATTTCAGATAACGGACCGCAATTCAGATCTGCTGTTTGGTCACGCATGCTTCGCAACCATAAAATCAAACCTGTTTTTATTTCATTGTACTCACCACATTGTAACCCCTCCGAACGGATTATGAAAGAAATCAATAAGCTTTGCAGACTTTATTGCCACAGAAAGCATCAGCATTGGGACAGATATTTACACTTATTTCAAAACGTGCTGAATGAAATGCCTCATGACTCCACTGCTTTACCACCTACTCTTGTACTGAAGAATGAAAAACCACCGAACAGAATCAGAGAGCTTGCACCTTTCCCGAATACACGTAAACTTCGACACAAAGACATAATTGATTTGGCTATTAAAAATATAAAATCTGCAGCAGACAAAAGGAGAAAACTACACGGTAAAGCAAATGTAAAGAAATTATATATTGGTCAGAAAGTTCTCATTAAAGCTCATTCATTGTCACATAAGAAGAAACACTTGAGTCACAAATTCTTTCTAGTTTACAATGGACCTTACAGAATCCGACGTATACCACATGATAATTGCGTTGAAGTTGAAACTCTGCGTACTAGGAAGAGTAAAGGTTTACACCACATTTCACATGTAAAACCGTTTATAGAAAGATAGTCTACTTTTTAACTTTGTCTTTGCCATATAACTTTTCACTTCACATTTCTAGTATGCTTTGTCAGACTTAAGAAACTGTTAACATGCAACAATGTTTGAAGTTAAATATCCAGTCAAGAACCAAGAGAACTTATTTCAACAGAAATTACGAATGTATTGTTATAGTGAACAGACGACACAGTGTTATTGTGTGTGTGCATTCTTGCTTGTTTGTTGCACGATTACGTAACGACTATAAGGCTCACATACTTAGAACATTTACCAGTACTGCTAATGACATTTTCATGCAATATTTTGGTTTACTTAAAAAAAACAAAAAAAACATTCTGGATTTAAAGTACTTTCTGCGAGATACCAGAGGACACAGTGGTTAGTTTATGTGACAGCTACACGATGTTATCACGATGCTACTAATGAGTGACAATTTACAATGTTGCTTTTGCAGTGTATCTGTTTCATATCTGCACAATTTTTCTGAATTCTTCTGGAAAGTAAAACATGTTTTAGTATTTAACTTTTGTGGTTTCATCACAACAATAAGCGTAATAACTACGATATCTATACACAAAGCATTTCACTTTTGTTTATCATGAGGTAAGTACATTGACTTCTGCAGAACTTAGCTTTCGGAGGACGATAACTACGACACTTCCACAGAGATTATCTTACAACATGACGCACAGTTTAGCGCTACAGGACACGTATTTGAGTGATTAATTTTGTACTTAAAACATTTATTTTTAAAGATTTTTGAATTGCAAAGAAAGTTTTCCGTGATACATTTCATTCCATTGCTGTAATCTGTAACACCTGAGGTTATAATTACATTAATCCTCAGGGGGGTACATGCTTACTTTGTGTACCATGTGTTTGGCAAGCACAAGGAGCCCTAGCTGATATGGTATTTGCTTATACAACTTTACACATCGGTACCACATTTCTCTAACACAGAATTACACAGCTATCTGATCATTTAACTGAGAGAGACAAACATTTTTTTACTACATCAGTGACAGATGTTTACGTAATTACACCATTGGATAACTTCATGTTTACGCAATTTCACAGTTGGGTAACTTCACACTAATGAAATTGCATTTTTGTCTGTACTTTGTGAAATGCTCATATTTTTTCAGAACCATTGTGATACTATGAGAGCTCTGAGTGATGTATTTGGTAAGGGAGCATGATCTTTAAAGTACGTTTCAGGTAGATGACACTTTTGAAATGAGCAGAGAATTTTTTTTAGGTTTTGAAATTATTGGAGGAAGCTACGACGTTTTTGAGATTTGACTGAGGTGTTATGATATTATTATTACGATGACTATGTGTATTATGCTGTTGCGGTATGTTTATGATCAATAAGCTGATGCTATATGAGTTATTTGAGTATGCTACGTATCTGTTATCATAAAATATTGAAGAAGAGTCGACAAATAAGGTAAGGAATAATGAGTAGTGGTTAGGGACTCACTCTGGTTTGTGAAACAGGTTGTTGGAAACCAAGAATCATACTTTAAGAGTTATGAAATGTATGTAAATGCGTGAATGAATTACAATGCCGACGAAACCTTTTTGGACACTGTTATATCAATAGTATTTTGTTTCTACATATTCGTAACGCAAATTCTCGACCTCTGAAATTTTTTTATATGAGACTGTCACTGTAGCGCAAACTGCTGTCGTAAATATTTCGGTAAGGAAGCTAAGTGACTCAGGTGGCGCCCAGGTGTGCCAGCCACCTGGAGAAAAAGCCATTAGGTAAAAAAAAAAAAAAAAAAAAAAAAGGGAGGCCATTAACCTCGCTTCTGACATTCCTTTGTAGAAAGCATCGCAAATACGACACGCTCATTACTTGGAAACATATCGTACTTTCTGATATTTACTGAAATGCCTAATGAAATGACAAGAAATAGTTTGTCTACACACCTGATTATGACTACTGTCTTTCTAGATGAGAGATTTTTTTACTACTTATGAAATGCCACATGGCTATTGAACGATGTTCTTATGCTTTGCTTTGTACATAGTTGCTTATTTCATTTGATATCTAGTTTCTAGCTGCACTGCAGCATAGGTTAAAATAAAATTTAATATATGGACTAATATAGTTATTTTATGCCTACAGATCGAGTCAATAAGAAATTTATGATCCACTTCCAAGAAAACGAGGGCACATAAATAGACATTTCCCTTCACAGGAATTGCATAAATAATTTCTTTACGATTTGGTAACTTATCTGCTAGTGTAAGTTCTCGTGAAACTTATCTGCTAGTGTAAGTTCTCGTGATGCATCACTCCAGTGTTAAGATGTGACATAGGTATTAGACATGGCCATTTTTAGTGTAATACTTTTTCTGCTTGAACTTTGTCATGTTTAGGTATAAGTTATGCTGTTTGCCAGGCATAGTGCTACTGAATTTTAATTTGTGTTACTCTGCTAAGCCAGATTTATTTTTCTTGTTTGCTGCACATTGCCTTACATTAGTTGTAGCATTGCAATTGCTTCGCTAATTTTTAAAATGCTGCTTCCTTTGCAAATCTGCACCTTTTTGTCATTGCTGTTTGCGTTAATTGTTTTATGTGCTGCTGCATTGCCTCGTCCCTTAGTTTAGCATCTGAGCTCAGTAGATTTAAGTTAGCTTAAGAGGGGGTAGACTATATAAGAAACTAGTTGTGATGAATGGAAAGAAATGCATTGGAGGTATATGAAAACGTTTTGGGCCAAAATGAGTATTGTACAATGATCCGTAATTATTTTGAAAGAAATATGGTTAGAATACAGAAAGGAGGTATGGATAGGACTTTTTGGGAATAATGATGAACGAAGGGAGATCTCCAAGAACAAAAAAAGTTTTGTTCGCAAGATACTGCAGTAAAACAAACCCTGTCCTTTCCCTTTCTGTTATTCTGCTATGTGTTTGTGTACTCTTGTACATTCGTGTTCTTCCAGTCTTTATGTGTTTATCTAATGAGAGTTGTAGAATTTTTTCTGATAATATGTTATTTACCTTGTAAAGATGCTTAGACATTATTTATTCTGTTTTGTTTTAATGCTTATGTGTGAAGTTGATGTTCCAAAAGTTATTCTGATATTTTATGTATTTACTTATGTCATAATTCCTGTAACATTGATGTATATGTTTATTTCTGTTCTGTTGTAAAACCTGTACTACAAATGTTATCTGTATTGTTATGTTCTTTAATAATGTATTTTGTACCTTTGTAATTGTATTCTCATGTTATAATATTGTAATTGACACCAGTTCTTCAAATTAAGTATCATTTCACTGCACACATTTCTGTTGGTCATAGTATATGGACAATATGTGAGAAGTAGGGACTGATAGTGTTTGCACGTGTGTTAATAATTCAGCAAGGGACTGGATAACAGCATTGCTGGTTCTAAGGACAATTCCAAAAACTTTGTGAGTGCACAAGTGGTGGTTATGGACTTGCTATATTATCCGCAAGACTCTTCAATGGTGATTGTGCACCTGCATAGTCACAACAGATGGCTGCTGGCCATCTCTACAAGGACTACAGTGGGTCTGCATCTTTGATGACCCACCAATACCATTATTTCTACAAGGACTACAGTGGGTCTACATCTTTGATGATCCATCAGTACCATTATTTCTACAAGGACTGCAGTGGGTCTGCACCTCTGGTGGCCCACCAATACCGTAATCTCTACCAGGACTGCAGTGGGTCTGCTCTGTGATGACCTACCAAACGATATTCTTCAAAACTTCGATTGACTCTGCTGTGGGTTTGCTCTGTTGTGGCCCATTACCTGTCAGCATGTCAAGAGTCAGCACTGTCTTTCCGTTGGAAGGACAACACTACTTCTTCAAGACTGCATGGAAATCCACTACTTCCGTGTGCATTTTCTTTTACTGCTCAGACTTTGGGAAAAACACTGCAATGTGATGAATGATCAGGACTGTCTTTATGGACTGTGAGAAAATTTTAGCTTTTGACCAACATTGTATCAATAAGTGTGTGCATTTGATTTCTTTGTTATTGTAATTACGATTATGAAAAATTTTAACAAATATGTATTGGCCAGTGCCCAAAAAAATTTGTAAAATTTTTTGTGTGGAGCATGGGGGCTATGTAAGTAGGCTGTTTAGGTTTTTTATTGGTAACGCCACCTCTGTATGAAAATCACTGGCTGTGCTGTGTGCAGTCTGTGGCTGCTTTGCATTGTTGTAATACTCAACCATTGTAGTGTTAGGCAGCTGGCTGTGAACAGCGCGTAGCGTTGCGCAGTTGGAGGTGAGCCGCCAGCAGTGGTGGATGTGGGGAGAGAGATGGCGGAGTTTTGAAATTTGTCGTGAACTGCTATATTTATAAATGATGATCTCAAGGTAAATACATTGTTTGTTCTCTATTAATATCTTTCATTTGCTAACTATCCCTATCAGTAGTTAGTGCCTTCCATAGTTTGAATCTTTTATTTAGCTAGCAGTAGTGGCGCCTTCTGTATTGCAGTAGTGGGAGTAACCAAGATTTTTGTGAGGTAAGTGATTTGTGAAAAGTACAGGTTAATGTTAGTCAGGGCCATTCTCTTGTAGAGATTATTGAAAGTCAGATTGCGTTGCGCTAAAAATATTGTGTATCAGGTTAAGGACAGTCGTGTAAAAATTGTTCAAAAGGGGACGTTTCACAATAACAATAGCAATAGCAATCGATGAAATCTTCAAATGGGAAACCACAATCAACTAAATATGAGCAATGCTAACATGCAAGAGGGTCCTATACAAAACCATACAATCATTATAAACTGGAGCACACAAAGTCCCGTCATAAATTTAACTGAGGTGCGAAAGAGCCCCATCCCACGACGTTGAACACAAGAAACTAAATTCGGCCGCATTACGCGCTCTATTATTGGTCATCAGATGGAGTGGGACAAAGTAACCAATTCAGTAAATATACTGAAATATAGTAATGACATTAGGGAGAAATTAACTACTAATTGCTACAAATGCCATGATAACAGCAAAGGAATAGTTCAAGCTACATACTATTCTAAGGAAAGTTCCAATTACAGTTGTTCTGGACGTAGAAAATTGAATGTTATGTCAACAAATTTATTTATTAAGATTCATGATATGACAAGTGTAACAACAATCCCTCTACAGAACTGTAAGATTACTGGAGCAATCAATATCAGGTTGTAAAACGTCAGAATGCTAAGCCAGGTTGAAACTGTAATAGGGAATAGAGCCATAGGCTGTCCATTCCTTATTGTGAGTTAACTATATAATGCATATTTGAAACAGTATTCGTAAGGTAGAAGGACACAGTGATCGACTTCTCCTAAAGCAGACGTTTTCTGAACATCGATGGCAAAAATATTGCCAGAAGCAAAAACAAAGACTGAGCTTTGCAAATACTGCTAAACCTCAAAGGTACAATTCATTAAAACGAAAGCTGCATGCACCAATTGTACATCTCTACACTGTAGATCGGTTGAGATTAATGAAAATCAAATAAAAGAAACGATTATAGAATTTATAACCATTGATTATGCAACAGCCAGAGTAAAAGGATTTGCTTTTAAAGTCTGCACATGTTTTTGAGAAAAATGGGTATTATTAGCATGTACGAATATCAAATGGAAGTTCAATCCCATAAAATATTCCGTCAGAATACATACTCGAACACATACAAATGTTATTACTTTCTTAGACATTTCAGTTAAAAGTAAGTCAGGTAAAAGTTTTAGGATCCAGAGATCCAGAGATCTCTAATATTAGTCAAGAGCTAGGCAAACACGAGCTCACACTTATCTTTATTTCAGACACAATCAAGTTTGTAGCAGAACAACAATTAGTACCGTTTTCGGCCACATATTGGCTGTCTTTTAGATTCTATGTGACATAGGTGTTAGGTATTTAGTGAACAAAAAATGGTCATACTAAATCTAAAAAACATCAAAGAACTAACTCTTGTGAAATTGCCTCCTAACTATAACACGCGAAAATAATGCTGTCAACAGAAATTTATGCTTCAAACTGACAGAAAATTCATAAATTTATTATTAAATTTATTTTACTTGTAGTAATAATACTAAAAACAATTGGAAAAACCTAGCAGGTGCTTTTAATTCTATCAGTTTTTAGAAGCACAGTTTCCTCCTTGTGATCAGTCTATACAGATCTGAATGTAGGAAAACTCTAATCGTAAAAGTAGCACAAAGAATCAATTACAAGAGAGTTTTTCTCAACGATGCCGAAAGCCGAAATGTGAACATGGCAAATACTGTTTCCCACCTTAAAACGGTTGCTGCTTAGATGCGTTTTGAATAAAAGAGTGAGGGTACTGCTAACATTGTTGGGGGGTAATGAATGTTAGAAATCCGGTTCATAGTTTTGTTTTTATCGATTCCAAGCCTCATTTTTTGAAAAGTTTAAAAGTTTACTAAGCAGGTGCCATTAATTGAGTGCAAAGTGTTCTTCGCTTTCAAGGGTGATGTAGGAAGTATTGTAGCAGTTAACGATGTTTTTCTTCGCATTATTTGATTTAGGCTAAAGAATTTCAGAATTCATTATTTTCTTATTCGTAACTTCGTAAATTAGAAGCAAAATCTGGATTGTACAGAAAACTAGCTCACTTAATAAGCTTTTAGATCTGGGAAATAATAACATATTTAATTCTTCTATGAAAATATGTCTCTATCCAGCAGGAAAGAGGAATGGAAGGTAAGGTGACCGTAGAATACTGACTATAGGAAAGGTATGCGCGGAAAAAAGGCATTAACAGTTCTGTCGAAGATTTCAACTGGTTGCAGTGAACATCCAATTACAATTTAGAAATCGAATTCTGGACTGTAAAGCATAACCATATGCGAACATACATTCAGACCCAGAACTGCCAGTGAACATTGGTCTACGTAAGAATGTCGAAAGTAGTTCTCTAGAATAGGAGTGGACAGTAGTGCATCTGGAAATGAATAGGACAAGGGAGGTAGGGAAGGAACGGACAGCATACTCAGCACAGGTTACGGCATAAGGCTAACAAGCAGAGTCGATGGTGGGAAATAGAAGACAGAAGAGTAACGGATTTCTTAACGTCAACCTTGAGAACGACACAGTATCTGAAGAAGTAGAAGAATTCGCCTAAGGAGCAAAAGTAGCTAGAACGGCTGAGTAATGGTAGGTATCAAGAGTAGGTTGACACAGGAAACTTCATCAATAAGAAGCTCTACTGATTTCAGATATGGAAATGAGTAAGAAATTCTTTTAAGTATGCTTCTGGAGATAGAAGCGAAAATTCGGCCATCGCAATCCATAAATGAACAAAATGAAAGTATTTCTATGCAAGAGTGATAAAAATGAAGTGAATAGATAACAAATGACATGAGTTACTAGAAAGAATGGACAAGGAACGAACCCAGTGGAAGATCGTTACTAAAAGAGCTAGGCGACTTTAGGGGGGCTCCTACTACAGCACACGGGAATAGTTAACAAGACACTGGAAGGAGCAGTAAGGGCCAGGAAAAGGACTGGAATGTGGAAAATAGATTGTGTAAGTTGTTGGTTGTAGTACTTACGTAGAGATGAAAAGAATAGGACAAGAAAGGAAAGTAGCGGGGAAACAACATTAAACTCTTTGAAAGACTGTTGTTTTAAAAATTCATTTCGTTAGAAATAAGTAGGCTAGTCAGAAACGAAATAGCAGGTGGGCTAAACTAGTGGTATATATTCCTCATAATGAAGGTGAGCTCGTGTTCGCCTAACCCTTGCTGGGGCGCTATCCGCCACATTCAAGTTAGTTCGGCTGGTATTAAATGTAAATGTGGATTAATCAAGTTTTAGCCATAATTCGCACTTGTGAACCTGATTCTTCAATATACTTACATCTACATCTATACTGTGCAAACCACTGTGAAGTACGTGACAGAGGCTATGTCCGTTTGTAGTGACACTACCTAGTTTTAAGTGAAATTTGCAGGAGTTTGTAAGAACGCCATCGTGGAGTGTTGCATCAGCTAACCCTGACTGGTAAGCACAGTGTGGTGACATTTGGTAAGAATAACACGTGCGCAAAAGGACTGGGAGACGGAGCAGCCATGTTCGGCAGTACGTGCACAGCACATCGGAGCGGGCAGGACGCTGTCACCACAGCAGGGCAAGACCCATGTTGCAGTCTACGTGACCAGGGGATTGGTAACAGCGTAACAAATGCATTTCAGATCAGTGTAAATACCTGTGAATTTCAAGGCAGATTCATCCAGAGCCCAGCAGCACCTCCGCGATGCTATCCGGGCACTGCGTTTGCGTTGCCAAATTCCTGTCTGGGAGCAGCAGTAGTGTCCCATGCTCGGCAGTCTTTGCTCACCTCGGCGGTGGATAGGGATCGAGCCTGAGTCGCAGGGTGCGACCATTCTGGAGCGGAATGTAGTCGAAGCAGAAGAAGGAAAGCGTCGCTGATACTGTGTGTTGGCCTGCTGTCTGACCACCAGCCGTTGCTCTGCCTGTCGTCAGCAATGCAGGGCGCCTGTGTGTGCTACTCTGGCAGCGTGGCAGCCAGTCGAGCGCTAGCCGTTGCTGGCTAGTCACCGGAGTGGGGCGCATTGCTAACAATGTGACGTGTGTTTGAAGGATGATAAAATATATCTGTCGACCACCAGTGTAGCACTAAGCCCAATCAGTCCATCTATCTGCCACGCACACTACCGAATACCGTCTTGCACTCTACACTTCCCAACAATTAGGGCTTTCTTCCATTATTTAGTTCTTTGGATAGTTATTTTTAAACATGTAAATGTGTAAATTGTGAAATTTATAAGATGGAAACTGTAAATATTGTGAACTTTATAAAATTGTGCATAAACGTATGTATGCGTTATAATAAGACGTAAATATACAAACACAAGCGCACAACAAATATAAGAAGCACCCTTCGGGGTGACCTACCGAGGCTCATCTCCAGCTTACGGCGTTTCTAAGTGGAGGAAGTAATTGGTAACAAATAGTACTCTATACCCAAATCACGTAGATTTAATATGACAACATACATACATATAGTAGCAGTTATAGTAGAACAGAATATGTTAATTCAGGTGAGAGAGGTTTGAAGCGTTTACCGAAGCCCTCCCCATGGAAACAGCTACGTAAAGGGACATCTTTGCTATCTAAATCTTTCATTCGTGTATCTTCTCTTAAGAATAGTAATTTTTTCCCAAGTATACTTTGTGTATCTTTTTTTCCTTCTTAAATTAAAAATTTGATTATAACAGAAAAACAAGAAAAGCACTAAAATTCTGAAAATTGTCTAGTTTGTACTAGCAAACGACCCACTATAGGTACAAGGCGGTGCGTCACGCTGTAATGTTAATAAATAAGTAAATTCCGTTCCAGTCAAGTATGGATAAGGTGAAAAAGATTGCTTAAATGCCTCTATACGTGCTGTAATTAATCTAATCTTGTCTTTGGGACTCCTGTAAGAGTGACATGTATTGGATTGTAATACATTCCTAGATTCATCACATAACTTCGTTGAAGGTTCTTTGTAATTAGATTTCGGGCAGCAGCACAGTTACTACAGCATCTCTGTGGATCGAACAGACTTCTGTCCTTTCGTGCTACCGTTCTTTATATCCGGTCAATATCACCATTTAGCCTTATTTGGTATGGGTCCCACACACTTAAGCAATACTCTAGGATGGGCTGCACGAATATTTTTTATGTTGTCTCCTTTGTGCACTGATTGCATCTGCATAGTATTCTAACAAAGAATTGCAGTCTGCATCTGCTTAACCTATGACTGAGATTATGTGATCATTCAACTTCGTATCCCGACAAATTGTTACACACAGGTATTTGCATGATTTAATCGATTCCAACTGCGTCTCACTGATATTATAGTCATAGGACACTACTTTTTTCGTTTTGTGAAGTGCACAGTTTGACATTTCTGAACACTTAAAGCAAGTTGCCCATCATTCTACATCTACATCTACATGGGCACTCTGCAAATCACACTTAAGTGCCTGGCAGAGGGTTCATCGAACCACCTTCACAATAATTCTCTATTATTCCAATCTCGAACAGCGCGCTGTAAAAATGAACACCTATGCCTTTCTATCTTTCCGTCCGAGCTCTGTTTCCCTTATTTTATTATGAAGATCGTTTCTCCTTATTTAGGTCAACAAGATATTTTCGCATTCGGAGGAGAAAGTTGTTGATTGAAATTGTGTGTCAAGATTCCGCCGCAACGGAAAACGCCTTTGTTTTAATTACGTCCACCACAAATACTGTATCATGTCAGTGACACTCTCTTCCCTATATTGCGATAATATAAAACATGCTGCTCTTGTCTCAACTTTCTCGATGTACTCCGTCAATACTACCTGGTAAGGAACCCAGACGGCGCAGCAATACTCCAAAAGAGGACAGACAAGTGCAGTGCAGATAGTGTCTTTCGTAGATCTGTTACATTTTCTAAGTGTTCTGCCAATGAAACCGAGCTTTTGGTTTGCCTTTCCCCAACATTTTCTATGTGTCTTTTTCCAATTTAAGTTGTTGATAATTGTAATTCCTAGGTAATTAGTTGAATTGGAGGCCTTGAGATTTGATTGATTTATCGTGTAACCCTAGTCTGAAGGATTACTTTTAGCACTCATTATTTAGAGTCAGTTGCCAATTTTCGCACCATACAGATATCTTTTCTCAATCATTTTGCAATTTGTTTTGATCTTCTAATGACTTTACTAGCCGATAAACCCAGCATTGCACCATTTCCTTAGCAAGATCTGAGGGAATATTTTGCAACGTCATTCAGACAGTTATTTATTATAAATAATTGCATCATCTGCGGAAATTCGGAGATTACTATGAATATTTTCTGCAATGTCATTAATATACAACATTAACAGCAACGTTCCCAATCCACTTGAACTGGGCGCACCCGAAGTTATCTCTACAACTGTCAATGGCTCTCCATCCAAGATAACTTGCTGCGTCCTCCCTGCAAAAAAGTGCACAATCCCGTCACAGTTTTGCTTGATAGCTGATATGATCGCACTTTAGATAACAAGCGTGGATGTGATACTGAGTCAAATACTTTTAGGAAATCGGGAAAACTCCATCTACGTTAATGCCTTCAAAAATTTCTTTCAGTATATCACGTGAGAAAAGTGCGAGATGCATTTCACGTTATGTATATTTTCGGAATCTATGATGGCTGACGCGGAGAAAGTCGTTCTGTTCGACATATCTCTGAGTTCAGCAGGAAGTATGGGTAATAACGCCTACATAGAAATTTTTTCGTATTTCATTAAATCATACGATGCGTTTCTGATCCCGTGCGTCGATCATCAGGTGCAAATCGTTTTAACACATTATTTACATCTGCTCTTGAGCGAGGTGATATGAGTTGTATTTTCCCGTCGTGAAGAGATTAGATGTTAAGTTTGATATTCGCGAATAAGATAACGGAAAATATCGTGAGAAACAGTGAGAAATTTACCGAAAAATCCAGGAAGAATATTTTCGAGGTCTGTAACTAAACATCACGTCACTGAAGGCGTTCAGTTGTTCATAACACTTCACAGATGTTTAATATGAGCCGACCAAAAACGAAGTTAATCATCACGTGTTAGATACTAGAGTTTTAAAATAATTTTACATGTGCAAGTAACTAAATTTAAAACAAGTCTTTAAAACAAGTAAAATAAATCTGTCTGGTCATTCGACTTGGATGCAGGCTTTGTGATTTTGTAGAGACGCATTTCCAGTTGTTCTAACAGATCTAGCATCACGCCATTAGATTCGTTGAGTGGTACTATTAGATTATTTTCTATCCTGTTGATAACGTGTTCAGTTTCCAGCACATGCTGTGTAATGACCGATTTTTCAAAAGGATTTAGCCTGAAAGGCACTCATTTGTTCTTGAATACGTGTTTTGAAACCTTAACCTCTTGAAACCTTCCCGTCTCCTCTATACCTCTTGTGTTAACGATATCCTTCCCTTTTACAATAAACTATGAAACCATTCCTTAGGATTTCTATCTCTTGCTTAATAAAAACAAATGAAATCTTCCCTTTGAAATTTATTCTCTTTTCTCTATCTTAGCATACAAATTTAATTGCTGCTTATTAAAAGTGATTTTCTGATTATTTCGACGAAACATAGAATGTGTCGTCGTCGTGGCCCTCAGTCGTTATCTGCAATAACCCAAAACTGTTTTTTACCTTTTTTACTGTTACTGGATCGCCATCTGATTGCTACATCGAACTGCGACATGAATATACTTACTCTGTTTTACTATACTCTATTAGCTGCTGGTGGGCTTTCATAATAAGTGGCTGTATTTGTTACCAAAGCTGACGTCATTCTTTAATAGCAAAGCTGACGTTATTCTTTAACTAATTTGACTGAAGTTACGTAATTCATAGGTAAACTTTTTCTTGACAACAATAAAATTTTGCAAAGTTTTACGTTTATGGTTTTTGGGATGGATTATAATTATAAATGCAATATTGCTGGCAAAATTTAATTATATTCTGAATGAAATGATTTTACAAACGTTCAAATGGGACTTACTTTTTACAATAATATTACAACTAGCAATGCGCAAACATACCTTCAGTAGTCTTGAGTTTCTCAAAAAATTAATTCAATAATATTAGTTCCTCTTATTATAATAGTTAGCTGATGTCTCCGTACATCCGTTTATAATCTCTTGTAAATCATAGCTAGTGGCTGGCAGGCACACCGCTCCTCTCAACCTCTCGCTTTAGACCTGCTACCGACTCGCTTCACTTCTTGCTTACTACTGACTCCTACGAACGCTAAAGTATGATCTCTCCTGCCAACAATGCTTTCTGGTGCAGACAATCCCTGCTACCATTACAAAATGTATCAAAGCGCGGTCTTTCCAGCTCTTTTCTTAAAATGTATCCTGACGCGGTCTCTCCCGCCCTTTTTAAAATTATATCAATTTGCGGTCTCTCTTGTCAACAATACTTTGGTGCAGACATTCCCTGCTACCACAATTATTTCCAACATGACAAATACTAATTATTCCTACTTAATCCTATTAATAAAACATAAACATCTTTCATAAATTGTGATTTGACAATAAACAATAGAAATATACACGTCTTACACTCTTTTCACTACGTAGTAGCCAGGACAAATCCGGGGCATGATACTTCATACAACCCACTTTTGCTGAATTTTTGGAAATCCAATTTATTTATAATATTTCGTTCATGTAATGTATCGACTGGAAAGTAATAACGTCTATGTTCCTGTCATAACAGTAACGAAATGGCATCACGCAATGACTTCATGAAAATTTCTCATATTTCTCAGGAATGCATTGCAGAAAATTGCAAGGGCTGTTCGTTTATTAAGGTGCGATCAGTAGTGAAATGGAAACCACAGTGAAAATGAAAAAATAGTTTGTTTGCAACACCTTCCGGCTATTTCCCCACATCGTGACAAAAGGTAAAAACACCTACAGCTGTCCGTATGATTTTATTTTATTTTGTCGCTACCAGTTTCGACGCTTCATTGCATCATCTTCAGGCTGTTTTGATGCGGTACAGGTTGATACGATCCCCATGCATAACCCATCAGCTGCCAGCGTTGCTGGGTTCGCAGGTAATGTGTCAGCACTCCAGCCAGTTGACAGTTGATGGTTGGAGTGGTGACACATTATCTGGGAATCCAGCAACGCTGGCAGCTGATGGGTTATGCATGGGGATCGTATCAACCTGTACCGCATCAAAACAGCCTGAAGATGACGCAATGAAGCGTCGAAACTGGTAGCGACAAAATAAAATAAAATCATAAGGACGGCTGTAGGTGTTTTTATTTTTTGTCACGATAGTAAAAGGCCGTCGTCCTAGAGACGTCCTGCTAAAAGTATGGACATACAAAAATTTCCCCACATAGTTGCTGCTATGACTGATACATTTATCGCAGCGTTGAACCAACTTCTCAATACCCACTTCATAGAAGCAGACGCTTACACTTTCCGCCAGTTATCTACGCTAGACTGCAGCTCGTATTCTATTCCTAAAATGTTGTCTTCATAGCCGGCAGATTACGTGGGCAGAGATGAAATCAGAGGGAGCAAGTCCGGGCAGTATGACGCATGATCAAATACTTTCCATCGAAAACGCTGCAGGAGCGTCCTCATTACCCCTGCAGTGTGCAACTCAGAATTGTCACGAAGAGGAAAACGCATGATAGTTAAGTTATGCCGGCTGCATGAAATCAGACGAAATCGCTCAGCAGGCACTCGTACTTTGCGAGAGACATTATTTTCTACGCATCTTTACGTGCTCACTGTGCGCTCAGATCTGAAAAAAGCGACGTGGTGCGATCTACGGGCATACTGCAGACACTGCCCAACACATCTGTGCAAACCTCCGTAGGATTTTCACTGTAGTTTCCATTTCGCGACCGACTGGAACTTAATAAACGAGCAACTCTTGTAAAAATCAAGACTTAAGGCTACTCTACCATAATCACTAATGTAAGTCCCATGTTTACAAATTGAGCGGTGTATGAATGTGAGAGAGTTGAATGAAATGTAAATTGAATGTATGTCCCGTTCAGAAAGCCGGCAGCAGCTCCGTTCCTACTCGTGCTCCACCGAACTGCCGCTCCCAAAGTAATTTCGAACAGAGGATAGTGATTTCCACGTGAGTCGCTATCCACGCTTCCTATCTTAATGGATATTACACCAGAACGCCAGCTTACTATGTTCCCAGCGTGGGAAAGGCTACTGATTGCACGTGGAACAGCTTCTTATATCCGATAAATCTAAATTAATTGCAAAACGAATGCTATACAAAAATATGTGGAAGACAAACAAATGGCAACTGGAGTGAGCGTTTTGTGTTTACAATGGTACAATAGTGAAACGCCTTTAAACAAATGGCAACTGGTGTGAGCGTTTTGTGTTTACAATGGTACAGTAGTGAAATGCCTTTAGTGTTTGGAAATATGCAGCTATTTCTGATCGTTCAGCTTTTTTCCCTTTTCTTTATTTTCTATCTTGGTTTGAAAGATTGACGTCATTTCCAAAGGCACTAACATCTTTTGAAATTGTTGTCTGAAATGATTTTAAAAATGTCGTTTTAGTGTACACTTTCCATACGTTTAGTTTAACAGATTCTTTCGTTCTCTCTTATACAGGGTGACAGTTATTGAATTATATGAAATAAAATGGTCATAACATCTGAACGGTTTACGCTATGACGTTTAAAATGCGCGGTTGGCCGCGGGCCATGAGGAAGTATGGTTTGGTTTAGCGACGAAGTTCACTTTCATTTGGATTGGTTCGTCAAAAAGCAAAATTGACGCGTTTGGGGACGGAGAATCCGCCTTTCGCGATAGACAAGTCTCTCCACCCTCAACGGTTGACTGTGTGGTGTGCAATGTCCAGTCACTGAATAATCGGTGCGATATTCCTTGATAGCACGGTGACCACCGATTGGTACGAGAAGATGTCCTGGAGGAGTACTCTGGGGACCGCATTCTGGTTCTGGGGTACCCAGAGACCACTGGCATGGGCCTCGATTAGCCGCCATATTCTCTGGATCTGAAGACATGGGAGTCCTTTTTGTGGGGCTATATTAAAGACAAGGTGTACAGCAATAAGCCGAAAACCATTGCTGACCTGAAAACAGTCACTGAGGATGTCATCGACAGCGCCGATATTCCGACACTTCATCGGGTCATGCACAATTTCGCTTATTCGCCTGTGTCCCATCATCGCCAATGATGGCAGGCGCATATAACATGTCATAATCTAAATCCGAATGTTCTTAGTGAGATTTAAATGTCTAGAACTTATCGATAGGAGACCAGAAGGAAGACTAGGGAGACAAACATGGATCTACAAACGACAAGGGGAAACGAGATCCCGGAAGACCACGACGGAAAAGACGGCTTAATTGAGATCAGAACGAACGACGGGCCTACTCTATGAAGTGAAAAAGAAGATGACGTAGACGTAGATAATTACGATATGATGGTGATGAAATAGTGATGATGAGATAATGATATGATAATGACGATGATGAGTAACGCTAGAAATTTAGCTAAGTTCACGGAAAGAAAACCCCAACAGCAGAACAGAGCTGTGCGAGATAAACGAAAGGTGGTAGGCGTGTTTCTATTTCTGAAAGATGACGTTTACTAAAATTTCGCGCGAGTCGTGTAAGAGTGGCACTAATAATGCCACTGCCAGGAAGCAAATCAGGTTTGCTTTAAATACGAGCTGTAACGCCCGTGAGTGTTGGTTACCTTGACATTGGTCATAGTGAGTTGATGTTAGTCAATAATGCCTTTATGACGACGAAGACGCTGTTACCAGCGGCCCCCTGGGTTTCTGTAATAGGTCGTGTAATAGGGATACAAGACGGTCAGTGTTCCTTCTGTGATACTGTAGAGAGACTGGGCAGGAATGTAGCCACTGTTCATGATTATTGGCAGCGCTGTTCACGAGAATGTACGGGCTCCGGACGGCCACGAGGGACTACCGAGACGGAGGGCCATCGTGTTCGGCGTATGGCTCTAGCGAATTGTAGTGCGTCTGTAGCAGCGATTCGAGAAGCAGTTGACACAATAGTGACACAACGAACTGTTAAAATAAGTTTCCTTTAATTTACGTCTATGGTCACAAACTTTTTGTTAACAGATTACCGGTTTCGGTCTATAATGACCATCATCAGATCTGTTTTAGAAAAACAAAGTTCAAAACAACAGTAGTGCTACTGACAACATGACTCGTGCATATGATGTTATATATATATATATATATATATATATATATATATATATATATATATATATATATATATAGCGTGCAATCCACCGCCGCTAGCGACTTCAGTGGTGTCAGACGGGAGTTCAGATACGGAACTAGCGAAATAGATTTTACATATGTGAGGATCAGTTTTAAACTCGCAGTGTTTCCGTCTTTACGTTTACCATGGTATATCTAAATCATTTCTGTGTCAGTATGATTCTTTCACCCAAGTCACAATGCACGAGATTTACTAGTTCTTCTCGGTGCAACTGAAGCGGGGCTCCGTTCAAATGGCTCTGAGCACTATGGGACATCTATGGTCATCAGTCCCCTAGAACTTAGAACTACTTAAACCTAACTAACCTAAGGACAGCACACAACACCCAGCCATCACGAGGCAGAGAAAATCCCTGACCCCGCCGGGAATCGAACCCGGGAACCCGGGCGTGGGAAGCGAGAACGCTACCGCACGACCACGAGATGCGGGCGGGGGGGCTCCGTCCCTAGTGACTATGACATTAGCAAAACGTTAAGCCTAGATCTCTCTTCTTGTTTCAAGCGCTTCTCCTTACTGTGCTGATTTATTTTTAAATAAGAAATTACAATGTTGGCGAAGGAAGGACACATCACACTGCCAGTAAGAAAAGGAATGTGTGTAGTTATAAAATTTGGAAATAATGCATTGAACTTTAAACAGTTTTCTCGAGGCGTGAATTGATTCTATGAAATTGCTTCTTTGCTTATATCAATCAACAAGGAGACCGCGCCTCCTCGAATACACCGATTTCGTCCAAATTTGTGATGTATGCAGGACTTGGCTAGAGGTGAGTTTGAGAGACGTTGAGAGCTCAAGATGGCCAAGCCTTTAGAAAAAAATTGCATTTTAGTTGAGGTACGAGTCGTTTATGTGTGCGTAGTTTCCATTCAGCGGCTACCGCAGCGGAAAGAGTACATAACGGTAATGAGTGAGTCGTGGGACCGAGTTTCTATGCGTGAACTTATTCATCTTCAATTTTTTCATCCCTCACACTGTAAAAAACTGAAATAATCCTCAGTATTCCCTAATTATTAATATTTTCATAAAAGGCACGAAAACGGAACGCGTAAATGAAAATTTGAGATTGCAAATTAATTTCCGAAAAATAACTGTACCTATAGTATCCATAAGGACATTGCAAGTAATATTCGAATAACTGATTGTAATTAAAATGTACAGGACTTCGTATTACATTAATTTCTTTTGACCTTCGAGCAGCTTTCGGCAGCTAATGCAATCTTACGGTGTCTGTTTTTATCTAAAGGTAATGAATTTTATCAAAAAGCTTCAAAATTGCTCTTATCTCATCAAGGGAGAAAAAGAAATCACATCTCTAGGAGGCTGCAGTAGAACAGATTTATTTCACGTCACTGGCTATCTTCGTCGATATTTAGCGAAATGATGCATTACAAGTGGTTTACTGCTAAGCTGTGTGAAGAAAGAGAAAGTTTTATATGTGTCGACAAAGTTTGCTTTAGTACAGAAACGTTAAGGTAACCATGTAATTGTAAAACTGCGATTTTTTATAATGTGTGCAAGATGCCGAGAACAATGCTTCTTCCCCTGTTTTCACGATTACTGTCGTTCCAGCAAATGTAAATCATTAGTTGTAAAATAATAAAAGTAATTTTGGATAAGAAATTTTCGTGCTCAAATTTTATTTGACTTTCCTTTTCACGTTTTTTTATGAAAATATTAGCTAATACAATATACTGAGCATTCTTTCGGTTTATTTGCAATTTAAGTAACGGAAAGATTGAAAATAAGAACAGTTTCTTCATAGGGACACGACCCCACGACCCTCTGACTACCGCTCTGTACTCCTTCCGCTGCGCCAATCACTGCTTGAAATCTAAGCTATCATAAAGCTATCATAAATAGCTGATGTCCCACTCGAACCGTGCGAAATATGCTACTTTTTCTAAATATTTGTCCGTCTGGAGCTTCCACTTCTATCACTGTCATTTCTGTCCAAACTCTGCTTGTACCACATATTTGGACGAAATGGGTGATGACGGTAGGTGCAGTTCCCTTTTAACTTCATGCCCAGAAGTTGCCGTTCGAAAACGGCGAGGTTGGTGACACAGGACGTGTTGTTGTTAATTGCCAGTGGAAGGAAATAGTTTGCATGATAGTACTAATTACAATCGGAATTCGTCAGAAAACACTGGTTCGACTGATAAGTAAAATGAGTCAAAGAGTGGTTATTATTGTACAACATAATTCACATTACAGAATGATAAAACCTTCTGTGTGCTCGGTGGAGTGGATTGCCTCGTGCCATCATTGTTCAAAAAAAATGTTCAAATGTGTGTGAAATCTTATGGGACTTAACTGCTAAGGTCATCAGCCCCTAAGCTTACACACTACTTAACCTAAATTATCCTAAGGACAAACACACACACCCATGCCCGAGGGAGGACTCGAACCTCCGCCGGGATCAGCCGCAACGTTTATGACTGCAGCGCCCTAGACCGCTCGGCTAATGACACCCGGCCCATCATTGTTATTATTGTTATTATTCACCTTAGAATCTTCAAGTATTAAATCGACAGAATCCAGCTGGAACATGGATTAAATTTTATTCTTATGCCCAGAGGCCACTTTACTTTGACTATTCACAACATGTCTCTGTGTGAAACGGGTTCATCGCAGTATCTTATTTTATTTAAATACGTCCCCCCATGAACCATGGACCTTGCCGTTGGTGGGGAGGCTTGCGTGCCTCAGCGATACAGATAGCCGTACCGTAGGTACAACCACAACGGAGGGGTATCTGTTGAGAGGCCAGACAAACGTGTGGTTCCTGAAGAGGGGCAGCAGCCTTTTCAGTAGTTGCAAGGGCAACAGTCTGGATGATTGACTGATCTGGCCTCGTAACAATAACCAAAACGGCCTTGCTGTGCTGGTACTGCGAACGGCTGAAAGCAAGGGGAAACTACGGCCGTAATTTTTCCCGAGGGCATGCAGCTTTACTGTATGATTAAATGATGATGGCGTCCTCTTGGGTAAAATATTCCGGAGGCAAAATAGTCCCCCATTCGGATCTCCGGGCGGGGACTACTCAAGAGGATGTCGTTATCAGGAGAAAGAAAACTGGCATTCTACGGTACGGAGCGTGGAATGTCAGATCCCTTAATCGGGCAGGTAGGTTGTTGTTGTTGTTGTGGTCTTCAGTCCTGAGACTGGTTTGATGCAGCTCTCCATGCTACTCTATCCTGTGCAAGCTTCTTCATCTCCCAGTACCTACTGCAACCTACATCCTTCTGAATCTGCTTAGTGTATTCATCTCTTGGTCTTCCTCTACGATTTTTACCCTCCACGCTGCCCTCCAATGCTAAATTTGTGATCCCTTGATGCCTCAAAACATGTCCTACCAACCGATCCCTTCTTCTAGTCAAGTTGTGCCACAAACTTCTCTTCTCCCCAATCCTATTCAATACCTCCTCATTAGTTACATGATCTACCCACCTTATCTTCAGCATTCTTCTGTAGCACCACATTTCGAAAGCTTCTATTCTCTTCTTGTCCAAACTAGTTATCGTCCATGTCTCACTTCCATACATGGCTACACTCCATACAAATACTTTCAGAAACGACTTCCTGACACCTAAATCTATACTCGATGTTAACAAATTTCTCTTCTTGAGAAACGCTTTCCTTGCCATTGCCAGTCTACATTTTATATCCTCTCTACTTCGACCATCATCGGTTATTTTACTCCCTAAATAGCAAAACTCCTTTACTACTTTAAGTGTCTCATTTCCTAATCTAATTCCCTCAGCATCACCCGACTTAATTCGACGACATTCCATTATCCTTGTTTTGCTTTTGTTGATGTTCATCTTATATCCTCCTTTCAAGACACTGTCCATTCCGTTCAACTGCTCTTCCAAGTCCTTTGCTGTCTCTGACAGAATTACAATGTCATCGGCGAACCTCAAAGTTTTTACTTCTTCTCCATGAATTTTAATACCTACTCCGAATTTTTCTTTTGTTTCCTTTACTGCTTGCTCAATATACAGATTGAATAACATCGGGGAGAGGCTACAACCCTGTCTCACTCCTTTCCCAACCACTGCTTCCCTTTCATGCCCCTCGACTCTTATAACTGCCATCTGGTTTCTGTACAAATTGTAAATAGCCTTTCGCTCCCTGTATTTTACCCCTGCCACCTTCAGAGTTTGAAAGAGAGTATTCCAGTCAACATTGTCAAAAGCTTTCTCTAAGCCTACAAATGCTAGAAACGTAGGTTTGCCTTTTCTTAATCTTTCTTCCAAGATAAGTCGTAAGGTCAGTATTGCCTCACGTGTTCCAACATTTCTACGGAATCCAAACTGATCTTCCCCGAGGTCCGCTTCTACCAGTTTTTCCATTCGTCTGTAAAGAATTCGCGTTAGTATTTTGCAGCTGTGACTTATTAAACTGATAGTTCGGTAATTTTCACATCTGTCAACACCTGCTTTCTTTGGGATTGGAATTATTATATTCTTCTTGAAGTCTGAGGGTATTTCGCCTGTCTCATACATCGTGCTCACCAGATGGTAGAGTTTTGTCGGGACTGGCTCTCCCGAGGCTATCAGTAGTTCTAATGGAATGTTGTCTACTCCCGGGGCCTTGTTTCGACTCAGGTCTTTCAGTGCTCTGTCAAACTCTTCACGCAGTATCTTATCTCCCATTTCGTCTTCATCTACATCCTCTTCCATTTCCATAATATTGTCCTCAAGTACATCGCCCTTGTATAAACCCTCTATATACTCCTTCCACCTTTCTGCCTTCCCTTCTTTGCTTAGAACTGGGTTGCCATCTGAGCTCTTGATATTCCTACAAGTGGTTCTCTTCTCTCCAAAGGTCTCTTTAATTTTCCTGTAGGCAGTATCTATCTTACCCCTAGTGAGACAAGCCTCTACATCCTTACATTTGTCCTCTAGCCATCCCTGCTTAGCCATTTTGCACTTCCTGTCGATTTCATTTTTGAGACGTTTGTATTCCTTTTTGCCTGCTTCATTTACTGCATTTTTATATTTTCTCCTTTCATCAATTAAATTCAATATTTCTTCTGTTACCCAAGGATTTCTATTAGCCCTCGTCTTTTTACCTACTTGATCGTCTGCTGCCTTCACCACTTCATCCCTCAGAGCTACCCATTCTTCTTCTACAGGTAGGTTAGAAAATTTAAAAAGGGAAATGGATAGGTTAAAGTTAGATATAGTGGGAATTAGTGAAGTTCGGTGGCAGGAGGAACAAGACTTCTGGTCAGGTGACTACAGGGTTATCAACACAAAGTCAAATAGGGGTAATGCAGGAGTAGGTTTAATAATGAATAGGAAAATAGGAACGCGGGTAAGCTACTACAAACAGCATAGTGAACGCATTATTGTGGCCAAGATGGATACGAAGCCCACACCTACTACAGTAGTACAAATTTATATGCCAACTAGCTCTGCAGATGACGAAGAAATTGAAGAAATGTATGATGAAATAAAAGAAATTATTCAGATAGTGAAGGGAGACGAAAATTTAATAGTCATGGGTGACTGGAATTCGAGTGTAGGAAAAGGGAGAGAAGGAAATGTAGTAGGTGAATATGGATTGGGGCTAAGAAATGAAAAAGGAAGCCGTCTGGTAGAATTACGCACAGAGCACAACTTAATCATAGCTAACACTTGGTTTAAGAATCATGATAGAAGGTTGTATACTTGGAAGAACCCTAGAGATACTAAAAGGTATCAGATAGATTATATAATGGTAAGACAGAGATTTAGGAACCCGATTTTAAATTGTAAGACATTTCCAGGGGCAGATGTGGACTCTGACCACAATCTATTGGTTATGACCTGTAGATTAAAACTGAAGAAACTGCAAAAAGGTGGTAATTTAAGGAGATGGGACCTGGATAAACTGAAAGAACCAGATGTTGTACAGAGTTTCAGGGAGAGCATACGGGAACAATTGACAGGAATGGGGGAAAGAAATACAGTAGAAGAGGAATGGGTAGCTTTGAGGGATGAAGTAGAGAAGGCAGCAGAGGATCAAATAGGTAAAAGACGTGGGCTAGTAGAAATCCTTGGGTAACAGAAGAAATATTGAATTTAATTGATGAAAGGAGAAAATATAAAAATGCAGTAAATGAAGCAGGCAAAAAGGAATACAAACGTCTCAACAATGAGATCGACAGGAAGTGCAAAATGGCTAAGCAGGGATGGCTAGAGGACAAATGTAAGGATGTAGAGGCTTTTCTCACTAGGGGTAAGATAGATACTGCCTACAGGAAAATTAAAGAGACCTTTGGAGATAAGAGAACCACTTGTATGAACATCAAGAGCTCAGATGGAAACCCAGTTCTAAGCAAAGAAGGGAAAGCAGAAAGGTGGAAGTAGTATATAGAGGGCCTATACAAGGGCGATGTTCTTGAGGACAATATTATGGAAATGGAAGAGGATGTAGATGAAGATGAAATGGGAGATACGATACTGCGTGAAGAGTTTGACAGAGCACTGAAAGACCTGAGTCGAAACAAGGCCCCGTGAGTAGACAACATTCCATTGGAACTACTGACGGCCTTGGGAGAGCCAGTCCTGACAAAACTCTACCATCTGGTGAGTAAGATGTATGAAACAGGTGAAATACCCTCAGACTTCAAGAAGAATATAATAATTCCAATCCCAAAGAAAGCAGGTGTTGACAGATGTGAAAATTACCGGACAATCAGTTTAATAAGCCACAGCTGCAAAATACTAACACGAATTCTTTACAGACGAATGGAAAAACTAGTAGAAGCCGGCCTCGGGGAAGATCAGTTTGGATTCCGTAGAAATACTGGAACACGTGAGGCAATACTGACCTCACGACTTACCTTAGAAGAAAGATTAAGGAAAGGCAAACCTACGTTTCTAGCATTTGTAGACTTAGAGAAAGCTTTTGACAATGTTGACTGGAATACTCTCTTTCAAACTCTGAAGGTGGCAGGGGTAAAATACAGGGAGCGAAAGGCTATTTACAATTTGTACAGAAACCAGATGGCAGTTATAAGAGTCGAGGGGCATGAAAGGGAAGCAGTGGTTGGGAAAGGAGTGAGACAGGGTTGTAGCCTCTCCCCGATGTTATTCAATCTGTATATTGAGCAAGCAGTAAAGGAAACAAAAGAAAAATTCGGAGTAGGTATTAAAATCCATGGAGAAAAAATAAAAACTTTGAGATTCGCCGATGACATTGTAATTCTGTCAGAGACAGCAAAGGACTTGGAAGAGCAGTTGAACGGAATGGATGGTGTCTTGAAGGGAGGATATAAGATGAACATCAACAAAAGCAAAACGAGGATAATGGAATGTAGTCGAATTAAGTCGGGTGATGTTGAGGGTATTAGATTAGGAAATGAGACACTTAAAGTAGTAAAGGAGTTTTGCTATTTGGGGAGCAAAATAACCGATGATGGTCGAAGTAGAGAGGATGTAAAATGTAGACTGGCAATGGCAAGGAAAGCGTTTCTGAAGAAGAGAAATTTGTTAACATCGAGTATAGTTTTAAGTGTCAGGAAGTCATTTCTGAAAGTATTTGTATGGAGTGTAGCCATGTATGGAAGTGAAACATGGACGGTAAATAGTTTGGACAAGAAGAGAATAGAAGCTTTCGAAATGTGGTGCTACAGAAGAATGCTGAAGATTAGATGGGTAGATCACATAACTAATGAGGAGGTACTGAATAGGATTGGGGAGAAGAGGAGTTTGTGGCACAACTTGACCAGAAGAAGGGATCGGTTGGTAGGACATGTTCTGAGGCATCAAGGTATCACCAATTTAGTATTGGAGGGCATCGTGGAGCGTAAAAATCGTAGGGGGAGACCAAGAGATGAATACACTAAGCAGATTCAGAAGGATGTAGGTTGCAGTAGGTACTGGGAGATGAAGAAGCTTGCACAGGATAGAGTAGCATGGAGAGCTGCATCAAACCAGTCTCAGGACTGAAGACCACAACAACAACAACGTTTCGAAATATTTTAAAAGAGTGTGCTGCTTACCGTCGAATGGCTCCGGGTTAAACACATCCTTATGGAGTCTTTCCTGTATGCAGTTTGACCAGTACTTCGAGAAGAACGCTTTCTCAAATTGTTCGTATGTTTAACCGTTTTCGGCCGTTTTAGCAGCACATAGGGTGGCTTCTCCTTGGATTAATCCGGTAGTGAAATATATTTTTTATCGATCTGACCAATACCTAGGTACCACTCCTTCAAAAACTTTTAAGAGCATAACAAGGTGAATATTTTCCTTATTGGTTGTGAATGTCTGGAAATGTCAGTGTTTCAACAGACTTTCTTCTATCAAAGAAGAAGCTACCTCTACCGAATGCAATATTTGGTTATGCGACAGATCAGCATGATCTATTTTGTCTCTACACATTCTTGTCATATGGTGCGGGACTCTTGTAGCCACCAGTTGCCCTAGTAAAACAGGGCAGCATGTCATGTACTACCTGTTTAGCTGAGGACAACTCTTGCTGCAACTTCTAATCTGAGATGTGACACTATCACGCCACTTTGACATATCTAGTAGTTTTTATTTGATTTAATTCGGGTTTAACAGTTTCTTCTGAGGTGCCTCTCTCAGACAACACTTCAGTAACAGACTGCTGTATAACATGAGGTAACTCTTGAATCTAATTTTTCATTGGTCGGGGTACCTCTACTCCGTAAAAGCCTGTGAAAAATTTTCCCTCTGTGCGTCAAACTGCTCTCTTATCTTAACCTCTTGTTCATCAGTAAAGTTACATTTAGTTTATGAACCAAATCTTTTATACAAGTTTGTTTGGCAGTTAATTTTCATAAGGCGTTAGGAATGGCCTTGTATGCAATTTTCAATTCCGAAATTTCAGTTGTTATGGCATCCCATTGTAACGACAGGTTTTTCTATTTAGACATCTCATTTTCTTGTTGTAATGATTAATTTGTTGCAACTGTTGACAAGTTTGTCAATTTAGATGCCATTGTATCTTGATTAGAAGACATTTCATTATGCTTAGACGACATTTCGTTCAGCTGTGAGGATAAGTGTTCAAAATTCGTTTTCATCATTGCCTTTAAACTTCGATATAATGCCCTAAATAGGTCTTGAGTAGGACTAGTTGTTGGAATAATTTATTTCCTCTCAGCCTGCGACTTCTAATATGATAAAAAAATTAAATATTGATATACTTCAATTTTTTTTCAGTTTTAATCTAATACTCATTTGGATGTTTTACTTCATACCAGAATGTCGTGTTACCAGTTTGGAACAGCTTTGCCACGGGAAACACGAGAGAGGCCGAAGACGTCTTTCTTCTGGTCGGCTCCTGATCGTTGTCAGAAGGAGGCTAGTTTTTGATTACGCAAAGGCTTGTATTATTTGGAAAAGAACAACCCGGATTCCTTTACGTAATCAGTATGAATTTTATAATTACCTAAGGAACCTTTAACAATGAGCATTCGCAAATGAAATCATTAATACATGGGGCGGCTATGAGCTGTATAGAAAACAAGGAACGTCCTTCTGTCTACGATGCCGCAGTGTTCTCTGCTGTAGTAAAGGCTGATTGACATTTATAAAAATAATATGACATGGAGGTAAAAAAAAAGGAAAAGAATAGAATAAGAATTATGGTAAACACTAAATATATTCAAATAATTCTCGCAAGCAATTAGGGCTTATTTATAAACAGCGTAACTTACATAAGTAATTTTCTGGCTATGTTGGTGAGATAAGATTTCAGCATGTCATGTGATCGCTTCTTGGTTCACGCCTATATCACAAATTGCACTCACTATCTTTCTCTTTCTTTCGATGCAATCATTTCACTGTTTAACACTTTTATAACAATAACTTGCCAATTTATAGTATCGAACATAAATTACTTGAATTTTACCAATTAATAACTGTTGTCTGCACGCTGGCAAGGCCGCTCACTTTTATGGCTCACATTCGACCTTCTTTTTTTTTACCCTTTCACATTACAAGAAGAAGTGTGATAAAATCTGAAGATCTACAAAAGCTTTTACCGTCATATTTTTTATTTGGATTGATGCGGAACGCTCAGTTCAGCTTCTGTTAAAATGTTTCTCTGACTGCGCAGTCGATGTATTAGCGTTTGCTCTAGATGCGCATCTTTACAGTTACGTAAATTATATAAACCAAATGTCTTTCAAAGAACAGGTCTCATCTTATAAGTTGATCATTTAATGCGTAGCTTGGTGAATGCCTTTCCAAGGGTACATATAGCTTTCATACGGCGGAAAGTCCATTAATATTACAGACTCCTACTGGAGCTCAATATTTTCGATAGCTATATCAGCGAATTCACTACTTTCGGTGTATGATTCGACATCATGACGTGCTTCAGATTCCATTTTGACAGATAACAGAGAAATGGCTGAAATTACCTGAGTAAATTTTCGTAGTTTGTCTTAATAAGACATGTAATCCCCAGCCAGAAAATGTTATTTCATTGAGACAACGTAGCAGCGCCATGCCATAAAAGCCCTCGCAACGTAAAGTCAGACATCATGGACGTCATTAATATTTCAAATAATTATAAAGAACTCTACTAACCAAATATTGACTAGAAAACGGGCCATAAATGATTAATTCGACCGGCGACAAATATGATTGGCATTAGCAAAGGAAAATAAATAATGTTGTCCGTACCTTACACGTTGCGTCTTAATGGTGACTGTACATTTAATTTCTAAAAGATTTATTTTAGTCATTTGACATACGATTTCCGTAATTGGTTTTGTTAACAGTATTTCTTTCAATACGGATTACTGTTTCTCAGCTTCAACCAGTTTTTCGTCAAAAGATGGTCATTTGCATTGTATATGTAACAGATCCAAGCAATTTGTGACAATGCAATAATTATAAAAATTCATACCCCGAAAAATTGTCAGACTTTCTGGAAGACGGTCGACAGTGTAATGTGTGCTCCTCCATACTTCTTTGTTTTTTTTTAACAAGAAATTAAATTTGGGTGAAGGAAGGTCAGATCACATTGCCAGTAAGAAAATGAATGCATATAATTATAAAATTTTGAAATAATGCATTGAACTTGAAACAGTTTTCTTGGGGCGTGAACTGATTTTCTAAGAAATTACTTCTTTGCTCGTATGAATCTAAGTTCAGTCCCAGAAGTCGTCATTGGAAAGCAGCGAGTTTGGTGACACAAACCGTTTTATAGTTACTTGTGTACGCTCCGATTGCTGAAGGGTCAGCGTGACGGACTGCCGTCCTAAGGGGCCCGGATTCGATTCCCGGCTTGGTCGGGGATTTTCTCCGCTCAGGGACTGGGTGTTGTGTTGTCTTCATCATCCTTTCATCCCCATTCGGCGAGCAGGTCGTCCAATGTGGCGTCGAAAGTAATAAGACCTGCACCAAGGCGGCCGGACCTGCCCCGTAAGGGGCCTCCCGGCCAATGACGCCAAAAGCTCATTACCATTTTCCATAGTTAATTGTCAGTGGGAGTGATATAGTTTGTATCATAATAGTAACTACAAGTAGACTTTGTTTATAAACATAGACTGTTTGGTCAATTGACAAATGTTGAAACATAAAAAACGATAGCGGTAATGCGGTCATGGCGCCCGATCGTTGCAACACCAAACCGAAAATTTCCAACTTATTTTTAATAGGCTGAAAAATATTTCATTAACAAGAATGTGGGATAAAGCACTCTATTACCAAATAAAGCTGTAGATAACTTTTAAATGGTTATTATTTTACAACTTAATCCACATTAAAAATGATACAACTTTCTAGCAGCGAGGCTCGAACAAGGGACGCTCAGTATCAGATATTTTATGTTTTAACAGAAAAGAATCGAAAATTACATGGATAATTACGACACTAGCAGGAAAGTACTATTCTACCATGTAATCGTGTATCTAACAACATCGTTGACCCCCCCCCCCCCCCCATGAACCATGGACACTGTCTTGGTGGGGAGGTGGGGAGACTTGCGTGCCTCAGCGACTCAGCCTCAGCGACACAGGAGGGCTATCTATTGAGAGGCCAGACAACGTGTGGTTCCTGAAGAGGGGCAGTAGCCTTTTCAGTAGTGGCAGATAAGATTTATTAAGACTGCCAAATACAACAATAGTCGGCGACCCATAATGTGCTATCTTCCCATGTCTCCTAGGCTGAAGTCTGCAAGGAATACTTGTAAACAGATTTCCACTTACCTAAGCGAAAGTGTTTCTGACCTTGTACTGTTTAACGATTTTGAAGATCTCCAACATTTATCCAGAGCCACTTTTGCGCTACGCAATGGGTAGTCATAATCGCATGAGAACAAACGGAACGATACTGTAAAACTATCATGTTACTGGATTCTGCTTGAATGTCTCATGTCAACGAATCATGCTCCCATGTTATGTTGACAATATTTGTAGGCTTGATGCTGATTTAAGAGTGAAAGTAATGTAAAATAATATAAATCATTACTACAACAGCTATCTTTGGGTTTTAATATATCTATACCAGATAGGAGTGCGGGTAAGCTACTGCAAACAGCACAGTGAACGCATTATTGTGGCCAAGATAGACACGAAGACCACGCATACTACAGTAGTACAAGTTTATATGCCAACTAACTCTGCAGATGATGAAGCAATTGATGAAATGTATGATGAGATAAAAGAAATTATTCAGATAGTGAAGGGAGACGAAAATTTAATAGTCATGGGTGATTGGAATTCGAGAGTAGGAAAAGGAAGAGAAGGAAACGTAGTAGGAGAAAATGTATTGGGGCTAAGAAATGCAAGAGGAAGCAGCCTGGTAGAATTTTGCACAAAGCATAATTTAATCATAGCTAACATTTGGTTCAAGAATCATGAAAGAAGGTTGTATACATGGAAGAAGCCTGGAGATACTGACAGGTTTCAGATAGATTATATAATGGTAAGACAGAGATTTAGGAACCCGATTTTAAATTGTAAGACATTTCCAGGGGCAGATGTGGACTCTGACCACAATCTATTGGTTATGACCTGTAGATTAAAACTGAAGAAACTGCAAAAAGGTGGTAATTTAAGGAGATGGGACCTGGATAAACTGAAAGAACCAGAGGTTGTACAGAGTTTCAGGGAGAGCATACGGGAACAATTGACAGGAATGGGGGAGAGAAATACAGTAGAAGAGGAATGGGTAGCTTTGAGGGATGAAGTAGTGAAGGCAGCAGAGGATCAAATAGGTAAAAAGACGTGGGCTAGTAGAAATCCTTGGGTAACAGAAGAAATATTGAATTTAATTGATGAAAGGAGAAAATATAAAAATGCAGTAAATGAAGCAGGCAAAAAGGAATACAAACGTCTCAACAATGAGATCGATTGGAAATGCAAAATGGCTAAGCAGGGATGGCTAGAGGACAAATGTAAGGATGTAGAGGTTTATCTCACGAGGGGTGGGATATATACTGCCTACAGGAAAATTAAAGAGACCTTTAGAGACAAGAGAACCACGTGTATGAACATCAAGAGCTCAGATGGAAACCCAGTTCTAAGCAAAGAAGGGAAAGCAGAAAGGTGGAAGGAGTGTATAGAGGGTCTATAGAAGGGCGATGTTCTTGAGGACAATATTATGGAAATGGAATAGGATGTAGATGAATATGAAATGGGAGATATGATACTGCGTGAACAGTTTGACAGAGCACTGAAAGACCTGAGTCGAAACAAGGCCCCGTGAGTAGACAACATTCCATTAGAACTACTGACAGACTTGGGAGATCCAGTCTTGACAAAACTCTACCATCTGGTGAGAAAGATGTATGAGACAGGCGAAATTCCCTCATACTTCAAGAAGAGTATAATAATTCCAATCCCAAAGAAAGCAGGTGTTGACAGATGTGAAAATTGCCGAACTATCAGTTTAATAAGTCACAGCTGCAAAACACTAACGCGAATTCTTTACAGACGAATGGAAAAACTGGTAGAAGTCGACCTTGCGAAAGATCAGTTTGGATTCCGCAGAAATGTTGGAACACGCGAGGCAATACTGACCCTACGACTTACCTTAGAAAATAGATTAAGGAAAGGCAAACCTAGATTTCTAGCATTTGTAGACTTAGAGAAAGCTTTTGACAATGTTGACTGGAATACTCTCTTTCAAATTCTAAAGATGGCAGGGGTAAAACACAGGGAGCGAAAGGCTATTTACTATTTGTACAGAAACCAGATGTCAGTTATAAGAGTCGAGGGGCATGAAACGGAAGCAGCGGTTGGGAAGGGAGTGAGACAGGGTTGTAGCATCTCCCCGATGTTATTCAATCTGTATATTGAGCAAGCAGTAAAGGAAACAAAAGAAAAATTCGGAGTAGGTATTAAAGTCCACGGAGAAGAAATAAAAACTTTGAGGTTCGCCGATGAGATTGTAATTCTGTCAGAGACAGCAAACGACTTGGAAGAGCAGTTGAACGGAATGGACAGTGTCTTGAAAGGAAGATATAAGATGAACATCAACAAAAGCAAAACGAGGATAATGGAATGTAGTCAAATTAAGTCGGGTGATGCTGAGGGAATTAGATTAGGAAATGAGACACTTAAAGTAGTAAATGAGTTTTGCTATTTGGGGAGCAAAATAACCGATGATGGTCGAAGTAGAGAGGATGTAAAATGTAGACTGGCAATGGCAAGGAAAGCGTTTCTGAAGAAGAGAAATTTGTTAACATCGAGTATAGTTTTAAGTGTCAGGAAGTCATTTCTGAAAGTATTTGTATGGAGTGTAGCCATGTATGGAAGTGAAACATGGACGGTAAATAGTTTGGACAAGAAGAGAATAGAAGCTTTCGAAATGTGGTGCTACAGAAGAATACTGAAGATTAGATGGGTAGATCACATAACTAATGAGGGAGACCAAGAGATGAATACATTAAGCAGAATCAGAAGTATGTAGGCTGCAGTAGGTACTGGGAGAGGAAGAAGCTTGCACAGGATAGAATAGCATGGAGAGCTGCATCAAACCAGTCTCAGGACTGAAGACCACAACAACAACAACATACCAGATTTTACTGTTGGGGTAAATGCATCGAACTCGGTGGTTGACAGAGTGAACTGTTTACGTTATTAACTACACAGGAAACATGAATGAGTTGATATTGTTTTTTAGAAATGTACTCCTGTGTAAATCTTCAGTTACTAAGCCTACTCAATAACATTTAGAAATGTGGAACAGGTATTACTGAATACACTAGCTGAGGTATAAGGGTGAAGATGGGACAGATTGTTGCCGATTTTATCCTAGATGGCGGCTCTCCCTGGGCGTCCCGTTACTTTCTCTCCCTGAGGGGGTGGAGGAAGTAGATAGGGCAGTGTCGCACTGATGACGTTAACACCCCCACTCCTGGCCCTCCCCCACTTCCCCTCACCTCCACCTCTTCCCCCTTCCCTTCCCCTCCCATCCCATAGTTGGGAATTGATGGGAAAAAATGCAATCTTTGCTGAGGTGCTGGACAGGAAGGATGTAAGGTACTATCTTTATTTATATACTTTATTAATTTTTGTGGGTGTTATCTTGCTGCTAGATTGTCCTACAGCTGCTTCCACATTCTCATGACCCCCACTTTCCACCACCCTAGGTCCTCACTTTTTCCAAAAGCACCTGTGTATGTCCGCCAAAAAGTATGACGACCAACCGACTGCTCTCGTCCACAATGCTGCCACCAGAGTGTGCTTGGAACTGTCCTACACCCACCTCCCACATGCCCCCACTTCCCATTGCTCCCCCTCATTCTCTTGCCGATCACATCTGCGTATATTTTCATCTCACTATGTGCTCTAGTTTACAATACCAAATCGATATTGATGGGAAACTGGCCTACAGCCACTGCCAGAAGAGTTGCCCCTGTCGATCTAGATCTACATCTACATCTACATCTACATCCATACTCCGCAAGCCACCTGACGGTGTGTGGCGGAGGGTACCCTGAGTACCTCTATCGGTTCTCCCTTCTATTCCAGTCTCGTATTGTTCGTGGAAAGAAGGATTGTCGGTATGCTTCTGTCTGGGCTCTAATCTCTCTGATTTTATCCTCATGGTCTCTTCGCGAGATATACGTAGGAGGGAGCAATATACTGCTTAGCTCTTCGGTGAAGGTATGTTCTCGAAACTTTAACAAAAGCCCGTACCGAGCTACTGAGCGTCTCTCCTGCAGAGTCTTCCACTGGAGTTTCTCTATCATCTCCGTAACGCTTTCGCGATTACTAAATGATCCTGTAACGAAGCGTGCTGCTCTCCGTTGGATCTTCTCTATCTCTTCTATCAACCCAGTCTGGTACGGATCCCACACTGCTGAGCAGTATTCAAGCAGAGGGCGAACAAGCGTACTGTAACCTACTTCCTTTGTTTTCGGATTGCATTTCCTTAGGATTCTTCCAATGAATCTCAGTCTGGCATCTGCTTTACCGACGATCAACTTTATATGGTCATTCCATTTTAAATCACTCCTAATGCCTACTCCCAGATAATTTATGGAATTAACTGCTTCCAGTTTCTGACCTGCTATTTTGTAGCTAAATGATAAGGGATCTATCTTTCTATGTATTCGCAGCACATTACACTTGTCTACATTGAGATTCAATTGCCATTCCCTGCACCATGCGTCAATTCGCTGCAGATCCTCCTGCATTTCAGTACAATTTTTCATTGTTACAACCTCTCGATACACCACAGCATCATCTGCAAAAAGCCTCAGTGAACTTCCGATGTCATCCACCAAGTCATTTATGTATATTGTGAATAGCAACGGTCTGTTGTATGTAGCTGCTGAGAAAGTTGTACACAGAGACATGGTACGAAGGGATAGGGCAGCAAACTATCACTGAAGTGTAAGATGAGTTGCCTCCTACCGATCTACAAGCAAAACAGCTGCTGAGGAACTTGTACATAGATATATGGTAAGAAGGAATGGGACAGAAAACTATCACTGGTGGTAGGAAGGCCAATATATGCTACCACAACTCACAGAAAATGCTTCACTGCTCTTATTATACACATCAAAATTGCTTTGAAAAACCACCACTCGTAAATAGTGAATCACAGTGCAACACATGCACTGGGAATTGAGAACAAACATCATAATTATACAACCACCACAAACACTGACACAAACAGATCTTGCCAGGAGAGAGTCGCAGCAACTTCAAATGCATTCACCTCAATGTGTGGACACAAACTAAACAGCTTGGAAGCAGCCTTACTTCCCCTTCTAACGCCTCTCCTCCCTCCCTCTCCACTCACCAAAGGTAGAGATACCGGTTTTCCAGGCCTCTTCTAATGTGTTGCTGATGGTACACAAAGAGATCCATCTGCTGCCATTGATGCACTGTTTCCGGTCAGCAGAAATCAGTCACGAATAGGGAAAAGAGTCAAGAACAGTACAGTTACTGCAAGCTGTTAAAAAAGACTGGCTCCCTGGAAAAACAGCGAAATACCTGGCAATCCATTGCATACGAAGAACTGAATGGTCAACAGTGATATGCTTTCAAATGTTCTGGATGTGTCAGCACTGTCTGAAAATGATCCTCAGCTAAGTAAAATAAGTCTCATGTAGGAAAAACAGTGAAATAATGCATCCCACGAAAATGAGATACACACTAGATGCCAATCCACCCACACTGCCCCTGACGTATGGAGAGCGCTCAAAATGAATGTCTTTGGAAATCTTGTAAGTAAATTGTCATGCACGTGTGTATTACATGCATTTAAGACGCACAGACATCAGTACAGAACAGCGGGTTCCATGCTATCAGTTCATATGTCGGGGAAAAAAATCATTTTTTCATCTGACAGGAAGCAACAATTCCCATCCCCTCTTTCCTCGTTATTTCGTAACACCCTACTGAGTAAAACTACTGACTCGGTCTATTTAACAGTTGTCGATGACGGATGAGTAAACTGCCAAGGTCAAAACTCTTTAACAATACATCTGATACATGTATTAACCTATCACACATCTCTTGTACATCTCTATCATGTATAAAATCGATAATACGTCCTAAATGAATAGATAACTTCTACTATTTTGTTGTGAAAACTACCGATCAATGCAGAAAGTCCTTGTTATTTTGGAACATCCATCTGAGTAAAAGTGAGAACTTTAATCTCCGAAAACATTCAAATTACCAAAACCTCTATGACATAAGCAGTTGTGTGATGGAAATTTTCAGTCGAACAGTTGTATCTAGCATAAATTTCTCTCTTTTAAGAGACCACCCATTAAAAAAAGGCCATTCGCAATGATAATAACGCAGTCATTGTTCCATGTGAACAGATACAACTGATTTATTTCAGTTTGATGGGCAAAGTGTCATAGTTGAGTGCATTCCTCATGTACTGTATTAGTGTTTGGAAGTCCTGTAAATAAACCGTTGTGCACGTTGGCATTACACGAATTTCAGATGCATCAAATTTTAATACAGAACTATATCTTTCACGCTATCTATTCGTGTGTCGGAAGAAACACAGTTATTTTTACATTCAATAGCAAGCCACAATTATCTCTCTCTCTCGCTCGCTCTCCCCTCGTTATTTTGTAACGTCTTACAAAGTAAAACAGTGAACTGTGAAAAGACGTTAATGTCACCTAGTAGAGAACTCGATAAGACTTTTATTACATCTCTCTCTTCTGACATAATGAAAACAAATACTGTCCAAGTGCTGGCATAGAGCATATGCGGTGATCCCATTAAATACACTCTTACTGGTCTGTTGGAGCAGGTGGCCAAGGACCTGCATAAAGTTTTGTCACTTGTATTGGAAGAAGACCATACCCCATTCACTATCGACCAAAATAGAGGGTTTGTGTGTTGTAGTTTCATAAATATTTTGATACATAGCTTTTTACTGTAATGTAGCCAAGCACTGTAAGACTGCAGATTTGCAATCCAGAGTAATACTCTTTCCATACAATGATTCTGAAGTCTATGCCAGGTGCTGAACGAACATCAACACGTTTCGATACATCGGCTCTATCATAAAGCTGGATATCCGTGGTGTTGGGTGTGCTGCTCCCACAACAAACACCTGGGGTGGGGGGGGGGGGGATGGGGGGGGGGTTCTGACTGATATGGAAAGTGTAAGAGTTTGCAACTTTGTGGAACATTTGAAACAGTTGTCTGAAGGTACTGACCTCTACATTTAATCTCAGGTTCCACAGTGACGGCATAGCAGATGTCTCGGTAATCCGTTTTCAATGATACCAAGAGCATTGAATCCTTATATTATACCCAGGTACACGATCATTGTTCCGGTGTCCTAGGTGTTGGTAATCCTGAACCCCAGTGTTTCGACACTGTGACTTTCATTTTTATGGCTTATAATGCATAACTGTAGCATAACTGTATGTGGCACAGGGTGTAATCTGCAGCACTTAAACACATTGAGCATGGATAGTATGCATCATCAGTCATCAGTCACTCTGGTGGAGGTATGGAATGATTTTCAAACATCCAGGCTGACGCGAAAGTCATTTTTTGTAGTATTTTCATCAGTTTTACCAGGTTCTCCCCGTAATATCAACGCATTTTACGCAAATTTTGTATGGTTACAATGCATAACCACATGTGGAACTAGGAGATATTGGAGATATTCTGCACGGCTTAAACCCATACAGCACTGATAGTATGCACCGTAAGTTCTCAATAATACTGTTGGGGGAATGGAATGATTTTCATACACCCAGGTGAACATGTAAATACCCTCACTTTTGTTGTATATTCCTTATTTTACATACTTTCCACCAATTTTCGAAATTTTACCATGTTTTCAATAATCTCACTGCACTTTACCCAGTCACTCAAGTTCCAAACCACTAGTCTCAGTGACCTGCCACGTCAACAAAAAGTCTCATCACATCGATACTGTGATGCTCTCGGGCACTGACATTGTAGCATGAGTCTCAATTTCTGTATCCTTGCTAATCCACTCCTGCATTACTAATGTGTGAGTGACGTTGATTGAAAAAATACAATGAGTGATAACCCTCATGCAAACTGCTAAACGTCGAAACGTTCTGTATATGTGTGATCCTAAAGATGGGTGTTTACTGGAAAGTTGGACCTCATCCAAAACGCGCTTGTGCTTGCTTATACACATTGTTTAAAGCCATACGTACATCCTGCTCATACATCAGTAATTGCCTCATATTTTTCCAGTTACAGTTGTCTTCGCCATATACCCCAGGTCCCATTTCGTGACTTCGAAGTCATATAGCTCCAATTTTCCTGTTTATACAGATACCAGGTTAGCTGTATTTAGAGGAGTAATTTCAGTAACAGGGAGCGGTTTCTACATTTAAATTTATACTCCGCAAGCCACCGAACGGTGTGTGGCGGAGGGCACTTAACGTGCCACTGTCATTATTTCCCTTTCCTGTTCTAGTCGCGTATGGTTCGCGGGCAGAACGACTGCCGGAAAGCCTCCGTGCGCGCTCGAATCTCTCTAATTTTACATTCGTGATCTCCTCGGGAGATACCTCATCTAGAAACGCACACTCTTGAAAGCTGGACAGCAAGCTACACCGCGATGCAGAGCGCCTCTCTTGCAGAGTCTGCCACTTGAGTTTGCTAAACATATCCGTAACGCTATCACGATTACCAAATAACCCTGTGACGAAACGCGCCGCTCTTCTTTGGATCTTCTCTATCTCCTCTGTCAACCCGACGTGGTACGGATCCCACACTGATGAGCAATACTCAAGTATAGTTCGAACGAGTGTTTTGTAAGCCACCTCCTTTGTTGGTGGACTACATTTTCTAAGGACTCTCCCAATAAATCTCAACCTGCCACCCGCCTTACCAACAATTAATTTTATATGATCATTCCACTTCAAATAATTCCATACTCATACTCCCAGATATTTTACAGAAGTAACTGCTACCAGTGTTTGTTCCGCTATCATATAATCATAGAATAATGGATCCTTCTTTCTACGTATTCTCAATACATTACATTTGTCTATGTTAAGGGTCAGTTGCCACTCGCTGCACCAAGTGCCTATCCGCTAGAGATCTTCCTGCATTTCGCTGCAACTTTCTAATGCTGCAACTTCTCTGTATACTACAGCATCATCCGCGAAAAGCCGCATGGAACTTCCGACACTATCTACTAGGTCATTTATATACACTCCTGGAAATGGAAAAAAGAACACATTGACACCGGTGTGTCAGACCCACCATACTTGCTCCGGACACTGCGAGAGGGCTGTACAAGCAATGTCACACGCACGGCACAGCGGACACACCAGGAACCGCGGTGTTGGCCGTCGAATGGCGCTAGCTGCGCAGCATTTGTGCACCGCCGCCGTCAGTGTCAGCCAGTTTGCCGTGGCATACGGAGCTCCATCGCAGTCTTTAACACTGGTAGCATGCCGCGACAGCGTGGACGTGAACCGTATGTGCAGTTGACGGACTTGGAGCGAGGGCGTATAGTGGGCATGCGGGAGGCCGGGTGGACGTACCGCCGAATTGCTCAACACGTGGGGCGTGAGGTCTCCACAGTACATCGATGTTGTCGCCAGTGGTCGGCGGAAGGTGCACGTGCCCGTCGACCTGGGACCGGACCGCAGCGACGCACGGATGCACGCCAAGACCGTAGGATCCTACGCAGTGCCGTAGGGGACCGCACCGCCACTTCCCAGCAAATTAGGGACACTGTTGCTCCTGGGGTATCGGCGAGGACCATTCGCAACCGTCTCCATGAAGCTGGACTACGGTCCCGCACACCGTTAGGCCGTCTTCCGCTCATGCCCCAACATCGTGCAGCCCGCCTCCAGTGGTGTCGCGACAGGCGTGAATGGAGGGACGAATGGAGACGTGTCGTCTTCAGCGATGAGAGTCGCTTCTGCCATGGTGCCAATGATGGTCGTATGCGTGTTTGGCGCCGTGCAGGTGAGCGCCACAATCAGGACTGCATACGACCGAGGCACACAGGGCCAACACCCGGCATCATGGTGTGGGGAGCGATCTCCTACACTGGCCGTACACAACTGGTGATCGTCGAGGGGACACTGAATAATGCACGGTACATCCAAACCGTCATCGAACCCATCGTTCTACCATTCCTAGACCGGCAAGGGAACTTGCTGTTCCAACAGGACAATGCACGTCCGCATGTATCCCGTGCCACCCAACGTGCTCTAGAAGGTGTAAGTCAACTACCCTGGCCAGCAAGATCTCCGGATCTGTCCCCCATTGAGCATGTTTGGGACTGGATGAAGCGTCGTCCCACGCGGTCTGCACGTCCAGCACGAACGCTGGTCCAACTGAGGCGCCAGGTGGAAATGGCATGGCAAGCCGTTCCACAGGACTACATCCAGCATCTCTACGATCGTCTCCATGGGAGAATAGCAGCCTGCATTGCTGCGAAAGGTGGATATACACTGTACTAGTGCCGACATTGTGCATGCTCTGTTGCCTGTGTCTATGTGCCTGTGGTTCTGTCAGTGTGATCATGTGATGTATCTGACCCCAGGAATGTGTCAATAAAGTTTCCCCTTCCTGGGACAATGAATTCACGGTGTTCTTATTTCAATTTCCAGGAGTGTATGTTGTGAAAAGCAATGGTCTCATAACACTCCCCTGTGGCACGCCAGAGGTTACTTTAACGTCTGTAGACGTCTCTCGATTAAGAACAACATGCTGTGTCTGTTTGCTAAAAACTCTTCAATCCAGCCACACAGCTGGTCTGATATTCCGTAGGCTCTTACTTTGTTTATCAGGCGACAGTGCGGAACTGTATCGAACGCTTTCCGGAAGTCAAGGAAAATGGCATCTACCTGGGAGCCTGTATCTAATATTTCCTGGGGCTCATGAACAAATAAAGCGAGTTGGGTCTCACACGATCGCTGTTTCCGGAATCCATGTTGATTTCTACAGAGTAGATTCTAGCTTTCCAGAAATGACATGATACGCGTGCAGAAAACATGTTCATGGTTTCAGTCTGTTCGATAAACTGGTTCCTCTCCTTAGTACCTACTTGTGGAACAACATTGCTTGTGGTTCAAATGGCTCTGAGCACTATGGGACTTAACATCTGAGGTCATCAGTCCACTAGAACTTAGAACTACTTAAACCTAAGCACATCACACACATCCATGCCCGAGGCAGGTTTCGAACTTGCGACCGTAGCGGGCGCGCGGTTCCAAACTGAAGCGTCTAGAACCACTCGGCCACACCGGCTGGCCATTGCTTGTGAGAAATAGTTCTAATTCGGTATTATCTGTATTCTATTGTATGGTGGAGAACACTGTCCTGGATGTGAGAAAACTGTTTCGCCAGCTTTAATATAGGATTTCTATGCAATATTGACGAGTATATCTCTCTGTTGGAGTCGGTGTTACGAATCATCACGTAGTTTACAGGTGGATAATTAAAAATGAATGCAGATGCAGCATAATTTGAAAGTTTTTTTCGCTCTTGACTGGCTGGTAGGTTGACATTACGTCCAAACTTTACCAAACCTCATCAAAATGTTCATCAAAATACTTCCATACTACAGTAAACTGTTTCCAGTACTACAACGTCCATCATCACATCTCTGAGCTCCGCCACTAATGTAAATCCCCCCACCCCTGCCCCGCCCCATGCTGACTTGGCTTTTCTCCAGTGCAGATGACAAAACTTTACACAGGTCTTTGATATGTCTATTTGTCTATGTAAGCAACTTCCATCACAGACCCATACATACAGTAAGTAAGATACCAAGCAGTTATTCAATGAAATGACACATTTCCACTACATTTTACAAGTAAGTATTAAAACAGATATCCATCAACACCATATTGTAACAGAATTTTACTAATTATGTGACTTTTTCCATAGTTTCGGTATTTATCCATATGCATATTTACTTATTGATTACTGGATTTGGCTCGGTATTTCTGTTTATATCATTCAGCTCAAGTAGATATCCCTCCAACCCAGTCATGGTATCTACAAACTAGTGCAAAAATAAACATGCACATAAATGTATTCGTGTGATGAGGTAGGATGCTGATGTCATTGTGCCATAAACAAACACATAGCAGAACACAGTTATGCTATTTCATGTGTTGGTTCCCCAAGCTGGGACCTCCCACACCATCTCTCTGTCACTCCACTGGGGGTGAGGAGAGGTAGTGGGGGAGGAGTGGGGGCAAGAGGGTAATGGGAGGGAAATGAGGGAGGGGAGGAGTGGGTGTGGTGACATAAATGTGCTGTGGTCACGGCTACCCCAGGAAGAGGACGTGGGGGGATCCCCCAGGGAAAGCCAAGCCATCTTCTTGAATGAGTTTGGCAACAATGCAGTCTCTCCCAGTTTCACACTCATTCCCCTACTTACAATCTGTATGCCACTAGATTCTCATCCCACTAACAAATGGCAGAGGTCTCTCGAAAACCTGTGAAATGACTGGAGTAGGTAAGTGAAACGACAGATTGTTTTACTGATGATTCTGCTAGTGGGATGGATACAACAGACAGAGCTGTAGAATTTTTTGCCGAAGGCAACGTCTTACTTGCTGCCACGGATCGTGGAAATAGTGCAGAATCATTTGCAACGGTCTTTAACCAATTCTCCAATAGCAGTCCGTTATATAAAAAAAGAATGAATTAATATACTGCAAAATGGTAATGAAGTTATTACAGCTTTTTACTTCCCATTTTCCACTTCTTTTTTTGAAACCTGTCTCTATAGTAGAGGCCTCTGACATTTGTTTCTTCATTGATACGTTTTTTCGTTGCAAAGGGCTATTGGCCATTTCACTGAGAGGACATTAAACCCTAGTTAATCTTTCTGCTTCTCACCCCCCCATCCGCTCCTGACTCCCCACCTAAACCAGAATATCTATTTCCATATGAGCTTTGGCTAGAATCCTCTTACTGACTTTGGTTAGTACCCTCTCTGGATTCTATCTTGTAAAACATGTTGTGCTGTCTTTCGTATGTTACATCCAATGAATATATTTTTCACGGCAGAAACCTATTTCACCCCCCATGAACCATGGACCATGCCGTTGGTAGGGAGGCTTGTGTGCCTCAGCGATACAGATGGCCGTACCATAGGTACAATCGCAACGGAGGGGTATCTGTTGAGAGGCCAGACAAACGTGTGGTTCCTGAAGAGGGGCAGCAGCCTTTTCAGTAGTTGCAGGGGCAACAGTCTGGATGATTGACTGATCTGGCCTTGTAACAAAAACCAAAACGGCCTTGCTGTGCCGGTACTGCGAACGGCTGAAAGCAAGGGGAAACTACAGCCGTAACTTTTCCTGAGGGCATGCAGCTTTACTGTATGGTTAAATGATTATGGCGTCCTCTTGGGTAAAATATTCCGGAGGTAAAATAGTCCCCCATTCGGATCTCCAGGCGGGGACTACTAAAGAGGACGTTGTTATCAGGAGAAAGAAAACTGCCGTTCTACGGATCGGAGCGTGGAATGTCAGATCCCTTAATCGAGCAGGTAGGTTAGAAAATTTAAAAAGGGAAATGGATAGGTTAAAGTTAGATATAGTGGGAATTAGTGAAGTTCGGTGGCAGGAGGAACAAGACTTTTGGTCAGGTGAATACAGGGTTATAAATACAAAATCAAATAGAGGTAATGCAGGAGTAGGTTTAATAATAAATAAAAAAATAGGCGTGTGGTTAAGCTACTACAAACAGCATAGTGAACGCATTATTGTGGTCAAGATAGACACGAAGCCCACACCTACTACAGTAGTACAAATTTATATGCCAACTAGCACAGCAGATGACGAAGAAATTGATGAAATGTATGATGAGATAAAAGAAATTATTCAGATAGTGAAGGGAGACGAAAATGTAATAGTCATGGGTGACCGGAATTCGTCAGTAGGAAAAGGAAATGGATTGGGGGGAAGAAATGAAAGAGGAAGTCGTCTGGTAGAATTTTGCACAGAGTATTACTTAATCATAGCTAACACTTGGTTCAAGAATCATAAAAGAAGGTTGTATACATGGAAGAATCCCGGAGATACTAAAAGGTCAGATAGATTGGATAATGGTAAGACAGAGATTTAGGAACCAGGTTTTAAATTGTAAGACATTTCCAGAGGCAGATGTGGACTCTGACCACAATATATTGGTTATGAACTGCAGATTAAAATTGAAGAAACTGCAAAAAGGTGGGAATTTAAGGAGATGGGACCTCGATAAACTGACTACACCAGAGGTTGTACAGAGTTTCAGGGAGAGCATAAGGAAAAAATTGTCACAAATGGGGGAAAGAAATACAGTAGAAGAAGAATGGGTAGCTCTGAGGGATGAAGTAGTGAAGGCAGCAGAGGATCAAGCAGGTAAAAAGACGAGGGCTAGTAGAAATCCTTGGGTAACAGAAGATATATTGAATTTAATTGATGAAAGGAGAAAACATAAAAATGCAGTAAATGAAGCAGGCAAAAAGGAATACAAACGTCTCAAAAATGAGATCGACAGGAAGTGCAAAATGGCTGAGCAGGGATGGCTAGAGGACAAATGTAAGGATGTAGAGGCTTATCTCACTAGGGGTGAGATAGATACTGCCTACAGGAAAATTAAAGACACCTTTGGAAAAAAGAGAACCACTTGTATGAGTATCAAGAGCTCAGATGGAAACCCAGTTCTAACCAAAGAAGGGAAAGCAGAAAGATGGAAGGAGTATATAGAGGGTGTATACAAGGGAGATGTACTTGAGGACAATATTATAGAAATGGAAGAGGATGTAGATGAATATGAAACGGGAGATACGATACTGCGTGAACAGTTTGACAGAGCACTGAAAGACCTGAGCCGAAACAAGGCCCCGGGAGTAGACAACATTCCATTGGAACTACTGACGGCCTTGGGAGAGCCAGTCCTGACAAAACTCTACCATCTGGTGAGGAAGATGTATGAGACAGGCGAAGTACCCTCAGACTTCAAGAAGAATATAATAATTCCAATCCCAAAGAAAGCAGGTGTTGAAGATGTGAAAATTACCGAACTATCAGTTTAATAAGTCACAGCTGCAAAATACTAACACGAATTCTTTACAGACGAATGGAAAAACTGGTAGAAGCCGACCTCGGGGAAGATCAGTTTGGATTCCGTAGAAATATTGGAACACGTGAGGCTATACTGACCTTACGACTTATCTTAGAAGAAAGACTAAGAAAAGGCAAACCTACGTTTCTAGCATTTGTAGACTTAGAGAAAGCTTTTGACAATGTTGACTGGAATACTCTCTTCCAAATTCTAAAGGTGACAGGGGAAAAATACAGGGAGCGAAAGGCTATTTACAATTTGTACAGAAACTAGATGGCAGTTATAAGAGTCGAGGGGCATGAAATGGAAGCAGTGGTTGGGAAGGGAGTGAGACAGGGTTGTAGCCTCTCCCCAATGTTATTCAATCTGTATATTGAGCGAGCAATAAAGGAAACAAAAGAAAAATTCGGAGTAGGTATTAAAATCCATGGAGAAGAAATAAAAACTTTGAGGTTCGCCGATGACATTGTAATTCTGTCAGAGACAGCAAACGACTTGGAAGAGCAGTTGAACGGAATGGACAGTGTCTTGGAAGGAGGATATAAGATGAACATCAACAAAAGCAAAACGAGGACAATGGATTGTAGTCGAATTAAATCGGGTGATGCTGAGGGAATTAGATCAGGAAATGAGACACTTAAAGTAGTAAAGGAATTTTGCTATTTGGGGAGCAAAATAACTGATGATGGTCGAAGTAGAGAAGACATAAAATGTAGACTGGCAATGGCAAGGAAAGCGTTTCTGAAGAAGAAAAATTTGTTAACATCGAGTATAGATTTAAGTGCCAGGAAGTCCTTTCTGAAAGTATTTGTATGGAGTGTAGCCATGTATGGAAGTGAAAGACGGACGATAAATAGTTTGGACAAGAAGAGAATAGAAGCTTTCGAAATGTGGTGCTACAGAAGAATGCTGAAGATTAGATGGGTAGATCACATAAGTAATGAGGAGGTATTGAATAGAATTGGGGAGAAGAGGAATTTGTGGCACAACTTGACGAGAAGAAGGGACCGGTTGGTAGGACATGTTCTGAGGCATCAAGGGATCACAAATTTAGCATTGGAGGTCAGCGTGGAGAGTAAAAATCGTAGAGGGAGACCAAGAGATGACTACACTAAGCAGATTCAGAAGGATGTAGGTTGCAGTAGGTACGGGGAGATGAATAAACTTGCACAGGGCAGGGTAGCATGGAGAGCTGCATCAAACCAGTCTCAGGACTGAAGACCACAACAACAACAACAACAACAACAACCTATTTCAAGTGCTAGAAGAATTTTTTATTCGGCTTCTACTTTTCTCCACCATATGTGACATTCAGTAGCTACTCTACAGACGACATGAACCTATGTCTACAACTGCAGTCCGTCGGTCATCTGTTTATAGCGGACAATACTTCAGGTGTCTCTAACGTGTCCCTGCTTTCCTGACCCAATAGCCAATAATGCGCGAGAAAAACGACTGTCGGGTTCTAATTTATGACTGTCCCTTGATAGTCATATCGCAAGATATATGTCGGTCTATATAATATGTTGCCTGAGACTTGTATCAACGTACGCTCTTGTAATTTTAATAACAGACCTCCCCGTGTGGTCCAGTGTCTCTTTTCCAGTGGTGCTACTGGAGTCTGATGAGCATTTTCGTTTCGCTTACTAAACGAGCCCCCGGCAAACGCACATTTCCTCTTTGATCTTCTCCATTAATATCTCCTAGTAAGGCTTCTAGACTATCGAGTATCACTCAAGAATCAGTCTAACGATCAGAATTCTTCACTATTCTTCAGTGAACCTCGATCTCACATCTGTCTTCCCTACAATTAGTTTAACATGACCGTCTCGGTTTAGGGCGATCGTGACGGATATTGTTATATTTTGGGATTTACCTGTTGTTTGGTGACAGACCGTCAACAGTTTAATCCAGTAGTAGATAGTCATTTCGCATAGTTACACAAAAAAAGCGTTAACTTTGTTTGTGTTTACCACCCGTCCCTTCACTTTGCGCCGGTCCAGAATTTCACCAGGTCACATGTAAAGTTAACAAAAACAGTGTTACAGCATCAACGTTGCTAGTTTTACATCTGATTATTTCTTCCAGCTGAGAACGGCGCGCGGTGTTGTGTCTGCCAGGAAGCCTCAGTTTCGTTATTCAGGAGAAAAGAATCCAACTGCCGTATTGTTGATGTCTTTATTTCTATTTTCTTGCCAACATCACCTGTGTTTTTGCTTCTCTACAATTATATAATATCCAGGAATTTGAAACAGTGAATTCCTCTGATATTCATCAGTTCCATTTTACTGAGAGCTTAGGTGCATCCAGGAACTTAAAAAAGTTATTTGTATTAGATTTCGCCTATAGATTCAACTTGCTCACGGTGTAATTTTCACTCACTTACCTTTCGTGTGTTTGACGCATATCACAACGGCATTACCAGGTGGACCCTAATATAGATACTGTAGATCAAATTTAAACCAATACCTAAACAAGATGAGCGCTAACATATCAAAACGCGTCACTCTGATTGTGGATAAACAATGAATAGTTGGTGTCTGTTTTAAAAGGTGTTGGACTCACCTAGCCAGAAACTTGAACCGACTCTCTTACCGATAGCCTAATCTCCTATAACACAGGAAGATAATTTCTTCTTTTTTCATTTTGTAATTCTGTGGTGTATAGTCTTTGAAAAATTAACGACGGAACAAAATACAAACAAACACGCTTTATGTTGTCTTTGCCAACACCTGCATCCGGCCGCTGACTATATCGCGAAACAGAGGACACACAGAGAGTAGGAAAATAATTTCACTTGGAATGTGCAGTGGCCGTTAATGAGTAAGGGTGTAATGGACATAAATGTTTATGAAAATCTGAAATGCTTTTGAAACTACCGGAAATTTCTAGCGCGCACGAAAGGTGGACATAATCTTCCATCATGGCCGTAGTCATTTACGAGAGTAGAAAATGTTTCTTAGTGTTTTATGATGCAAACACAACATGTTAGATGATAGAAATGAGACAACTAGATACACTTAAAGCACACTGGTGGAATGAAGAACGACTTTATACGGTCTTCTCTCCTATGTAGATTCCACAAATCATGCATGCATTGACACTGTCCTCTGTTTAATGCATCACGCATTTTGTCGTCTATAACGCTGACGTTTCACTAAGAGTTCTTGCACATTACGACGTACAGTGGGTCCAGAACGCCAGTCTCTTTTATGTTTCAGAATGTCTGTTGTGGGCTTATTGGTCAAACAGCATTTTCTTTGATCTTCATGTATTTCTTTGGGTTATACTGTAAAACATGGAACTGCTAATGACATCCCGTTAATAAACATTCTTAGACTGCCCAGTCTGATTTCTTCATTTTACACATCGGAGATTAGCGAAAGAAACCACAGGGGTCTGCAGATGGAATGCGGATAACGAGGGTAAAGTGCGGATGCCTGAAAATATGCCGGCGCGTAGTAAGAAGCCTGCTACCATTAAACGGCTGGTCGTAGCAGACAGGTAATGAGACATTCCCTCTTGTACAAACGGTCCGCTACACAGCTGTCAGTAAGCTAAAAGGGTGCAGTTGTGGACAGCTACATTTATTCCTCAGTTTATCCTCGACCTTTTCCTAAATTTATTTTATACGTTATAGCTTGATAGCTTTATGTCTTTTTAAACATTTAGCTTGTTACACGTCTCACTCAGTAAACATTCGTCTTCCCGTAACTAGCTTCTTAATCTTTGGAACTCATTAATCAAAAGTTTATTGACTGTTTTACTTGCATCCCCTGGTACGGTTTCCCCAAATCCTGCTTTATCTTTGCAACAAATGTTACAAACAAACCAGTACCCGTTGTCACCTTATAATGATACAGCCTTCCCCAAAATTCATATGAAATGACTGATACCATCTTTTTTTTATGTGCATCCGGATAGTTATCGGACAATTCAGTGCTTCCTAAGGCCTTGTACGTGTATCGTTATATATATAATTATGTCATATTTGATAAAAAAACTTGATATTCGTTACGAAGCCGTATGGAATGTTCTAGAGAAATGTATATTGTCATCATTATTAAGAGATTATTGTCATTAACAAAATTACGTACAAATGCTGGATTGAATGTATAATAAAGAAATTAAGGGATAAACATTTGGCGGAAAATATTAAAATGCTGTGGAAGTGTTGGCACAGGTGGCAGGCACCTCTTATTACCATAATTACAATCAAGTAACGAGTTAATACAAAGAACCTCATTATGCTGAGAAACGGCTTGAAAGTTATTAGCAAGTGATTTATTTTCAGTTGTTATCTACTCTTATGTCTAGTTCTGTAATTGATATTCTTTCTAATTGCATTTATAATTAACTCTCCAATTGTTTACAGCTCACAGTTTTCCAATTCCACAAATTGTGGCTTTATTTGTATGTTCTATGTATTTAATCGGATAAAGCACAAGCCCTGTAATACCATTACATGTTAGGAACGAAATCCAAACTGTAATTAATTACGTAACTAAAATAATACGAGAGACATTATTGTAAGTAAAGTTCTGAATGATTTTCTTGTGGAAAACTAAAGATACTACTAGAAAAGATTGTTAATCAAATATTGCATTTTATACCTTATTCAGATGTGACATCAGTTTCTTTACGTTTTGTAAATTTTAATTATGACATTGAAATTATACAAAATGAATAATGGAATATTTTGTGAGCAGTTGTTAAAATTCTGTATAAGCAGCGAGGCTGTGAGTCAGTTGTTGTTGTTGTTGAGTCTGCTTGAGAGTCTGTTTGTAAAAGAGATCAGTGATACTTCCTGGCAGATTAAAACTGTGTGCCCGACCGAGACTCGAACTCGGGACCTTTGCCTTTCGCGGGCAAGTGCTCTACCAACTGAGCTACCGAAGCACGACTCACGCCCGGTACCCACAGCTTTACTTCTGCCAGTATCTCGTCTCCTACCTTCCAAACTTTACAGAAGTTCTCCTGCGAACCTTGCAGAACTAGCACTCCTGAAAGAAAGGATATAGCGGAGACATGGCTTAGCCACAGCCTGGGGGATGTTTCCAGAATGAGATTTTCACTCTGCAGCGGAGTGTGCGCTGATATGAAACTTCCTGGCAGATTAAAACTGTGTGCCCGACCGAGACTCGAACTCGGGACCTTTGCCTTTCGCGGGCAAGTGCTCTACCAACTGAGCTACCGAAGCACGACTCACGCCCGGTACCCACAGCTTTACTTCTGCCAGTATCTCGTCTCCTACCTTCCAAACTTTACAGAAGTTCTCCTGCGAACCTTGCAGAACTAGCACTCCTGAAAGAAAGGATATAGCGGAGACATGGCTTAGCCACAGCCTGGGGGATGTTTCCAGAATGAGATTTTCACTCTGCAGCGGAGTGTGCGCTGATATGAAACTTCCTGGCAGATTAAAACTGTGTGCCCGACCGAGACTCGAACTCGGGACCTTTGCCTTTCGCGGGCAAGTGCTCTACCAACTGAGCTACCGAAGCACGACTCACGCCCGGTACCCACAGCTTTACTTTACTTTCTTTCAGGAGTGCTAGTTCTGCAAGGTTCGCAGGAGAACTTCTGTAAAGTTTGGAAGGTAGGAGACGAGATACTGGCAGAAGTAAAGCTGTGGGTACCGGGCGTGAGTCGTGCTTCGGTAGCTCAGTTGGTAGAGCACTTGCCCGCGAAAGGCAAAGGTCCCGAGTTCGAGTCTCGGTCGGGCACACAGTTTTAATCTGCCAGGAAGTTTCATATCAGCGCACACTCCGCTGCAGAGTGAAAATCTCATTCTGGAGATCAGTGATGTCTGTGAAGTGCTTTGTTTGAACGTGTCGAGGATGCAGTTCTGTTGTTAATAGCCGCGTGGGACTAGCCGAGCGGTCTCAGGCGCTGCAGTCATGGACTGTGCGGCTGGTCCCGGTGGATGTTCGAGTCCTCCCTTGGGCATGGGTGTGTGTGTTTGTCCTTACGATAATTTAGGTTAAGAAGTGTGTAAGCTTAGGGAATGATGACCTTAGCAGTTAAGTCCCATAAGATTTCACACACATTTGAACATCTTGTTGTCAATAAATAATGAGAAGTGGCAAATTTATGTTCTTTCATCAAAATGAACTTTTGGAAAAAGTTAAGTAATTTTAAGTAACGATCAAGAAGAATGTAGCATGGTTATAACCTATTATTGAGAAAGAGCAAAATGTATATTGTGACAAAGGCCTAGAAACTGTTCTGGTAGGAGTAATGTGTATGTGTTTGTATATGCTTTACACATAATAAGACGATGACACCACTTAGAGTACCGCAAGACGATAACTATATGTCAATGTGAGAAATATTGTGTGCCCATGTGGAATGAAGAGTGGAGAGTCGTATGATATTTCGGTTGGAACATTGGAAACATACCATCAAGTAAACATTCCGAGCGAACATTGGGTTTGAATACTCACCCAGATCGGCACTTGTGTCCGAATTTCACGTCTGCAGCCTCACTCCAATAACTTCAAGTAAATGACGTTCGAATAGGATTCTACCAGGTTGTCCAGCTTCCTTTCCTCTCTCCCCCCTCCTTCTCTCTCTCTCTCTCTCTCTCTCTCTCTGTCTCTCTCTCTCTCTCTCTCAGACAGCGCGTAACTGCCAGTCTGCTACAAAACGTGTCTGCCGTACTCAGATGTCGCTAGTGGGCAGAACCGCCAGTAGTTCAGCAATTTGCATGTGGTCTTTTACGCTGTTCTTATATACACACAAAACGCTAAGCACGCTTCATGTCTTGCCAAGGGGTCTTCTTGGGGTCTGTGCCACACACGAACCCTATCGACAGCTCTTACCAACTGAAATCGGGACTCATATGACCATGTTACGATTTTCCGGTCGTCTAAGGTCCCACCGATTTGATCACGAGCCCAGGAGAGGCGCTGCAGGCGATATCGTGCTGTTAGCAAAGGTGCTCACGACGGTCGTCTACTGCCATAGCCAACTGAAGCCACATTTCGCCGCACTGTCCTGACGGGTATGTTCATCGTACGCCCCACATTTGCTTTTGCTGGTATTTCAAACAGTGTTGCTTGTCTGTTAGCACTGACAACTCTAAGCAGACTTCGCTGCTCTCGGTCGTTAAGCTAAGGCCGTCGACCACTGCGTTGTCCGTGATGAGATGTTACGCCTCATATGTGGTATTCTCGGCACACTCTTGACGCTGTGGATCGAGGAATATTGAATTCTCTAACGATTTCCGAAATGAATGTCCCATGCGTCTACCTGCAACTATCACTCTGCGTTCAAAGTCTGCTAATTCCCGTCGTGCGGCGATAATCACGTCGGAAATCTTTTCACATGAATCATCCGATTAACATAATTTCTCCGTCAATCTACTGCACTTTTATATCTTGTGTGAGCGGTACTACCGCCATCTGCGTATGTACACATCGCTAACCAATGACTTTTATCACCTCAGTGTATTTTGACGTCTCGTGTTTTTCAGCCGTGCCCATTCAGTGGGACCATTCCGCAGTTTGCCTAGAGATATTTAGGGAAATCACGGGAAACATAAATACGGATGGCCGGACACGGGTTTGAACCCTCGTCCTCCCGAATGCGAGTCCAGCGCGCTAACCACTGCGCCGCCTAGTGGCGCTAAAAGAAGTGGGCGACCGAAAATAAGGAAGTTTAAAAGGTACTGTCATAACAAAGACAAAATAAAATTTAATCAGTTTAACTTCTTAAGACAATCAGTTCTTGTACCAACAATGATCAGAGACAAAGATATTGTCAGGAGTGCCCCGGGGAAGTGTGATAGGACAGCTGTTGTTCTCTATATACGTAAATGATTGTGCGGACACCGTGGGGAGCAATATGCGGTTGTTTGCTGATGATTCTGTGGCGTACGGTAAGGTGTCGAAGCTGAGTGACTGCAGGAGGATACAAGATGACTTAGACAAAATTTCTAGTTGGTGTGATAAATGGCAGCTACCTCTAAATGTGGAAAAATCTAAATTAATTCGGGTGAGGAGCAATATCAAACTTGTAATGTTAGGATACGGTATTACTAGCGTCCTACCTGAAACAGTCATGTTTAAATATCTGTTCGTAACGTTGCAAAACGATGGGAAAGGTGGCAAGCATATGAGAGCTGTGCTAGGGAAGGCTAATGATCGACTTGGTTTATTGGGATAATTTAGGAAAGTCTGGTTCACTTGTAAAGGAGACCGCATATAGGACGCTTGTGCGACCTATTCTTGAGTACTGCTCGAGTGTTTGGGATCCGTACCAGGTCGGACTGAAGAAAGAGATCGAAGCAGTTCAGAGTTGGACTGCTAGATTTGTTACCGGTAGGTTCGAATGACACCTAAGTGTTACGGATGTGCTTTGGGAACTCAACTGTGAATCCCTGGGGGAAAGGCGATGTTCTTTTCAAGAGACACTATTGAGACAATTCAGGGAACGGGCATTTGAAGTTCACTGCCAGACGATTTTACTGGCGCCAACATACATTGCGCGTAAGAGCCACGAAGATAAGATACGAGAAATTAGAGCTCATACGGAGGCATATAGACAGTCCTTTTTTCCCTCGCTCTGTTTGCGAGTGGAACAGGATAGGAAATGACTAGTAGTGGTACAGGGTACCCTCCGCGACACAGCGTGTGGTGACTTGCGGATATCTATGTAGATGTAGGTCGTCTGCAGCTCGTGGTCTTGCGGTAGCGTTCTTGCTTCCCGCGCACGGGGTCCCGGGTTCGATTCCCGGCGGGGTTGTGGGATTTTCCCTGCGTCGAGATGACTGGGTGTTGTTGTGTTGTCTTCTTCATCATCATCATTCATCCCCATTACGGTCGGACGAAGGCAACGGCAAACCACCTCCGCAAGGACCTTGCCTAGTCGGCGGTGCGGGTCTTCCGCATCGTCCCCTACGCTCCTCGGAGTATGGGACATCATCATCATCATCAGATGTAGGGCCAGTTAAATTCAGCAACTTCAGAGCGCAGACACACACCGGAACGTTCACAGAAAATGAGCCTCTTGGCCTAATTTCAGTGAAAAACTACTTGCATCCAAACGGGACGCTCATCACGCACTGAAGTGCTGCTTCGTACTCTATCAGCAAACGTGGAAGCATCCGCAGAAGACGACTATTATGGCGAGTGGCTGATAACTCAGTGTGTTGTTTCTGATCGCCGATGTCAGGCTGCTCTATTAATAGGCCGTAACCGGCAACCGTTCAATATGGCTACCACGGTTACTCCATTGCACGGTGCACTACCTCGGCCTAGGAACGATACCACGCATCCAACTGCCACAACGCCACCGCAAGAGTCCCTTAGGTTCTTCCCTCACTACTCGTCCGGCATCACACAGAATAGACGGGACCTGGAGAACCTTTAGTCGGGCCGTCATGCTCCTTCATTTTGCAAGGTCGGGACTCTATCGCCTCCTAACGAGGCGGCAGGAGATTTTGTTATACGATATTCGCGTGCATAGCTTGTAATATTATGTGTGCCTCACTGCCTTTTTTTAACTAATTTGTGCCTGATTTTATTCTGAGAAGCTCAGTAATGTATGTAAATACCGTAAATGTAAAGGTGATTCAAAAAGTACTAGAAGTGAAGTGAAGCGCAGCTGTACAGCAAGAAACACTTTAGCGCGCAATCCTCGCAACGATAGTAGTTGTGAATCTTTGAGTATGGACTCTAAAAAAATTGATTTATTTAAAAAAAGAGGACTGTTAATCTGTATCTTGTGTAAAGAGGGCGTGTTGCTAGGCCGTCTCTCAGAACGTATAGTTGCATTTAATGAAAACTGATATTTTAGTGATAAAACCGAGTCAAGTACGTGTAAGAGTTGCCAAACATTTATGTATACAAATTTTATGGAAGTGAAGAATAGAAATATCTTGTTTTTGGAAAAGGAGGTGAACTTCATTCTCGTCGCCGTCTATCAATCGACAGAATTGTAAGTGTACAAAGTTCACTAAAATACAGGAAAAGAAATGCATTCTCTATAGTTTCCATTCAATAAGTAACAAGCTCTCATAATTTCTTAATTATAGTCATTGGATTATGTTCTTGTACAATAGTATGGTGCTGAACTCCACTGACCAATTTTGATGTAGCAGGACGTGTAGTTTGAAGGAAGTTTGTGTGCCAAGCAATCTCCTTTTCTCACTAAAAGCAGATTGCTATTTGATCTTATTTACTTACAACACTGATGCCTTAGGTATTAAAAGCTACGAAAACTTGGGCTCAAAGCTATTCGCAATACGGCCAAGTAACTAACAGAGTCGTATTTTAAACCTTAAAGAACAATATAACTTCCTCCAAATTATAATACGTCACCAACTGATGCAGAAGCTGATCATTCAAGCAGGCAGCAACCAAAATTCAGGCACCAGTTACGACTTAAAGTAAAAATCTCAATCAAAAATCATCTCTCTCTCTCTCTCCAAACACATATATAAATATTCATATTATTAAGATAAAAGTCATTTTATAAGTTCTGCTTCGTTGCTGGTTCTGCAAATAGTACTGATTATTACCGTGCATATCTCGTCTTTGTAGTATGGTGCAACTGGCAATTCTCCACTCGTATTTCTTAGTTCTGTTCCCAGGACTGTCGGTGCTGGCTGGAGACAAGCTGCAGCCGGATATCCAAGTTGCAAAGCCAGTAATCTAGGAACCGAGCTGCCATCCCAATGAGATCGACCGCGGAGCAGAGTACCGCCTTCGTGCACCCTGATCACGCCATTGGCCGTACTGTAAGGCAGACACAGTGTCCGGCTTCGCCGACCACACACGACCACTCCAGCGAAAACAGCCCGGAGCCATGGCAGAATATTACAAGGCGCCGGGCTGTGGGCGTTAAATTTCAGCCGCCGTCTCTGTCAGTACCTCTTAATCTCCGACGGCGCAAGGCAAACTCCTCATTTACAATTCCTATGGCCCTGACGGGGCAACTGTATTTCATTTTTCGCCAACGGCAATAGGCAGTTTGACTTTTAAATTACTTCGCACAGATACAATAAATTAGCATATCAGTTTCATGAATGAGGCGCATGGCGAATTATCGGTTCGGAAGATCTGAAAGGGCCATTTCCGTCATATGTGTTATATTCTGCTATCAGTGGTAGTAAGTAAGCGTTCGCTTTTCGTTCTGATAAGTTGATTCCCACTACTAAACCACTGGCAGAAGCACGGATCGAGAGAGAGAGGCGAATGTATGAATCTGTTAGCGGCAAGTCTACTAAGGATGTTCATTCGCCATACTGAAATGGATTCCCACGTTTCCGTGCGTAGGTATCTTCATTCAGCATGCAGTACAGTGTTGGTATGTTGTTAAAGGAGTAAGAGATTCAAACCCCGTGTCCACGCGTTGTCTACTGTTCTCGAATAACACCTAAAGAAACGCCGAGCGTTCGAGGTGTGACTCACGGTCGCCAGTTCTACATGCTCTCGTTCCACTAAACACTATGGAAAGGTGTAGTATTAATTCAAAGATAGCCGGCCAGAGTGGCCGAGCGGTTCTAGGCACTACAGTCTGGAACCGCGCGACCGCTACGGTCGCAGGTTCGAATCCTGCCTCGGGCGTGGATGTGTGTGATGTCCTTAGGTTAGTTAGGTTTAAGTAGTTCTAAGTTCTAGGGGACTCATGACCTGAGAAGTTAAGTCCCATAGTGCTCAGAGCCATTTGATTTTAATTCGAAGATATTGGTGCACGATCTGTTGACCAAGAACTCTACGCCAACAGCTCTGCTCGTCATTTGGCAGTCTACTCGCGAAAGCGTCTTTATCCACTAGGACTCGATCGAGCTAGCTGTTTTCCCATCTAGGATTACTTCAGCAGAGTTAGGTAGTGATCTTGTCCGTGTAGGCGGTTACAGCAAGGTAAAATTATACACACTCGTTATGAACAGCTTAAGGAACTATGAAGATTGTATTGCTTCAGATTCTGATACGAAGCATCGCCTAATTTCCCCGCGTGAGTAATATTAGGTAAGCCAGAAATATAGTGAGAGCAAAACAAATCGTAACTTCAAGAGTCAAGAGTTAGGTAGCGATCTTGATCTTGTCAGTGTAGGCGGTTACAGTAAGGTAAAATTATACACCCTAGCTATGGACAACTTAAGGAACTATGAAGATTGTATTGCTTCAGATTCTGATACGAAACATCGCCTAATTTTCCCGCGTGAGTAATGTTAGATAAGCCAGAAATACAGTGAGAGCAAAACAAATCGTAACTTCAAGAAGGAGTTGTGCGACATAAAGGAAGGTTGGTACGTGTGTTTCCACATGTGGAAGATAATGTCTATTCAGATTTCGCGCCAGTCGCATAAGAACGGGGCTAGTAGCGCCGTTACGAGGATGCAAATCAGGTTTACCTGAAATACAAGATGTAACGGGCGTGAATGTTAGTTTTCTTTGAAACTGGACGTTGTGAGATAATGTTAGTGAAGAACGCCCTTAAGGCGACAATGCCTCCTTTATCAAGACCTCACTGAGTCTGAACGAGGTCGTGTAATAGGGCTACGAGAAGCTGGATGCTGCTTCTGCGATACTGCAGAAGATCTGGCAGGAACGTAGCCGCTGTACACGATTGTTCGCACCGGAGTTCATGAGAATGTACTGTGTCATAAGAAGACAGTAGGAGTACTCTCGTGGTTCTACCACGCACCCTGATTGCAAATTTGTACGTCAGTCTGGTGATTCGACCTGTTGTGCTGCCATGCGTGAATAGTAAACCATAGGGTGTTTTCCAATGCCCACATAACGCTGTCATAACCCAACAAGCTCTACAGAGTGTCGACAAGTTCCCTTGGCCTGCTTGATCACCAGATTTGTCTACAAACGAGCACCTATGGGACATCATCGATAAAAACTCCAGCATAGGCCACAAACAGCATTAACCTTCCCTGCATAGACCGACCAAGTGTAACCGGCGTGGAATTCCATTCCACAAATTGACATCTGGCACCCTGACAAATGTTTGCATCCTCGCATTCAACTGACTGTTACAGCCGGTATTAACGTACCAGCGTTCTAAATTTGCAATTGCCTATCCCGCGCTTACATTAACCTGTGATCTTGCTACGTTAATCATTTAAATATGTTACCTAGACATTATGTTTTGGTGTTGCGATTTTTTCCTTGATTTTATTAAGTTTTGCATAGCGTGTTGTGTCCTGGATAATTGCAATAAAATTTTTTGTTGCCTTTTGTTCGTTTCATGTTCAACGAGCAAGTTTCTGACAAGGAGGCCCGTTAATGTGCTACCAACGCGGTGAGCATCAGTGTCGGTCACTATTGTATTGTACTGTACTGTTTTATTGATTCTCTTCACAATTTTTGTACCCAGTCACAAATTAATATGGGGCGAGACAGTGTTATGAGAAGATGATGTGAGAAAACATGAATTAATGTGGTGATTATAAATTGAATATGTCCTTCAAATATACAGGAGTTTACATAAAAAATCTGGATGCATATTATTATATACATGCAATTATACTTACTTTTTAATTCAAACTGTGATTAGACATCAAAAAAGGTATGAGTACATGCATGGATATTCTTAATAAGAACACAAAAAGTCAATAAGATGTTTACCATTCATCATGTGATCAAATTTACAACATCATTCTTTTTTGTACACAAGAAACACAGATATACACTACATCATTACACTCCGCTTATGAACTTACAAGAATTAATATAGCTCAAAAAGTGTACGGTTTTTGCAGTATGCTTATGACCATAGTTTGTAACTACAGCTTGTTGTGTAAAAGGCACAAATTTGATAATTAAAAGATATTTACAATTCATACGAGATCCTGAAAAAATGTATTGTCTGACATTCTACATTCTAGTAAATATTTATTTACGCTCTAAGAACATACATAGGAGATAGTTGTGCACAAATCCTGGAATTTTTCAGTCTGTTTTACTGTTCACACTTGAAGCAATTTATACAAATTTTTCACTATCGCTATTTATTACAATAATAGTGTACACAGGTTTAAGTCTGATGGATATTCAGCTTCACCACAATAACTCTTTTGCATTAGATAGGTATGAACAGTTGCTTTAAATGCTCATATATTTTTGATCATTCTGACGTCACTGGGAAATTCGTTGTACATTTTGTACATTGTGGTCCATCTTGTTTTAGTGTTGTATTTGAATATTGGACATATGTATCTTGATTTCTTTTTGTGTTATGTGAGTGTATTCTCTGGCTTATAGTCTCACCGACATGGTGCACTATTAAGGAAAACATTATTTAGTTTACGTAAATTTTATTAAAAGACGAGAAGGTTCCATCAGTTTATTTAAAAGACTAGAAGCAAGGTGCTGGTTTGAATGCAATACAAGTTTTAAAACTACTTGATTTGAAGAAGTCGCTTACAAAATAATTATGTGAATATTAAGAATAGCGATGGGGAGTACAGCCTCTCTGGCGCACGCATCAAAACGTATTCAGTTTTAGAAATCTCTCTGAAGGTGCTAAGAAAAAGGACAATCATAAGGCATGATTGAAATTGTTTTACACAGAGTGATCTTAAGAGACGTATCAGCCCACAGCACCATAAAACATTTATACGGAAATAATTCAGAGATACATAGTCAAATATCATCTGTGAATTATCGATATTAGCGATGATGCGATATTGTTTTTCAAAAAATGAGTATTTTCGAATTTAAACTTTAACAAAAATGATTTGAACAATATCCGATATCTTCTCTTTCGATAAAAAGATCTGCATCGCACTTAGAAGATTTAAGTAACAAATTTACAATCTGTGGATGCAATGAACTTAACTAAAAGCAGCTTAGTATTTGGTGAGACAAGTTATCAACTTAGCATGCACGGTCAATCAGTGATTGCAAGAATATACTTTGTCGTTATTGTGTAAAGACTAAAATACGACGATGATAAGAAATCATACCGATTCACATCTGTATAAAACTGAGACACGTTTTAGCCGACGGAGTGTTGCGGAAAATTGGAATCTGGAATTTAATACTGGATTTTCAATAGCTATTTCTCCCAGCTTAACTGGAGTTCTGCAATCGTTTGGTTGCAAGATACAGTATTGACGTCTCCAATAACATTTATTTTATAGTTCGTCTTGCCGCAATACATACATATTCTGTATATTGTTATCTATTTATATTTATACAGAATCATCGTTTGTGATGCACATTTGCATTATTAATCATTTCATTGACTGATATTGGCTAGCACCAAGTACTAACAATTTCATTAGTACTGTATGTCTGGGAGTTAATTAGAGTCAGCAGCGCACCTCATGCGCTTGAACGAATATTAGAGTCTGCAAAAACGGAGTCAACGAATCACAGCCCTACGATTAAATTTTGCGTGTCCCATTTACTATAAAAACTCATTCTTCACTTCAACATACAGGCAAAGAAGGTCTGCTTCCCACCAACTCACATGAAAAAATTAATCACATTTTCAGCATAGTAAATACTACAAAATGACATTACAAGCTCACGTAGCGTGTATGTAGACCGCGATTTGCTGACACAAACATTTGTTGTGTGATCCAATCTGGAGACGTTTCCACTTGAAAAAGGCGCTTCGTCCTGTGTACTCGTATGCTCCCGACGTGCCAGAGATATACGTTGACACTCATGAGGTGGTGCGTGGATGAGATGTTGTATGTCAATTACGCAGCTCAATTGGTGTTGGTTTCTGTATTAAGAAACAATTCGTGGCTCCCCCTCTTTAGTGCCGATAGTTACCATAAGATCCGGTCTCGGAAACTGACATACGGCCAGGAGAGCGGTGTGCTGACCACATGCCCCTCCATATCCGCATACAGTGACGCCTGTGGGCTGAGGATGAAACGGCGGCCGGTAGGTACAGTTTGGGCCTTCATGGCCTGTTCGGGAGCATAGTTAGCATAAGATGTGAATTATGCTTCCTAAAAGCAAATCAATAATCTGTTGTAGTTGGAACGTGATTTCCTCTTCTTCTTCTTCTTCTTCTTTCTTCATTCCTGGAAACTAGAGACCACTTCAATTCAACTATTGTAATAAAAAAAAGTCGTGTCCTGACTTAGCTTTGTTTGTTCCAGGTTATGGACCCGGTGATGCCCCTGCTCTATTTAGTAGTTTCTGTAGATGTTCTTGTACATGCTGTGTGCAAAGTGTTGTGTGTATCCGTTGTGCGACATGCTGCAGAGTTGATAATATAGGTGGGAATCAGTTGTGATTCATCATTACGAAGCAGATCTCGGTCCGCTGGATTCCGGAGGTTAAGGAATTTGCACGAGGAAGCACAATGCAACAACAGCTTCTAAAACCTTTAGCATAACATGAAACTTCTACCATCGCTGACACCATGCTACAGAATATGAGACCAGTGTGATAACATTCAGTCACGTAACTTGTTACTCGTCTGACCATCGAGATTTAGTATCCTGTAGTTTCCCAAATTAACTATTGGCTAATATCGGGATAGGCTTCTAAAAGGTTGCTCTCTACATTATTAGGTGGAAATTTCCAAATCGATCATATGTGAATTTAGTGACTGTGTGCTGTCCTTCGTGCCACTCCAAACAGTGTGGCAACAAGCCATAAATTCGAAATTCGCCCCTCCCTCCCCCCCCCCCCCACCCCCACCGAATTCGCCCTCTTACGCGGGTGGTTCAATAACCAATGCAATACGTTTTTTCTCGGTCGGTTTCGGTTGAAAAAGTGCGGAATTTACTGTGGGGCAACGTGAAACACTCCCGCTTCAGCCCCCATGGTCTCATGAAATTCCGATAGGTGGTGGCGCTATACATAGGCCTACCCTCCAAAATGACATCTGCAAAGGAGGTGCGTTCCACGCATAGAGCCGGCACTGAGTTTCTTTCGACGGAAAACCAGAGCATCGCAGGTATTCATAGGCGCTTGCAGAATGTTTAAGGAGACCTGCCCGTGAACAAAAGCAAGATGTGTCGTTGGGCGAGGCGTCTGTCATCATCGCTACAAGGTCGCGCAAACCTGTCCCATCACCCGCGTACCGGCTGGCCGCACACAGCTGTGACTCCTGCATGTTAGAAGGGGCAGACGCTCTCATTCGAGGTGATCGATGGCTCACAATCAAATACCTCATTGTTCAACTGGACATTTCTGTTGGTAGTGCGCTGTGTTCCTTGCCGCCTAACAAGAGACCATAAAGAGCAACAAGGACCGTCTGTGCGGAATTGCTTTCGCGTTACTAGGCAGAATCGGCACAGGCGATGAGACATGGGTTCATCACTTAGAACCGGAAACAAAACAGCAGCCCATGGAGTGGCGCCATTCCACCTCTTTCCGGAAGAAAAAATTTAAAGCCATACCCTCAGCGTGAATAGTCATGGCGACAGTCTTCTGGGACACTGAAGAGGTTACTCAGATGTCCTCCCTGATGGTGCAACGAACAACTCTGAACTTTACCGAGTTACCCTCACGAAACTGAAGAAACGATTTCAGTGGATTCGTCACCACAAAAATGCAAAACCTTCTCCTTCTCTATGGCAAAGAAAGGTTTCAAACAAGTCTGCGTACCAAAGATGAGCTCAGAAGACTTCATTGGGCTATTCTTCCTTATCGACCCTACAGGATGGATCTCGCAACTTCCATATTCCGTGTGTGTGGCCCAATGAAGGATGCCCTAGGTGGGGATAAGTACGTGGACGATGGGGAGGTTACTGATGCAGCAAGACGTTGACTCCGAAGTCCACCAGTAGTGTGGTATATAAAGGCTCCTTTGGAAAAAATTAAATTTGTTTACTACTACTACTACCACTAGGCTAATTACTGTTTAGCTCTACAGGACCTTTATACTGAAATGTTTCCCACACCACTTTGTATTGTCTTTCTATGTGTGTGAGTAACTGTATGTTCACTGTTGTGGGTAAATACATACAGCGTACACAGGACGATGTGTGAAACTGATAGCGATTACACGTTTCCGCTGTTGTAGAATTCTGCTCCAGTGCTGCAGATACCGTGTTGAGCTGAAAGTGGTAACCAAAGTACGGAGAAATATTCTTCGGGGCTCTGTTGCATAGCAATCAGATTGCTTTCAGTTCTGAGAAATGTCCAGGTACAATTGTGGATTTGAATTATCCATGAAGTGACTTCTTTTCCGAAGAAAGCATCGAACTATTTCACTAGAACTGAACGCTCCCGTCGGAACTGTTCTCAAGCTGGTATTTATTATTAAATCACAATAGAAGTATACCCTGGTTGTAGAATAACACGTACCTTCTTGAAATGAACAATATTGTATTGTTCTATTAACTGATTTCCTCCCATATACACATATATTTTACAATGTGAATCAAAATCTCGCAATGGCGTCGATTGTTAAATCACAAGAATGGCTCTCCTCTTGTAAAATTACTCTTAACAAGAACAAAATCTCTATATCCTAAGAATAATTATGTGAGCGCTGACCGCCACATAGTAATAAACAATATCTTTGTCTCTCTCTCTCTCTCTCTCGCACTGTCACAGCAAGTTACGCTGCATGATACATCATAGGTATCATGCGAGCTTACAGGCCATCCCAGTAAGGGATCATGTTGAAAATTAGCCAAAAGAATGGGAAATAATATGGTGTATTTGAATCCACAATAAAACCAATGTGCTTTTAGAAAAAAAAAGTTTTCCATTATTTATTGGACGCCCCTTCCAGAAGTAGCAGACACCAACTAAACACAGGAAATTGTGTGCCTTTCTGTGATTGATGAGTACACGATTAAACAATTGGAGACTCGCTCACAGCCATCGGAAGAGACGGCAGAGACCGATGGCCGGCGCTTGACCTGGTGCAGGGGAGCCGGCGTGGAGTACAGCTGGAGGTAATTTTGTTGTCCCGGCTCGCCGTAAGTTATGCGTCCGCTCTAACAAAACGTCTAATTTGAGCTCGATACGGATGAGCGGCAATCGGATCACGCACGTGCCCCGAGACCAGCACGGCAGACCCGCCGCTGGGGATTAAAGCTCGCGTTTACTGTCTCCTGCCTCGCCGTTATTAATAACGCGATTACCGGACGACCTCCGGCCGGCTAACGACTCGAGACAGTTACCGCTAGGAGCCAAACAACAGCCGCTATCTTGCCATTAATTCGCCCCCAGGAAAAAAAGAAAACTCGTTTCCGGAAATACGTCAGGCTCTGGTTGTCTCGCTGTGTAAATAGAGAGGACCGTTTCGTAGTATACTTTCTCAAACACCTGAGACACAATATTTAGGGCTGCAAAGCTGCTACTGGACTCGTATTTAGGACTACGGTGGTTCAAATCCCCTTCCGGCTGTCCGGATTATATTTTCCATGGTTTCGCTAAAGTTCCGCGTTCTAACCTGTCGACCGCCGTTGTCCTCTGCAAATGGCGCCATCGGATGCGATATGGAGGGGCATGTGGTCATCACGCCGTTCTCCCCGGAGTTGTCCGGTTGCTTGACCTTGGAACCGCCACTGATCGATAGAGTGGTTCCTTAGTTGGCCTCACTAAGCTAAGTGCATCCCGTACCAGTCCTCTCACCAACGAAAAAGCCTTGGTAATACCGAGAATTAAACCCAGATATCCCTTATAGCAGTGAGCCGCTCTGCACACTCATCTGCGGAGGCAGACAAATACACTAAATGATCGAAAGTATCCGGACACCTGGCTGAAAATGACTTAGAAGTTCGCGGTGCGCTCCATCGGTAATGCTGGAATTCAATATGGTGTTGGCCTACCCTTAGCCTTGATGACTTCCACTCTCGCAGGCATACGTTCAGTCAGGTGCTGGAAGGTTTCTTGAGGAATGGCAGCCCATTCTTCACGGTGTGCTGCACTGAGGAGAGGTGTCGATGTCGGTCGGTGAGGCCCGGCACGAAGTCGGAGTTCCAAAACATCCCAAAGGTGTTCTATAGGATTCAGGTCAGCACTCTGCGCAGGCCAGTCCATTACAGGGATGTTATCGTCGCGTAACCACTCCGCCACAGGCCGTGCATTCTGAACAGGTGCTCGATCCTGCTGAAAGATGCAATCGTCACCCCCGAATTGCTCTTCAACAGTTGGAAGCAAAAAGATGGTTAAAACATCAATGTAGGCCTGTGCTGTGATAGTGCCACGCAAAACAAGCCCCCTCCGAATTTTACTGTGGGCACTACACACGCTGGCAGATGACGTTCACCGGGCATTCGCCGTACCCACATCCTGTCATCGGATCGCCACATTGTATACCGTCATTCGTCACTCCACACAATGTTTTCCACCGGTCAATCGTCCAATGTTTACGCTCCTTACACCAAGCGAGGCTTAGTTTGGCATTTAACGGTGTGATGTGTGACTTACGAGCAGCCGCTCGACCATGAAATCCAAATTTTCTCACCGCCTGTCTACTGTCACAGTACTTGCAGTGGATCCCGATGCAGTTAGGAATTCCTCTGTGATGGTCTGGATAGATGTCTATCTATTACATGTTAAGACCCTCTTCAACTGTCGGCGATCTCTGTCAGTCAACAGACGAAGTCGGCCTGTACCCTTTTGAACCGTACGTGTCCCTTCACGTTTCCACTTCACTATCACATCGGAAACAGTGGACCTAGGGATATTCAGGTGTGTGGAAATCTGGGATACAGACGTATGACACAAGTGTCCCCCAATCACCTGACCACGTTCGAAGTCCGTGAGTTCCGCGGAGCGCCCCATCCTGCCCTCTCACGATGTCTAATTACTACTGAGACAGCTGATACGGAGTACCTGCCAGTAGGTGACAGCACAATGCACCTAATGCGAAAAACGTATGTTTTTGGTGGTGTCCGGATACTTTTGATCACATAGTGTAGTTTAAGCAAACGCCCGTATTTCCTTTAAAACGCATGCCTATTTTCTTTTTCATACTGCCACACTAGGAGCTTGCGCGCCGTCAAGCTCGCTCTCTTCCTCCTTGAGCTCCATAGCGCTGTTGACATCGGCGCTCAGGATGATGCAGCGTTACTTGACTTCAGGAAGGATTTTAAAACGTCTCGCAGTGCCGTTCAGCGAAAAACTACGATCTTATCGAGTATCGGATCGGATTTACGAGTGGGTTCAAGTGTTCTTATCAAACAGAACTCAACACGTCTCTCTTAACGGAACAAAATCGCCAGATATGAAGGTAATTCTCGGAGTACCACAAGAAAAAGTGACAGGACAATTGTTGTTTACATTGTATGTATGAGACGGTTGGTTATAACGAAGTATCAACGCCACAAAACAGTATCGATTTGGTGAATCACCTGCAGAGGATTGATCAATGGCCGGCCGCTGTGACCGAGCGGTTCTAGACCCTTCAGTTCGGCACCGCGCTGCTGCTACGGTCGCAGGTTCGAATCCTGCCTCGGGCATGGATGTGTGTGATTTCCTTAGGTTAGTTAGGTTTACGTAGTCCTAAGTCTAGGGGACTGATGACCTCAGATGTTAAGTCCCATAGTGGTTAGAGCCACTTGAACCATTTGATTGATCAATGGTGCAGGCTCTGGAAGTTGAAAAATGGTTCAAATGGCTCTGAGCACTATGGGAGTTAACTCCGCTTGGCCACTTCGGCCGGCTCTGGAAGTTGAACCTGGACGCAAATAAAAGTAGCGTATTGCGCATACATAGGAAAAGAAAGCCGCTGCTGTACAACTACACTACTGATGAGAAACTGCTCGAAACAGTATCTACCGTAAAATATCTAGGAGTAATTATCCAAACGACCTTAAGTGGAATGAGCACATAAAACAAATAGTAGGAAAAGCAGATGCTAGACTGAGATTCATAGGAAGAATCTCAAGCAAACATAACTCATCCACAAAGAAAGTGGCTTAAAAGGTGTTTTTCGACCGATTTTGAGTAATGTTCATCAATGTGGGAACCTTAACAGGTAGGGCCGATACAAGAAATAGATAAAGTCCAACGAAGAGCGGCGCGTTTCGTCACGAAATACTTTAGTAGTGAAAACGTTACTGAGATGCTGAACAAACCCCATTGGCAGACGTTACAAGAGAGGCGTTGTGCATCACGGAGAGGTTTACTATTGAAACTCTGGAAGAGCAATTTCTGGGATGAGTTGGACAGCATATTACTCCTCTCCCATATACATCTCGCGTAATGATCACGACGAGAAAATTCGAGAAATTAGAGCCAATACAAAGACTTTTATACAGTCATTTTTTCCACGCGCCATAGTCAACTGGAGGGTAGGAAGGGATCAGTTAGTGGTACCACAAGTACCCTACGCCACATACTATGAGGTGGCTTGCGGAATACATCTAAACGTAGATGTAGATAAAGTTACCTCGTAGCCGACGAGAAACTGATCTCTCGTCTTCCTTCCTGTGCACGAGTGCCTACACATCCACATTTCTGAATTTTATAATGGGCAGTTTTCTCTCATCGATACCATTCTACCAGTTAAAGAGTAAAAAAACCCTTGGTTAGGTGTATATGACGACATAATACATTTGAACCATCCTCTGGTCCTTGAATTATCTGTACATTTTTAGTACAATATTGATGAAGCCTAAAGCCTCCAAACATCCTACAAAACACCATGTGTTTGATACGAGTATTTGCATCAAGAACATCAATGAATCAAATTTACAGACGTTTTGTCTCGTAATGAATCAGTGAAGTTAATCGAGAAAATTGTAGAACTTTCTCAATTTCACAGTCGTTTTGGAGAGATTTCGTAGGATATACGTTTGCCTACGTCCACTGGTGGCGATTTTCTTATGAAGCGTAAATATCGGGAAAACTTATATCTAGAATAAGGGTAGAACTCAAGTTCATGTGTCAATGTGGAAACATGTCCAACACTGAGGATGGCTATTCTTTTGCCCGGAAGTCATTCGTCACAAGAGTCTGAAGGTGACGCCATATGGAGACGTACAAACTACTTAATATTAGCCTATAGTGCAGTTGAAGAATCTTCCTTGCAGATTTAAACTGTTGCACATAAACACAGTATCCCTTCTAGCAACAGTGTTAGTCCCCCGAGATATGCAAGAGAACTTCTACGAAGTTTGAAAGGCCGGAGACAGTTACTGACAGAAGCGCAATAGTGAGCGCAGGCCGTGAGTCTTGGTGTCTTATAGGAATCTGAACAATGCGACAAATTACAGAAGTGAATGAAAATTCTTCTGAAATGACTTGATCTTGAGGATTCTGGTTGTTGCTCTTTCCAGGAGAAACAAAAACTCCTACGAAACATTACACGACGTTTGTCAATTCTGTTATGCATTAAGTTGTTTGGAGGCACGTGAAAATAACATGAACAATAAAAAAAATATGTACTCAACATATCTTTGCAATTCTTCTTAAAACCAACATTAGCTACACATATGAATCACATTTTTAAATGTTATGTCTATTGGACATAGTGTGGCCGAGCGGTTCTAGGGGCTTCAGTCTGGAACCGCGCGACCGCTACGGTCGCAGGTTCGAATCCTGCCTCGGGCATGGATGTGTCTGATGTCCTTAGGTTACTTAGGTTTAAGTAGTTCTAAGTTCTAGGGGACTGATGACCTCAGATGTTAAGTCCCATAGTGCTCAGAGCCATTTTCTGAGTATCGTTCGCTCCTTTGAGGAATAAGGAGGACAACACGTCTAGTGTGACACAAAAGAAACATCATTCGTTTTAGAACAAGGTGCAGTTGTTTTCGTCTATAATACACCTCAGAATCTGTTTTTCACTCTATTTTTGGCCTTTGAAACAACATCAATAGTCGTGCACATTCAGCGGCAGTCTACCTCAATATAACATACTTTGTACTGCAGCCACTCTGTGGTTTATCGTTTAAACTGCACACAGTGTCTACCTTATTATGCCTTACTCTACCTTTATAGTGCATCTTCTGTCTATTTCGCAGCTCAAAGTGTGAATGGTGCCTCAACTACATGTAACTTCGTCGCATATCACATCCTCTCATGGTCGCCAAATATTACATACTTCACCAGGTTCCATCTCCATTCTCAATTTATACAAACCAAACATCTCTTTTAGTAACGGCTTAATTTGAAATTTTCATACAGAGATTATATCATATGAATTGTAACAGCAAGACCGAAATAACACAACACCCTTTTTCTTAAAAATAAATACACTGTTTTACACTGTAAAGCCTAAGGAAATGGTGCACCTGCCTATCATCATGTAGGGCCCCCGCGAGCACGCAGCAGTGCCGCAACAAGATGTGGCATGGACTCGACTAATGTCTGAAGTTGTGCTGGAGGGAACTGACACCATGAACCCTGCAGGGCTGTCTACATATCCGTAAGAGTACGAGGGGGTGGAGATCACTTCTGAACAGCACGTGGCAAGGCATCGCAGATACGCTTAATAATGTTCAAGCCCGGGGAGTTTGGTGGCCAGTGGAAGTGTCTGAACTCATAAAGAGTGTTCCTGGAGCCATTCTGTAGCAAATCTGGACATGTGAGGTGTCGCATTGTCCTGGTGGAATTGCACAAGTCCATCGAAATGCACAATGTACGTGAATGGATGCAAGTGGTCAGACAGGATGCTTACGTGCATGTCATCTGTCAGAGTCGTATCCCAAACCACTCCAACCGCACACGTCCCACATCATTACAGAGCCCCAACCAACTTCAACAGTCCCCTGAAATGCAGGGTCTATGGATTTGTGAGGTTGTCTCCATACCCGTACACGTCCATCACCTCTATACAATTTGGAACGAGCTCGTCCGTCCAGTCATCAACAGTCCATTCTCGGTGCTGACGGCCCCAGGCGACGCGTAAAGCTTTGTATCGTGTAGTCATCAAGGGTACAGTAGTGGGCCTTCGGAAACCCATATCGATGATGTTTCGTTGAAAGTTTCGCACGCTGACACTTGTTGATGGTCCAGCATTGAAATTGCAGCAATTTGCGGAAGGGCTGCACTTCTGTCACGTCGACCTATTCTCTTCAGTCATTGCTGGTCCCGTTCTTGCTGGATTTTTTCTTGCTGCAGCGACGTCGAAGATCTGATGTTCAACCGGATTCCTGATATTCACGGTACACTCGTGAAATGGTCGTACGGGAAAATTCTCTCTTCTTCGCTGCCTCAGAGGTGCTGTGTCCCATCGCTCGTGCACCGACTATAACACCGCTTTCAAACGCACTTAAATCTTGATAACCTGGCATTGTAGCAGCAGTAACCGATCTAACAACTGCACCAGACACTTGTTGTCTTGTGTAGGCGTTGCGGGCCGCAGCGGCGTATTCAGCCTGTTTATATATGTCTGTATTTGAATACGCATGCCTGTACTATCTGCTTTTGCACCTCAGTGTAAGGCTTAATTCTCTGGTCTCTAAATATTCTGGAAAAAAGTAAAATAACACCTTCATTTCCATTCACAAGTAGAACGGAAGTGAGTAGCTTGTATGAATTTATTTACTATCCTGCGAATTTATGGTCTCTGAAGAGACTTGGCGGCGCAGATAACAGTTCAGTCGAGCAAATAATTGATAGCGAACTTGAAAAACAGCTTGGCAAAAAATCTAGGACATTAAGAATACGACACCACATTGATTTCTTTACGTCGAGACATGGATGGGGAGGAGGATACCACACTTCCCTGATAAATGATGGCAGTACTAGCAGTAAAACTAGCTTCCAAACGTTGAGAGACCTCCGTAGTCAATAAGGACTAGGATCATCTGAGATTTTTCTGACGTTCCGAACAGCGACGGCACTTCCTGCGTTGGCAGTATTACGGCTCGGACACACGCCACTCAATAAATTATTTTATTGGTATAGAACAAAGCTACATCCGTTCCTGAAGTTCATTTTTTGTGAGGAAGTAAAACATTTTCTGAAGCTATTTGTTTATGAGGAAGTAAAATCTTTTCCGAAAAATTAAGACCCTAATTTTCGTATTCGTAAGTTTTGTCGCTGTGTCGTATTTCTAGCACGTTCTTTGGAATCTAAGCATCTTGAGTGGTAGTGTGGTATTGTCTCCCGGAAGACCCATACTTGAAAAAAAATACCATGTTTAAATATAATTTTCCAATATATGTAACATGTTGGTGCAATTAAGATGTGAAGTTATTTCTTTACAGGAGAGGATGGAACCTGACGTGTGGAGATGTTCGTTTCTGTCGGTAGCACCAAGGGAGGCGCCAAACTAAATGGTCACAAATAACGTCTTATGGCTTCACTCCAGAAGACAATGAGATAGTCCTCAACAGTTTTAACTGTCAACCGTGAATTGGCCCACAGTCCCGGGATCAATCTCCCGTTGTCAGCAAAATGCTTGCAGTACTAGAGTCGACTACAAACAGTATGCCGCTACCGTAGTATAGCGACCACTCTAATATTCACGTACATGAATGTGAAGATAACACTAAAATGTAGCTACACAATTAGTTTATGTGAAAGTTCAAGCTTTTGAGGATCGTAGGCTTTGGTTTGAATGTAAAAGTTGAAATCGGTCTCCCAGTTTAATGAGGTGGGAATTCTTAAACAATGTTCTTCTGCAACTGCTAAGTCTTTAGGTCGTTCCTTTAACCTTCGTGGTTGTGTTGGTACCGGCGTCACGTCATCTCATGCCCTGTTTTATTTTAGTTCTTACTGTGAAGACGAGAATATTGTCTGTCTAGTCTATGTGGCGTTGAGCTGGCCTTGCTGTGACGTTCTACACTACTGGCCATTAAAATTGCTACACCAAGAAGAAATGCAGATGATAAACGGGTATTCATTGGACAAATATATTTTACTAGAACTGACATGCGATTACATTTTCACGCAATTGGGGTGCATAGATCCTGAGAAATCAGTACCCAGAACAACCCCCTCTGGCTGTAATAACGGCCTTGATACGCCTGCGCATTCAGTCAAACAGAGCTTGGAGGGCGTGTACAGGTACAACTGCCCATGCAGCTTCAACACGATACCACGAGTTCATCAAGAGTAGTGACTGGCGTATTGTGACGAGCCAGTTGCTCGGCCACTATTGACCAGACGTTTTCAGTTGGTGAGAGATGTGGAGACTGTGCTGGCCAGGGCATCAGTCCAACATTTTCTGTACCCAGAAAGGTCTGTACAGGACCTGCAACATGCGGTCGTGCATTATCCTGCTGAAGTGTAGGGTTTCGCAGGGATCGAATGAAGGGTAGAGCCACGGGTCGTAACACATCTGAAATGTAACGTCCACTGTTCAAAGTGCCGTCAATGCGAACAAGAGGTGACCGAGACGTGTAACCAATGGCACACCATACCACTACGCCGGGTGATACGCCAGTATGCCGATGACGAATACACGCTTCCAATGTGCGTTCACCGCGATGTCGCCAAACACGGATGCGACCATCATGATGCTGTAAACAGAGCCTGGATTCATCCGAAAAAAATGACGTTTTGCCATTCGTGCACCCAAGTTCGTCATTGAGTACACCATCGCAGGTGCTCCTGTCTGTGATGGAGCGTCAAGGGTAACCGCAGTCATGGTCTCCGAGCTGATAGTCCATACTACTGCAAACGTCGTCGAACTGTTCGTGCAGATGGTTGTTGTCTTGCAAACGTCCCCATCTGTTGACTCAGGGATCGAGACGTGGCTGCACGATCCGTTACAGACATGCGGATAAGATGTCATCTCGTCTGCTAGTGTTACGAGGCCGTTGGGATCCAGCACGGCGTTCCGTATTGCCATCCTGAACCGACCGGTTCCATATTCTGCTAACAGTCATGGGACCTCGACCAATGCGAGCAGCAATGTAGCGATACGATAAACCGCAATCACGATAGGCTACAATCCGACCTTTATCAAAGTCGGATACGGCATGGTACGCATTTTTCCTCCTTACACGAGACATCACAACAACGTTTCACCAGGCAACGCCGATCAACTGCTGTTTGTGTATGAGAAATCGGTTGGAAACTTTCCTCATGTCAGCACGTTGTAGGTGTCGCCACCGGCGCCAACCTTGTGTAAATGCTCTGAAAAACTAATCATATGCATATCACAGCATCTTCTTCCTGTCGATTAAATTTAGCGTCTGTAGCACGTCATCTTCGTGGTGTAGCAATTTTAATGGCCAGTAGTGTTTATACCTCGTAGACGTCGCCCAGCGGTTGTTGGAAACTTTCTTGGAGGAAGGACAGTCCGTCTACGTGGTGAAGATACAAAGTAGAGAAATCTCTTGGTAAACCTGTAGCCAACTCCAGATATCGCTTTGGCGGCAGATGGAGGGGTCAATATGTGAGCCGTCCGCGTTGTTATTGACTGTTCCTGTGTTCTGCAGGACTGGCTGCAGCAGCGCGCTGTGCAGAACGACGAAAAATGTCCTATGGGAGGATTGACGTCATACTGTGCTGAGTGTGGATATGGCGCTGTCGTTTGCTCCTACTTCGCCGTCTTTATGGTGCAAATTTGGTTAAAATAGGAGCTCATCAAACCGAAAATTCGGTATATAATCTGATAGGGACCCCACCGGGCTCCGGAACTTCGTCCAATTTCAATTATTCCAGTTGTTTCTCAACACCACTGACGCTAATACCTATGTCTTCCGTCTTGCAGTGGAACGAGTATTAAATTGGGGCAACACTCTTGAATTATCCTTTGTAAAGGAACATTTGAAAATGCAGTTAATCGTTTCTGCTTTTGCTTTCTTCCCTTCCGTTTTAGTTCCTGTCTCGGCCATGAGGGTCTGAATACTAATTTTGGTAGCGCTTCTCGGTTTAGTGAGAGACCTTTCAATAATATTCTGCTATCGTGTTCACTGAATGCTTCACATATTGTCCTCTAGACAACCAAATGCCTTTCTCCTTCCTGTCTATAGCCCTATGCAGTGACCTCTTTCTGTTTCTTTGCAGTGCCGGTATAATTCGGAGGGTACCTTCCATCACGAACTGTTCTACGAGGTACACATCTGTCAAGTGGATGGACAGCTGTTCTTTTAGACTTGAGCTACAGTTCTACATGGTCTTGTCCAGAGTTAAATGTTTGAAATCTTCTTTGAGATATGACTCTACTGCTTCTTCATGTACTTCGCTAAATAGTAATCCTTCTAATTGTTTCAGCTGCCCTTGGTACTGTGGTAACAATCGTTGCTACAGCTTCCTCATGGTCACTGACACCAGTTTCGGCGTGGACATCCTCAAAGAGGTCAGATCTTCTTGTTGGCATTAGAGCCAATACATTGCAAGCATTAGTAACTTCCGAACTATCTTTATAGGTATTTTTCATATAAGAGATTTAGTTATGTTTCACAGGACATCTTGTCTCTCTGAAGTCATTTAGTGATAAAAATGTGATTGGAGGCTTCTACATATTAGCAAAGTGAGATCTTCTGTAATGCTTTCCATTACATCTAGTGATGAATCCGATCCTCGACAGAAGTATCCAATTACAAGTTTATATCCATCCTTAGTACTGAGTTTTACGAAACCATCTCATATGCAACATCATCATCTTTCGCTGTGGGCGTGTGTTTCCTGTCTATTGTGACAAATACATCATCTGTATTTCCCATTAGTCTATCCTCTTGATATACACGTAAATTTCACTCATATTTACTTTACATTTCCATCAATTTCAGGTTTAAACTAACTTTCTCTATCTCGTATAATGTGGGGCACCAGTGAACTCGTCGTCGACGGAACTGGTTGATGTGTGGATAAGGGGTATCCAGTGATGTAAGAAGTCATGTGCAAGCGGTACTTGTTGTCGTAAGTTACTTCCAAAAACGGATACTGCGATACTAGCAGTGACGTGGTGAACAAGCGTTAGGTAACGTAAAAAACATTACAATTATAACGTCCTATCCTTCGCCATATTTTGAAACGTAAATCAGACTGTCAGTGTTGATTACAAGAATTTACTGCTTCAGGATGAGAAATATTTCGACTTATAATGATGCTCAGTCATAGATCAATAAGAGAAACTTTTATCGGAAAGGGTCATAAAAAAGCTCTACAGCTGTAGTGAAGACCACAAATCAAAGTGTTGTTATGTTCATTCCTGGTCTGATGCAGTTCTCCATGCAACTGTATTCTCTGTAAGCCCCTTTAGCTCTGCATAACCAACGCAACCCACATCCATATGAAACTGCTAAATGTATTCAAACGTTGATCTCCCTCTACAGTTTTTAACCACCCCCCCCCCCTCACCACACACACACTTCCTTCCGTTACCAAACCACCTGAGGATGTGTCCTATCAACCGATCCCTCCTGTCAGTCACGTTCTGCCATAAATTTCTTATTTGCACAGTTATATCAAGTATCTTCTCATTCGTTATTCCATCCACCCATATAATCTACAGCATTCTTCCATAACACATAGCAACACATTTCAAAAGCTTATATCCTCTTCTTGTCTGAACTGCTAAACGTGCACGTTTCATTGCCGTAGAAAGCTATATTCCAGACAAACACCTTCCAAAAAGACTTCCTAACACTTAAAATGTTATTACATACTAATATATGCTTTATTTTCATAAATGCTTTTGTTAATATTACCAGTCGTCATTTTATATCCTCTTTACTTTGGGCCAAATAGCAGAACTCATTTACTGCTATCAGTTTACCGTTTGCTAATCTAATTTCCTCATCGTATCCTGCTTTATTTGATCATATACCATTACCGCTGTTTTACTTTTTTGGATTTTCATATTGCAATCTCTTTTCAGGGCACTATCCTTTTCCTTCAACTGTCTTCCAAATCCTTTCTCATCCTTGATAAAACTATAATGTCATCGTAAAACAGCAAAGGTTTTCTTTCTTCTCCATGAACTTCAATTGATTTTTCAAATTTGTCCTTTATTGATTACTCAATATACAGATTGAATGATATCGGGGATAGGCTACTCCCTGTCTCACTCACTTCTCAACCACTGCTTTCCTTTCATGACCTTCGACCCTTGTAACCATAGGCTGCTTTATGTACAAGCTGTAAACAACTTTTCGCTCCTTGTATTTTATCCCTACTACCTTCAAAATTTAAAAGCATGTAGTCCAGTCAACATTATTAAAATTCTGTTCCTAAATCTACAAATACTATAACTGTAAGTTCGCCTTCCTGCAGTCTACCTTCTAGGATAACTCGTAGAGTCAGTATTGCCCCGCGTGTTCCCACATTTTTTTTGGAACCAAAGCTGATCTTGCCTGAAGGCGGCTTCTACCAATTTTTCCGTTCTTCTGTAAATAATTCGTGTAAATATTATGCAACCTTGATTTCCTCAGCTGCTTGTTGGGCAGTATTCACACGTGTTAGAATCTGCCTTCTATGGTACTGAAATTTTTGTTTTCTCCTTGAATTCTGAGGGTTTTTCGCTCGTCTGACGTATCTTGGATACCAGGAGGAATAGTTTTGTCCCTGCTGGATCTCCTGACGATCTGCATAATTCTCACGAACTGTTGCCTATACCATTGTTTCCACTTAAGATTTCTAATGCTCGATCGGATTCATTTCCCAGTATCATATCTCCCACCTTATCTTCACATATTTTCTCTTCTCTTTCTATGACATTATCCTCAAGTTTGTTCCCCTTATATAGAGATTCTATGTATTCCTCACACATTTCAGCTACTCTTTCTTTGCTTCGAACTGGCTTTCCATCTAAACTTTTGATGTTCATACACTTGCTTCACTTTCTTCCAGGTGCCTCTGTAATTTTCCTATAGGCAGCATCCAGCTTTCCCTTAGTTGTGCATTCTTCTACAGCCGTGCATTTGTTCTCTAGCTGTTCCTGATTAGCCAATTTACACTTAATTTCATTTTTTAGACATCTGTATTCCACTTAACTTTCTTCATTTGCTGCAGTTTTATATTTTTTTCCTTTCGTCGGTTAAATTCAATATGTTCCTCCAAAGGAGACCCCATATAGGACGTAAGTGGAACCTATTCTTGAGTACTGCTCGAGTATTTAGGATCCGTACCAGGTCGATTAAAGGAAGACATCGAAGCAATTCAGAGGGGGGCTGCAAGATTTGTTACTGGTAGGTTCGAACACGCAAATGTTACGGAGACGCTTTGGGAACTCAAATGGGGACCCTGGAGGCATTTGAAGCTGACTACAGAACGAATCTGCTCCCTCCGATATATTCTGGTGTCCAAAATTAAACCAACAAATTGCTACATACGCGTGCTGTGTATAATTCACAATACAATCCTACAGACTGTCAACTAGATGTCCGCACGATCATGTCCCGCACGGAAGATGACATTCCGGCAATGTACAACCATGTTAATGATTACGTCAGGGTACCTAGGAAACGAGGTAGTGTTTGCCGGGTAGCCCCAAATCCATAATCGCTGTGAACACAGTCACAGACGGTGCAGTATGGCACAGAAAAGATCGCTACCAGAGTCTGCTGTGGAGGGCCAGAGAAAGAAAGTAAGCAGGACAGTCGCAAATTGATATGGCACGATGGTTTAGTGTGAATCGTTCTGTTGTTTCTCGGATGCGACGACAGTGTATAGGGACCGAAACTGTATCCCGAAGACCAGGGTAGGACCGATCACGTGTGACTTCATAAGACAGGACAGTTATTTAGCTGTAAGAGCGCGTCAGTACCGCCTTAGTGCTGCACGGCAACTGGCATGTAAGCTCGCAGCATCCTCTGGACTTGTATCGAGGCAAATGATGTGCAGAAGGCTTCGGCAGAGTGATCTGTATTGTCGGAGACCTGCTGTACGTGTATCTCTGACGTGTCTTCACAGAAGTGAACGTCTAGAGTGGAGCCATCAACATGCCACCTGGGCGGTCGAACACTGGGTCAATTTTGTTTTCACAGATGAGTCCTGATTTAGTTTGGAGAGTGATTCTCGGTGGATTCGCATCTGGATGGAACGTGGAACATGATTTCGGGACGCAAATATTATGCAGAGAGACCGATATCGAGGAGGATCCCTAACGGTATGGGCAAGGATTATGTTGACCATAGGAGTGAAACGGCAAGGTTTAATTACTGTAAGGTTTCGTGACGAGATCTTGGGACCTCAAGTGCGGTTTTTGCGAGGTACTGTGGGCCCAGACTTCATACTGACGGACAATAATGCTCGTCCTCACAGAGCATAGGTTGTCTTGGAAACGGAAGATATTGAAGCATGGCGTGGCCTGCTCGCTCTTCCTATTTGAATCCCATAGAGCATGTCAAGGATGCTCTAGGGAGACGGCTTGCATCACGTCAGCATCCGCCAACCGCTCTCCAAGACTGCGAGCAGGTCTCCAGGAAGAATGGGCGTTATTGCCACAACACGAGACTGATGACATCATTCACAGCATGCCCCGTCGTTGTCAGGTCTGTATTGCTACCAGCCACATCCCATATTGAGCACGTTAACCAGTTGTCGGAATCTGAGTGCAAATTTATTAAGTTGGAAAAAACGAAGAAAATTTTTGTTTATCGTTATGCATGTTGCAGTTGTTTACGTACTGTATTCGTTACATACTTTGTACTTTACTATCGCTTGTCAATACTGTTTTGTGGCAAAATTAACGTGGCCTTGGAAAATTTCCGTTTGTGCTTTAATTTTGGACACCATTGTACACTTCAGGTACGGACCACGAAGATAAGATACGACAAATTAGGGCTCATACGTAGGCATCTAGACAGTCGTTTTTCGCTCGTTCCATTATCGAGTGGAACAGGACAGGAAATAACTTGTAGTGGTGCTGAATACCCTTCGCCACTCGCTGTAAGGTGCAAAGCGGAGTATCGATGTAGATGTTGCTTCAAAAAATAATGTCTCTCAAAACCAAACTAAATACGACAATCAATAACACTGTAAAGAAATTAAATTCAAAATACTCATCAAGAAGTGGTGTCACTGGGAAAGCGGATTTCTCTTGACGCGTTACTTGTGACCACAATGACACACAGCGTTAAGCAGTGACAACTAAAGTGCCACGCCTCTACCAAACAGAAACGTTTCTACTGCGAGGTTGGCAGAGGAAGGCGTCAATATATCTGCAGCTTGAATTCGAGCGATCTCTACGGACCCTGTGCTCGGGACCCGAGAAACCAAGAAAAAATATGGGCCCGCTGGGATTTGGGATACGAACTGTACTGACCCAAAGACGATAGGTTCAGTTCAGCTTCTACAGAAATAACAATTTCAAATCGCAATTCATTCCTTAAAAAATATAGCTAAGATTTCAAAAGGCAAATTAATTTATAATAAAAATACTGTTTAATTTATGAAATAATTGTGTTTAGAAATCCTTCGGAAATTCATGGTTTCTTATGTGCTTGCAAAATATGTGTTTCAAGACACCGTTTTAATAGACTGGAGTTGCAGGACATTGTATACAAGAGCGATATCAGAGAGGACTTTGGGTGGAAGCTTCGTAGGAGAATGTGTAATTTGTAGTATTCCAATTTTCCTGTTATTACAAGATTTATAATATGTATGCTTCTCCAGCGCACACTGCCTCAACAGACCTTATCGGTGACTAGGTTCCAAAAACAAATTACAGAATATAAGTTCTGTATCGCAGATCTTCGTACTCATTAAGCACTCAAACCTGTGAGTACTAGTATTATTCGTTCGCAAAAAAGTGCAGTCGATTTGACGCCGTGTAGGAGAGACGATTGACAGGATGTTTGTTGACAACTTACCGTCTAATTGCTACGGTTGCTCCACGCTCTTACTGAATTTCACGCTTTTCTTCAAATTTTGTTGAATGGCGTCGGAAACATTCATGTTGCTTGCCACTGCATTCGTCTGGGACTGTTGCTAGGCAACAACGTGGGCCACAGCAGATACCGCAGTACTGTTGAAATTATGTTGTTCATTTTACGAGGAGACGCGGAAGATAATTATCACACAAATAACTGTCCAGCCCAAGAGCAGGAGTGGAGTGAAAGATAACGTGCACCTTGCACCCGAAGGAAAGAAAAAATAAGTGAAGATAAAAATTAGATAGATGTGGAAAAATTAGTAAAATCGATCAGTTAAGAAAATTTTTTAGCAATGCTAAAATAATCTGATACTCTTTTGGAAGCCATTCTAAATTAAAGGTATGCAAATCATTTACCTACTGAAACGGCCCCTTAGAAAAATTATACATGACTGTGTTTAAACTGACACACAATATTTTTAGCGCAACGGAATCTGACTTTCAATAATCCCTACAAAAGAATGGCCCTGACTAACACTAACCTATACCTTTCACAAATCACTTACCTCACAAAAATCTTCGTTACTCGAACTACTGCTATACAGCGAGAGCCACTACTGCCAGCTAAATAAAAGATTCAAACTACTGAAGGCCCTAACTACTGATAGGCATAGTTAGCAAATGAAAGATTTTGATAGAGAACAAACAATGTATTTACCTTACTAGTGTTCAAAAGTCATAATATATATAGCAGTTCATGACATCCATTCTTACAAATGTACTGTTTCTGATGGACACACGTCCAGATCATCCGCTCTCACAAATCCGCCATCTCACTTCCCCAAATCCACCACTGCTGGCGGCTCACCTCCAACTGCGCAACGCTACGCGCTGTTAACAGCCAACTGCCCAACACTACAATAGCCAACAACTATGCAAACCAGCCACAGACTGCACGCAACACAGCCAGTGATTTTCATACAGTGTGCTACGTGGCGTTACCAATATGAAAACCTAAACAGCCTACTTACATAGCCCCCATGCTCCACACAAAAAATTTTACAAATTGTTTTGGGCAGTGGCCAATACAGATTTGAAAAATTTTTTCATAATCATAATTACAATAACAAAGAAATCAAATGCACACACTTATTGATACAATGTTGGTCAAAAGCTAAAATTTTCTCACAGTCCATAAAGACAGTCCTGATCATTCATCGGAATAGTAATTACAGTTTTCTTTCACAAAGTCTCATTAGTAAAAGAAATTGCACACAGAAGTAGTGGATTTCTATGCAGTCTTGAAGAAGTAGTGTTGTCATTCCAACGGAAAGACAGTGCTGACTCTTGACATGCAGACAGGTAATAGGCCACAACAGAGCAAACTCACAGCAGAGTCAGTCGAAGTTTTGAAGAATATTGGTAGGTAGGTCATCACAGAGCAGACCCACTGTAGTCCTGGTAGAGATTACGGTATTGGTGGGCCACCAGAAGTGCAGACCCCCTGCAGAATTGTAGAAATAATGGTATTGGTGAGTCCTTGTAGAGATGGCTAGCAGCCATCCGTTGCGACCGTGCAGGTGCACAATCACCATCGAAGAGTCTTGTTGACAATATAGCAAGTCCATAAGCCACCACTTGTGCACACACAAAGTTTTTCGAGTTGTCCTTAGAACCAGCAATGGTGTTAACCAGTCCCTTGCTGATTTATTAACACACGTGCAAACATTAAAAGTCCACTTCTTTTTTATATGTTGTGCATATACTATGACCAACAGAAACGTGTGCACTGAAATGAAGCTTAATTTGAAGAACTGGTGTCTATACAATTATAAATTTACAACATAAGAATACATTTACAAAGGTACAAAATACATCATTAAAGAACATAATAGTACAGATAACATTTGTAGTAATACAGGCTTTACAAAAGAATCGTTCTAACATATACATCAGTGTTACAGGAATTATGACATAAGTAAATATATAAAAGATCAGAATAAATTTTGAAACATCAACTTCACACATTAGCATTGAAACAAAAGAGAATAAATAATGTCTAAACATCTTTACAAAGTAAATAACATATTATAAGAAAAATTCTACAACATAACTCTTATCAGGTAAACACATAAAGACAGGAAGAACACAAATACACAAGGGTACACAAACAAATAGCAGAATACCACAAGAGGAAAGGGCAGGGTTTGTTTTCAGTGTAACATTTGGTACTGCAGTCCAACCCAAAACTTCATTCCATAGATCTTTCGTCTTATTTCAACATTTGTTTCCACCAAAAAATTCCAATCCAAGAGTGCTTTCTGTATTTATATGTTCACATATTTCTTACCTCATTATTTATTTTCCATTATCTTACCTAATCATTTATTTCCAAGAAAATCCTACCTAAACCTGTTGTCCCTAAACCCTACTTTTTTGTTCATATCCTCTTTCAAAATACTTTTTTGGCCAAACCATTTTCTTATAGCTTCTCAATGCATTTCTTCCAATTCATCACACACCCGTTCTCTTATATAGCTTAACTTAAATCTACTGAGCTCAGATGCATAAACTAAGGGACGAGGCAATGCAGCAGCACAAAACAATTAACACAAACAACAATGACAATGGAAATTGGCAAAGCAATTGCAATATTACAACTAATATAAGGCAATGTGCAACAAACAAGAAAAATAAATCCCTAGTAAAACTGGCTTAACAGAGTAATACAAAGTCAAATTCAGTAACATTATACCTGGCAAACAGCAGCAGCAAATGCTATAACTTATACCTAAACATGACAAACCCACAAGCAGAAAAAATAGTACACTAAAGACAACAATGCAGATAAGGAAAATGTCTATTCACATTTTAATGTCTATTTCATTAAAGTGGTGCACCACAACTTATTCTACAAAACGAAATTATCAAGTACTTGAAAAGAAAATTATTTATGCAGTTACTGTTATTAATCCCTTCTTATTGTTCTTTCCTTTCCAAGTGCTCCTTTTTCGAAGAATGTGGATCATAAAATTATTATTTAATAGATCTGTTGACAGAAAGTGTTCACATTACCAAATGCATTTAATTTTATTTTATATAACCAATGCTGCATCACAGCTGGAAAACAGATATCAAATGAAATAAACAACTATGTACAAAGTAAAGCTTAAAAACATCATTCAATAGCCATGTGGCATTTCATAAGTCAGCAGAAATTATCTCAAGTCTCGTAGAAAGACACTTGTCATAATCAGATGTGCAGATGTAAGAATATTTCCCATCAATTCATAAGCATTTCAGTAAGTAGCACAAAGTACATGCTCCACAGTATAATCATATGTTTCCAAGCAATAGTGTGTCATATTTGCGATGCTTTCTACAAAGGAATGTCAATAGGAAGGTTAATGGCCACTTCTTTCTCCACCTAACGGCTTTTTCTCCAGGCGGCTGGCACAGCTGCCTGCTCACAACGCATTATCTCAAGGTCACTTGGCTTTCTTACCGAAATATTTTCGACAGCAGTTTGCACTTCAGTGACAGTCTCATATAAAAAATTTCACAGGTCGAGAATTTGCGTTACAAATGTGTAGAAACAAAATCCTATAAATATAACAGTGTCCAAAAAATTTTCTTCGGCATTGTGATACATTCACGCATTTACACACATTTCATAACTCTTAAAGTATGATTCTTGGTTTCCAACATCCTTTTTTCACAAATCAGAGTTCCTAGCCACTACTCATTATTCCTTACCTTATTACACATATACATATTCGTCGACAATTCTTCAATATTTCATCATAATAAATACGTAGCATAATCAAATTCCTCATATAGCATCAGCTTATTGATCATAAACATACCTCAACAGCATAATATACATCGTCATTGTAATAATAACATCATAACAGATCAATCACGTCTCAAAATCGTCGCAGCTTCTTTCAATAATTTCAAGACCTAAGAAAAATTCTCTGCTCATTTCAATAGTGTCATCTACCTCAAACGTACTTTAAAAAACATGATCCCATACCAAATACATCATTAAAAGCTCTCATAGTATCACAGTGGTTCCGAAAAAATATGAACAGTTCACACAGTACAGACAAAATACAATTTCATAAGTGTGAAGTTATCCAACTGTAATTGTGTAAACATGTGTCACTGATGTAGTAAAAAAAAATGTTTGTCTCTCTCAGTTAAATGATCAGATAGCTGTGTAATTATGTGTTAGAGAAATATGGTACCGATGTGTAAAGTTGTATAAGCAAATACTATATTAGCTAGGGCTCCATATGCTTGTCAGACACATGGTACACAAAGTAGGCGTGTACCCCCCTGAGGATTAATGTAATTATACCCTCAGGAGTTACAGATTACAGCAATGGAATGAAATGTATCAGGGAAAACCTTTGTATCATTGTAATTCAAAAATCTTTAAAAATAAATGTTTTAAGTACAAAATTAATCACTCATATACGTGTCCTTTAGCGCTAAATGTGTGTCTTGCTATAATATAATTCTGTGGAAGTGTCGTAGTTATCGTCCTCCGAAAACTAAGTTCTGCAGAAGTCAATGTACTTACCTCATGATAAACAAAAGTGAAATGCTTTGTGTATAGATATCGTAGTTATTATGTACCTTACCGTGATCAAGAAAGTACTATAATGTAACGTATTGTTGTGCTACGAAAAAGGCTGTCTCATTGTAGCTATACCAGAAAAGTTACTACTAAAATATGATTTACTTTCCAGAATAATACAGAAAAACTGTGCAGATATAAAACAGATACACTGCAAAAGCAACAATGTAAATTGTGTTACATATTAGTAGCGTCGTGATATAATCGTGTAGCTATCAAAGAAACCAAATGCTAAGTCATCTTTAATTTCACAGAAAGTACTTCAAATAAAGCATGTCTTTTCAAGTAAACCAAAATGTTGCATTAAAATCTCGTTAGCAGTACTGGTATATGTTCTAAGTATGTGAGCCTTATAGTCGTTACGTAATCGTACAATTAACAAGCAAAAATGTACACACACAATAACACTGTGTCGTCTGTTCACTATAACAATGCATTTGTAATTACTGTCTAAATATGTTCCCTAGGTTCTAGACTGGATAGTTAACTTTAAAACATAGTTGCATGATAACAGTTTGTAAGTGTGACAATGCGTACTAGTAGCATGTAGTGAAAAGTTTTATGGCAAAGACTTAAATAGCAGATTATCTTTCAATACTCGGTTTTACATGTGAAATGTGGTGTAAACCTTTACTTCCTAGTACGCAGAGTTTCAACTTCAAAGCAACTATCATGTTGTATACGTCGGTAAGGAACGCTAAAATTTTTCTCAAGATTAACGTCTATGTTCTCTGAACCAGCCGGCTCACGTGGCTGCCTGCGGTGCGAGTCATTTTCTGCTATCTCTTTGTTGGCGTGCGTCGTTATTGGGATTAGGAGACCTAACTTCTACAAATTCACCTTGCTGAGAGGGCCCAGCCCTGTTTAAATCCCGCCAGTTCTGATGAAATTCAGGTCTGTCGTTATGATTATATCGTCTGTCATGATGTCGGTAGATTCCATAGTTTCTTTCTTGTTGGTCACGTGGTGGAGAATTTCTCCCTGAATCGTAACTGCGCGCTGGACTGTTGCGTCTGAAGTTATTCTGTCTCCCTTGATAATAATTATTTTGGTTCCCATATTGTCTGTTTCTGTGATTATCTCTGTGATAGTCATTACCGCGGAGAGGTGATCATTCCCTGTAATTATTACTACTCTGCCAATGGTTGTCATACGGGTGGTGTCTGTTTTGGTCACGATTTACGTTGTAAGAATAGCTTTGTCGTGTCCATTTATTATTTCTGTCATCGCGGAATTGTGACAGATGTGACATGTAATTGTTGTGCTCCTGTTTTCGCAATCCGCGATTGTCAGTGTCAATTTCCAATTCTTGTAACAGTCCCTGAAAAGCTTCAATGTCGTCTTTGCAACGTCCTGCCAAAATAATATGTCGTAAATGTTCAGGCAATTTGATTAAGCAAATGCGGATGAGTTCTGAGGGGCTGTAAGGGTTTGACAGGTACTGATTCTTGTGCAACATGTCTTCAAAATATTTCACAAGACTGGAAAATTCAGATTGTTCGAAATGTTTCATCATTATGATGCTATGTTTTACTCGGTCTTGTGTGGCTTGAGACCAATATGTTGAGAGGAAGGCATGATAAAATTCTCCTTCACTGTGGCAATCGTGAATGACCGATCGCATTCTCACAGCTGGTTCATTCCCTAAGTAGCCACACATAAATTCTAATCTATGCTCTAATGACCAGTTGGGAGGAAAACAATGAGAGAATTGATGAAGCCACGCTTGTGGATGAATGTCGTTGCCAGAATTCTGAAATGTTTTGAGTTTACGTGTAGTAATGAACAGCTTATAGTCAAAGTCATCATGTCGGCGAGTCGCAGATCGGTCATTGTTACGTCGTGTCGGCGGTTCCATCTCAAAATTCGGTGCACCTTGGCAATTTCTTTCATAATTTCCGAAATGCCCTGTGTTATTATTTTGTGGCTTTTCCGTATTTCTAAGTCCCTCTTCCCATGTTGGAGCGCGAGTGTCCTCTGAAATATGTAATTCTTGTATTACTTGTGCCAACTGATCTTGTACTTCCCGGATTTCTCTTTGGTGTTACGTATTAATTTGATTCTGATTTTGTTTGAATTTCGTAATTTGTTCGTACTCTTCTGTGTCATTAAAGACTACTGGTCTTGCGTCATTCAGATTATTATCTACCTTCGTAAATAAATTATTTAGCTGATCCGAAAGTTCGACTACTTTCTCTGATAATGAACTAATTTCCTCCATGTGTCTTTCTGAACCAATTTTCAGAGTATCTACCGTGTTCTTTAAGTTTTCCTGAGTTTTTGCAAGTAGCGTAATCGAATCGGTAGATGCAACTGAGTCAATTTTAGCCCACAAGGTCTCATGATTTTCACGAACAATGGTTTGCAGTTCTTTTATGGCTGCTTCGTGATTCTGTAATGCATTTTCATGCCGCGAAAAAATAGGTTGAAAATGCTCACAAATTTGTGTTTTTACGTCATAACAGACTTTTTGACATTTCGATTCAATGTTATATAACTCAGTAGCTAAATCTTCACGCGTTTGTTCAAGCCTGGTGTCTAACTTTTGAAGATTTTATTCCATTGTGTCTAACTTCCGAAGATTTTGTTCCATTGTGTCTAACTTTTGAAGCTTTTGCTGTGTTTGTCTCTGATTTTTTTCCATTGTGTCTAACTTTTGAAGCTTTTGCTGTGTTTGTCTCTGATTTTGTTCCATTGTGTCTAACTGTTACTGTGTTTGTCTCTGATTTTGTTTCATTTGTTGCATTAATTGTAATAATAGTGTATTAGTGTCTGGAATCTGTTCCTCTATGCTTTTCGGCAGTGCATTTGCACCTGCAACATTCACATTTTGACAAGCAGAAAATGTGTCTTGACTTATTTGAGAAAACGGTGAGGACGCAAAACCTGAATCTACAGTATTTGCAAGATTGTGTCCTGTCCTTTCGGATTCCTGAGGCGAGCTGTTGCCGACCGATCGATCGATAATGCTTCCCTGTTTACTAATTGTTTGACTGCCTACACCATTATTTGCAGCCCGCTCCATTTCCCTATGCACAGATACCAAATTACTACTTTGAACATTAGTTAATTCATTACTCGGCGGCGCTAACACACTGCTTTCGACTTCACTGTCATTTCTCAGTTTACTTTGGAGCCTAGTATTACGTTTTTCACGCGCCATTATTGTCACAATATTTCACATGACAACACAGAAAAGCACAATTTGAAGAGCAAAATAAGAAAACACATTAACATAGCATTGAAAATAATATCTCATTAATTGCAAGCGCAGCTGCGAAATACTTGGTGCAAATCTACATGCATGCCACAACCGTTTTACTGTACAACAATGAAAAACTACAACTACAAAGAAAATTCTCTCTACAGTTACGCGCTAGCAATAAACAAAGGTTGCACTAATTACACAAACTACAAGAAAAAATCAGAAGATTCCAATGAGGTATCCTCGGCTAAGGGTCGACATATGAAACGTCCCCTTAGAAAAATTATACATGACTGTGTTTAAACTGACACACAATATTTTTAGCGCAACGGAATCTGACTTTCAATAATCCCTACAAAAGAATGGCCCTGACTAACATTAACCTATACCTTTCATAAGTCACTTACCTCACAAAAATCTTCGTTACTCGAACTACTGCAATACAGCGAGCGCCACTACTGCCAGCTAAATAAAAGATTCAAACTACTGAAGGCACTAACTACTGATAGGCATAGTTAGCAAATGAAAGATTTTGATAGAGAACAAACAATGTATTTACCTTACTAGTGTTCAAAAGTCATAATATATATAGCAGTTCATGACATCCATTCTTACAAATGTACTGTTTCTGATGGACACACGTCCAGATCATTCGCTCTCAAAAATCCGCCATCTCACTTCCCCACATCCACCACTGCTGGCGGCTCACCTCCAACTGCGCAACGCTACGCGCTGTTAACAGCCAACTGCCCAACACTACAATAGCCAACCACAATGCAACCCAGCCACAGACTGTACGCAGCACAGCCAGTGATTTTCATACAGTGCGCTACGTGGTGTTACCAATATAAAAGCCTAAACAGCCTACTTACTCTATCTTATCCAAAACAAAGATCAATCTGCATTAGGACCTTGTCATCGGTTCATTGAATCAACAGAAAGGTAGGGACTAGATGTAAGCAAATATTTCGACCAAGGTTATGACGGAATATTCTTCTTGAATGGTGTTAGCAAAAAATGACCACCTCACAATTTAAATTTAGTTCTCAAAGATGCTGTAGAGGCTAACAGGCTGAATAAGAAACGTCCCTGTGTTCCGGAGCCGCTAAGAACATCTACAGTGTTTTGAGCACAGCATGCTTCAGTGTCAGGATTTAAGAAATTGTTCCGTGAACACCTACTTAGTAAAGCTAAAGACACTAAATCTAACGCGTCAGGTTGGCAGATGCGACACCATCCATAAACTTAGAAAAGATTCATTGACTTTCTTAAGACTGACGATCTAGCGTTAAAAGGTTTTTTGCTTTTCGTATTTAACCAAATATAACATTGATGATGATAATTTATGGCAATGTTTGCCGACAAGATAAAGAATGAAACCTTTAACACTAGATTGCGTACTCACGGCAGTTCTCCTTGGCCGTTTTTTTGTACGACTTGGAAAGAGAGAAAAATTAATGAATGATCGACGATGCGTCGGTTCTCGATTGTGTTTAGGAGACGTACGGATTTATTGCGTGAAAATAGTTTCTCAAATGACCTCTTAACCCGGATTGCTTTCACGCAATCAGACTCTTCAATGAAAGTACCTAAGGGACCTATTTGAATAATAAAAAAAATGCAAAACAGTGAAATTTTGTAAAAAAGTTGTCAGATCGGAAATTGAACACATTAATGGTCTCCCAAATACAATCGAGACACCGCGATAAAGAGCGAACCTGTAACAAAGTTCATTTAAACATAAACATTATTTGTGGTCAATTTAAAGAAAGGAATAAGCATAGATTTTCTGTACAGTGAAACATCAATATATTCTCAAAGAACAAAGGCGTTAAACTATAAACATTAACAAATTTACAATGAATACAAAAGTTACATTTTTATGTTTTTCTCATACATGGAGCAGTCCAACAATCGCTGCTTTTGTATGTGTGATATTTTGTAAAAATTAAATGTCCTGGCGTGCGCGTAAGTATTTTTTTATCGTCACAAAGTTTACAAAAGCGTTTTTGTTTTCTTGGTGATAACGTGGTTTTTCACACCAAATGAAATATAACTTGTAGCGGTGCTACACAACACGTCTTAACAAGTCGGCAACCAAACATCAAAGGTAATGAAGTACATGTTAACATATCAGCGACCAGAAGTACAACTAACTATAAAGACTCTAGAATTTTCCTAACAAATGATAAATTGTTCTTTCTTCTGTTTCGCAGCTTCTTGCTATCAAGCGCTGCGGCAATGATTTTAAATATCTGCGCCCAGCGAGTCATAGTGTTTAAAAGTACCTTTTAAACGCTGGCCGCGCGTCTTGGTATAGGCGCACGTTATAAACAGATTTCGTTTCTTTACTCTCGTGTTGTCATGCTTAGTATCATTACAAACTACAGCTCGATGGCTGTCCTTTTCTCATATGCAAAATGTCTGAAATCCAATAATATCACATTTTCAGTGTCAGGATTTAAGAAATTGTTCCGTGAACACCTACTTAGTAAAGCTAAAGACACTAAATCTAACGCGTCAGGTTGGCAGATGCGACACCATCCATAAACTTAGAAAAGATTCATTGACTTTCTTAAGACTGACGAACATAATTCGTACGAAGTGTAGGAATAGGTCTTAAAAATCATAATTGAATCCTATGGCTTTGTTCCCCTTGTAAGATACGGTGTAAAGTACTAGAAAGAATGAATGTAGCACCTCGCCTTGCAGTCTGAGAGTATGGACGTTGCAGCTACGTATGACCCTTAGTAATGGCGCATTCAAAAAAGAAGAATAGTGTATCAGGGCTTAACGTCATGTCGATGACGAAGACATTACAGACGGAAAGCATATTGTCTACGGGAAATAAGGCTAGCAAATCGACCTTGTCCTTTCCAAAGAAAGCATCGCGACTTTTGCCTAAATCGATTTTGGGGGAAATCAAGGAAAATCTCAGTATGGGGTTTTGAATTGCCGATCAGCAGAAAGCGAGTCCAATGTCTCATCACTGCGACACACCGCTCTGTTGCTGTTAGAAACAGCTAGCATTAAGGGATCATTCGACAAACTACTTGACGGAAGTTTCAACATCTGTTAAAGATGGGCCACTGTGAGTAAAACGGTGAAGAAGCACATCAATGATCTTTGCTTGGCCGGGAGGCTGATAGAGCTCATAGCTAGACATAAAGTAATACTCTATTTACCCAATGAAAGACATCATTTATTCGCAAATAAATACCTGCTTTTAAGACGTGAAGTACACTCAGGAACACTGAAAGCAGCCGGCCAAGAGGGGAGCATCGGATAGAGATGAAATTTATTAGACATAACGATACATGTGAGAGATTCACTTGATCACAAAATCAAGACAAGTAGACAAATACAGTGAGAACAAATACAAATACTGTACATCAATAAAGCCTTGGCCCACCTTCTGCTGCAGTGCATCACGCAACACAGTCCGGCACCGAGTTGATTAAACGTCTGAGGTTGTCCTGAGGCAGACTGGCCCACAAATCTTGAACAGCCACCTGCAAATCGTATATAGATGGATACAGCGACATCTGGCGTTTCAGGTAGTCCCACACATGTCCTATAAGGGACAAGTACGGAGAGCAGTTCGGTCATGAAAGAGTCGGAACATGACATGAAGTCTGAAGTGACTTGAACTGTATGCAGAGGAGCATTATCTTGCTGGAAACATGCCCGTGGTAGACCATATAGGCAAGTTTCGACATGGGTTTAAAGAACCTCATCAGTATATCGCTGGTCCATTAAGGTACCACGTATCATAATTGGAGGGGACAGGTTATTGTACTATATGGCCCTCCAGACCGCTGTGTGGAAAGTGTGGCAAGCGACAACGTGCGTGGAATTGTACCATACAACCATTGGTGGTTATCATCTGTCTCCAGGAGGTATCTGGATTCATCACTAAACACTACGTTTTGCCAGTCAGTGGTAGTCCTCGACGATGTGGCTTGGCAACACTGTAAAAGGAGTAGCTGACGTCTCGGTGTTAACAGCAGCCTAGGACAAGGGCGGGGATGTGGAAGTGATTTGTGGAAAACTGGCATCCTTGCACCTGCTTGTTTTGAGGAGCGAGTCACTGTACGATCGCTGAGCGCTTGCCGCACGATCCTTCGAGCCTCTCGCCTCGCCCTCTTCCTGGTCGCTACAAACCAGGTACGTCGCACTCGGGTGCCATCTCGCGTCCACTGCTCCCAATATTGTCTGACAGAACACTCCGAACAATCGACATGGCGAGCCACAAGGTGTTTCAACCAGCCTGCGATTTTCATGCCGATGATTAAGCCCATCTCAAACTGGCTTAAATGTGAGAAATGTTTCACACGTCAACCTGGCACTCTGCGCCCACTGACGCCCTCCTCAAGTGGTGACGTGATCGTCACGTGTATGACTCGCCCACTACGCGCTATTTAAATAGGGTCCCCTGCGTGATTGCAGTGCTACTGCGGGGACTGTGGCCATGCGCACTGGCACTGAACTTGGATCATTTGCACATCGGATCTCACTGTATTTATTCACAATGTTTCGAATTTGTACCTTTCTTCCCTCTGGGTGCGCTGTTTTCAATGTTCCTGAGTATATGTCATGGATGTACAAGTAGCAATACAACTTTTTTTTATGTATACCGTCTGTGACGAAGACCGTAAAAATCAAACACTTACGAGCATGCTTTCCAATGACATCTCTTCATGTCAATTCTCTATTGTTTCCAGCGCAACTAATGTTGATAACGATTTCATTTAAAGTACAAATATAAAAAAATATGGTGTACAAGAATTAACAGAGCTGATAGCGATTTGTCCTGAAACATGAACCACCGTTCGTCTGCATCAACAGAAAGCTTTTGCAAAACGAGAGCGTTCTTTCCCCCAAGTTAAAATTATTTAAAAAGTAGTTATGTTCTACTCTGAATCTGAAAGAGTTATTTGGTCTGTCAGTAGGAAGAAGGCAGTACAATCTGTCGTACTCTTTTTCACTTGGCGAGCGGATATAAGAGAAATTTTGAAAAATCTTAACTTGTGGGACTGGTAGCAAGACTGCGAACATCGCACAAGAACGAACTTAGAAAACTCCATGACCACCCTTTCAGCGCAGGTCATACACATAAAATTAGGCTAAAAACAAGGAAAAAATTCGTGAATGTGACGGTAACAGACATGAGTGTATGATTCAACAAAAAATGTACTCTGCCTCTCGTTTTACAGTGATTCAAGTGAGTACATAAAAATGCATATGTCTACGTTGAAAGCGCAAGAGCCTGAAATACTTATTTTTTTAAAATAATGATCAGTTTTCCACGCACAATAACTAGAAAGAACTCATTTAAGGAAGACAATGTAGGTCACCATGCACAAACACACATCAAAAAAAGTTTTGCAGCACCCCAGTTCCCAGAACTCCTCAAGATAGACGTTGACTGTGGATATTGTATCACAGACATAGTCCCTTTGACTGTTCAGAGATGTCACTAAACCCGCCCAAATATGTGAACAACCACGCATGAGCAGCGCCTATTAGACGCATGGGATCCGACAGCCGATTAGTTCCAGTCATTCCACCAGGAGGGAGGTACACGCCTCGTGTTGTCCGTAGTTCAACCATGAGTAGATGGTCAATACCGCGGTTAGATCGCGTCCGCATTGTTACTTTGTGCCAGGAAGGTCTCTCAACAAAGGAATTGTCCAGCCGTCTCGGAGTGAACCAAAACGATGTTCGGACATGGAGGAAATACAGAGAGACAGGAACTGTCGATGACATGCCTCGCTCAGGCCGCCCAAGGTCTACTACTGCAGTGGATGACTGCTACCTATGGAGGAACCCTCACAGCAATGCCACCGTCTTGAATAATGCTCTTGGTGCAGACACAGGAGGTCGTATTACGACTCAAACTGTGGTCAATAAGCTGGATGATGCTTCACTCCCGACGTCCGTGGCGAGGTCCATCGTTGCAACCACGACACCATGCAGCGCGGTGCAGATGAGTCTGACAACATGCCGAATGGACCGCTCAGGCTTTGCGTCACGTTCTCTTCACCGATGAGTGTCGCATATGCCTTCAACCAGGCAACCGTCGGAGACGTGTTTGGAGGCAAGCCAGTCAGGCTGAACGTCTTAGACACACTGTCCAGCGAGTGCAGCAAGGTGGAGTCTCCCTGCTGTTTTTGGGTGGCATTATGTAGGGTCGACGTACGCCGCTGGTGGTCATGGGAGGCGCCGTAACGGCTGTACGTTACGTGAATGCCATCCTCCGACCGATAGTGGTACCACATCGGCAGCTTATTGGCGAGGCATTCGTCTTCATGGACGACAATGCGCTTCCCCGTCGTGCACATCTTGTGAACGACTTCTTTCAGGATAACGACATCGGTCGAATAGAGTGGCCAGTATGTTCTCCAGACATGAACCCTATCTAACATGTCTGGAATGGATTGAAAAGGGCTGTTTATGGACGACGTGACTCACCAACCACTCTGAGGGATCTACGCCGAATCGCCGTTGAGGAGTGGGAAAATCTGGACCAACAGTGCCTTAATGAACTTGTGGATAGTATGCCACGACGAATACAGGTATGCGTCAGTGCAAGAGGACGTGCTACTGGGTATTAGGGGTACCGGTTTGTACAGAAGTCTGGCCACCACCTGTGAAGGTCTCTCTATATGGTGGTACAACATGCAATGTGTGGTTTCCATGAGCAATAAAAAGAGCGGAAATAATGTTTATGTTGATCTCTGTTCCAATTTTCTGTACAGGTTCCGTAACTCTCGGAACAGAGCTGATGCAAAATTTTTTTGATGTGTGTATGTTTCATTATCAGTTTTCATTTTTACGTGGATTTTCACAATTAGATAATTCTTTGAAACTATCTACTCATCTCTGTTCTTGTCTTTCAGTCGAGATTTAGATAGTATTTCACCTTCTGCGAAATTTTTCAGAGTTGTAAATAATTTATTTTTAATGTTTTATTCCAATCTCAAGAACGTTGTCTTGTTAGTTAAATACAGGTTCTCTTAAGAAACTATCTGGTTTTGCATTTAATTAAAATTTATCTTGGGTCGTTATATAGGAATGATGAAGGAATGAATAGCTGCTGTTTTCTGTACGGATAACTCAAGAAAAACCTATTAGGGCCATATTTAGCTTCACCAAAGAATTTAAAGCTGTTTTTATTATTTCAGTTTTTGATTCAACTGGGGGGAGGGCAGTGGAGGGCGGCTGAGGTAAAGGTTTTACGCACTGTGAGTATATTGGGCCGAGGATGGGGAGTGGAATGAACGGGAGGTGGCTGTGAGAAACGGTGCATGGGCGACGTTTCGTTGAGCTGGGAATTGGCTACAATGGAGCAGAAGTGTAGCAGGGGGAGAGCCTCCTCGCTAGGTGTTTACATTGGGGCGCTCATGTCTGTATACCCACCCTTGCTTATTGGCATTTATCGTCTTATCGTAAGTGGTAGAACTGCAGTTAATTGTGGGTTCTAAGCATTTTTCGACTGAAGTGTTGTTGATTGTGGTGGAATATCGCTATCTACCTTAGAAACTCAGCATTTTTCCAAAACACATTTTTTCTTAAATGAACACTGTAGCGACCATTTCCAGTAAGTGCTTCATTCCAATTTTATTAAAACAACACTAACAAATTTTAATATATTATTAACCGTATTTAAATTTACTTTTAGGTTTCCGTCCTTACATCCACATTTGAGGATTCCACATTCCATCCTGCAAATATGAATGAAATAACATTCACTCGTGTACCCATGATGATTGCACGACACAAACCTTTACACCTCGCCTTGACTCGTCAACACAGGCATTGGACTGTTGATGACTGGAAACACGTTGCCTGGTCGGATGAGTCTCGTTTCAAATTGTATCCAGTGGATGGATGTGTACGGGTTTGGAGACAACCTCATGAATCCATACACTATGCATGTAAGCAGGGGACTGTTCAAGGTGGTGGAGGCTATGTAATGGTGTGGGGCGTGCGCAGTTAGAGTGATATGGGACCTCTGATACGTTTAGATAATACCACTCTGACAGGTGACACGTACGTAAGCATCCTATCTGATCACCTGCGTCCATTCATGCAGTCCGACGGACCTGGACAATTCCAGCAGGACAATGCGACACCCAACACGCACAGAATTGCTACAAAGTAGCTCCAGGAACAATCTTGTGAGCTGCCAAACTCCCGAGACATGAACATTATTGAGCATATCTGGGATGCCTTGCAACGTCCTGTTGTGAAGATGTCTCCACACCCTCGTACACTTACGGACTGATGGACAACCCTGCAGCATTCATGGTGTCAATTCCCTCCAGCACTACTTGAGACATTAGTCGAGTCCACGCCTCGTCATGTTGCGGCACTTCTGCGTGCTCGCCGGGGCCCCACACAATATTAGGCAGGCATACCAGTTTCTTTCGCTCTTCAGTGTATAACGAGAAGTGCGACTTACGTTTCCACTGAATTGGAGATGGAGTAGGGAAACAGGAGGAGGAAGGATATCAGTTGCATCGGGGCATAATGCGGAATCAGCGGCGACGAGTGAAAATGTGTGCCCGACCGGGACTCGGAACCAGGATCTCCCCCTTACTAGACAGTTGTGTTAACCACCGTGCCACTCGGTCATATTGTTAATCTCGACACGTTCCTCGGTCGATTCAAAGTCCGACCTAGCAACACTACCTATCCGTAGTCCCCATCCATATCCTCTGAGCTGGCTAATTTTAGATTTTCGCCGGACGCTGAAAGTAAATGTGCATCTGGCCTGACAGTTCTGGATTGATAGCCCATCTAGAAGTATCAATTATGTTAATATCTGGTATATGTTCTTTCGGACATGTTCGAAAGAACAGACACTATGCATTCAAATAACTGCCATCCATGTCTGGTGCACACAACGCTGTTCCAGCAAACAGCATGCAAGAGGATCTGGCTGCGGTCGCTTGTAGTGCTGGCCACAGTTGTGCAATGCCATAACGTTTCAGAAGCCCAATAGTTGACAACGTGTTTCGTAGAGCGTGTCACAGCTTGGGCTCAGGAGGACAACTAAGGGAAATCAGAATCCTTGTAAAGCCGTAAGTTTGTATGTCTTTTACCTATTTTTAACAAAAATAAACTTGTACGATCCAAATTAATCATCCTGTCGTCGTCATTAATGAATTTCAATAGATGAACCACGTCTTTTGTTTGTTCACCGCTGCAAAAATTGCAGTACGCTCAGTTGGTGGAAGCGTTTCAGGGCTCATCGTTTCCTGAAACTGTCGCCAAAGCTTTGGGACTCTGATAGTTGGTTGTCGACCGTGAATGAATTTTCCGATAATTATACAGAGTGCTAAACTCATCCACTTCTGCTTGAGAAACTTAGCCGGCCGCGGTGGTCTCGCGGTTCTGGGCGCGCAGTCCGGAACCGTGCGACTGCTACGGTCGCAGGTTCGAATCCTGCCTCGGGCATGGATGTGTGTGATGTCCTTAGGTTAGTTAGGTTTAAGTAGTTCTAAGTTCTAGGGGACTGATAACCACAGCAGTTGAGTCCCATAGTACTCAGAGCCATTTGAACCATTTTTTTGAGAAACTTAATTAGGCGTGATGCAATACAATTACTAGGTAACAATTCGAAAGGAAACATACCGAAACATCCATTTATCACTTAAGCTCATTTTTTTGTGTTAACACTTAAACATTACGTGTTTACATTATTCCAAAACAAAAAAGAACCAAGCGTATTGTATTTACAGAACAGTACTGATGCATTACAACAGCGACACCATGTGGCGACCGCCAACGTTGTTATAGACATTGTACCGATGAAACATGTTCTGGTACACACTCTCCATCCCGCCTGGAGGTTCTTCAGTTACTAGTGCAGCGGCCAGAATTCGTTTCAGCCGATCTCCCTTTGTTCTACAACAAAGAGGCAAACGTTAAGTGACACCAGGTGACCGTCCGACGTAGTGCACATCATCCGGTCTACCCTATTGCATACCCTGACAAGGGACTCTGAGTGTTTTTCTCTTTTCCTCAGCAAACGTGGACGCGTCACGCATCTGAACTGACGTCGTCGTAGAACGGAAACGGTACGTTTCCGGACTTGGGTTCCTATTCAAAATATTTTGTACTCTCTCGCCTTTACAAGCCCTAGAAGTTTGTAACGGGAATTTCCGAACACCCTGTACACGATCCAATAACCCCGCCTACCGAGGCGTCGCCTTGATGATAATCCTCGATACGCGCTCTTGAAGAGCTGGGTTCAAATCCGCATTGGTCCATACACTTTTTGACTTCTGTGTTTTTCTTAAATCATTCCAGACTAATCGCATAGTGGTTCCTCTGCAACAACTATGTACAGTTTCCTCCCCCATGCTCTCTAAGCTGAGCAAGTATAAACAGTAAAAAACTTACTGTCCTATTTTTATCAGGTTACCTTCCATTGGGAAAGAGGGTGCACTCAGCAACTGTGATATGATTTATAAATTATAGAGCGCAGCAATCAGTTGGTTTTTTTTTTTTTGCAGGTTTTATTTTGCAAATCCAGATTTCGGCTAGTGCCTAGCCATTATCAATGCACTATTTTCTAGTCTCGATGCGTATCAGTTTCCTGTTGTTCGGGCGTCAGTCACAGTTCTTTGAATACTACTGTAGTATTCAAAGAACTGTGACTGACGCCCGAACAACATGGAACTGACATGCATCGAGACTAGAAAATAGTGCATTGATAATGGCTAGGCACTAGCCGAAATCTGGATCTGCCAAATAAAAAATAAAAAAAACAACTGATGGTTGCGCTCTATAATTTATATGTCCTATATTTAATTTTAAGGATTGTACTGAATGGCTGTATGACAGTAGTCACACGAAAGCAAAATAGTGTCATTCGCGAGAATCAAATAAACAATTGACTTACTACTCTTGATAGACGCAAACTAATAAATAAAAGAATTCAGCTGAAAATAAGAAATACCGTACATAATACGGGACAAAGGCAACTCAAAACCGCCGAGAGGAAGATAAGATTGCTTGACCTCGACCGGTAAACTGTGGTACCGGTACTCCAATTCAGGCTTTTTTTTTGTTAACTATTGCACCGCAATGCGAAGATGATGCTGATTAGACTACTATTTCAATCTTTTTTAAGCAAAAGCTCTAGATATCGTCATTGGTCTATTTACAAAGTAAATATTTGTTTCGCCCTCTACATAATACTGGCGCTCACTCTGAAATAACACATTGTTGAATTATGCACAAATGTTGAAAAGATTTCTGTTTTCTCTATTAGGAAGGTCCTCCGTATTTTATTTCTAGATAATACGGAGCAATAACCTTATTTAATAACGATAATGAGACTGCTTCTTACCCAAAAATTTAAAACCTTCTGTACACTTCGTCAGACGTTAAGACTAATACTTTTGTATTTATTTCTTAAAAATATTTTTTTAACCTGTGTGTTATGTACGACAATAGTAGTGAGCAAGGAATGGCTTTACGTTATCGACGAAGGACGCTTTTAGTAAATTATGTTAACGAAAGCTATTTAGAGTACTTACTCATAGAGCCTTTGGATGTGATTTGTAAAGTATTGTCGAAATGCTTTCTACAGCTGCGTTTCAGCTGCTGACATACGTGGATACATAAATGAAAATATATATATTCCAGCTTTTTGTGTAAGGAATTTATTACTTCGCTGCATCGCAAGCAGACTAACATTCACACAAGCTGTAGTACCTATTTTGCGGATATTAGTAGTCAAATGTGCAAACAATCAGCGAAGTCTTTCTATCTCCTTTATAAAAGCTTCTGACTATTTTGCTTTGACGAAACACTTTTACCTATAAGTGCGTTCCTGATATTACTGCAACCTTAATGTTTGAACTGGGTTGATTATTGCTTCCTCACTTACTTTTCCAGTTCGTACTGCAAAATTATGTAAACTGTGAGTGAGTGACTGTTTAAAGTGAAATGCTATTTCAAAAGTACATTTGACGACGGTCTTCTTGGAATTAACAATCGTTTTGGGTCTGATTAAAAGAGAATTGTGGTGTTTCAAAAGTCTTTTCAGGAAATATCGCGTTTCTTTACCGCTTGAGCGACGCCAGGTAAGAAATGTTAATATATATATATATATATATATATATATATATATTTATTTATTTATTTATTTGTAGTATGTTAAGTGGAGACTTGTTACTTAAAAAGATTTTGTTTCTTTTCTTTCATGTAGAGCGTGGCAGCAAGATGATCCACTGGGGACTCCAGACGCGGCGGACGACGAGAGCTAACCACTATTGCATCGTAGTCGACGGCCGGCGGCTGGAAGAACCGTTGAAACATCATGCTGACCATTATTAAAATATGTTTTCTGTTTTGTTTTTAGAACAATGAAAAGGAGTTCAATGTTGAAGGTGGAATGATAAAGTTTGTAATTGGATGGTTATCAAGTGTTAATAAACTTCGAGTTGGAAGATAAAACAGTCAGTTGACTCTGTTGTTGCGACATACATCGTAAATATTACTTATGTGTGAAGTTTGCAAATTTTACTAAAATTCAGACTTCTTGAAGAGATTCTGGCAGAATTTTATCAGGAATGTGGACGATCTTCAATAATTAACTAGTTTAAAGTTTTATTAATGAGAAGTCGACACGTATTGACATTTTGAAAATAATCGATACTGTGAAGTGTATTAAAATTCTGTTTTAAAACTTTATCGGTAATTGTGGTTTTAAAGTGGAACATTTCGTTAAATGAGAACAAGATTGATTCTTTAGTGACATTAATTAATTATTCAAGGAAAAATTAGGAGAATTTCAATTTATTCTGGCAAAGATAGCAAGGAGTGACAGATCGCAAACGAACATATAGAAACTGTGACTTTGTGGAACTGTCACAAATTTTTTTACGATAAAACTTTTCTACAACAGGGACTGGTGAATTTTGCTGCGTCTATCCTTATCTTCTAGGTTGAAACTGCTACAGCTTGATGTTTTTCTTTGTGGATTTTTCAAGTAACTGGGAAAAGAACTTATAATTTGATCTGCGGCGGACCGTCGATATTGGGTACACGGTTAGGCTGGTGTGAAGCCTGTTGGTTTGCAGATTGCCATTCTTTCCCCTGCTGCAGACATCGTTGCTGAGTTGCTGCGACAGGATCAGCGGTTCATCTCAGAATTCAAATGATTTTGTGCGCTGGTCCATTTATACGGATGACAAGTGGGTCTACAAGGCAATCAAAGTAGTGGATGTAGCCTTTTGGCCTTGCACCAAAACAGGCGTAGCTGATTTCATAAACCGGCAGTGTTGTGAAATGTGAAATGAATTGTTATTATTGATCATCCTGCATATGGCTAAGCAATGACTGGCAAATACTACATATGTCTTCTGGACCAAGTACATAAAAAAAAGTTACACACGTAAGGATAGGCCTGAATACCATCTTTAATGAGGACAATGAGTGGCACTTGAAGAATTTGAACTACAACTACTTGGAACATCCACCCTATACGATAATTTGGCATGCAACTTCTACCTACTCCCTCATGTAATGAAATTAGTTATAAATTTACATTGAAATGTAATACGTTGACTGTCTCTCTCATAGTGATTGCTGTTTCACCATCAGTCCTACGGGTACAAAGCGTCAGGTGTAAGTTGAGCTCTGCTATTGCCGCAGGCGGACTCGGGCCAATCAACGAGTTAAGTGAGTGGAAAAAGTTCCTGACGGTATATGTAATCGAATTAATCTGGGCCAGCCAAAAAATGTGTCTGGCCAAGTCTGTGGCTCATTACGTCGTGTAATTACTGTCGTATGTCGGCCAGTGTAAACTGTGCCTGGATTCTGAAGGTGGTCACGACTCGGACGTCCTGCGTCGCTCCGAAAACTCCGTGTCCAAGATGGAAGAAGCGCTTCAAGTAAGACTCTGTTTCATTACAGGAGCTGTGCTAAATTCTGACCGTCGTGATCACGACAGATTGTACAACGGTGCACCAATGGACTGTCACACACTATTAACAAAGTAAGGAGACCAGTGGTGAGCAAACCAAACAATCAGATCCATCAAGTACCCAGGCAAGTCATGTGAAGAAAAGTTTGTCGGTTTAGACTGGTTGCCAAGTAATTTAAGGAAGAGGACCACACACTCCCACGTGCATTACACTGACGTGACAAAAGTCATGGGATGCCTCCTAATATCGTGTCGGGCTTCCAGCAAAGTGCAGCAACGTGACGTGGCATGGACTCAATAAGTCGTTCGAAGTCCCCTGCAGAAATATTGACCCATGCTGCTTCTATAGTCATCCATAACTGCAAAAGAGTAGCCGGTGCAGGAGTTTATGAACGAACTGACCTCTCGATTACGTCCAATAAATGTGCGATGGGAGTCATGTCGGGTGATCAGAATGGCCAAGTCATTCGCTCGAGCTGTCTAGAATGTTCTTCAAACCAATCGCGAACGACTGTCGCCCGGTGATTTGGCTAATTGTCATCCATAAAAATTCCATCGTTGTTTCATGAATGCTGCAAACCGTCTCAAGGAGCCGAACATGGTCATTTCCAGTCAATAATCGGGTTAATTGGACTAGAGGACCAAGGCCATGCCATGTACACAGCTCACACCATTATGGAACCACTATCAGCTTGCACAGTGCCTTGTTGACAGCTTGGGTCCATGGCTTTGTAGGGTCTGCGCCACGCTTTAACTCTAACATCAACTCTTAGCAACTGAAATAGGGATTCATCCGACCACGCCAAGGTTATAGTAGTCTAGGGCCCAAGAGATATGCCCACAAGTCCTGGAGAGGCGCTGCAGACGGTGTCGTGCTGTTAGCAGAGGCACTCGCGTCTCATTTTGAGACAGCTTAAGGGAGATCTGTTTGATTGTTGAAAACCATTCAACAGCCAAGATCGCATGAAATAGTTTTTTATTTAAGACAACTAGTTTCAAGAGACTACACTGTCATCTTCAGGTCTTAAAATCTTTTTGTTGTAAAACAGCGTAAAATGAACATGTTTTATAACAAAAAGATTACAGTATAGACTGTTGAAACTGGCTGCCTTGGTAGGTCGCTGGAGAGAGCTGGCGCCACATCTGCACACACGTCACCTAATTCCAGCTAATTCCGGGGAAGCAGGCGATGAGCTCTAGCGTTAAATTCAATCACATCACAGATGTGTTCGATTGTGTTCATATCTGTCGAGTTGGGGGGCCAGTATATCAAGTGAAAGTCGCCACTGTGTTCCTCGAACCACTTCATCATACGCCTGGGCTTGTGACAAGGCGCACATCTTGTTGAAAAATGCCACTGCCGTCGAGAAACATTATCGTCATGAAGGGGTCTATGGGGTCTGCAACCAGTGTACGATAATACTTGGCCATCATGGTGTCTTGCACGAGCTCCACTGGACCCTAGGATGTTCCCAGAGCACAATGGAGCCGCCTCCAGCTTGTATCCGTCCCACAATACAGGCGTCAATGAGCTATTCCCCAGGAAGGCGACGGATTCACGCCCTCCCATGGGTATGATGAAGAAGGTATTGGGATTCATCAGACCATGCAAAGCCCTGACACTGCGCCAACGTCCAGTGCAGATGGTTACGTACCCGTCTCAGTTGTAATTACCGAAGTCGCGGTATTAACACTGTGGTACAGGTGACGATGCCACTAAAGCAGAGTTACTAAACATGACTTTGCGAAATTCTTTGACCAAATATTACAAAGTATATATTCCATAATTCGAATCAAGAACAACTGCCAACATGGACGATGCAGATGTAGACGTATTTGGTGTGATGAAGCACCTTAAAACACTTAATAAAGGCAAGTCCTGCCTTTCAGATTGTATACCAGGCAAGTTCCTTTCAGAGTATGCTGATACAATAGCTCCGTACTTAGCAATGATATACAACCCCTTGCTCGTCGAAAGATACGTAATTGGAAAGCAGCACAGGCCACATCAACACCCAAGAAAGTACGAGGGGCGTTCAGAAAGTAAGCTCCGATCGGTCGCGAAATGGAAACGACTATGAAAATCCGATAAAGCTTTGCACAGATGTGTTGGGTAGTGTCTCTAGTATAACCCCAGTTAGCATCACGTCGCTCTTCTCATTTCTGAGCTCGCAGTGAGTGCGTAAAGATGTCTAGAAAATAGTGTCTGCCGCCAAGTACGAGGGCCTGGTGAGAAATTTCGCCTGAAGCTATGCAGCTAACATTACATAACTGTTGTGCTGTTTCTTCTTCAAGACAATTCTCAGCCGCATTCTGCAGGGGCAATGAAGATGCTCCTGCATCGTTTTCAAATGGAAATGTGAGATTACCCACAATACAGTCCGCAATTGTCTCCCCCTGAGTTTCATCTCTGGTCACATGAACCACTGTCTTTGAAGACAACATTTTGACACAGACAACGAGGTGTAGGCCAGCGTGGAGAATTGGCGGAAAGCACTGGCGGCTGCCTTCTATGATGAGGCTATTGAAAAGTTGGTACAACGCTATGACAAAAGTCTAAGTCAGAACGGCGACTACGTAGAGAAGTAGCTGAAAGGTGTAGCTAATTGTTACAAGTAAAACATTTCTGATGTTCACTGTGGTTTCAATTTGGCAATCAATCGGAGCTTACTTTCTGAACAGGCTCGTAAATAGGAGTAATTCGCAGGCTTACAGACCCATGTCACCAACAGCGATTTGCAGTTACGAATTATCTCGAAGAAAACCATTTATTGAAAAATCAGAAAATATCGTTCTTGTAGAACACGACTAGCTCTTTGTTCTCGTGAAGCAATGAGTGCTATCGGCAGAGGGAATCAAACTTATTCCATATTTTTAGATTTACAGAAGGCATTTGACATCGTTCCTCACAAGCGAATTCTACTCAAATTGTGTGCCTGTGGAGTATCATCTCATTTGCGCATCAGGATTGGTGATTTCCTGCCAGAAAGGCCACTGTATGCAGTAACTATCGAAAAGTTATCGAGCAAAACAGAAATAATATTTGGCGTTCCACGAGTAAGTGTCACAGGTCCTCTGCTGTTCCAGATATATATAAACGATTTAGGAGACAAACTGAGCAGCCCTCTAACATTGTTTGAGGATGATGCTGTCATTTACCGTTATGTTAGGTCATCAATTGATCAGAACAAATTCCTGAATGATTTAGATAAGATATCGGTAAGGTGTAGGAAGCTTCATTTCACTCTAAATAATGAAAACGGTCAAGTCATCCACTTGAGTACTAACAGGAATCTGCTAAATTACAGTTACACGATAGATCACATAATCTAATGGTTGCAAATTCAACTAAATACTTCAGGATTACAATTACGGATAACTTAAATAGTTACGATCACGTAGATAATGTTGTGGGGAAGGCAAACCAAAGACTCCGATTTATTGGCAGAGCACTTACAAAATGCAACAGGTACACTGACGAGACCGCCTAAACTAAGCTCGTTCGACGTCTTCTAGAGTGTTGCTGTGCGATGTAGTATCTGAATCAGGTAGGATTGACGGATGGAATCGAAAAAGTTCAATGAAGGGCAGTTCGTTTTGTATCATCGCGAAATAGGGGAGAGAGTGAGACGGATATTATACGCGAATTGGGGTTAAGGTGTTTTTCGTTGCGGCAGGATCATCTAGTGAAATTTCAATCCCCAATGATCTCCCTCGATTGCGAAAATTTGCACCAAACTACATAGGGAGAAATGAGCATCATGATAAAATAAGAGAAACAAGAGCCCGTGCAGAAGGATTTAAGTGTTCGTTTATCCCGCCAGCTGTTCGAGTGACAAAAGCGACGGGATACCTCCTAATATCAAATCAGGCCTCCTTTTGCCTGGCGTAGCGCGACATCTCGACGTGGCATGGAAGTCTCCAGCAGAAATGTTGAGCCAAGCTGCCTCTATGGCCATCCGCAACTGCGAAAGAGGTACCGGTGCAGGATTTTGTGAACGAACTGACCTCTCAATTATGTCCCATAAACGTTCGATGGAAGTCATGCCGAATTGGCTCGAATTGTCCAGAATCTTCTTCAAAATAATCACAAACAATTCTGGCCCAGTGACGTGGGGCATTGTGAGCCACAACATTTCCATCCTTGTTTGGGAACATGAAGTTCATGAATGGCTGTAGATGATCTCCGGGTAGCCGAACATAACCATTTACAGTCAATGATCGGTTCAGGACCCAGTCCATTCGATGTATACACAGCCCCCACCGTTATGGAACCACCACTAGATTGCACAGTGCCTTGTTGACAACTAGAGTTCGTGGCTTCGTAGGGTCTGCAACACACTTGATCCCTATCATCAGCTCTTACCAACTGAAATCTAGACTCATGTGACCAGATCGCGGTTTTCCAGATGTCTAGGGTCCAATCGATATAGTCACGGGCCCAGGAGAGGCACTGCAGGCGATGTCTTGTTGCTAGCAAAGACACTAGCAACGGTCGTTCGCTGCCATAGCCCATTAATGCCAAATTTCACCGGACTGTCCTAACGGATACGTTCGTCGTACGGCCCACATTGATTTCTGTGGTTATTCCACGAAGTGTTGGTTGCCTGTAAGCACTGTCAAATCTACGCAAACTCCCATGCTGTCGGTCGTTAAATGAAGGCCGTCGGACGCTGCGTTGTTCGTGATGAGAGGTAATGCCAGAAATTTGGCATTCTCGGCACACTCTTGACACATTAAATCACAGAACATTGAATTTCCTAAAGATTATCGAGATGCAATGTCCCACGCGCATAGGTCCCTCTACGATTCCGCGTTCAAAGTCTGTTAGTTCCCGTCATGCGGCTATAATCAAGTCGAAAACCCGTCCACGTGAATCACCAAAGTACAAACGACACATCCGGTAATGCACTGCCCTTGTACACTTTGTGTACGTGATACCACCGCCATCTGTATATGTGCATATCGCTATTCTATGACTTTTGTCTCCCAGTGTATGCTGCCTTAAGGAAAGCAGTTCTTCACCGTCTCTAGGAACTGTGGACCTTGATTTGGGTGCTCGGCTGCGGTGTGACTGCCGAGGCGAAGCCCGTCAGAACTGGCTGCGCGGCCCTCCAGTGTGAGCCCCGGTGGCGGCAGCTGTTGGAATGCCGGCACACAGCGGTCGCGGCTGAGATATATGCCCCTGTCCTGACGCCACACGCAGCCGGCTGCGCTCAATCGGGCACGCTGGAATGGGCCCGCACGGGACGGGACCACCAGCTCCTTTATTGAATACTGAGCGCTGTAAAGCCGGGCTCCAGTGACGTCACAGCCGGCGGGCCAACATCGGCGGCAGCTGTGCGACCCTCCGGTGGGGCTTACTGCATTGTACTGTTGATTCACTACAGTTTACATTATAAATCACAATGCCGAGCACTACGACCCATATGAAGAGCTCTCCCAGCAGTTACAGACGTCATATAAAAAGAACGAGGGTGGTTCAGACAGTACAATAAACGACTAAAGCGATTTCATAAATTCGCTGTAGCTACAATAGAGTGGCTAACACGAAATCAGACAACTCAGGGTCACACCCACTGCCTTCAATCTGCAGGCGCTAAGCGCTGTGATTCGTTGGCAGTACAGGAAGTCAGCGCCAGCGAAATGTATTTTGTTTCCATGCCCGCATCTTGTGGACGTGCGGTAGCGTTCTCGCTTCCCACGCCCGGGTTCCCGGGTTCGATTCCCGGCGGAGTCAGGGATTTTCTCTGCCTCGTGATGGCTGGGTGTTGTGTGATGTCCTGAGGTTAGTTAGGTTTAAGTTGTTCTAAGTTCTAGGGGACTGATGACCATAGATGTTAAGTCCCATAGTGCTCAGAGCCATTTGAACCATTTTTTTTTTTTTTTGTGTTTCCATGCTGTATTATGTGGTTTCTGTCTGCCGTGAAACGCCCCACCGACGTGTTTTTCTTGTTGCTGTTGTGGTCTTCAGTCCTGGTTTGATACAGTTCTCCATGATACCCTATCCTGTGCAAGCTTCTTCATCTCCCAGTACTTATACTGCAACCTACATCCTTCTGAATCTGCTTAGTGTATTCATCTCTTGGCCTCCCTCTACCATTTTTACCCTCCACGCTACCCTCCAATGCTAAATTCGTGATCCTTTGATGCCTCAGACCATGTCCTATTAACCGGTCCCTTCTTTTTGTCAAGTTGTGCCACAAACTCCTTTTCTCCCCAAATTCTATTCAATACCTCCCGATTCGTTATGTGATCTACCCATCCAATCTTCAGCATTCTTCTGTAGCACCACATTTCGAAAGCTTCTATTCTCTTCTTGTTCAAACTAGTTATTGTCCATGTTTCACTTCCATACATGGCTATACTCCATACAAATACTTTCAGAAACGACTTCCTGACACTTAAATCTATACTCAATGTTAACAAATTCCTCTTCTTCAGAAACGCTTTCATTGCCATTGCCAGTCTACATTTTATATCCTCTCTACTTCGACCATCATCAGTTATTTTGCTCCCCAAATAGCAAAACTCCTTTACTACTTTAAGTGTCTCATTTCCTCATCTAATTCCCTCAGCATCACCCGACTTGATTCGACTACATTCCATTATCCTCGTTTTGCTTTTGTTGATGTTCATCTTATATCCGCCTTTCAAGACACTATCCATTCCATTCAACTGCTCTTCTAAGTACGTTGCTGTCTCTGACAGAATTACAATGTCATCGGCGAACCTCAAAGTTTTTATTTCTTCTCCATGGATTTTAATACCTACTCCAAACTTTTCTTTTGTTTCCTTCACTGCTTGCTCAATATACAGATTGAATAGCATCGGGGATAGGCTACAACCCTGTCTCACTCCTTTCCCAACCACTACTTCCCTTTGATGTCCCTCGACCCTTATAACTGCCGTCTGGTTTCTGTACAAATTGTAAATAGCCTTTCGCTCCCTGTATTTTACACCTGCCGCCTTCAGAATTTGAAAGAGAGTATTCCAGTCATCATTGTCAAAAGCTTTCCCTAAGTCTACAAATGCTACAAACGTAGGTTTGCCTTTCCTTAATCTAGCTTCTAAGAGAAGTCGTAGGGTCATTATTGCCTCACGTGTTCCAATATTTCTACGGAATCCAAACTGATCTTCACCCAGGTCGGCTTCTACCAGTTTTTCCATTCGTCTGTAAAGAATTCGCGTTAGTATTTTGCATCCGTGACCTATTGAACTGATAGTTCGGTAATTTTCACATCTCTCAGCACCTGCTTTCTTTGGGATTGGAATTATAATATTCTTCTTGAAGTCTGGGGGTATTTCGCCTGTGTCGTACATCTTGCTCACCAGATAGAAGTGTTTTGTCAGGACTGGCTCTCCCAAGGCCGTCAGTAGTTCTAATGGAATGTTGTCTACTCCCGGGGCCTTGTTTCGACTCAGGTTTTTCTTAGAGAATGAAATAGATGCAAGGACCTGCGTAGAGAGCGAAAAGACACTCGAAAACAATCTAAAATTTTGCGCAAGTTAATACAATGACAACAAAACTAGCGGTATTTCGGAATTATATTCCATATGAACTTTGCCCCCCCCCCCCATGAACCATAGACCTTGCCGTTGGTAGGGAGGCTTGCGTGACTCAGCGATACAGATAACCGTACCGTAGGTGCAACCACAACGGAGGGGTATCTGTTGAGAGGCCAGACAAACGTGTGGTTCCTGAAGAGGGGCAGCAGCCTTTTCAGTAGTTGCAGGGGCACCAGTCTGGATGATTTACTGATCTGGCCTTGTAACACTAACCAAAACGGCCTTGCTGTGCTGGTACTGCGAACGGCTGAAAGCCAGGGGAAACTACAGCCGTAATTTTTCCCGAGGGCATGCAGCTCTACTGTATGGTTAAATGATGATGACATCCTCTTGGGTAAAATATTCCGGAGGTAAAATAGTCTCCCATTCGGATCTCCGGGCGGGGACTCCTCAAGAGGACGTCGTTATCAGAAGAAAGAAAACTGGCGTTCTACGGATCGGAGCGTGGAATGTCAGATCCCTTGATGGGGCAGGTTGGTTGGAAAATTTAAAAAGGGAAAAGGATACGTTAAAGTTAGACATAGTCAGGAGTATACAGGGTTATAAATACAAAATCAAATAGGGGTAATGCAGGAGTAGGTTTAATAATGAATAAAAAAATAGGAGTGCGGGTAAGCTACTACAAACAGCATACTGAACGCCAAAATCAAATAGGGGTAATGCAGAAGTAGGTTTAATAATGGATAAAAAAAATAGGAGTGCGGGTAAGCTACTACAAACAGCATAGTGAACGCATTATTGTGGCCAAGATAGACACGAAGCCCACGCCTACTACAGTAGGACAAGTTTATATGCCAACTATCTCTGCAGATGCGAAGAAATTGAAGAAATGTATGATGAGATAAAAGAAATTATTCAGGTAGTGAAGAGAGACGAAAATTTAATAGTAATGGGTCACTGGAATTCGATAGTAGGAAAAGGGAGAGAAGGAAACGTAGTAGGTGGATATGGATTGGCGAGAAGAAATGAAAGAGGAAGCCCCCTGGTAGAATTTTGCACAAGGAATAACTTAACCATAGGTAACACTTGGTTCAAGAATCATAAAAGAAGATTGTATACATGGAAGAAGCCTGGAGATACTGGAAGGTGTCAAATAGATTATATATTGGCAAGACAGAGGTTTAGAAACCAGGTCTTAACTTGTAAGACATTTCCAGGGGCAGATGTGGACTCTGACCACAATCTATTGGTTATGAACTGTAGATTAAAACTGAAGAAAATGCAAAAAGGTGGGAATTTAAGGAGGTGGGACCTGGATAAACTGAATAAACCAGAGGTTGTACAGAGTTTCAGGGAGAGCATAAGCAAACAATTGACAAGAATGGGGGAAAGAAATACATTAGAAAAAGAATGGGCAACTTTCAGGGATGAAGTAGTGAAGGCAGCAGATGATCAAGTAGGTAAAAAGACGAGGGCTGGTAGAAATCCTTGGGTGACAGAAATATTGAATTTAATTGATGAAAGAAGAAAATATTATAACGCAGTAAAAGAAGTAGACAAAAAGTAATAGAAACGCCTCAAAAATGAGATCGATAGGAAGTGCAAAATGGCTAATCAGGGATGGCTACAGGACAAATGTAAGGATGTAGAGGCTTATCTCACTAGGGGTAAGATAGATACTGCCTACAGGAAAATTAAAGAGACCTTTGGAGAAAAGAGAACCACATGCATGAATATCAAGAGCTCAGATGGAAACCCAGTTCTAAGCAATAAAGGGAAGGCAGAAAGGCGGAAGGAGTATATAGAGTGTCTATACAAGAGCGATGTACTTCAGGGCAACATTATAGAAATGGAAGAGGATGTAGATGAAGATGAAATGGGAGTTATGATACGGCGTGAAGAGTTTGACAGAGCACTGAAAGACCTGAGTCGAAACAACGCCCCGGGAGTAGACAACATTCCATTAGAATTACTGACAGTCTTGGGAGAGCCAGTCCTGACAAAATTCTACTATCTGGTGAGCAAAATGTATGAGACAGGTGAAATATCCCCAGACTTCAAGAAGAATATAATAATTCCAATCACAAAGAATGCAGGTGCTGAGAGATGTGAAAATTACCGAACTATCAGTTTAGTAAGTCACGGATGCAAAATACTAACGCGAATTCTTTACAGACGAATGGAAAAACTGGTAGAAGCCGACCTCGGGGAAGATCAGTTTGGATTCCGTAGAAATGTTGGAACATGTGAGGCAATACTGACCCTACGACTTATCTTAGAAGCTAGATTAAGAAAAGGCAAACCTACGTTTATTGCACTTGTAGACTTAGAGAAAGCTTTTGACAATGATGACTGGAATACTCTCTTTCAAATTCTGAAGGTGGCAGAAGTAAAATACAGGGAGCAAAAGGCTATTTACAATATGTACAGAAACCAGACGGCACTTATAAGAGTCGAGGGGCACGAAAGTGAAGCAATGGTTGCGAAGGGAGTGAGACAGGGTTGTAGCCTCTCCCCAATGTTATTCAGTCTGTATATTGAACAAGCAGTAAAGGAAAGAAAAGAAAAATTTGGAGTAGGTGTTAAAATCAATGGAGCCGGCCGCGGTGGTCTCGCGGTTCTAGGCGCGCAGTCCGAAACCGTGCGACTGCTCCGGTCGCAGGTTCGAATCCTGCCTCGGGCATGGATGTGTGTGATGTCCTTAGGTTAGTTAGGTTTAAGTAGTTCTAAGGTCTAGGGGACTGATGACCATAGCAGTTGAGTCCCATACTGCTCAGAACCATTTGAACCATTTTAGAAAATCAATGGAGAAGAAATAAAAACTTTGAGGTTCGCCGATGAAATTGTAATTCTGTAAGAGACAGCAAAGGACTTGGAAGAGCAGTTGAACGGAATGGACAGTGTCTTGAAATGAGGGTATAAGATGAACATCAACAAAAGCAAAATGAGCATAATGCAATGTAGTCGAATCAAGTCGGGTGATGCTGAGGGAATTAGATTAGGGAATGAGACACTTAAAGTAGTAAAGGAGTTTTGCTATTTGGGGAGCAAAATAACTGATGATGGTCGAAGTAGAGAGGATATAAAATGTAGACTGGCAATGGTAAGGAAAGCGTTTCTGAAGAAGAGAAATTTGTTGACATCGAGTATAGATTTAAGTGCCAGGAAGTCGTTTCTGAAAGTATTTGTATGGAGTGTAGCCCTGTATGGAAGTGAAACATGGACAGTGTCAGCCAGTTTGCCGTGGCATACGGAGCTCCATCGCAGTCTTTAACACTGGTAGCATGCCGCGACAGCGTGGACGTGAACCGTATGTGCAGTTGACGGACTTTGAGCGAGGGCGTATAGTCGGCATGCGGGAGGCCGGGTGGACGTACCGCCGAATTGCTCAACACGTGGGGCGTGAGGTCTCCACAGTACATCGATGTTGTCGCCAGTGGTCGGCGGAAGGTGCACGTGCCCGTCGACCTGGGACCGGACCGCAGCGACGCACGGATGCACGCCAAGACCGTAGGATCCTACGCAGTGCCGTAGGGGACCGCACCGCCACTTCCCAGCAAATTAGGGACACTGTTGCTCCTGGGCTATCGGCGAGGACCATTCGCAACCGTCTCCATGAAGCTGGGCTACGGTCCCGCACACCGTTAGGCCGTCTTCCGCTCACGCCCCAACATCGTGCAGCCCGCCTCCAGTGGTGTCGCGGCAGGCGTGAATGGAGGGACGAATGGAGACGTGTCGTCTTCAGCGATGAGAGTCGCTTCTGCCTTGGTGCCAATGATGGTCGTATGCGTGTTTGGCGCCGTGCAGGTGAGCGCCACAATCAGGACTGCATACGACCGAGGCACACAGGGCCAACACCCGGCATCATGGTGTGGGGAGCGATCTCCTACACTGGCCGTACACCACTGGTGATCGTCGAGGGGACACTGAATAGTGCACGGTACATCCAAACCGTCATCGAACCCATCGTTCTACCATTCCTAGACCAGCAGGGGAACTTGCTGTTCCAACAGGACAATGCACGTCCGCATGTATCCCGTGCCACCCAACGTGCTCTAGAAGGTGTAAGTCAACTACCCTGGCCAGCAAGATCTCCGGATCTGTCCCCCATTGAGCATGTTTGGGACTGGATGAAGCATCGTCTCACGCGGTCTGCACGTCCAGCACGAACGCTGGTCCAACTGAGGCGCCAGGTGGAAATGGCATGGCAAGCCGTTCCACAGGACTACATCCAGCATCTCTACGATCGGTTCCATGGGAGAATAGCAGCCTGCATTGCTGCGAAAGGCGGATATACACTGTACTAGTGCCGACATTGTGCATGCTCTGTTGCCTGTGTCTATGTGCCTGTGGTTCTGTCAGTGTGATCATGTGATGTATCTGACCCCAGGAATGTGTCAATAAAGTTTCCCCTTCCTGGGACAATGAATTCACGGTGTTCTTATTTCTATTTCCAGGAGTGTAACTAATGAGGAGGTATTGAACAGAATTGGGGAGAAGTGGTGTTTGTGGCACAACTTGACTAGAAGAAGGGATCGGTTGGTAGGTTATGTTTCGAGGCAGCGTGGAGGATAAACATCGTAGAGGGAGACCTAGAGACGAATACACTAAGCAGATTCAGAAGGATGTAGGCTGCAGTACGTACTGGGAGATGAAGCAGCTTGCACAGGATAGAATAGCATGGAGAGCTGCATCAAACCAGTCTCAGGACTGAAGACCACAACAACAAGAACATTAACGTTGCAGTAACGACGGCAGAATCTCTAGATGTGTGTTTTGATTCTCCAAGAAGGGGGTGTAAAGGAAAACAGAAACCTACGGAATATGACGATGTATCCGACGGCTAGAAGCGTACAGGCTTATTTCGGTGAACAGATTAATCATTCAGGCTCAGAGACCTCTGTTGTTTGTCATCTCTGCTCATTCGTTTTTCACTCAGAAAGTGTAATGGCGGACTAAAATTTTTAATGATTTTTAATGGCGTGCAGAGAAATTGCACGTGCAAGAGCAAAGTTTGTACACTGCACTTATTGCTTGCTGCGGGCGACAGTCTTGTAGTGTAGTTCGATAAAACTTGGATTTCACAAAACCATACGCAGAAACATATTCCGAGGAAGTAGCGGCCTGCAAGTACATGCGGTTACTATTGTATAGTGAGTATCAGCGATCTGCGTGACGGTTGCAGTGCCAAAGGGTCAGTAAGAGCCGCAAATGAAAGATTTTTTGGAAGGTAGGGAGTATTCTTAGGTGGTATTAAGGCGAACCGACAGAACAAAAATCCTGGTGGCGGCACTCAAGTACTCGCGCGCTGCCGCGCACGGAGTCTCTCGCGAATAAAATGCGTCCATGGATGACATCATACAATAACGACGACTCAGACCTTACCAGAATTAATTTTATAATTTTCTTAACAACTTTCTCGCTGAAAGTTCCTACAAGGTCCATCAGAACGCCAATTCATCAACGACGATATTTATCGTCACACAGGCGGATCAGTTTCACAATTGTTACGGTATTTTATTTTTTATGTCAGAATAATTTTATTTTTTCACGATACAATATGTGTCACGTGCATCTGTAAACTTTTAGAACGTTCAGATATTATTTCCAGTCCGTCAGTAGCTCTGCTTTATGAACAGATTGAAATAAAATATTATTTTTCTTCAAAATTTCTTGTAACATCAGTTTTTATATTTTCGTAGTAGTTGGCAGAATTTTCTTTTAGAAAGTACTGCATCAATTCTAGACTAAAATAGAGATTTCAAATATTTTTTCGGAATTTTTACTAACATTTGACACTATCACTAAGTGTTGGATGATGTAATGGCTTTAGGTGCCTATTTTCGTGACGGGCCGCTGTAACTAAAATATTCACACAAAATTCAACATCCATATAGAAAAACTCCAAAAGTTTTGTACTGTTGCAGCCGCACTTCAGGTTTCTGCCACGGAAGCACAGCAAGAACAGTTAGACAGGATGGCGACAGGTGCTGAGAAAGCGTATGTTGTGCTTGAAACAGATTCGCATCAGCCTGCCGTAACAGTGCAACGACACTTCAGAACGCAGTTCAGCAAAGATCCACCAACTGCCAACTCCATTCGCCGATAGAATCTGCAGCTTAAAGCTTCAGGATGCCTCTGCAAGGGGAAGTCAGCGGGTCGGCCTGCAATGACTGATTAAACGGTTGACCGCTTTAGGGCAAGTTTCGCACTTAGCCGTCGGAAGTCGACGAAAGGAGCAAGCAGAGAGCAGTACATACCACAACCGACCGTCTGGAAGACCTTAAGAAAACGACTGAAGCTGAAGCCTTACCGTCAGAAACTGCTACAAGCTCTGTCTTGTGCATTCAGCACTCGGTACGGTTAAAACAGCTTGTGGAAGAGAATGGGTTTTGTGAGAAAACCATCTTCAGTTACAACCAATATTTTTTATGAATGGTTCTGTGAACAGGCACAATGTACTGCGTACCTGCGACGCGTCTTCATAGCAGAGATCGCCTAGAGTGGAGTCGTCAACATGCCACCTGGACGGTCGAACGGTGAGCCAATATTGTCTTCACAGATGAGCCCCGATATGGTCTGGAGAGGGATTCTCGATGGATTCGCATCTGGTGGGAATGTGGAACACGATTTCTAGACCCAAACATTGTGGAAAGAGAGCTATATCGAGGAGGATCCCTAACTGTGTGGGCAGGGACTGCGTTGACCACTCGAACTCCTCTTCATGAAATTTTACTGGTGAATCGGAAACTTTTAACTGCTGTCAGGCATCGTAAAGAGGTCTAGGGACTTCATTTGCGGGTATTGCGAGGTGCTGTGGGACCAGACCCCGTATTGATGGATGATAATGCTCGACTCCTAGCGATGTAGTAGATGTTTCCTTGGAAACGGAAGATATCGCACGCATTGCGTGGCACGCTCGCTCTCCCGATTTAAATCTCATAGTGTATGTCTAGGATGCACAAGGAAGACGGGATGCATCCACCAACCACTCTCCAAGACTGCGAGCAACTCTGCAGGAGGAATGGGCGTTATTGCTACAACATGAGGTTGATGACATCATTCACAGCATGTCCGATCGTTGTCGGGTGTGGACTGCTGCCAGAGGTGGCCACTCCCTATGCTGAGAACATTAACCAGTTGTCGGAATGTACGTATGTGCAAATCGGTTAAGTTGGAAGAAACGAAACACATTTTTGTCTACTGCTATGCGTGTTGCACTTGTTTACGTTCTGCAGTCTTTACATTTTTTCCTACTTTAGTATTACCTGTTTATACAGTTCTGCAGCAAATAAACGCAACCTCGCAAAATTTCCCTTCATTGCTTTAATTTTAGCACTAAGCACTCTGTCTTCAGGCCACAAGTGGCCCATCGGGACCATCCGACCTGCGTTTCATCCTCAGTTGAGGATGCGGATAGGAGGGGCGTGTGGTCAGCACTCCGCTCTCCCAGTCGTTATGATGGTTTTCTATGATCGGAGCCGCTACTATTCGGTCGAGTAGCTCCTCAATTGGCATCACGAGGCTGAGTGCACCCCGAAAAATGGCAACAGCTCATGGCGGTTGGATGGTCACCCATCCAAGTACCGGCCACGCCCGACAGCGCTCAACTTCGGTGATCTCACGGGAACCGGTTTTAATTTTAGACACCCGTGTATATAAAAGATTTAGGCGTCAATCTGTGTAGCCCTCTTAGATTGTTTGCAGTTGATGCGGTCGTTTGCTGTCTAGCAAATGCATCGTAAGATTAACACGAACTACAAAATAATTTATGCAGCATATCTGCAGGACGCGAAAAGTTTCAGTTGACTCTGAGCTCCTCCACAAGAGCAGTAAATAAGATCTGTTACATTTCGGTTACACGATAAATCCCACAAATTTAGAAGTTACTAATTCAACTAAATTTTTTGAGTTTACAATTACGAACAACTTAATCTGGAATCATCACATAGAAAATATTGTGAGAAAGGAGAACCAAAGACTGCGTTTTATTATCAGAACACGCGGAAGGTTCAACAAATCGACTAAAGAGATTGCCTACGCTTGACCATGCCCTTCTGCTGTGTTACTGCGCAGTATGGGATACTTACCAGATATCACTGACAGAGGACATAGAAAAAGGTCAAAGAAGTACAGTTAGTTTTTTATATTCGCGAAATAGCAACAGTTTTCTAACGTCGGCATAGATTCTAAAATAGCGACCACCAAGTGTTTCTGTATTAGTCCGAAGAGATGAAAATCTATTGGAGCGGGATATGGGCTGTGTGTTCGAAAAAAGCCTATCGGAAACATCGGACCCATTACGTGTAACCGAGGCCGTACGCGATGGCGCATTGTCGAAAAAGCGACGCCTTCGAAAAAGCAACCCTGCTCGTTCCCTCAGAACAGCCTTCTGCTACAGTTCCAGCATGGCACGATAACTGACTGTCCGCGGTCTCTCCATGGGAGAGTAAATCAACCATCTGCACACTCCATGTTGCCCAAAATACTGTGGCCACAACTTATTTCATGGAGCGCTTTATTTTGGATTTCTTACAGGGTAGTACTCGTAATGTTTCCATGACATTAATGTTTTCATTGTCTCACGAATCACGTAATGAACCCGTTGAGTCTTCTGTGGCCATACGGTGCCGGAATGAAGCACTCTCCTCCAAGTGTTGTAGAGAGAATGCAACTCGTGTGGCCTTATTCTCGGTTGAGAGTTGCTGCGCGGCCCAACGAGAACATGTCGTCCAGCAGTAGGATACGCTGTGCACTATATTCACTACATTGCCAAAAGGGGATGATTTCGTGTGTAACCTGCCCCATATCCCTTCGACAGGGTGCAAGTTGTCATCTGAGGTGGCGTTGAGCGTTCTTGTCAGCCTTAAAGTTCATTCGTCTAGTACATAGAGTCAGCTCCACAAGAAAGTGCACGCCATTATCTGTATCAAATAACAGACAGTATTAAAAATATATGTTTATTAATTGCATAATTACATAACAGTTACTCCAATCGCCGCCATTATCGATTATAGTTTGGCACCTTAGCCCTCTATCCGCTGAATCATCCACATTTCCAACATCTAATTATCGTCTGATCCACTTCGCAACGAATGTCTTTGACTTAGTAAGAATTTTAGCATCAGTTCCATATGAAAGCTTTGGTCCCTTTGGATGATTTACAATGAACAGGAACACTGCCTCGTGACGCTTCAGATGTTTTGTACTCATTTTAAACTTAACCGACAAAACAAATCATTCAACTCTCACATTGTGCAAAAGTGCATTGAGTACAGATTCGAGGCCACTAGCAGAGACGTCGCTGCGGACGTTACATTTTAAATTATAGTGTACACTTTCTTGTGGAACTGACTGTATGTTCTACTTTTATCACGCCTGGCTTTCCCCTCGCTCAGCAAACTACCACTAATTGTAGATGAAATGCAATCGGGGCTTTCTTGTAGCGTAAGCCGCGCTGGGTAGCCGCGCGGACGTGCCGCCTTGCCACGGTTTGCGCGGCGGCTCCCTTGGAGGTTCGAGTCCTCCCTCGGGCATGGGTGTGTGTTTTGTCCTTAGCGTAAGTTAGTTTACATTAGATTAAGTAGTGTATAAGTTTAGGGACCGATGACCTCAGCAGTTTGGTCCCATAGGAACTTACCACAAATTTTAGCGTAAAACCATACTATACATCGAACTTCAGTCGATGGCTATTTATCCGTCAATACCTCGGTTACAAAACCGTATTTCGAAGCGCAACTGTGCACCCGCTACCAGCTGTTTTTGGAAGCTCTGATCTTCTCTGGGCTCTTCTCTCTTACCTAGATTTGGAGTGTAATTTACATGGGGTACTTACAAAAGAGCTATTATCACTTAACTTCTGAACCACCTTCTTATGAAATACTTATATATTTCATCTATCACATTTTTGTAAATACAAAAGTAACTGTTTGGAACGATAAGATCAAACGAGCAATACTGTGCATTTGGAAACTTCATCAGCTACACTAGATTCTCACGGCTAACGTGAGTTATGGGCAATATAGTGTACCAGAATTAGAAATCATATTTCAGTGGCAGTTAGTAGAAAGATTGCCCGTAGTGGTCTATGCAAGTTGCTTTCCTCTAATTTTACTGGCGAGGTCATCACATGATTTGGAGATCGTAATAAGTTTCTTGACGTATTTTAGGGCTTGCGCTATCAGACTTTTAACAGCAGGGCTCACATTTTAGAATACTCAGCAACTTTGCTATGTGGCGTCCGTCTTTCGACATCTTTCAGTACTTCCATGATGGTCCCGTGCTGACTACTAACAATGCAAACGAAACGATTTACTCTTCATTTCAAAATTTCCTCTGTTTCCAAGTTATTAGGATTGCCTGATTGAAGAAGTGATAAAATGTGAGTTTCGTAAGCGATCTCTTTCGTGGATGAATTACAGCACATTAGGAATCTTCTAACAAATCTAAAAGTTAAATGTAAGTAATCGTTCGACCTCGAACCGCGCAATACAATACTGCAAGATATCTGATCATTCTGACTGATTCCATAGACTAATTTTCGACCTTTTAGCCTAATGACATAGAGTCGTTGGATGCATGGGGTGTTTCACCGTTCCTATTACAGTGCGGCCTTGCTGTGATTCAGTTTCTTGATTGCTTGGACATCGTCGTCTGTAGTTCATCGTGACGGTCTTCCTTCCCGATCAGCATCACCCATGTCTGTGTAGCCTTGGTCAAATTATTGGCACAATTTCAGTACGGTTGGACGCGACATTGCATTAAGTACATGCATCGCCAGAATTTCACGCGAATCTGTGTGCAATTTACACTTCTGCCCACAAGAATACCACTGCCCGACATATTTCACATTTGGAGTACGTTTCTATTTGCCACGCCGTTTCATTCGCTCACTATGGTACACATGTTATCCCTACAACAGCAGAAATATGTCTGCAGGGAACCCGGAACATGTACTCTGGTTCAAATGGCTCTGAGCACTATGGGAATTAGCATCTGAGGTCATCAGTCCTCTAGAATTAGAACTACTTAAACCTAACTAACCTAAGGACGTCACACACATCCATGCCCGAGGTAGGATTCGAACCTGCGACCGTAGCAGCAGCGCGGCTCCGCACTGAAGCTCCTAGAACCGCTCGGCCACATGGCCGGCACATGTACTCTCTTCTGACAATGTTTCACTCTTGTTGCGCAATCATCTTGACGTGGCATGAGTTGCGTAATTTACTTTCTGAAACCTTTCGAATAACAATAGACACGTGGGAGTTGATTCAAATACTTGACCGACGACGAAAATATGGCTTAACATTGCTTTTAGTATTAAACCACGAGCAGAAATTGTACTGCTCTGCATTTTCCCGTACAAATAAAAAGTGACGTTTGTCGGCAATTTCTACCAAAAAGATTACTGAAGCTGTCACAGGAAGTTACCCTTAGATAAAGACAACGGATGTGGTTTAAGCATGACGATACACTGCAACTTTTTCTCCGTCTCGTACGGCAGTAATTAAAACGTATGCTGAGAAGACAAAAGTAGTGGGGCACCTCCTAATACCGTGTCGCCGGCCGCTGTGGCCGAGCGGTTCTAGGCACTTCAGTCGGAAACTGCGCGACTACTACGGTCGCAGGTTCGAATCTTGCCTCGGGCATGGATGTGTGTGTCGTCCTTAGGTTAGTTAGGTTTAAGTAGTTCTAAGTTCTAGGGGACTGATGACCTCAGATGTGAAGTCCCATAGTGCTCAGAGCCATTTGAACCAATACCGTGACGAGCTACCTGTCGCCCAGCGTAGTGCAGTGGCTCGACTTGGCACGGACTCAGCAACTCGTTGGAGGTGTCCTGCAGAAATAACGAGCCATGCTGCCTCCATAACTGAGAAAGTGTTGCTGGCGCAGGATTTTCTGTGCAGGATGTTCGATCTGATTCACGGCGAAAGATCTCTGGCCAAATCATTCGCACGAATTGCCTAGAATGTTCTTCGAACGAATCGCGAGCAATTGTGGTCCGCTGACATAGCGCTTGTCATTCAGAAAAATCAGTCGTCGGGAACATGAAGTCCATGAATAGCTGCAGATGGGCTCCACGTAACCGAACACAATCACTTCCAGTCAATGATCGGTTCACTTGGGCCAGTTGACCCAGTCCACTCCCTGTAAACACAGCCCACACCATAGTGCAGCCACCACCAGCCTGCAAAGCGCCTTTTTGACAACTTGGATCTGGGGGGTCTGCGCCACACTCGAACCCTAAATCAGCTCTTACCAACTGAAATCTGGCCTCATCTGACAGGCCACAGTTTTCCATTCATCTAGCGTCCAACCGATATGGTCACGAGCCCAGGAGACGCCATGCAAGCGATGTCGTGTTGTTTGTTAAGGCACTCGCAACATTCGTCTGCTGCCAAAGTCCATTAACGCCAAATTTTGCCACACTGTCCTAACAGGATACGTTCGTCGTACTTCCCACATTGATCGCTTGTTCCCCTGAAGCAGGAGCTCTAAATAGTTTATGATGCTCCCTTTGACTAAACGATATATTAAATACGAGATGGCTCTTTCCGACACGTACTTTCTAGGAACAAAAGGAACTGAACACTGTCAGCAATCCGAATTTAAGGTAAGAGTACCTTCCTGATTATATTACATGATATTTCTTTCTTTGATTCTGCATTTTCCGCCACCTTTACATCATAGTGCTCCTTCTAAAATTTCAAATAAAAACGTACTACATCCTTTAACACACAGTCTCTAAAAGTCTAAGGCTTTCATCGTCTTGGAATTCCTTTCATAAGGTAAGAAAAAGTCTATTGTCTACGGAGACGTTGTGATAACTGTCACGTACGGTAAGTAGCCACCTAAGTGGCAGATAAGCAGACAACTCCACTGCAATTTCTATTATTGTGGTTTACATAAACATTCGTAACAAAAGTGTATGTTCGGCAACATACATAATGTACGTCCGGCTTTACGTACTTCTATTATTGTATATCAGTAAATCCCCATGTCTGATTCTTTAAAGAATCGAACTACCATATTCAAACCATACCTCACGGATTATGTGGCGTACAAGGATTTAATCTGGCAGGTACATTCCCTGGTATATGTGAATACCTTCGGTAAAAAAAAGTCGCGAATTGAATTAATAGTAAGGGAGTAATAAATTAAAACTTCATACCTGATGCAACCGTTTTACTGCACGAGCAGCGAAACAGTAATAAGTGATAATTTTTGATCATTTTTTTTAGGTGTCGGCGAGCAAAAGTTTCGTAAAGGTTTAAACTATGTACAGAATTTATTGGGAGTCGTTAGGTGCCCTCATGCCGGATGAATATAGCATTTTTTTTTTTTGGAAAAAACTACATTTTGTCAATGTAGCGAGTGATTGATTATTTTGTAAAAATTTTTTGTTTATTTATAGACTCAATCGCATTCTTGTGACACAGTCATAACCGGTTTCGGCCATACGACGACCATCTTCAGATTCTAAAGGCATCATACACTGAATACAGGTTCAACCCGTTAACCTGTGTTCAGTGTATGCCGCCTTTAGAATCTGAAGATGGTCGTCGTATGGCCGAAACTGGTTATGACTGTGTCACAAGAATGTGATTGCGTCTATAAATCAACAAAAAATGTATATTCTGTTTTACTCTCTGTGGGTTACTCAGCCTCAAGACACGCACATAGTTTCTAACTGTAATATCTGACTCATCGTGTTGAACCATTAACATAAGTTTACAGCTCTTAGTGGGTAAATTATGACGGAATTTTAAATTCTGTCAATAACTTCATGAAATACTGAAAATGAATTTTTTTTGCCCCTGGAAGCCGTTAGAAAGGCTACCTGTAACTCAGACTATACCCCGACCTTGCCGTGTATTGATATAGATGCTTTAACATTTTCATTCTCAGATTGAAATTTTGCTTTCACGATCCGTAAAAGTATTTTGGATAATCACTTTTCTGCTCACGTAATACACATATTTCTCGACGATCAGTGTCACCACTGTATTTCAATGTAAAATAAGGCATTTCAGTACTTTGTAAAATCAGCTGGTGTGAATCAACACTGAACACTGCTTCTGTACAGAGGGTGGGACAGCTTTCGTGTTGGCTGAGTCAGATCAGCATTGTAATGTGTCCTCGTTTGTGCTTCATAAAATTCCCATGTAGTGAAACTCATGGTACTAGCCAACTCCTATCTATTGTAATTAGGAGGCAGATACCACAGGTCAACATTTAGGCAATGTAATCACTATTAATTTAATCCAAGAGGTCAAGGTTCAAATCTTTGAGAGTTTTAGCACTTTTATACCTAAATAAGAAATAACTGGAACAGATATTAGAGTTTTCGGGACTATACTGAAGGACAATCAAATTTTTTACGTAACAGAAAAATCTTAAACTTATGTTCGTTCCTCTCCTCATAATACATTATAGTACTCATACCTGTATTATATGGCTGAAACATAGGAACACAAAATCTAGGCGACATAGAGAGAATCAAAAACTGACGAGATAAATGTAAGACTTAAGGACAGATTTAAATATTAGGGGGTAACAAAATCGATAGATTTAAAGGTAATTTTGGGAGTACGCCAAGTGCGTGTTATAAGACAGTTAGTGTTAACAATATATATGAGGGTTGGAACTTTAATAGTGGCAAATATTTATTTATAACTTATACAAAATAGATACAAGTCGAAAGTTTTACTTCCCTTCAGAGTAGGCACCAAGATTGCATATATCCCGTTGCCAGCGATAACAGTGCTTCCTTCGACTTAGGAATCAATTTGCACAAGGGTTTGAATCCAGGGAGTTCAGTTTTGGAACACAGCTTGCGAGCAACTGAGAGAAAGAAAAAACGCGACACTTTCCGCAGGACCCGGCTATCATTTTGCAGGACAATCATCAAGTGCATATAGCGCGTGTTATGTCTGAGCTATAAGTTACTCGTTCAATAAGGCTGAGAAGTGCTTTAACACAAAGCACCCCCTCCCACCCTCGGGATGTAACTCCGTGTGACTTGAACTTAATTCCTGAATCGAAGGGAGCACCTTGTGGCATTTGCTTCAGAATTGTTACTGAAATTCGTCTGGAAATAGACGTCTGCACTCTATTAGCACAACTTGCGCTGCTAAGGCTGACGTACGACTTCCACAAAGCTGGCAACGGGTTATGTACAATGCTGGTGACTATTTTGAAGGGCAGTAAAATTTTGAAACATGCATCTAGTTTATAAATAAATGCGCTGCCGGAAAAAAAATTTGAACATCCGTTGGTTTTGATCTGATGACGGTATATGCCACCTGGGGGATAGCAGATGTACTGATAATGGTTTCAACGTCGTCTGCCAACTGAGAGCATTGTACATAGCCACCAGAGTGCCATCTGCGTCTACCCTCTAATCAGTCTAATGGGTCAGTATGGTTGCAAACATATGAAGCAAGCAGGTAACCACGCCACGGAGACGCACTCGTGCTTCCGACAGCCAACTGAGAGAGCTGAAATGGATCAAATTGTGGCCTTCCCAGTGGAGGGATGGTCCTCTCGGAGAACTGCCACACCATTTGGACTTGCACGGTCAGTTGTGCAACGATGCTGGTATCAGTGGTCCCACGAACATTCTCACACCTGTAGACGAGTTTTTGGGCGTATACGCAGCACAGACGCCCACCAGGTGCGTCATATTGTAAGGGCAGCAGTGGCAGCTCGCACAACTATCACAGCACAGATAAGATGGCTTGTGAACCCAGACATGTCAACACGAATTGCTGCGAACCTGTTATTAGCAACAGGACTAAGACCAGGCGCATCTCTAGCCCGTCTTCTACTCACATCACAGCATCGTCGTGCACTGTTCGACTGGTACCATCAGAGAATCACTTGAAAGATGGAATGCTCTGTGGTCTTCAGCGATGAAAGCAGATCTGCCTGCAAGCAAGTGATGGTCGTTAGCGCGTAGACCTGGTGACCGCTGTCTCGTAAATTGCATTCGTGCAACACACACTGGCCCCTCACGAGACCTTATGGTCTGTGGGGCGATAAGCCACATTTCTCGTTCATCTACACGGATACTGAGCAAATCACATTTAAGTGCCTGGCAGCGGGTTCATCGAACCACCTCCACAATTCTCTTTTGTTCCAATATCGTGTAGCGTGCGGAAAGAATGAACACCTATATCTTTCCGTACGAGATCTGATTTCCCATATTTTATCGAGGAGATCGTTCCTCTCTATGTAGGTCGGTGACAACAAAATATTTTCGCATTCGGAGGAGAAAGTTGGTGATTGGAATTTCGTGAGAAGATTCCACCACAACGAAAAAGCCTTCCTTTTAATGATTTCCAGCCCAAATCCTGTATCATTTCTGTGACATTCTCTCCCATATTTCGCGATAATACAAAACGTGCTGCCTTTCTTTGAACTTTTTCGATGTACTCCGTCAGTCCTATCTGGTAAGGATCCCACACCGCGCAGCAGTATTCTAAAAGAAGAAGGACAAGCGTAGTGTAGGCAGTCCCCTTAGTAGGTCTGTGTTACATTTTCTAAGTGTCCTGCCAATAAAACGCAGTCTTTGGTTAGCCTTCCCCACCACATTTTGTACGTGTTCCTTCCAATTTAAGTTGTTCGTTATTGTAATACTTAGGTATTTAGTTGAATCTACGGCTTTTAGATTAGACTGATTTATCGTGTAACCAAAATCTAACGAGTTCCTTTTAGCACTCATGTGGATGACCTGACACTTTTCGTTATTTAGGGTCAACTGCCACTTTTCGCACCATTCAGATATTGTTTTTAAATCGTTTTGGAGTTTGTTTTGATCTTATGATGACTTTATTAGTCGATAAACGACAGCGTCCTCTGCAAACAACCAAGGCGGCTGCTCAGATTGTCTCCGAAACCGTTTATATAGATAAGGAACAGCAAAGGGCCTATAACACTACCTTGGGGAACGCCAGAAATCACTTCTGTCTCACTCGCTAACTTTCCGTCACTTACTACGAACTGTAACCTCTCTGACAGCAAATCACAAATCCAGTCACATAACTGAGACGATATTCCATAATCACGCAATTTCACTACGATCCGCTTGTGTGGTACAATGTCAAAAGCCTTCCGGAAATCCAGAAATACGGAATCGATCTGAAATCCCTTGTCAATAGCACTCAACGCCTCATGTGAATAAAGAGCTTGTTGTCTTTCACGGGAACGATGTTTTCTAAACCAATGTTGACTGTGTGTCAATAGACAGTTTTCTTATAGGTAATTCATAATATTTGAACACAATATATGTTAGAAAATCCTGCTGATGTTTCTGGAGGGGACGCTAACCAGAGCTCGGTACGTGCAGAATGCTGTTAGACACGTTCTTTTGCCGTTCTTGTAGCAGGAAGGTGATATGTTTTTCGAACAGGATAATGCTCGCCCACAGACTGTCTGTGAATCTCAACGTGCTCTGCAAGACGTGCAGCAACTTCCCTGGCCAGCACAATCTCAGCACTTAAGTAGAGCACATGTGGGATACGACAGGACGAGAAGTGACTCGTGTGACTCGTCAACCAACAAGTGTTATAGAACTACGTAAACAGATCGAGCAGTTGTGGCATAACATATCCCAGGACAGTATTCACCATCTATACGAACGACTGCATGCCAGAGTCAGCACCTGCATTGTTGCCTGTGGAGGCTACTCCATGTATTAATGTGGGTGTTTCAGCATGGCTCGATACCTGGTACCTCAGAACCACTTGTGCTATTGAACTGTAAATATAATCATTTCATGTACTCCATATGTACTGATGCAACAATAAACCTTGAGTGAAATTTAAACCGCTAAAAGGGTGTATAATTTTTTTTTCAGCAGTGTAGTTACCACTACTAAGTTACAACACCCGTATATGATCAAGAGGATAACGCAGCAGGCACCGGTAGAGTTTCGTAGGCGTTGTTGCTGTCTATAGGAGAGTTGCAACTCCAGAAGACTGCAGATTATGATGTATGGTATAGGGACTAGCAGCGAACCCTGAACGTCAATATATGTAACGTACTGCGAACAAATAGGCGAAAAAACTCCACTGCTGTTCGAGTGCGCAGTCGGTGACAAAACACTGGAAACAGTAACTGCCGTAAAGTATCTAGGAGTAACCGTCTGGAACGACGTAAGATGGAATGATCACATAAAGCTGGTTGTATGAAGAGCAGATGCATGCTATACTTTTTTCGAAGAAAACTTAGGAAGCGAAATCCAACCACGAAAGAAGTGGCTAACGAAAGGCTTCTAGAGTGACTTTTCACTCTGCAGCAGAGTGCGACCTGACTTGAAACCTTGCGGCAGATCAAAACTGTATGCCCGACCGGGATCAAAACTGTATGCCCGACCGGGACTCAAATCTGAGACTCTTTTGCCTTTCGTGGGAAAGTGCTGTACCGACTGAGCTGTCCAAGCAAGACTCACGACCCGCCCTCGGAGCTTTGTTTCCACCAGTATCTCTCTTCTACCTTCCAAATTTCGCAGAAGTTGTCCCGCATATCTTGCGGGACTAGCACTCCCGGACGAAAGGATATGCTGACAAACCGCATAACCATAAACCAGGAGACTTACTGGAATGAATTTACACTCTTGCAACGGAGTTTGTGCTGATGTGTATTTTCTGCCAGATTTAAATTGAGTATTGGCCAGGGACTCGAACCCAGGATCTTTGGGTTTCGTTTTTGACTGTCAATGCGAGAGTCACAGGTTCGAGTCCCAGTTCAGCGCACAGTTTTAGTCTGTCAGGAATTTACAAAACGCTTCATCGACCGATTTTTGAGTGCTGATCATCAGTCTGGGAGCCCTACGAAATTGGATTAATAGACTAGGTAGGCAAGATCCAACGAAGAGTCTTGCGATCCGTCACGGAGATGCTCAACAAACTCCAATGGCAGTGACTACAACACAGATTTAAAGATTAAAACAGTCTCGATGTTGCGATCAAGACTGTTTTAATCTTTAATTTTGATTATAACAGATCGCTGACATTGTTTTCAAAAATTTATATTTACAAGACAGATGTTGTACATGACAGAAACATTTAGTGCTGGAATTCCGAGAGTACACTTCCCAAGAGGGGTCCGACAGCTTGTTACTTCCTCCTACATATCTCTTGTGAAAAGACCACGTCAAGAAAATGAGAGAAATTAGAGCTCATATGGATGTTTAGCAATTGTATTACTACCGAAGCAACGGGGGAGGTATAATGAAAGTGCTGCCAGAAGTGTCCTCAGCGACACTCAGTATGGTAAGTTGCGGTGATATAGATATAATAGAAGTAAACTAGGGGACACAAGTTGAAAAGCCGGCCGAAGTGGCCGTGCGGTTAAAGGCGCTGCAGTCTGGAACCGCAAGACCGCTACGGTCGCAGGTTCGAATCCTGCCTCGGGCATGGATATTTGTGATGTCCTTAGGTTAGTTAGGTTTAACTAGTTCTAAGTTCTAGGGGACTGATGACCTCAGCAGTTGAGTCCCATAGTGCTCAGAGCCATTTTGAACAAGTTGAAACACCCCACATGCGCTGAGAACAGCAGAGAACAGATGTAGCAAGTGTAAGAACTGATGCCGCTAGGACGAAAAAATAGTTCTGGGGAGACAAAGAAGAAGATGGCCAGATAAAATGATAAAGTATGAGAGACCGTCATGGCCAACGACAGCGCGAAATAGGTATCAATGAAAGCAATTGAGAGAGGTCTTCGCTCATGACAAATGGTAAAAAAATCTATGTCGAGGACGTACTTGGGAAGTGACCGCTTTTGGAATGTAGGACGAACTGTTTCTTCCTCCACAATCTCAGCTCATTCTTTCGAACACATGTTTCTTTGCTCAAACAGAATAGGCTTCCATACGTTTCAACCAGTAACACTCGAGTCCTAACAACTACCATAAATTCAAGTACCCATTATGTTTCTTGATCTGTACCTATGACCATCACAAAAAATGAAAGCTACTGCTACCGCTTCAGTGCACAAACAGTAACATTTCAGATCATGAAATGCAGTGATCAGATGTATTCGATAACACAGATATAACCATCGCCAGGAAGCGAGGGTTTCTACGAAAGAACTTCCATGACATTAATTAACTAGCACGTCGTAATTCACACAAACTTCGCCGGCAGACATTCGACAAAAACATGAAGTATCATTGAACAAAAGGGTGGAATACAATTTGTGTTTCATTACTTTTCAGAAACTAATGTGTTAAAACCATAAATCAGCATGTACCTTACGAAACAGATATTCCTTACCTGTTGTATGAAAAGTAAAGATATCGCCTATGTTGACTGTAGTAAATCACAACACTGGACTCGTATTTGGGAGGACGACGGTTCAATCCCGCGTCCGGCCATCCTGATTTAGGGTTTCCGCGATTTCCCTCAATCGCTCCAGGCAAAATGCCGGGATGGTTCCTTTGAAAGGGCACAGCCGACTTACTTCCCTATCCTTCCCTAATCCGATGCGACCGATGACCTCGCTGTTTGGTCTCTTCCTCCAAATAGCCCAACCCAACCCAACCCCAAGTTAATCACGGATTCGATTAAATAGTCACATCTCTCAACTAGAGTGATAGTGTTCTGCTCTCCTGAAAAAGTATATCGACTGGCATTTTCAGTGAATAGCCCCTGCAAATTGAAATAAGCAATGATCTGTAAACGAGAACCTGTCATAACATCTCACGTGAATCCATGAGACACGTTATCTATCAGTATTTCGACCCTTTGTAGAACAGTTATAATACGGCAAATCAACTCCAACCAGAGAAATGGCGACCTTACAATGTGTTGCAAAATTATTCATTTAAATTAACACAAGTGTGAGACATCACGAATATAATGTGTTGGAGACGATCGTGTATGGTCTTCTGAAACTTGCACGCCTTCAAAAAAACTAGCGTGCGTTCAAAGATTTTAAGCGAGATGCGTCCTAGCACTCCTGTCTTTTCATGGCTCAGCAGACGAAGGCCAAAAGAGGTCACTCCGGGGAAAAAACTTGTGTAGCGGGGGGTGGGCGATGATTAAAAGTCAGTTTTCTATGTTTTTCGTGACTAACTAGAAAAGCACGGCTTCTGGTGAAAATGCTTCCCAATATAAAACTAAACCAAATTAATTTTCTAATAAAAGAGGTCCTATACGTTTTACTATAGGACCAACAGTCTCTGCGTTGCAGGGAATGGAAAAATAGCAGATTATCAAAAATAGTGTTAATGTTTAATCTTAAATGTAGTGGGTTAGGAACCAACATTAAGTATGTGTACCACGAAAGTCTATTAAGGGGTAATTTATGGTCTGGGGGTGTAACAGGGTGGAGGGGTGGAGGTATGGTGAGCGCTAGAAGCAAGAAGAAAGGTAGGTCGTCGGATTGTGTTCATGCATTTCTCTTTATCAGAGGCCTGCAAACTGAAGAGTAGGCCGTGATTCTCCATTGTGTCTACCTCACTACGTCACAAGAAGCAACTATAGTGTGTTTCACGAAGTTACACCGACGCTCCTCTTGATGAATCGCTGCCGACGCAGTGCACAGACAAACCCGGGGGAGGGGGGGGGGGTTATTTTCTACAAAGTGCGTTAACACTAAATGGGATGCAGAGGTGAGTACTGACAATAGGAACGCAAGAAACGCACATAGACAAAATTCATGTAAATCTCTGCGCGTTGTTTTACGCTGCCAGAGAGGAAATTGATTCTTAGTTATCCTGTATGGCAGTTGTAACATTCTTTCGGGAAACGCAACTTCCCCCCGCCATAAGCTCTGCTTGCTTCTCAGTTTACAGATTGACTGCCCTCCACAGCACGTTCCGTGCTGTCGCCTTTCCCCTCTTTGGTTCAAAAATGGTTCAAATGGCTTTAAGCACTATGGGACTTAATATCTGAGGTCATCAGTCCCCTAGACTTAGAACTACTTAAACCTAACTAACCTAAGGACATCACACACATCTATGCCCGAGGCAGGACTCGAACCTGCGACCGCAGCAGCAGCGCAGTTCCGGACTGAAGCACCTAGAACCGCTCGGCCACAGCGGCCGGCTCTCCTCTTTGGACTTGACTTGCCATGGTATAGCTGTTCCACAAAGGCTCGAGACCCAAATAGGTACCGTGTCCCGGGGAATTCGCGCGAGACGGAATGACAGGTTATCGTTTACTGCTAATTGCTTCTTTCATTTTGCAGCAGCTGTTCTTTGAAAATGTCAGTCGATATACTCTTCCAGTAGCACAGGACACTATTTCTTCAGTTAAGGGTTGTGACTGTTTATTCGAATCCATGATTAACTACAATAGACAGATATCTTTATTTTTCATACAGTCAATGGTGAGTATCTATTCCGTAGGGCTATGCTAATTTATGGTTTTAACAGATTAGTTTCAGAAAGCGGTAGACAAAGTAAATTCGCTGTGCCCGTGTATATACTGTGGAGCTATTTTTAGTTTATTAAATGAGTACTTATATATAGTTGTTAAACGAGATATCATGTAAAAACACTTGAAAGGTGGCTACACTGAGCCACAGCGCCAGAGATCGCGCTAGAGAGTATTGTTCCGCCGCCTCCACTGGCAGTGATTATTGAGAACTCGTAGTGGGCAGTGCTTTGGGAGAACTCGTGGTAGTCAGTGCTGAGATGTCGTAGTGAGGAGTGTTTGTTGAGATGAGCTAGTAGGCAGTGCTTGCTGAGATGTGATACTGAAAAGTTCTTGTTGAGATGTGATAGTAGCGAGTCGGTGTGGAGAGATTGTAATGTCTAGAATGCTTTTCATCAATATAAATTAAGGTAACAAACTACTTTTCTTTTCTTTCTCATTATTTCAATGTCCTGAATAATGCGTCATTACAGGTTCAGTCAACAAAGCATCTGGCTTGTGTTCTTGTATTAGAGTGTAATTCTGGTTTTCTTGAGTAATTATGGTATTTCTATTTTCTTTAATTAATTCAGTATAAATGATATTTAAAATTTCTTGTGTTGTTGAAGAAGAACCGTGCCAGATGCGTACGTTGAGTCATACTTCCACACACAGAACAGTTACACTTGTGCTTTGGTTTCGTAGGTTTTATAGTTGCTGGGGACTTAATTAATTAATTGTGTTAATGAAAATTTCCATTTCATTCTTTGTTGTTGTTCTATGCAGTCAGATTGCGTAATAATACTAGTCAGGGCCAACCGTTACGAGACTTCGTAACCGAACAGACAGCTACTGAAGCAAAAAATTAAAATTATTTGCATTCTATTTTAATTAAGCCCCCATGCACGTGGCGACCGCTGCTTCGGATCGTCCCTTGGATTTCTTCTGATTGCAAAAATAGTAGACAGTAGTATTGTTGTAGTTTAGTAATTGTAGTTTAGTAATTGTAGCCAATATTGCATGTGTAGATTTGGTATTTGTCATTCTTCTAATGGTATTTTTTTCAAAATTTAATTTTGTTGTCTTGTATACGCGTTTGACAATTTAGTGCAATTATTTCAATTGTTCGATTAATCGTGTTTGAGGGAAACATTTCGTGTGAATGGTATTGTTGGAGATAAAGTGTCATTGTGTGTAATTTTCATATAGTGACGAGTTTTGTATATTTTGTAAATGTTTACGCGATCAATGAAAAAGGCAAAAATGATGGATAGTCAGAATGACGAAATTGTTAACATGGCGAACTCGCCAACAGAGGAAGACAGTATCATGAATAATGAAGTGGAAAACAATTTAATAAGTCGGGAAAATAGTCCGGAACCATTTCAAAATTTTTCTCAATCAGAATTTTTTCAGAATTCGAGATTAACGACAGAAGATTCTGGAATAGTATCGAACACAGATAGCTTTACAGCTATGACGAAAGAAGTTGGTTTCGCGGGAAATGTTAGGGGCGAAAAGAATTTCGAACCGGCTATTATGGAGCAGTTGATGGGTGCAATATTATATCTGGAAACACGGATGGGAACAATGGAAACACGGTTAGGATCTGAATTTAAAACAGTGATGGGAACTTTGCGATCTGAAATTAAAACTGATATAGGAACAATTAAAACTGATATGGGAACAATGGAAACACGTTTTGACTCACTGGGATCACAGTTAGGATCTGAATTAAAAACAATGGAAACACGGTTAGATTCGCGAATAGGGACATGTTTCAAAAACATGAAGGATGAATTAAAGAAAGAGATTAGAGAGGAAGTACAACCGATTTTGAATGCTCACAATAATAGATTAATTGCAGTAGAGATTAGACAAAGGGAACAGGATAGAGAACAGGAAGAAAGAGATCGCGTGATAGTACAAAAATTTTCAGAGTTAAATTTACAACGTGCACACGATAAGGAAGAAATATTTGAGAGAATCGAGGAATACGTACCAAATGACAGAATAAATAATCTAACACAACAATATGAACAGTTAACTACCAAATGTGTCAACACTGAAACCCGAGTCGCGACACTTACGGAAGACGTAAGTAAACAGAAAGAAAAAATTGGTGACTTATCGGAAAGAGTTGAGGAGATTTCTGATAAATTGACAAATCTTAGTTTACATGGGGACAGATATTCGGATGATACAGCTCCATCGCCATTTGCGGAAACTGAAGAGTACCAGAACATGAATAAACATGTTGAAAATCAGGGAAAATTTAATGAACGCGTTAAAAGGGAAGTTGAGGCATTACGGAAGCAAGTCAAACAAATTGAAGGCGAAATCGTAGGAAAAGACAACAAAAGAAATTTAGAATCACAGATACCAGGGGGGTTTGAAGAAAGTAATTTGTTTCATTTACGGGATGCAACAAGAGAGCGCCAGACGCGCGAACTTGACAATAATCAACACTGGGACTGGGACAGAAGCGGTAGGTCTTTGTCGCCACGAGGCGAAAACTTTGACTATAAACACTTTTTGACTGTTCGGAAATTTAAGATCTTCCACAATTCTAAGAATGACATACATCCATGTGCATGGTTAGATCAATTTATGTACGCACTTCCACCAAATTGGCCACTAAGTCACAAACTGGAATTTATGTGTGGATATTTAGAAAACGAACCGGCAACGCGGATGCGCGCACTCATTAGAGATTGTAATAATCTGAATGATTTTTATCATGCATTGCTATCGGCATATTGGTCCGAAAACACACAAGACAGAGTCAAACATAGTCTGATTATGCAGCGTAATTTTAAACAGTCTGAGTTCCGCACGCCGGCAGAATACTTTGAAGACATGATTCGAAAGAATCAGTTCCTGTCCAACCCTTATAGCCCGACTGAATTAATTCGCATTTGTTTAACTAAGCTGCCACAATCCATAAGACAAATTGCTTTAGCTGGAAGATGTAAAGACGACTTAGAGACTTTTTGTTACAAGAACTTGAGTATGACAACGACGAAGGGACTTCTTGTAACTTTTTCAGTAACAGTAATTACGATAGATTTTCAGAGAAAAGGGACAGTGATCGGAACGGGCGTTATATGGGTAATTTTGAGAATGACAGACGTAACAGACAGGACAATAGATACCAGCCTTATAACGATAACAGACGTTCTAACAGAAATTACACAGACAATTATAATAACGGTAATTCGTACCGGAATGATCAATCATACGGAAACAGTAATCGGTATCATCAAGACAGAAATTATCCATACAGTAATAGAAATTCTTACTACAGAAATAACCAGGGTAGTAGGTCTAACAGTAATTTCAGAAGTGACAGTCGAAATTATACAAGAAGTAGTTATGCAGACAGACAGGAAAACAGAAATTTTAATAACAGACACAACCAAGAATTTGCATCTAACAGACAGGAAGGACCTAATTGGCATCCTCCGCGTGACAGAAATTCAGAGAGACAAGTGGAAATAGTAGAAATTGATCCGCGAAATGACGGGAATAATCAAAGACGTGACGCAAACAATCGACCATGACTTGCAGCTTCGGCTTCTGGCAGCAATATAGACGGTTCAGAAAGTAATGACACTACAACTTTACACTACGTACGCCTGGAAGATATGAGAGACATTTTGCTAGGCGAAAAGGAAAATAATGTAGACGCATTTTTACATCCTGTTATCGAAGTATGTGTGGGTAAGAATAAGTTCACTGCAGTTTTAGATTCTGGGAGCCCATTGAACGTCATTAGTGAATCAGTTTTTCGTATATGTGAAAGAACTATTGCCTGTCCTGTGTTACCGATTTCTAAAACTACTATTCGAGGAGCGATTTCTGGAAAAGGTGTGGAAGTTAAACAACAGACCAACCTAAATTTCATTTGTCAAGGATACGAATTGTCTGCTAATTTTATTATTGTTCCATTACTCAGTACACAGATTATATTAGGTATGGAGTTTCTTAACACACATAAGGCAATTTTGAACTTTAAAGAAGGAAGTGTGAATTTGACTGTTGCCGGAATGCCGAAATGTTTGAAATTTTTCGAGTGTTTAGCAAGCTCTGAATCAGATACAAAATGTTTAAGGTTCCTTACTTCTGATGTTTTCGTTGAGCATTATGACGACAGTGTGTTTATTCATGACAATGACAATAGATACAGGGACGCGATGGAGGATATAATTAATAGCGAAGAATTAATTAATGAAAAGGTTAAAAAAGCTGAAGTGCCAGATGACGTTGCAAGAGAAGAGCTGCACCATATTTTGACTTCACATGCTACAGTGTTTAGTCATCACACAGGAACTATACAAGGCTTACAATATTTATTTAAAGTAAAAGAACACACACCATTTCGCGGGAAAACGTACGCTATTCCTTTGGCTTACAGAGACAAGGTTAAGAATGAACTTCAATACATGTTAGATCAGGGCATTATTGAGCCAGCAGTCAGCCCTTATACCAGCCCATTACACGTTGTTCTTAAAAAGGATGGGTCAATTCGTTTGGTTCTGGATTCCAGACAGATAAATAATATCATCATTCCTGAAACTGACCGTCCACAAAATTTAGATGAACTTCTTCAACATTTCCATGGAATTAAAGTTTTATCCACGATTGATATGCGCGCAAGTTTTTGGCAAATAGAACTCCACCCTGATTGTAGAAAATATACTGCCTTTTTAGCCTTTGGTAACTGTTACCAGTTTCGGAAATTACCGTTTGGACTTACTGTATCTTCTGCAGCATTTATTCGCAGTTTAAATGAAATTTTACCTGTTTATCTTCGTGACAATATTACTTCTTATGTTGACGACATTCTTATTGCTAAACGTTCTTGGAGTGAGCACAACAAAATTTTGGATTCATTATTACGTATTTTTGCAAGAGTTTGCATTACAGTGAACTTGGAAAAATCTGAATTTGGTCGTTCACAGGTGAAATTTCTCGGTCACATTATTTCTACAGAAGGTATTCTTCCTGATCCAGAAAAGCTAGACGCAATTCGTAATTATGCTGTTCCTACTACAAAACGTGATGTTCGTAGTTTCCTTGGTGTCTGCAATTTTCTTAGACGCTTTGTTAGATTGGACAATTTGGCCACACCTCGTTTATGTGAACTATCTGGAAAAAATTCTAATTGGTGTTGGGATGAGGAAGCTCAGTCAGAATTTGAACAACTTCGTGATGCTTCAGTTGCTGCTCCACTTCTTTCACATCCGGATTTATCTAAAGATTTTTGTTTGGCGACGGACTCATCATACAAAGGCCTAGGTGCACATTTATTTCAAGAGATAGAAGAAAACGGCGTTGTAGTACAGAAGACTATTGCATTTGGAAGTCGTGTTCTCTCTAAATCCGAAAAGAATTATTCGATTACGGAACTTGAAGCTTTGGCTGTTGTTTGGGCTTTCACAAAATTTCGCACATTTTTGTTCGGTAGACATACTAAGGTTTACACTGATCATCGAGCTTTGGAATTTCTTATGTCGACAAAATTAACTCATGGCAGATTGTCACGATGGGCGTTGTACCTACAGGAATTTGATTTTAGTATTGATTACATACAGGGATCTTCAAATATTGTTGCTGATGCTTTATCACGTGCACCTATGGGTTTGAAACAAAGTGCTGAAGAGGACTGCAAAGAAAACCATTATTGTTTGATGTACATTCAAGGTGTTGCGTTTGAGAATTTTATTTCGTCTTCGCTCCAGGACATCGCTAAGGAGCAAAATAAGGATCCAATCTGGAAGGACATTAAGGAGAAGTGGAGGAGAAAGGAAAGCGTAGCGATTAGACAGCATTATTTAGTTCGCAATGACATTCTTTTTAAACGGAAATCGGTCGACAACTCTGTTTGGTTAGTTTGTATTCCTGATGAGTGGGTCAATAAATTGATTTGGTACACACATTTCAGTTATGCGCACTTTGGTCCCAGAAAATGCTTTCATAAATTGCGAGAAAATTGCTACTTCAGTAATATGGAAAAACGTATTCGATCTGTTCTTGCCAAATGCAAATTATGTCAACAGGCTAAGCCGCCAACTGTTTCTCACAGAGCACCGTTGTTTCCTATCATTCCAGCGAAATTAAAGGACATGGCTGCAGTCGATTTGTTCGGTCCAGTGGTGCGTTCTACTAATGGTTTTGCGTACATTTTTGTAGCAGTGGAATTGACATCAAAATATGTGTGTTTTACACCTTTACGCAAAGCAACAGCTCGTTCAGTATCCAACGCTTTCATCAAACATTTTCTTAAAGAAGTGGGTCAGGTTGATAAGGTTATATCAGATAATGGATCAGAGTTTCGCTCTAAAATTTGGCTTCGTACTCTACGGCGTCGTAAGATTAAACCAATTTTTATTTCACTTTTTCACCCTCAATCTAATGCTTCAGAGAGATGGATGAAGGAAATCAATAAATTGTGCCGTCTTTATTGTCATCAGAATCACAGAACTTGGGATCAGTATCTTCATATTTTTCAAAACATTCTGAATGAACTTCCTAATGACTCAACTTCTTTACCGCCTCTATTGATATTAAAAAATAAAGTACCAACAAATCGCATTTCTGAAATAGTTCCTTTTCCGCCTTCACGGAAACTGCGACATTCTGAAGTTGTGAACCTGGCTCTGCAAAATATTGCATCTGTAGCTGCTAGAAGAGAGAAATCAGCTAAACGTCCTGGTCGTTTAAAAATCTTGTCAGTTGGTCAAAAGGTCTTCATTAAGTCTCATCGTTTGTCTCATAAAGGGAAAGGCTTATGTCGCAAATTTTTTCTGCTTTATAACGGTCCATATAGAATTCGCAAAATTATCCATGATAACACTGTTGAAGTAGAAACTCTTAAGTCTCGACGCTCTAAGGGAATACATCACATATCTAACGTTAAAATTTTTGTGGAATGACATACTTTTGAGAAACCAACAGTTATACGTAAACATGCGGAGAATGCAAGGATACCGCGCCGTGTTCCGGCGGCGGCAGATACTCAAAGCAACAGTGAAGTCTGCGCGCCGCACAAGGCAGTCGTTGAGCGCAAACAATCACTTTCTACGTCACGCGCCTACAGCTGATCGAGCGCTCAGTGCGAATGCACTGACAGCCGTAAACAAATACACAGTCTAATTTCTCCGACTAAATTCTGTATAAAGCTATAGTGACTTGATGAATTATGTTATTAACGTTCAGTATTTTTCAGGATACGGTTGTGTAAAATATTTAAGACCTTCAGGTAAATTCTGTGCGTGTCCGACGTTAAGACGACTTGCTATGGAGAAAATTTCAGGAAGAATGTAATTTCGAAGAAAAAAAGTAATAAACTAAAAAAAAGGTAACTGTTAATTGAGTTTATTTTTCAGGTAACATAATTCCACCTAGGTACGTACTTTAGACGTAATTTGTTGCTCGCGATTTCGTGATTCAGACTTTGTGCTAAATTTCATGTTCCATGAATTTACTTGTGAAGCGACGTGCTTGTGTACATTTACTGATTTTGACAATTATTGATTAATGAACAGTGTTGTTACTTATGTATATTATGCATCGCTTGGCTGCTATGCCTTTTCACTGATGTCATATTTTTTTTATTATGTGCCTGTTGTGCTTATTTATTTAAATTATAATTGTCACCTGATTAGTTGTGGTTATGTATGTAGGTTATACTTTGTGATTTATCTGCTTGCGCCTTCATGTTTACTTATTAAGGTTACATATGAACATTTATTTGCTTATGCTGATATGATGATAATGACCTGTTTATTATGTAAGATACATATTTGCTGCTTTGCGTATGGATTGCATATTTACACATTTCTGTTTGTTGTCACAACTACTCTTCAATTTAGAATATAGCAATGCTGATATACTGTGTACGCACATAGAGTTTAGGTTACACTGTGGTATTAATTATAGATTGTTCGCTTGGCAGAGCCTCGTTGTAGGAATTGTGCTGTATCCATTTGTTGACATTCTGTTCTCTACTGGTATATTTACTCGCTATTGCATGTTTTGCTTACGCTCAGTGCCTGATATTTTTAAGATAAGAAAATGAACTGCTATAATGCTACGAACGACATTAGTACAAGAAACTTCATAGAAGTCACATGAGATGGAGGTTTTATGGAAGCTGTATAAATTTATGCTAATAGGAAGGAAGCGAACGACATGACATACCAACACTAGGTTAGACCTTTGACAGTATTACACTGCATTTTTCGTGAGTAATTGAAATAGGAAGTGACACTTGACACAAGAAATACTCCACATGTTTGCTTCTGTTTGCCATAATTCTTGAAGTGGTGTACACACTGTGAAATATTGTGATCATTCACACTTCGTAATCGTACTTACTTACTGAAAGTTGTTCAAACTAAAGGCTGTTAGAGGTCATGTATGCATTTCTTTTATTTAATGATGGACAAGGAACCAAAATGTATCTTATAATTTATAATGAGTAGAAAATTTGGGTCAGATGGATTACACAGAGGTTGTGTGTGGACACTGTGTCTTCGGATTGTATGGGATGCTGAATTGAAGTTTGCACTAGGATTTTGTCTGTACTTGTTCGAGGAGACTGACTAGAGGAAAGAGTTGTTATGGAAGTGAAATGATATTGGTGCTGAGGTTTATATATATCGACGTATTGAAGAGGTATGATTGAGGTATTGAGATTATGTGAAGTTGATGATTATTGGAGTTTTCGTGGACAAGAGGTAAGGTAAATGATATTGATGATCGACGTATTGAAGAGGTATTAGTGAGGTATTGAGATTATGTGATGCTGATGATTATTGGAGTTTTGGTGGATAAGAGGTAAAGTAAGTGAGGAGCATAATTTTTTTTTTGTTGGTCCATATGGAACAAGGAGGATGAAGATGGCAGACTAGAACACTCAAGTAGAAGGAAGATTGTCTACACACACACCTTGTTAAATCACTAAGCAGTATATACTTTTTTTTGGAGAGAGGAAGCAATTGCATATCTTGGGTCACTGACAGTTGTTCAGCAACCGTACATTTTGATCTGGCTTGGCAAACATTGGTCTTGACATGATGACTATGACGTTGACTAACTATTATTGACTTTTATACATTGCTGCCACTACTACTTGATACACATGATGAACATAAAATTTTGACAGAATTGCATTTACACAGTTAACACTATTCAACTACACGGTAGCACTAAATGTGGATGAAAGATGAGTGAGTGTGTTTTGTGTGTTTTCCTTTTATAATCCCAGAGAAGTGATCCCAACCTATCTCCTAAATATTATTTTACTTGTTTGTTGTGGCTTGCACTGACACCCATAAATATTATACGTTTACTGGTATTTGTGTATTGTAATAGTTAATAGGTCAATTATCTGATATCATTTGTGTGTTTGTTATGATTTGTATGTTTAGTGTAAAACCATTGTATGTGTATTCAAACTATTGTTCATGCCTGAACTGTCTGATTAGTGATGGTGCTGCACTTTTCAACATGATGTGTGACATTTAGTCATGATTAATTTCTGCTGATGAACGGTGTGATTAGTGAAAGTGAATACTATGGACTGCGGTCTGCACCTGTTCAACATTGCTGGTGCCACTAATGGAACTGCTTATACTGAAATGGTGTTACTTGTTGGTGTCTGCACCTATTCAACATTACTGGGTGCCACTGATGGACTACTGCTACTGAAAAGATGTCACCTGTTGATATCTGCACCTGTTCAACTTTGCTGGTGCCACTGATGGACTGCTTCTACCGAAATGATGTCACTTGTTGGTGTTGGCACCTGCTCAACATTGATGGGTGCCACTGGTGGACTGCTTCTACTGAAAAGAGGTCACCTGTTGCTGTGTGCACCTGCTCAACATTGCTGGTGCAACTAATGGAACTGCTTATACTGAAATGGTGTTACTTGTTGGTGTCTGCACCTATTCAACATTACTGGGTGCCACTGATGGACTGTTTCTACTGAAAAAATGTCACTTGTTGGTTTTTGCACCTGTTGACCATTGCTGGGTGCTACTGCTGGAACTGTCAACTGCTTATTCTTGAGCTATGGAAAGCGTTTATGTGAATATTTGTATAAACTGATTTTTTTGTGTATTACTGTTTGTGAAAAGTTATGAGACTCTTACCTGCACATATTCGTCATTGCTGACGCTATTGATTGAACTGTTTAACCACATAATACTTGTGTAAACTGTTATGTAAAGTCACATGTATGAAGGAATTTGTATTGCTTACTGTATTTTATATATTAGGTTATTGAAAGGTCAGTGCAAAGCCAAAATTTTATCTAGTTATATGATATTTACGCATTAATATTATCTTTTATTTTTGTCTGTATTTTTTTGACGAATTTGGTGGTATTTTCACCACCAATGCTGGCAAAAATACCATCAAATTCTAGCCTGTGGAGGAAGGGCATATGAAAGGTGGCTACACTGAGCCACAGCGCCAGAGATCGCGCTAGAGAGTATTGTTCCGCCGCCTCCACTGGCAGTGATTATTGAGAACTCGTAGTGGGCAGTGCTTTTGGAGAACTCGTGGTAGTCAGTGCTGAGATGTCGTAGTGAGGAGTGTTTGTTGAGATGAGCTAGTAGGCAGTGCTTGCTGAGATGTGATACTGAAAAGTTCTTGTTGAGGTGTGATAGTAGCGAGTCGGTGTGGAGAGATTGTAATGTCTAGAGTGCTTTTCATCAATATAAATTAAGGTAACAAACTACTTTTCTTTTCTTTCTCATTATTTCAATGTCCTGAATAATGCGTCATTACAGGTTCAGTCAACAAAGCATCTGGCTTGTGTTCTTGTATTAGAGTGTAATTCTGGTTTTCTTGAGTAATTATGGTATTTCTATTTTCTTTAATTAATTCAGTATAAATGATATTTAAAATTTCTTGTGTTGTTGAAGAAGAACCGTGCCAGATGCGTACGTTGAGTCATACTTCCACACACAGAACAGTTACACTTGTGCTTTGGTTTCGTAGGTTTTATAGTTGCTGGGGACTTAATTAATTAATTGTGTTAATGAAATTTTCCATTTCATTCTTTGTTGTTGTTCTATGCAGTCAGATAGCGTAATAATACTAGTCAGGGCCAACCGTTTACGAGACTTCGTAATCGGACAGACAGCTACTAAAGCAAAAATACCAAAAATTAAAATTATTTGCATTATTTCATAATTAAGCCCCCATGCACACTCTACAGCTGGAAGTGTCAACTGTCTACCACGCTGAGGAACATGTCTCAAGCGCAACATTCTGTCAATATGTCTTCGACAATGTCGATATCATCGTCTCCACTATCACTTAATAGAATACTTTCCACAGCACGAGGGGTATTAAATTCATCACCCCAGCCTCAGCTGCTCAACATCTGAAAAGCACAGAAGTTTAAGTTGTGTCCTTCTGCAAAGGAAGTAGGTCACCTAGGTTTTAAGGAACTTCCGATATTGGAAGATATAATGTGGGTTTATGTTTAGCGGCTCCATTGAGTGCAGCCCTCTCCACAAGTTCCAACAGTTCCGAGTGGAAGACATTTATTCAGTCTATCAGTAACACAGTTAATGGTAAAGAAATTGTAGTAACATTCTGGTCATTTATTAATTCATCACGAACTGACTACAACACAGTTACACAGCTTTACAATATATGTCAACAGTAGACTGCAGCAACGTACCACATTTACCAGTGAAGTCCTTTTCCCACTAACACTACGCGGGCCCATGTTAACATCACACTTACAAATTAAATACACAGTAACGAATTTTACATAACAGTTCACTCAAAAAGTACAAACAAGTACACATTTAACACACTGAAAATAAGTTCACCAAATAAACAAGTGCTCCGTGAAGTTCTAGTCTCTCTATAAACTGAAATGCGAGCGGCACTCATGTTGGAGGAAGTTGCCATTCCAGGAAGAATGCTACAGCTTCAAAATGGTTCAAATGGCCCTGAGCACTATGGGACTTAACATCTGAGGTCATCAGTCCCCTAGACTTACAACTACGTAAACCTAACTAACCTAAGGACATCACACACATACATGCCCGAGGCAGGATTCGAACCTGCCATCGTAGAAGCCGCGTGGTTCCGGACAAGCGCCTAGGACCGCTGGGCCACAGTGCTACAGGTGCCGTACAGAATGACAGTCAGTTTCCTCTCTAGCAGTGTAGAACAGTGTTACAGATTTTCATAGATTCTGTCGATATACATTTCTTACAATAGTATTACTAGTAACTGGTATGTACACTCCACGTGGTGTTAACGCACTTTGTGGAAAATAAACTACTCCTGGGCATGTCTACCCACTGCGTCGCCTGTGATACACAAGGCGCGCTAGGGATGATCATGTGTAACACCCTCCAGCTTATGCTAGTGACATAGTGAGGTAGATTGAGTTGGGAATGACATATTTGTTCTTCAGTTTTCAAATGGCTCTGAGCACTATGCGACTTAACTTCTAAGGTCATCAGTCGCCTAGAACTTAGAACTAATTAAACATAACTAACCTAAGGACATCACACACATCCATGCCCGAGGCAGGATTCGAACCTGCGACCGTAGTGGTCGCTCGATTCCAGACTGTAGCGCCTAGAACCGCTCGGCCACTCCGGCCGGCTCTTCAGTTTTCAAACCACCATTGAACTACCTTCGCCTGAGCTCCTACTCTCCACGCCCTTCTACCCTGTTACACCGCCGTATCACAGTTTATCTCTTTATAATGTTCTGCTGCGCTTAGAGGTGGTACACACATTTAATATTTGTTCTTAACGTGCTCCATTTTACAACACTACTTTTAATAATCTGCCATTTACATGTCGCGGAAACTATTAGTCCTACAGGAAAAAATAAATAGGAACTTTTTCGTAAGATATCTGATGTAGATTAACTTTGTACTGGGAAACAATCCAACTAGAAGCGGCGGTTTTCGAGATATTCAAGGATAACGTAAAACTTACTCTTTAACCCCCAGCCCCCCCCCCCCCCACACACACACACTCACACACACCCTCATAGAGATAGAGCAGAAACCAGTTAAAATCGATACCGGTATTTTACTATTTTACTTCTAATTAACCGGCATTTTTCGGTATTTATTTTGTCTCTGTTCTAACTGGTGCTTTTTTATTTTTTACTAATAAGCGAGTAAAAAACAAAAATATCAATTAGCGATAGTAGTAGTGCTAAGATTTCTCGTTTTTAAATAAATCCTTTTAAAAATGGAGTAATTTTTGTTCCTAAAATTTGCATTGGTTTGAAATATTGCGTTATTATAGAAAACGGGAAAAGCGATCTTGCTATTTCAGTAACGATGATATTTCAATGCCTGTGTTGTAAAGGAGTACGCTGCAGTGTTCCCTCAGATATGCCTTAACACAGGCAATACAATATCTTATTTATCCGCCGATACCAGGCAGCGACTTTCAATTAAAATGTCCTGCCCCTCCCCCTCCCACTCCCCCACAACACGGAAACTACACAACGTGTAGGAGTGCAGGTTATGACGCATCAACGGCGACATATGGAAGTCGGGGTCTGGTCATGACTCGTATAAGGAAAGCCAAAGCGGTTAGGGTGACTGTGCGTGCAAAGCCGGAAATCCGGGTTCGAGCCCGACACAAATTTCCATTGTCGTCATTCCATTGTGCAATATTATGGACGACCGTATACTCAACTGCGTATAGGTTTCATTTATTCTAATAACACTGCCAACAGAAGCAAGCAATAAACACATTGCATAAGAACTGGCACAGCATTGCTGAGACAATAGTGTTCCTGTCGCCGTGTATTGCGGTTTAAGGGAAGCATGTACGGGCAGTACGGAAGACTTGTCCCCATCTGCTCTATAGGATAGTTTATCGCTGTCGTCGCCAGACATCCGAATGGCACCAACCCTAGTCTCTAAATATTTTTACTAAATGACATAGCAATGAAGTACAATGCTTCATTTGCTTTAAAAGATTAAAGATTTGTTTGTCATTTTCATGAAACAATAAAAGCGGAAGGAAGTTATGGTAATAGTAATAAAATAAAAACTTAAAAATAATACATTCGCAGTATATGTAGCCTTTGAAAACAGACAAATTAACACGAAAAACAGAACTATTCAAACTTAGTTTTCATCCTTTAGCACTGACTATTTATACTGTCCAAACAGTGGCGTGATCCCCGATTACATTACATTTGAGGAGAGTTTCAAAAAATTAGGATCAATAGGCGAATATTTGCGATTTTGTTTTGTAGTACTCAGCCACTTACCATTTTTCGAGAAAAGCAACGCACGGTGGACGGGCCACGTTTTCTTCCGTTTGCCTATTGAATTTAATGATTTGATTCTATGTATCTTGGAACCGAGAAAGTCAGAATTTTTCAATATTTGTTCGATTTATACGTCTATCTTGGGAAATAATAGGAATAAAAAATCGAAAATCGGTTATTTAAGAAACAGGTTATTTTGAGCGGCTTTAATAGATTAAACTACTACTCCCTCCACCCAAACGCACACACATCTCTGGTCAGTATTATTAGTGTGTTGTTCAAAGCATCTCCCACTAACACTGTATAAAAATTTGAGACTACACGAATTTTTTCCCCAAATTTTCCTTCGTTGACTGGGCTATTATGATATCAAACAAATTGTCATTCTTGACACAGCATACGTCTGAAGTGTCATTAAAGAGAAAATGTGCTGCGAATCAACGCTTCTCTACTGGGAAAATAAAATACTAGAACAAAAACGAGTTACTTTCGAATTCTGTGTGTATCTCTCCCTTCTACTTGAAAATGACGGGAAAGGTATAATCTCAACCAGTCATTGTTTTTTTCTTTAATAAATCACGTAACATTTCAAAGTATATTCTCCATCTGGGGGTAATATACAGCCTGTACAAGCTTTCCCTATTCTTCTCCTACTTCAGTAACATTCGTCTCCTCTGTGTTTCCACATTAAATAAAATTAATCTATAACAAATATAGCCCCTTAATCGTAATACGAGATAAGCCGTTGTTAAAAAATGTGTTGTTTATTTTCTTAAACCCCATTTGATCTGTATGCATGTCTCATTTAAAACGTTTCTTATAGGAATACTGATAAGCTGCTGAAACTGAAAAAATTGAATGACATATGGATAAAATGTAGGCTCCGAAACGCTCTGTGACTTATCATAAAAAGAGAGCTTGGTATACATTATTATACACCATCACCACGTTTGTATAGAAAATGTGGTTGTAAGAGTAGCAGTGAAACGCAACAATATTTCTCAATGTATACCATGATAATGATTTTTGTTTTCCTTCATTATGGTTGGTTGGTTAGTTGGTGGGTTGGTTCGTTGGGGAGAGGGGAACAAACAGCGTGGTCGTCGGTCTCATCGGATTAGGGAAGGATGGGGAAGGAAGTCGGCCGTGCCCTTTCAAAGCAACCATCCATCCATTTGCCTGAAGCGATTTAGGGAAATATGAAAACGACATATACTGTAGCGTGGATGAATATAAGACGATTCATAAGATCCTGGTGTGGTGCCTTTATGCATCCAAGGAAAAAAAAAGACAAGATGTCCTTGTCTTTTAGCAAGAACAACTTAAAGCATTTCACATCACGCAGGACACAAATCTTAGCATTCGAGCCTAATGGATTTACCGCGTTTTCGTGATAAAATAGTTTAGCTTTTACCCAGTGAGTAGACAAAAAAGAAGCGCCGTTTGGAAGCGAATAAGACGTAGACTGAGAAAGCTGCGGACAGCCAAATCTCGGACAACAAGGACGCTTCTTCTTCTCTTATCGCCTTTGGCTGCTGCGTAACAGGCAACCGACTTTCAGCAAAGGACCAATTAAAAGTTTCGTGATTTAGTACGGGGGAAACAGACGGCAGGAACAGAAACGCACAGAAGTCCTGGTTGTCGCAGCAGCAGCAGCTGGGTGCCGTAGTTAATTAGTGTGTTCCTCCATCTCTTTTACGTATCTTGACAGTGTCAATTTGCGGTTAAATATCCGAACGAACAGTGGCCCTGTGTATAGGGGTAAGAAGTGGCCTCGTGTCTTCAAAACACGATAGATTACGCTGTGCTAGTTTCGTCATTCAAAGTCTTAGCTCTCGCTGTTTCATTATCTCAGTCTGTTACGGAATGCCTCAGAAGGAAAGAAAAAAAATCTTTGTGGCTTGGGTGAAAATTTAAGTTTAAGTTGAAAATATTACTGTTGCATTATGCTCTAATACATTTTAAGCCTTCATCGTATGGCATATTTAGACGGTACGTGTGGTGAGTGTATGCATGAACAGCTTGGTAACATCAGATGAGAATAAATGTGTATTTGGATTCGTTGGCTTCATTCACTTACATCAATACATCAGTTCACTGAAGCCCGAGTCAAAGCAGCTGTGTCCAGACAAGTGATCTGAATACCAGAAACTCTTTTGTCCATCAGCATTTTCTAAATCTATACTTTTCCGAAACACTCCTTTACACATATCAAAAACCTACCCTTCGACCTTCAGAGGGTAAGGTGAGAACCTGTCAACTTGGCGATGAGAATGCTATTTTCTGTCAGAAATATTCATTTTTCAAGCTGCACCTCTTTTAGATCAATGGGCTTTTGTCCAACATTCTTCCAATGGATTGACTCCATTCTTGATATTGATGTTTGCTGATTAGTGCCGGTGCTACCTGGACAACTAACGACATTTCCAATTAGACTAACTCTGGCAGAAGGAGTTTCAAATATAATTTCAACATATAACACAAAATATACACCAATGTGGGCTCCTATGCACTTTTCACAGCCAACCTGAAAACGCGCTCAGGACTGCAAATGATTGTTGAGGGATTCTCCAGAAATAAGAGCGAAGCGCTATCAAAACCCATGTCAGTATAAAGTTGATTTCGTAGCCCTAGAAGAGAAAGACGTCGAAGATGAGAACGCTCTGTGGAAGCTAAGTCGTATCCTTAGCTATAAATTTGTGTCCAGCATTACCAAACCTCAACACGGGACTACAATATTTGTTTGAAACGACTTAAAGGATGTCTCCGTTGTTCTCTAAAAGAAAACGGATGGAGGAAACGTGATGGTAGTGGTGATTCCGATTTGAAACATAAAGGTAGAAAATATCTACGAACCACCAAACACCGCATTACATTCATCCACAGCCATGAATAGAAGTATGTCGAAGAGGATGAAAGTGGAAGGATTCTCGCAGAATGGATGGAAGCAGAAAGCTCAGAGCTCCATTATGACGCAAAATGAAAGAATTCCATCCTTGAAGTACGGTTCAAGAAAATCTACAAAATATCCATCAATTAGAAATATGACTGGAACGAATCGGTAAAGATCACAGGTTGCCGAATCTGGCAAATAGGCTATGCCTTTCAAAAAATCATGCTACAATTTCTACAGTTCCGTCGGTACGAAAACACGTTTGCAGGCAGATGCATTCTCCTGCTGAAAGACAATATCCGGTTTTTGCAACCATGGCCTCTTCTCGTGTATTTTTCATCCAGTTTTCCCAGAACATTTGCGACGTCATTCACTCTTTACAAAACACGGCTAGCAACAAGTAATGCATTTAAGTCATTGTGATGAAACTAAGAAACCGTTAATACACGTGATTAAAAATCTTTCGAGGTTTCTTTCGAGTGTTTATTTATTGTTACTTTAAGACGTAGGCTAGCATTGTCCTACACTATGAGGGGGGTTTAATAAGTAAAGCAACACATTTTCCTCTGAAAACAGGTTGCCTTTATTCAGGATTCAAATACATCATATTATTCACCAATTTTTTAGCGACAAAATCCTGTTTTTCAGCATAGCCACCATTCAATGCGAAGGTCTTACGCTACCTTACTAGGAGCGTCTGTATGCCCGTATGGTAGCACTCTACTTGTCGACGTCGGAGCCAACGTTTTGCTGCATCAATAACTTACCTGTCGTCCACGCACTGCTACTCGCGTAGTGCATCCTTCATTGGGCCAGAAAGACGGGGCCAGAAAGACTGGGCGACATCCAGGCTATAGGGTGTATGAGGAAGAACGGTTCAATGAAGTTCTGTGAGCTCCCCTTGAGGGCGCAGACCTGTGTGAGGCCTTGCGTTGTCTCGGAGAAGGAGGAGTTCATTTGCATTTTTGTGGCGAAAAACACCCTGGAGTCATTTCTTCAATTTTCTGAGGGTAGCGCAATACACTTTAAAGTGAGCGTTGCACCATGAGGGAGGACATCAAACAGAATAAAACCCTCAGAGTCCCAGACGACCATCACCATGACTTTACCGTCTGAGGGTGTGGCATTGAAGGTTTACTTCGGAGGAGAGGTTATGTGGCGCCACTCCATGTATAGCCGTTTTCTTTCCCGTTCGAAATGCTGAACCTGTGTTTCATCGCCTGTGACGATGTTTGACAAAAAAGTGTCATAATCAGTCTCGTAAAAAAAAATTGTCATGATCAGCCTCGTATCGTGCACAGATTGTCCCCCGTTGCTTTTTATGGTCCTCTGTTAGGCGGCGAGGAAACCAGAGGGCACACACCTTTGAGTAGATAGTGTCAGCACTACCAACAGAGAAGTCCAGTTGAGCAGCAAGGTGATTCGTCCATCACCTCGAATGAGAGTGTCGCATGTTCCAACACTGCAGGAATCACAGCTGTGTGCGGTCGGCCGGCACACATGAGACCGGACAGGTTTGGGCACCTTGCTGCGCCCAACGACTCGCCGTGCTTTTGTTCACTGCCAGGTCTCAGTAGACATTACGCAATTGCCTCTGAATGTCTGCGATGCTCTGGTTTTCCGCCAAAAGAAACTCAATGACAGCTCTCTGCTCGGAACGCACCTCCATTAGAGACTCCTTTTTGAAGGTTACGATAGGGCCGCAACCTATCGGAACTTGATGATATTCCACGGTACTCCAAAACGAACTCCACATCTTTTCAACCGAAACTGACAGAGAAAAAAAATATGTTGAATTACTTACCGAACGCCCCTCGTATAAAAATCTCTCCCATAGAGCTCTCCAAAATTTTTTTACTATTACATCAAACATCTGACCGGCTAGCCCGGGTCCTTCATCTCACCAATCGAGTCATTTAACAGCAGCTTTCAGAGATGTTCCTTAACCGTTCTTATCCCAAACTAAAATATCAGACATTCTCTGAGAAAGTTCCTCTTTGACACTATTTCTACAGTTTCGCGAGTTACATTCTCTTCGATGGCTGAAAGCCCATATCTGATGTGAGAGTCCGTTTATCAGCTCTGTCAGTGAGAAGCTCCTTTATGCTGCGAGTTTCCTGAATGCCAGTAGCCGGTCAAAACGCGGGGTGGGTGTACATTTGTCCCTTCTGGTCAATGAACGAATCATCGAGACCCCTCCTGTGGCAGTATTCGCTGTGCGACCCCAAGCTCCTGCGTTTCTCTGAAGACTAGCCCCCATCCACTTTTCCACACGTCAGCTGTGTGTCCCTCTGGTGGGCCCGCCTTGTGGCCGAGAGGTTCTAGGCGCTTCAGTCCGGAACCACGCGACTGCTCCGGTCGCAGGTTCGAATCCTGCCTCGGTCATGGATGTGTGTGATGTCCTTAGGTTAGTTAGGTTTAAATAGTTCTAAGTTCTAGGGGACTGATGACCTCAGATGTTAAATTCCATGGTGTTCAGAGCCATTTGAACCATTTTTTGTCCCTCTGGTCACCTTACACAGTCAACTTACAATTGGGAAATAGTGGTTAAAATCCCTGTCCAGGCTTCCAGTTTTAGGTTTTCTGTGGCGTCCCCAAATCGCTATTGTTATTGGCGGTACAGTTCCGCTGGAGAAATACTGGATGAGTTATTTCCTCTTCCTACCCAATTGGAACTCATGCACTATATCTAATCAGCTCTTCTTCTATTTATCATTAAATGATAATATTCATTTTCATTCTTCTCCAGCAGACTAAATCAACTTCGCCTTTTTTTGGTTCAGCCAAGTCTTTAATAACAGTTTCGTTTCTGCCGCGAACTTGTGGACCCGCATCTCATGGTCAAGCCCAATTTAGAGATGATGAGATGAGAGTAATCTACAGAAACTACTACAGAATATCTGAATACACAACTTGTTTCAAAAATACAATGGTATTTCTCTCTCCAGCAGTGAATCGTGAATAACACTTGTTGCAAATTTGCAATGATAAATGAGTATTAACTTGAATTATTTAAATGCCACCATGAAGACGCAAACTGCTAAAGCAACTAGTATCAGTTTAATTCGGCGATTACGCTGAAGTTCAAAAATGGCTCTGAGCACTATGGGACTTAACATCTATGGTCATCAGTCCCCTAGAACTTAGAACTACTTAAACCTAACTAACCTAAGAACATCACACAACACCCAGTCATCACGAGGCAGAGAAAATCCCTGACCCCGCCGGGAATCGAACCCGGGAACCCGGGCGCGGGAAGTGAGAACGCTACCGCACTTCCACGAGCTGCGGACTACGCTGAAGTCACAGAATGTGGAACATCTACTTTATTTCTTTATTTATTAGTATTTAATAGACTGGCACACACATTTCACTGTTTTACAGTTTTTATCGATTTCGATTGATCATTCGGACTCTTCAGGGTGTAGACTACTAAGTAGCATACTAAATAATTTAGAAACCATGCTTTGCTTGCACTTAAGATACTAATGATTGGTGGAATTGATAAAAGGTTGTGAAGCAGAGGAAGGATTGAGTTTTAACCATAATTAACTTAAAAATTTTATTTCAGCCACAGACATATCCATTTTGACACTACGTCGGTATTTGCCATAGATATATATTAGTGATGTGAAATGAAAAGAAGAAGACAGTAACGTCTGATATGGAGATCACCGATCAACAACAATAGTGTCATGAGGTGTCGGGTATTATGCTGGATGTCATCGACATGGAGCATGAACACCCGCTAGAATACCCGACTCCTCAACAAGTCAGCAGATCGCCAGGAAAGCAACAACAGCAACAACATCAGCAAACGATGTAACACTGCTGTGTACCGGAGTGTGGTTAAGGAGCAAGGCACATACTTGTCTTGCTTAAAATTATATACTTCCTATAAAATCATAATTAAGCTGACGCCGACCACTGGCCACTCTGCTTCAGAACGAAAATTTCATTCTGGATTATCATACAAATTTAGATACCTTACTCAAAGTCATGATGTTGAAATACGGAGAACACATAAGGAAACGTTGCATTTAAAAAAATTTGATGAAAATCTGATAACGTTTGGAAACAAGGTCCGCTGAAAATCTTGAGAATCTACGTATACTTGAGGAGAAAGGAACTGCAACGATCATGTGGCATGGAAAGGTTTCGGACGGATTACATTGTAATTAGAGAAATGTTTACGTATAAAGCAATGAACAGAAAAGCAAATACAGATTAGAACTAATATTCGGATTACGGTGTAATTACGACGAAGACGAGAGAAACTAAAAGGCCTAATGAGCAAGAGAGAGAGCGCACGAGAAGGAGGGTAAATGATAATTCTTGAAAAAATAATATGAATTGCAAATCCCTTATGATAGTTACCATAGGGCTACAAAAGTCTTTAGGGTTGTCAAGTGAAATAAATAAGTTCAGTGAAGGAGGAAACAATTGAGTACTAAACGATCATCAGATAGACAGGAAACGGAGGTGGATGAGTGATAGATAGCTCATATAAAGTATCCTGGATTCTGGATGAAAAAAAAAAAAAAACAAGAATACTTTCGATGCGAATATTAGGAAGAAATTAATGTCTGAGTGAATAATTAACATTGTAATATTGAAACATGAAAAGGAAAACCTCCATTAGGACATTGGAAAGAGTATATAGACGAGAAGTGCACAGAAAAATGTGCAAGGGAGTAGAAACCTGTCCAGCAACGCGATAGGAGTATAGTAGATGCAATTAGAAGATACCCGAGCTGCAGCAGTGAAATCAGAGCTGGAAACTGTCCGCAATGATGTGAAGTCAGCGACGTCCGCAGTTGTTGGCTGTGCATTTGAATTCCTAAAATATGTGGGTTCTGTAGAAACTGTGGGTTATGGATTTCAGTCTATGCAATAAGAGAGCTAGAACAGATTTCGCGAAACCTGGTTAATCATCTGCCAAAGAAGATACAGTCTAATAATATGTCAACAGTCGTATAAAGTATCTTGCTTTATACGCACGTAATTTGACGGTTAGTTTGATACCAATCACGTTAGAGAAAAGAATTAAAAACTTTCCACGAAACTTATTTTGTTCAGGATGAAAGAAGCTATTCGGAAACCACACTGACGTTGTGTGGAGAATTGCTTAAGAAAAATCAGGATACTCTCAGTCCCAGCTACAAAAATATTTCAGCTATGTTAAGCGGTGTAAGAAGTCGCAATGTTTACAAAAACATGGATCGGTAAGGAAGATAAATGAGTAACGAAAACGTAAACAGAGGGAGGTGATAAACGATGACCTATCAAGAGAAGAAAAGTACTGCCAAAACCTGTGAAAGGTTGTCATTTTTAACTAGTCTTATATATGTTATAAGCTAGAAATGTTATAAAAGACACGAAAGCAAATATCATGAATGAAGTGACTTTGCTACATTGGCGAATGTTACCAACATCAGGGATTGTTAATGATGGAATTTCTGAAAAAGTAAGACAGACTTAAAATAGCTACTTAATAAATGGCCAAATATTTCCACCTCATATAATTCCATGCAATGATAAGGAGAACACAGCAGGAAGCAACCAAAGGAATAGCAGAAGGGTGTAGTATCACAAGACATATGTATAGTTTCATATATATAGTATGATAAGACATATGTCTTAGAAAGACATATTCGAAGAAGAGAAATGTTTCTGCTAAACAGGTAGAAAGATTCCATGACATAATTAGAACAAGGAAGAGTGATAAGTCAGTGCAAGGGAGGGAAATCTTTATTTTACATAACAAATGTATTAGTGTCAAACATTGATCAATATTGACGCTTAAAATCTTGAACTTCTGCCTTTGGAAACAACACTGCACGGAAGATAAATGTTGATTGTGAAAGCTCAAGCAGTGGGTGGAAAAATGTGAGATCTGCTGATGGAGAAGATAGTTATAAAAACTCTATAAAATATGACATCGAGAGAAACTGTTCCCTAGGACATTTGCTATGACACCAAGCTTTAGTAAACTACGCACTGTGAGCAGAAATAGAAGCACAAAGATTGGAATATGTAAAGCTGGTTAGGTGTAACAGACATGTTGACCATAAGCACAGAAAAAAGAAAGCGATGGATGCAGTCTACTTAGTGATAAGTAAAATTTCACAAAAAAGTTTGTAATGAAAAACAGCTTCATATTCGAACATTTAACATTATTGGATGAATGTAGCGTTGTCGATAAGCGACAGCACACCATGATTATAATGTAAATTAGATTGTAATACCGTATTACAGAGGCTGCGTCCAGTCAAGTGGAAATGTATTTAGCATGTAGAATTCCTTCTAAACTGGCCTATCTTGAAGAGTAGTCGTTCAATAAAATACAACGTAGTGCGAAAATGTATTTCATTTAAGAAGTACATGACAGTTGTGGTCCACGTACAAAGAAAAAATATAAGTTATGGAATTCTATAAGAAGAAACAGGTCGATATCTAAATGTACCATGTAAAAATGGTTTTAGTCTGAGCAGATGTGCTAGCCGGATATTTTAAACGAAAGGACAACAAAATTATCGTGCGTGTTGAAAGAAAATACTAAGTTCCCCACTCGTTATTAATTACTACATCTGTTTGACCTTCCAGGTGGTCCCACGACTCCTCGACTATCCACAACGAAAAGTTGTAAATGTAATCTGAGTTTACACCGTTAGAAGAAACCACTGTCTGTATACGAGTTATATATTGTTCGCTTATAAGCGTTAACGACACAGATTAGAGAGTGGATAACTCAAGAGATATATGACCGAAATTAATTTTAGTTTTCAAGACCAGGGAGCGTATCGTAACAGGTAATGTACCGTAGAAGTCACGGTTACGGCAAAAGAGAAAGCAGTCAATCAGCTTTATGCAGCCAGTAAATTATTCTTTGCAGGCCACCACTAACAACACGAACAAATGCGTAGAACACATTATCTAGATGACTAATCCCTTAAGTCCCCAAACCAACTTGAATAGTCACTGCTGTTGAACTGTTCATTAAACTTACATTCCTTCGACGACGTTGTCCTTAGAAAGGGAGCATAAGCTCAGATTAGAATAAAATGAGGGAGGATATCAAGCACGTCGTTTTCAAAGTAACTGTCATAGTATAAGCCATGACAGATTAAGCGAAACGACAGAACATTTACATTTAGATTACCATATAGGGATTTCATTTAGTCACTGCGTCAAATCACTCGAAAGTCAAACTTAGGTTAAATGGCTTTTAAAATATAGATTATCACATTAATGGTAGAAGTTCTATCTGGAACACAGCCTCAATGTACGGTTGTTGTAGCTATCGTACATCGCTACTGTGATTCGTTATTGTTGTGGCCGAGGTCAGTGCACAGTAAGCCAGATGATGATTTCGTACATTTGCGTCAATGAATTTGTGTGACATATGAAGACAGTTTTCTGAAGCGTGTTAGATTATAAAAGGGATCAAAAAGAAAGCACTGGATATTTCGGTAGCAGTATAGGCCAAGATGACGGGTTAGTAATTCGCGAAAAAATCATCTGAGAGTAATGAGTGTTGAGGATTGGATATCACAAAGTAAGGTAGATCTGATGCGATAAAAGTAATTTCAGAACACTCTCAGTTTACTGAAAACCTCTTCGTTTCGAACGACGAGATGTGGGCCGTGCATCTGACAAGGGAATGGTTCAACAAGACATGTCGAAACCTATCCTGAAATTTTTTACATAGGAAGAAGATAACGAAAGAAATGCCCTGTCAAAATTTTAGCTGCTAAGAGGCACTGCAGGTATTTTGCAAAAAATGTTGAAGTTACACACTCACGCAGCGCCGCGCAGCGGAATTACCCGGAGTTCACCAACACCAATTTTAAGCACCTAAAAAGCCTGTTTTACAATGAAACGAATGGAAGCCAACACATGCGAATGATCATTTGCAGAAAGTTCTCTACCCTTCACTTGTATATGGGTAGAATCGTTTATACTAGAGGGAACGGAAGAGAACACGAGGTAGCGAACATTGCCTATGAACGCTGTGTTACTTGTTTTTAGTTTTTGGAGCTAATATTTGGCATACAGGACCCAACACTATCTTGTTAGAGCCACAATGCGAAACTTAACTATTCAGTGAGGACTATTTTGCATGTCGAGCGCACTGTTCTTGACGGAGTATCCAAAATGACTGAGGGAAGGAAGAAGTTAGGTGTCTCAGTTTGTACGCAAACGTGACATGCGTGGAGAGCGTCCACTTTACACGGAATTGCATCTTCATATCTCCTTAGCGTTGGTCGAAATTTTTCCTTGTATGTCGGCTGCCATTTTTCCCTGGATTCTTATTACCACTGAGGGAAAATTTATAAACAGAACACTAATTACCGACGTCGAGCATCATCTCGAGAGATGACACAGCTAGCGTTTCCAAAACGCGTTTAAGGTCTAATGGTCATATTATTTCTTGTTTTTGTTTTTGTTTTTCTAAAAGAAAAATGGTGTAATGCCAAAGCGCGCCCTTCATGATCCAGAGATCGCGGGATTAAATCCCTTTCAGACCACAACTTTTTCACTATGATTTTTAACCGAGCATTCACTTCTTACGTATGTTGGAGTAACCACGAAAGACATGTGGGTCGGGTTCCTCGTTAAACTACATGTCTCCATTTTCCGATTGGGTGACCGGGGAAGGTTAGGGACACGTAAGTACTGTAGCTGCAATGGCGTCCAGTTGAAAGACCTGCAAGAGGCCTACCGGGCTTTAGCTCGTGCTTATCAGCTTGTTTCCTCCGGTGAAAACCTGGCGTAATTATGCAGACATTTTTTTTAATCACTTCATATCGACAGTTCATTGACAGAAGTGGCTAGCAGAGAAAATAAAATCATGGCAGTGTTTGATGTCACGGACGACTTCCATCAATGAGGGCTTGCAATTTGTTGAAATTAAATGTGTCTTATAGTACAACATTTTATAACAATTCCTGTAGGCCATTCCTTACAATAATATTTGAATGTTATACATTTGACTATCAGTGAAACAGTTCTTTGTTTGTTCCCCGTAGCCGTCACAAAAATGCGAAGTGTCTATTGAATGACAAAAACAAACATTTTGCACCAGGCACAGCGGACAAAGGAAAAATTGATACGGTGAGGCACTTCGCAGTATCCACTAGTTTTATTTAGACAGAACTGGGATGAAGTCAAAGATGGAGAAATAGTGCCAGCCGTTGTTCTGGATATTGCGTTGCATACCAGGCATACTTGATCAAATTCGTAAAACGTGGCGAAGAAAACTGGTAATGCACAAATTACTGGAGCTTAAGAATACTGTTCCGCTGATAAACCTGAAACGAGAGAGAGGTATCGAAAATTATGTTGTCTGATAATTTCCTGAAAAATGCTTTCCACTGTCGAAAAAATTCTTTATCGAGCTGTTGAATCGCGCTGGTAGTTCCAGGTGGAACCCTCATTACATCTACAGATTTTTCGTCGTCCTCCATTGAAATGCAGGCATAATTGTGTCCAGACTATGAATCCAACGAAAGCAATGAATTAGTTTCTGCAGCTGGCAGGAATACGTTTCGAACCAAATGTTGAAAATTATTCTTTCCCATTTTTCCAGATTTTAATACGTCGTTTACAAAATTTTTTCAACTACACAGTCCATTTTTTTATTTTTGGTTCTAATTTCCCTTGCGGTTCTTGAAGACAGATATACAGTTGCGGAAACAGTAAACCATTCATACTTATCACTGGCATTATTGTATATGCATGTGTCATTACATTCATTGATTGGGCAACCGACTCCGTCTTTTGTTCACCCCGAAATGATAAAATGCGTTCTTTCACGAAACCTGACCGATCAGTGTTATAAACAGCAGTTGAGGGGATAACAGCAAGTTTCGTCTATACGTTTGCTATGAATTTCTCTATAGCATTGTCTATCACTGGCATCTGCTCTACACGTTTACGTCACGTAATTTTGCGACTACCTACTCTGTACAATATCTCGAACCTGCGTAGCCAGGTCGACGAAGCCTGGAAGTTAGCAATGTTCATGTCAGATGTAATCCGTAGGATCCTGTCTCGTAGATCTCCATCAGTAACTGTGCATAGACTCTCACGAGCATTTCTAAATCTTTCGAACAGTTTTTCATTAAGATGGTTTCTGCTTTCCGTTTGGAGCATATTTCTTACTTCATGTAATTCTTTCTTCCATTTGTACAGTTCATGCTCCGATTTTACGAAACGAAAACGTCTTTGCATGCAGCGTTACTTCAAGCACTTTTTCCCTCCTTCTTTTAACCAAGACTTAACTGCATTTTCTTGGTCGCTGAAACCTGTTGCAGTACCTGTTTTTTTTAGGTTTGGAAGGTATTCTTCTTGAGAACTGTTAGTGGCACAACTGACATCATCCGAACCACAATTCACGGAATCGTCACAGTTATTTCCTATTTCTTCTAACGTATCCACGAAATATCGATATCGTTCGAATGAATATCAAGGAAATCAAGTGACAAATGACGTATGTACGTCCTCAGGAGAAGCAGGTGATTTCGGCTGGAAACCACGTTCTTCATATTTCATCACTGCTAAATTGAGAACGTTAATTGGATTCACATTACTGTGAAACTGGAAGAAAAAAAAAGGTACTATTAGTACGCATGCCTTCTGAGGACACAATAAATACACTCCTGGAAATGGAAAAAAGAACACATTGACACCGGTGTGTCAGACCCACCATACTTGCTCCGGACACTGCGAGAGGGCTGTACAAGCAATGATCACACGCACGGCACAGCGGACACACCAGGAACCGCGGTGTTGGCCGTCGAATGGCGCTAGCTGCGCAGCATTTGTGCACCGCCGCCGTCAGTGTCAGCCAGTTTGCCGTGGCATACGGAGCTCCATCGCAGTCTTTAACACTGGTAGCATGCCGCGACAGCGTGGACGTGAACCGTATGTGCAGTTGACGGACTTTGAGCGAGGGCGTATAGTGGGCATGCGGGAGGCCGGGTGGACGTACCGCCGAATTGCTCAACACGTGGGGCGTGAGGTCTCCACAGTACATCGATGTTGTCGCCAGTGGTCGGCGGAAGGTGCACGTGCCCGTCGACCTGGGACCGGACCGCAGCGACGCACGGATGCACGCCAAGACCGTAGGATCCTACGCAGTGCCGTAGGGGACCGCACCGCCACTTCCCAGCAAGTTAGGGACACTGTTGCTCCTGGGGTATCGGCGAGGACCATTCGCAACCGTCTCCATGAAGCTGGGCTACGGTCCCGCACACCGTTAGGCCGTCTTCCGCTCACGCCCCAACATCGTGCAGCCCGCCTCCAGTGGTGTCGCGACAGGCGTGAATGGAGGGACGAATGGAGACGTGTCGTCTTCAGCGATGAGAGTCGCTTCTGCCTTGGTGCCAATGATGGTCGTATGCGTGTTTGGCGCCGTGCAGGTGAGCGCCACAATCAGGACTGCATACGACCGAGGCACACAGGGCCAACACCCGGCATTATGGTGTGGGGAGCGATCTCCCACACTGGCCGTACACCACTGGTGATCGTCGAGGGGACACTGAATAGTGCACGGTACATCCAAACCGTCATCGAACCCATCGTTCTACCATTCCTAGACCGGCAAGGGAACTTGCTGTTCCAACAGGACAATGCACGTCCGCATGTATCCCGTGCCACCCAACGTGCTCTAGAAGGTGTAAGTCAACTACCCTGGCCAGCAAGATCTCCGGATCTGTCCCCCATTGAGCATGTTTGGGACTGGATGAAGCGTCGTCTCACGCGGTCTGCACGTCCAGCACGAACGCTGGTCCAACTGAGGCGCCAGGTGGAAATGGCATGGCAAGCCGTTCCACAGGACTACATCCAGCATCTCTACGATCGTCTCCATGGGAGAATAGCAGCCTGCATTGCTGCGAAAGGTGGATATACACTGTACTAGTGCCGACATTGTGCATGCCCTGTTGCCTGTGTCTATGTGCCTGTGGTTCTGTCAGTGTGATCATGTGATGTATCTGACCCTAGGAATGTGTCAATAAAGTTTCCCCTTCCTGGGACAATGAATTCACGGTGTTCTTATTTCAATTTCCAGGAGTGTATTAATTCAGCTTTATCTGTATTGTCATTACTTACCAATACTGCGAAAAGCAACTGATAATTTGTAATAGATGTTGCTTGAGAGGCTAATTCGAGAGAATGGTAACTATGTAATGTAGTGTCAGTGAAACTATCAACGAAAGGTAACCTGAAACGTCCTTCACAAATTATGATCGGGCTGTGTGGCATTTCTGTTTACAAATGTACCACCGACCTCAGCTCTGTGTGTGTGTGTGTGTGTGTGTGTGTGTGTGTGTGTGTGTGTCCACTTGTGCATGCGCAGTTGCTACAGCGCCAGTAGGGGTGTACATTTCTACTGCCCCTAGGGCGCTAGGAATTTGGCAATTTTCAGCTTTTTTTTTTAAATACTTGCAGTGCATCTTAGCACCTAAACTTTTGACAGTGCATCTATTTCGTTGTCTTCTTCCAGTGTAAAAAAACGTCAGGGTAAGTTTCGACATGTCTTATTAGACCATTCGTTTGTGAGACCGGGGCACAGTATCCACGCCTAAAACTGCTACGCCAAATGCGTTAACATGACGCATATTACGCTGAGTCCTTGCAGTACGTAGAAACAAAGAGCGAGTGAAAGCAACACAGTGGGACAAGTGCTCACTCATTTTAGAGCCAACAGTACGTTGGGTTTATGTAGAGCACACGGTCTTATTGAACTGATACCTCGGGCTATCCACCACCTATCATTAACATGAAGGCGATTCTGTGGACGGAAACAGAATTAAGGAAATTCTGTTTCTCGCATATATTTTTAAAAGAAAAATTATAGCCATGGATTCATGTCAAACCAGAATTTTTACTGGCTTGCTTCTTACGTAATTAATTTGAAGCACATGGTATTTACCGATCGGGATATAATAATGACTTCAAATATAAGGAGTAGTGAAATGAAAATTAGACAGATGCTCGATACGTTTGTTAGGACCTCACCGAGGCCCGCCGCGGGGCAACTGCCCAGTGGCACATCGATAACCAGCATCAGAAGACATCTGTAGTTCATAGTTCTCCTCTTCCGCCAGGGAACATTTTCCGTCATCAACCAAAATCCAAAGATCCCATCCGTCACGCCTATTGCCCGCTAGATGTTTAATATTTAATTTTTGAATACCTTCCCCATGTGAGAGAGGGCCAAGACGGTGGCGTCCAGTTCTAATGTTTCTCAGATAATTCATTATATGGGTGCACAAAAGAAACATTTGCATCTTCATCAGAAGCTTTCTTACTTTAAAATTGTCCTTCTTCTCTGAAGACCAGATGACTCCTGGTGATGGTGCCTTGCATTTCCACTGAAGAGCCAAAGAAACTAGAACACCTGCATAATATCATGTAGTGCCCCCGCTAACACGCAGACGTGCCACAACGCGACGTGGCATGGACTCTACTAATATCTAAAGAATTGACACCGCGAATCCTGCACGGCTGTCAGTAAATCTGTAAGAGTGGTACGAGGGGGTGGAGATCACTTCTGAACAGCACGTTGCAAGGGATCCCAGATGTGCTCAATAATGTTCAAGTCTGGGGAGTGTGCTGGCCAGAAGAACTGTTTAAACTCAAAAGAATGTTCCTGGAACCACTCTGTAGCAATTCTGCACGTGTAGCGTGTCGCATTGTCCTTCTGGAGTTACTAAAGTCCGTCGAAGTGCAGGGTCCATGGATTTATGAGGTTGTCTCCATACCCGAACACGTCCATTCGCTCGATACAATTTGAAACGAGACTCGTCCCATCAGGCAACATGTTTCCAGTCATCAACAGACCAATGTCCGTGTTGACGGGTCCTAGTGAGGCGTAAATCTTTGTGTCGTGCGGTCATCAAGGGTACACAAGTGGGCTTCGGCTCCGAAAGTCCAAATAGATGATGTTTCGTTGAATGGTTCGCACGCTGATACTTGGTGATGGCCCAGCATTGAAATCTGCAGCAATTTGCGGAAGGGTTGCACTTGTGTCACACTGAACGCTTCTCTTCAGTCGTCGTTGGTCCCGTTCTTGCAGGATCTTTTTCCAGTCGTAATGACGTTGGAGATTTGATGTTTTACTGAATTCCTGACTCTCACAATATGTTCGTGAAATGGTCGTACGGGAGAATCCCGACTTCATCGCTACCTCGGAGATGCTGTGTCCCAGCGCTCGTGCGCCGACTGTAACACCACATTCAAACTCACTTAAATCTTGATAACCTGCCATTGTAGCAGCAGTAACCGATCTAACAAATGCGCCAGACACTTGTCACCTTATATAGCCGTTGCCGCATTGTGCCTGTTTACATAACTCTGTATCTCAATACGCATGCCTGTACCAGTTTCTTTGGCGCTTCAATGTATGACGTATATGATGTTTCACTATAAATAAAATTACCGTCAAGCTACAAAAAAAGAAAAAAAAGGAACATCTCCTAGGTTCGAAATGAGAACAAGTATTGAATCTTATAATTTCTAATCTGACTTGTACTGGTCCATGGTAGTGTTGGAGCAAGGCAGACATCACCCCAAGGGGGACATCGCCCCAAGAGCAAGATGGCGGCCGTGACTTCAGCTGATGACGAAAGTACCGTTATCCAAGATGGCGTCCGTGGCGTCAGTTGATGATGTCATCCAAGATTGCGGCCGTGACGTCAGCCGATGTCGCAAGTACCGTTACCCAAGATGGCGGGAAAGTGCGATGCCCCCCTGGCAGGGAGTTCAAATTCCATCAGGACAATGCAAGCTCTACTAACCTAAGAAAAGCCGGGGAAGATAGGTCAAACACATGATCATTACCATGTTCCATATGACAAACTGAGAGATAACATTAACTTGAATTACGACAAACAATATTGACTGTGAATTCAGAAACTGATGTATTACGTACATATTAATTGCGTAATTATACAATATGCACCTATTTTCTCATCAAAAATTTGCATTCGTCGTGATTAATTGTACTTATGGCTTGATTTGTGTGCTGCTGGTACAGTATTTCCTTTCCCTTTGTGTTGTGACAGAAATTTAGTATTATGTGTCTTTGGATGGAATGTATTTATACGTGCTCATTGTTAAAGAACTCCACAAAACAGCATTAATCTATCTGTGATTATTATTCCATTTGTGTGTTAATAATATATTCATTTACAAGAGTAGCTTAACCACAAATGTAAGACATGGATCACTTAAGCGTAAAATAGCCCCATATAAATTAATGACCCTAAATAATTCAAGCCTCACTGTGCATTTTAATAAATCAAATTACGTTTGTCTGCCTGAAAGACGCTACATCAGTCGTATGATTTTAGTATAGGAAATTTTAAGAGCTGACACTGAACGCTTGCACGCGACGACCCTTTGTTATAACAACAGAGTCAAAATTGTTTCGCAGTTTATGTAGTTCTGGATGTATATGAAGGCAAATTACGTCAGAAAGTCGTAAATGAGACGCTAAACTCGTCGTTCATTAGCGAAGGTATAGCCACAATCAGTCACTGAAAAAGTATTCACGTCCTTCCGACATTTTAGACCTCTGCCCCTAAGGCTGCAATCAACAATAGCTGTTATTTAGTTAGCCATAATTAACGTACTATTAATGCTGCGTGTTTGCATTCCCACGTAATATTCTTTTTGTGATTTTTACGTCTCCGTTCATTTAGTGTTGCAACGTTCACATGACATAATGTAGTCGTTTGTGAGAGTAACAGTTGCCCGTCGTGGTTAAGCAGGCGAGTTTACGACTGTTGTTATGGCGTTATGCCCTCTCCAACGAATGGCTTCGTGAGGCATTAAAGACGGTTATTACACTTAAATATGCAGGATGAATGGTAACCGCATCAGCGTGATTGTTTATAAGAAGCTGGGGGGAGGGGGGGGGGGGGGGGTGGAGAAGAAATAGTTACGACGCGCAATAGCCACGGGCATCTATTTTTCTTCGTCCACTGAGAGACAGCACTGGTATCATCTGCTGAGGGAAATAGGTATCGTCTAACGAACTCGACGGCGTCTCACTACCAGTACAGATGTAGCTGGAAGTTGTAAGAGCAATATTCGGAAATACATTAAAGTGAGGCCGAAAATATGGCCATTGATCTCTTCTCTGTGTAACCGTGAGTGAACAAATTAGTTTTTTTAAATCTGTTACACCTCGGTGGCTCAGAAAGTCTGGAACGTGCCAAAATTTGAGTGGCAGATATCACGAGAAAAACGTCGCCCAACCTAATTTACTGGTGAACGGTAAGTGGGGAAAGATATATTTTCAGACTAAATGTACATGTTATTTTCTTTTGCTTTCTCGATGTAAAGATTTATACAAAATGTGTTGTAGATGAAAGGAAAGGAGAAAGATGCCGCAAGCTGTTGCTGCCAGCTGTGCTGAAACTCCGTGGGTGGCGACAGAGAATATACTACGAGCGCGAAGTCAACCACTGCCCATGGACATCTCGGACAATTAACTAATGCAGCACTTAAGTGGCGATATTACGTAAGACACTTGCATGATAGACGCCTGCTACGGCATTTGAATATTGAGCTGGGTGCCATATGGGTTAAATCGACTTTAAAAACTGCTTATAGTCGTAAACAAAAGGTGTCATATCAGGTTAAAGCATTTTTCGCGAGTGCCATATTACACTGTTCCAACAAATAATGTACAGAGCGTGTCAAAAAAAAGTCCAATGAACATGGGTCCAAAAACAGAGATGAACACCTGTTTATAAGAAGGGGCGCGACGCTTTGTTGCGAATATTAGCACATTCATTGCATTGGTGCGCATGCGCGCCGACTACGTGTGTGCGCCGGGCCTCGAACACCCACACACATATTCTTGTGTGTGTGCTGCACCCAAAAAATTTTAGTTTCATAAAAACAAAATAAAATAAATATTTCTCACTTGCATTTATCAGAAAATACTGAACTATTAAAGCACTGCGGTGGAAGTTAAAATTTCTGACCTCTGAAACATCTCCCTTTGTTTCACATGTCTTTGTGCAAAGGCAATCAAGCAATACACTGCCCCGTTCCTTGCCTTTCTCTAGCTAAGTCAAAGGCACTATCAAGAATAACAGTAGCACTGTACTGCAAATGGAATCCCGACTTCTCGGCTAGCTTTCATGCTTACCTAAAAGTGACACGCTACAATACTCCAACTCCTTTCGTCAACAGTTGTTTTAAAACATCTGCTTGCCAATATTGCACAATAGCGAAGAATAATCCGAGATGCAAGGAAGCCCATTGGGCCGTAAGAATAAAGTGAAGCAAATGCTTTACCTCCGAATTTCGAAGCTAAAGCTTCGGAATTTATGAATAAAATTTAAAGCAAGAGCTTTTGCTCGTGGGAACAAAAAGAACAATGAAAGCTTTTCCTTTCCCCTTGAGCTCTTGCTTCGATATTAGTTGAACTGTGAGAATAAAGAGAAGCTCTGACCTCATTCTGCAAGCAATTGCTCGTAAAACTTGAGGGCTGGTCAGTAGCAGGCTCACGTTTGCAGAGTGCAGAAATGGCTCAAATAGCAAGCAGCACGTTTACGCCGCGAAAAATGCTACAGACCACGTCATGTCCACCTGGAGAGCATTATAAAACTCTGTATCGTTTCAACGAAGAAAATGTTAAGTCGAGTGCGAAGCATTTTCTGACAGAGACGGGGGAAAGAAGAGGTGCAGCACTATTGTTGGAACAGAAGATGAAGATTTTCCTTCGGTATGTAGTTGATCCAGGATTCCAGTCTGGAATAGCAGAAGAAATGGGAATTCATCAAACTACAGTGAGTAAAACAGTGAGTAGTGTTTCTAAAAGGAACAGTTCACTAGTGTTGAGGCTAGCTGGCCCGGGTCAGTACATGACAATCGAATATGGAGAAATTTAAGTGTCTGGAAAGTGCTGAATGAATGTAACAACACAGTTCTTTTGGGTAATGAATGGTATGACCTAGAGCACTGGCTGATGACCCCTTTCGTAATCCAACTGAGGACAGTCACAAGTCTTTCAATAATCTTTTAAAAAAAGAAAGAGTTGTGATGGAGCGTTGCTTTACTCAGCTGAAGAGGTGGTTTCCTGTTTTGCAGTATATGTGTAGAGTTGCCTTACCAAATGTTCCAACAATAATAGCTTGCTGCTTTATACTGCATAATGTTGCGAAACATCTACAAGATGAAGATTTTGAAGACACGGCACAGGATTTACATGAAGATGGAGATAATGAGGAGAAGGAGCCTTTAAATAAAGCGGATATTGTTCGGAGAGGACGTCAAAGTAGACAAGAAATTGCAGCTCCAATACAAAATGCAGGATTTTGAATTTTTTATTTATGAAAAGATACAACACTACCGATCGTCTACAACAAAAGGAATAACACAGTCTACAGAACGGTGTATACATTAATACTATTTTCATTTTCCTCCTGTTGCAAACTGTTTACATTATTCATCTTTATATTAAGAAAGTTCATTAACATAGCTTATTTTTCCATTTGCAGTCGAGTGAGCTTCAGTTGCTCCAGCAGCACCAGCCTATGTAATTCTGCGGTACTGAGCATCTTCGTCTCGTCTGTTTCTGACAATGCTCGTTTGTTCAAGGGAGGTGGCCTAGCATATGGACTTGCTCTAGATGAAGAGGATGGTGGGCCAGCACGAGGTGTAACATCTGTTCCTAGAAACACATATGTATGCCAGAGATGTATACAACGGTAGAACGTAACGTATGTTTGCAATTTTATGAAGATTTACTTTACAAAGTTAACAGCGGAAACTTTCCTTCGCAAAGGGTTACGAAATGATGGTGGCCCACGTTAACTCTAGCCATGCCACTTAATGAAACTGAATAGCAAACATGGCTCTTACATATCGTATTACGAATAGCACCACTAATAATAGTAATAGAAGTAGTAGTACTTACGATAGAGTAATAAGAACATTTCGCTACTCTCGCGAAAAACGAATTTCCGCTAGTATCTTTATAAGTAGCAGTAATTAATTTTGTTTGACTAACAAAAACAAGAACTGAATCTTACCAGAGGACTTCGAGTGCTCTACTGGCTCTACTGGCGATAGTGTAGATATGGACGTTGAAACTCCTTGTGTAATTGCCCCTGAATGTTAACGATTTGAAAAAAAAAACCTCATTTTAACATTTACAGACTATGTGTATTTTTTTTAACCGAATGAAAACAAATAAATATTAATATCACACGAGGTTATAATTTATCTTACCTGGTATCAGGTTCATTGTGGGATTCCCATCTCCTTGTAGCAAGCTGTAAAACTTTTTCTCCCAAACATTTAAAACAAACGGCTTACTTCCCGTTCTGTTCTTATCCGTTTTCCTTTTTAGTCTCGTTTTCATGTTACTAACTCTCGTTAGCAATTGTTTCCTGTCAATTTTAATGCCGATAATAGTTTCAAATGAATGTATAACATTTAGGATTGCTTCTTCTTTCTTTCTTTTTGCTTCTGGAAGTTGTGACTTCTCTAATAGCTCAGGATGATTTTCTAAAGCCGTGACTAAAAACAACATCGTACTTTTCTGCACATACCGAACTTCCATCTGAAACGGACGAGGATATCTTCAGTCGATAAGTGACAGTACTCACTGAAAATAAATGAAGCGAAACGCAGTCGCATGGCAAAGGGAACAGTGATGAAGCCTGCTCTTGCTCAACAATGGTTCGCTGACAATGCGTACCAAGCAGGCGGCTAGGAGCTTTTGCTACTGTGTTAGAAGTGAAAGGTAGAGAGGAAAAGCAAAAGGTTATTCTTATGGTCAGAAGCTTCTGCTTTTACCTTTTGCTTCCAAGTGAATGCTCTTACTTCTACCTTTTGCTCCAAGCTTGTGCTTCAGTTTGATTCATATGGCCCAATTGTTATCGACTACCTCAATAGTTTTATTAACATAATAGCGGTATGATTTCAAGTTTCAATGAAATTGTTTTTACGTAATCTGGATTGTTAATCGTTTTATTTGTTGAGACAATGGATTCGAAGGACGTGGGAGCTTCGCCACTGATATGCACCCACAGAAATTCTGGAAAGTCGGCGCTCTTGTTGGGGCTCCGTCACATGTGTCGGCAGGGTGTTACTGTATTTTATTGCATAAGCTCCTCCCTCGCATAATACCTTATACCACGATTTTTCATCATTAAAAAATTATGTTATTATTATCGCGCATAATTCCCTCTCCTGTTTCGTTCTTACTGGAGCGGCCTTCAAATGACTTGACACAACAGTGGACACAGCGGTAATTGGCAAAAAATACTTCCAGTGCCATAATACACCATAAATTTGAAAATTGAAGAGGTACTTCCAGGTCAGTTTGTTACACGACGTCACAATGGTCAAAATATGCGAACTCCACGGCAAAATTTAATTTAAGTGTGTCATCTTACGCCGATACAAAAGGAGTGAAAGCTGCAGGAAGACGTTTCGCCTTTGATTCTAATTCAATGCGGATTGACGGAGACAAAAAGATAAACTCATGATGGCAAAGACAAGCTCTAAATATTTCCGTGGACTTAAAACGGGGAAATATTCCGAAATTCATAATGTGTAACTGATCATGTCAATGAACTTCGGAACGGTGGCTGTGCTGTCTGTTACGAAATGATTCAGAACGAAGTTCGCGAGATAGCTGCCACGCTCAACATCGCAGAAAGGATTTTAAACCAAGCGTTAGTTGGATGATTCGTTTTAAGAGACGGCAAAATATCAGTCTACGAAGGAGAACATCTTTATGCCAGCAATTACCTAGAGGCTACTCAGGTGAGATAATCGAGTTCCATCGTTATATAATTCAAGTACGACAGCAACATGAGTATTTGCCCTTCCAGACTGGCAACGCTGACCAGACCCCAGTATTTTACGATATGCCGCATAACACCACCGACGATGTGCGAGTGGATAATCAGTGGATGGGAGAAAATTAGTGTCGATATTGTTCAGAAGATTTTTAAAAATAACTAGAATTTCTTTTGCCATTGACGGTTTCTAGGACGACGTGTTATGGAATAGTGAAAATGAAGAAGATGATGTGTCATCTGAGCCTGAAAATACTGATGATAATGACGAAAGCGAGGCCACAGAATAATGAGAGAAAATAAACAACGAAATAATGCATTGTTGCTCTTCAGTAAGCATAATGAAACTGTGGTATGAATCCGGTTCTTCAATGTTAAATGAAAATATATACCGGAGGTACCACTTTCTTCACAAATTACGGTAAATAATAACTATTTCCTACGAAATACATCGTTTCCATTTCTTTATAAATTCCTAGAAGCACCACTCTACTACTCGTGTAATTCACTTCCTAACACTTTCAAAAAAAAAAAAAAAAAAAAAAAAAAATCTAGAAGAAAAGAGGGAATTACGCGATAAAATATTGTATGATATCTTATTCACAGTACTCTACCTGCCAGTAGGTCGTATGAGTCAGCTGTGTGGTTCGAGCCGTGTTGTAGGCTACTTAAGTTTTCGTCATGTTTTTGTGCCTTATTGTACAGTGCTCTCAACCCTGGGTACGGAACATTGTGTTTTACGTTCTTCCAAACGCAGGTTCAGTTATGTGTTTTATTGTTATTCCGTTGTTTTTACGTACAAATGGTGTAGTACATTTACATTTTCTCTCTTCCACTATTTGTTAACAATGGAAACCTACTACTCGACAAGTGAAATGGCAAATGTGATATTCTGCTGTTGTTTAACAAATGGGCGTAGCCTGCGGTTGGATGACTTAGGTTAGTGGAGGTAGCCCTATTGACCTACCTTCCCGCGATTTTCTTAGGTTAGTAGAGATAACGGTGGTGTGATGCATTATCCTGTTGGAATTTGAACTTACCGCCATTTTTCTGGGGGAGGGGAAGGGAAGGGGGGTTAGGTTAGTGGATGACAGTTGAAGTGGTTCTGAACACACAAGCAGTGGAAGTGTGCAGCATATCATACAAGTATATGAGCGTGTGTACACGGAATTTTTCAGCAATCCAAAACGTGTATGGAGTTTTTCTCTCTTGTAAACAGCAAATACACAGCAGAAAACTGGGTAAAAGTACGCGTCTGTTTGACGAGTGAACGTCACGAAAACTGGATCTCTGTACGAGTTGGTAATATCCTAAATTTTACATCGACACAATACAGTACTGAAAATCGTATAGATTTCACTTAAAAGAAATACGAGGGAAAGTCAAAAAGTAAAGAGCCGTTTGCAATTTCTCACCGTGGGGCTTCATAACACTGCTAGTATCCAGGGTTGAAGTATTGTCATCTGCAACAACTCTACACAACGTGTCACACTTATTCACACGTTGGTTCTTGTACTGCAGCAGACCATGAAACATAGTTAACGTTCATTATAAAAATAATGCTTTAAGATTACGTTGAATGAATGTCTGATCTGTGGAATGGGTACGACTCTCAAATTGTCGTGTAGCGTGTTGTGACTCAAGGTGGTATGCTTACCGTGTGTTGCAGTTAGCAAAATTTTATACGAATCGATTCGGCAATGCAACTTCCAATACCAATAACAAATACAGTAACTGCAAAATACATTCGGCCCCTTAGGCACTGAATCATCTGGCCCTTTTCAAAACTGATAACTTTGGTCCCTGTGCACATAACAAATAAATTAAATTGTCTTGCACCTAAGACAGCAATAGTGGAACGCGATATATTCTGGTCTCTCGTAAAACAAATATAAACATGCTAGCTACAGGCCCAGCAGTGTGCAATGCTGGTCATAATTCTTTTGGCTGATAAAACAGAACATTTAACAAAATCCATTTTTTTTAAAACGTATATGACCAGGACTGGGAGGCGGTACTGATTATGGTGAAGTTACTAACAATGAGTTTCTTTACCAACATTATATTGCGAGTTAAGTCGATCTTTTCAAAAACATCTGACAACTGAAGTCACATTACTCACAACTGATTCACAAACAATGAGATTTAAATAGCAAATTTTATTAAACCTCACTAATCCAACATAAATGCAAATCATCAAATTACATATAACTCTGTTAACATATCTTAGAAGCATTACAAAAGTGAAATATCTAACTAGTCTTTTTTATCAAAACAGCATACGTACATTCTGGGGTTACTGAACAATTACAAATTATCAGCCAACTCATTTGTACTAACGCACTGGCAAAAACAAAAATCATAATTATTTAACATCTTTACCTTCCAGAATGAGATTTTCACTCTGCAGCGGAGTGTGCGCTGATATGAAACTTCCTGGCAGATTAAAACTGTGTGCCCGACCGAGACAGTTTTAATCTGCCGGGAAGTTTCATATCTTTACCTTGCTTGCATGAAGACTTCTACTTCCATGTTCACCAGTATCGACATAGCTAAATTAATCTAACACTTGGTGGCTTCACACAGCACACCACAAAAAACTGCCTATTCCATCGTCTTTCCCTCACAGACAGCTACCTACAACTGTGCGCCTAGCGCTCTCCTACTGCAACACTATAATAATCTCAGAGCAGAAGCACTGTCTCTGGGTCTGCGGTCTTCCGCAGTCAGCGATATAAGGCCTATCAAAGACATACATCGTTTATAAAATCACATTCAAGCGCCACATACAAATGTGCCCCAGTACACTCCTTTCACAACAAAATTTATTTCCTTAGGTTACTTGGAATGAATGTCTGATCTGTGGAATGGGTACAAAACTCGAATAGTCGTGTAGCGTGTTTTAACTCCAGGTAGTGTGCTTACTATGTGTTATTGGTAGCAAAAACTTTATATGAATTGATTGGGCAATGCAACTCCCAATACCAATAGAGAAATACAGTCACTGAAAAATATGTTCAGCCCCTTAGGCACCGAATCATCTGGCCCTGTTCAAAACTGCTAACTTTGGTCCCTGTGCACATAACAAATAAATTAAATTGTCTTATCTGTAAAGCAGCAACGGTGGAACCCGATATATTCTGGCCCCTAAAAAAATAATATAAATATGCTAGCTACAGGCCCAGCAGTGTGCAGTGCTGGCCATAATTCTTTGACCTGCACATGAAATTCTTTTGGCTGATAAAAGAGAACATTTAACAAGATTCAATTTCTTTGAAACATATATGACCTGGACTGGGAGGCGGTACTGATTATGGTGAATTTACTAACACTAAGTTTTTCAGCAAAATTATATTGCAAGTTAAGTTTGGCTTTTCAGAAACATCTGATAATTGAAGTTACATTACTCACAATTGATTCGCAAACAATGAGACTTAAACAGCAAGTATTATCTAATCTTCATTAAACCCGTATAAATGCAGGTCACCAAATTACATATATCTCACTTAATAAATCTTAGAAGCGTTACAAAAATGAAATATCTAACTAGCCTTTTTATCAAAATAGTTTACATACATTCTGGGGTTACTCAACAATTACAAATTATCAGCCAACTCATCTATATTAAGGCACTGACAAAAACAAAAAATCATAATTATTTAACATTTTTACCTTGCGTGCATGAAGACTTCTGCTCCAAATTCAGAAATATTGACATATCTAAATTAATCTAAAACGTAGTGGCTTCACACAGCACACCACAAAAACTGAGCGCCAAGCTCTCTCTTACTCCACCACTATAACAGTCTCAGAGCAGAAGCAGTATCTCTGGGTCTGCCGTCTTACTCACAAGGGAACCTTCCCATCGCACCCCCCTCAGATTTAGTTATAAGTTGGCACATTGGATAGGCCTTGAAAAACTGAACACAGATCAATCGAGAAAACAGGAAGAAGTTGTGTGGAACCGTGAAAAAAATTAGTAAAACATACAAACTGAGTAGTCCATAAGCAAGATAAGCAACAACAAGGAACATGCGAGCTAAGCAGCGCCATGGTCCCGTGGATAGCGTGAGTAGCTGTTAAACGAGAGGTCCTTGGTTCAAGTCTTCCCTCGACTGAAAATTTTACTTTCTTTATTTTCGCAAAATTATGATCTGCCCGTTCGTTCATTGACGTTTCTGTTCACTGCAATAAGTTTAGTGTCTGTGTTTTGCGACCGTACCGCAAAACCGTGCGATTAGTAGACGAAAGGACGTGCCTCTCCAATGGGAACCGAAAACATTTGATCGCAAGGTCATAGGTCAACCGATTCCTCCACGGGAAAGCACGTCTGATATAGTCTATACGACACTGGTGACGGCATGTGCGTCACATGACAGGAATATGTTGTCGACCCACCTAACTTGTACACTTAGCGAATGGGCAAAAAGATTCTTCTACCTTGCCCGATTTAGGTTTTCTTGTAGATGTGATAATCACTCCCAAAATAGTGATGAACGCATAAGAGTTTGTCACATAAGCTGAAAATAAAAAATTAAAATTTTCACTGAAAGGAAGACTTGAACCTAGGCCCTCTCGTTCCGTAGCTGCTCTCGCTAACCACGGTACCACGGCGCAACTCGCCTCACAATTTCCTTGATGTTGCATATCTTGGCATGGACTACTCAGTTTGTATATTTTACTAATTTTTTTCATAGTTCCATACAACTTCTTCCTGTTTTCTTGATTGATCTGTGTTCAGTTTTTTAAGGTCTATCCACTGTGCCAACTTATAACTAAATCTGAGGGGGGTGCGATTGGGAGGTTCCCTTGTCAGTCAGCGATATAAAGCCTATCAAAGACTTAAAATCACATTCGGATGCCACATACAAATGTGCTCCAGTACACTCCTCTCAATGGCAACTCCAGTGTAAATCTGCACCAAGGAGGAAATGAGGGCAGTGATTGGCTTTTTGTATGCGGGCGGTGATAAACCGGTGGAAATTATTCGTCGAATGCAAGCGCCGTGTGATGAGAGCTGTTTACCGCGAGGCATGATCTACGAATGGATAGAGCGCTTCAAACAGGGAAGAACTTCTCTATGTGACGAGGAAAGATCGGCAGGCCATTTACGTCAACAACTGAGGACAATTTGGAAGTCGCTGGGTGTATGGTGATGGGAAACAAACTAAACACAGTGGACGAAATCGCCAGTATTTTACATATCAGTCATGGTTCAGCATATTCCCTTTTACAAGACGTGCTAAATTGTCGGAAAGTGTGTGCAAGGTGGGTACCGAAAGAACTGTCAGCGCAGCATAAGGCGCGAAGGATGGACCTCTCTAGTACACATCTGGTCCGTTATCGTGGCGAGGGAGATGGATTCTTACAGAAAATTGTTACTATAGACGAAATGCGGATGCGTCATCATGAACCGGAAAGTAAGGCTGCGAGTACGGTCTGGAAACAACCAACATCACCAAAAGTTAAGAAATTTAAACGTCAAGTATCACCTGGTAATATTACGCTAACACTATTCCGGGAGATGGAAGGTGTGGTAGCCATTCATTTGAGCCCAAGAGGCGAAATTGTGAAGAGTGAGAACTATTGTGATGTGTTGCGAACTAAACTGAAACCTGCAATCAGATCTGAAATCTGTGGAAAGGTGTCATTCTGCAGCAAGATAACACTTGGCCACATTCCGCCAAACAGACGGCCGAAACAATAAAGGAGTTCAGATTTGAATTCTGGAATATCCGCCATACAGCCCATACCTGACTCCAAGCGATTTCCATATGTTCGGACCATTAACGGAAGCGCTCAAGGGAAGAAGATTTGCAACCGATGCAGAGGTCATTGAAGTGGAGCAAAATTGGTCACAGGTACAATTAAAAAGCTTGTGAAACGTTGGACAAAGTGCTTTGAAGTCCAGGAAGGTTAAGTAGAAACATAATGTATGTTTCAGTTTTTCATCATTAGAATAAATATATATTTTCTCAAAAGTCCCTTTACTTTTTGACTTCCCCTCGTATGACACAATGAATTGAGTAGTTACATTAGTTTATGATTAAATGTGTATCGATAGGATGCATGTTGCGTGATAACGTCAAAGTGACTATTCTACAGCGACAGTTCAGCCTATATTTCTCCACTAACGGCACGTTATCCTATTTTTATTAACAAGTGCACTACAGTTACGCTATGTTTCATTACATTTCAGTAAATGTTTATAAGGACGGTATTGTATGCAAAGTAGCCAGTGCTGGCACCCGTTTCATCCTCGCGTGGTGCAAACGAAGAAGACTGAGTGCTCCATCCTGTCTCGAGACGTGACCCGCGCAGCTTGTGAACAACCAAGTGCCATGTGTTAATTCCATATCTCTAATACACAAGTACGAAATTTCACGACATTTCTCTCACCCTACGGACAACCGCACCTTTGCAATGGAGTACAATGTTGGTCGCCATAGGGCCTCATTGGTGAACGACATATTAAGCCCTCATGTCGAAGCCAGAGTATTAATGTACACGTCTAGATCTCGCTGTGAACTCGTATTTCAGCCACCTGAGCCCCACAGACTGACCTAGAAATGATGAGAATTCTTCTTGTGTAGTGAGAAAATGTCGTTCAGGGACTCGTCAATAATGCTATCGATTCCACGCTACGCAGCTGAGAAAAGTGTTGGCTGTTGTTAGTGAACAAGCACAGTGTCCGGGAAAAGTACCTACAGTCGTGACCACAGGTCCCTTGTGCCAAAGTACTCACACACAATCCCCGCTTTTTTAAAAACTTTATATATGATGACATTACCGCCATTAGACTCAATATTTGTTATTATTCCCGCTAATGCGATTCCTGGTTTAAGCCATTAACAAGTGTAACTCAGAAACACATCAGTACGTGTCTGCGTCCAAATATTACAATTCATACCTTTGTATGTAAACCAGAGGTCTTGCCATAAAATGTGGGAGTGTATTATACGCAGAGCTCACATTTAAGATTGTACGTGGTAGATACACTTTTACATCTTGCACTGTGCTAATTTCAGCGAACACAGTGCCGTTGTGTGCAGAAAACTTGTGTAAACAAAAACTGACAATCACAAAATGTAGCATCCGTGCTAGATTTGTTCTCATATTTTAAGGCGACAAGTCTGTTTCATACAAAAAGAAATGAACTGGATTGTTTACATTCTAAATATACATCCACACTCTGCGAACCACTGTAAAGTGCATGGCAAATAATTCTTCCTGTTGTACCAGTTATTCGGGCATTTTACCGTTCCTTTAACACATAGAGCGCAGGAAGAATGGTTGGTTAAACACCTGCGTGTGCTCTGTAATTAATCTAATCTATTCTATGCCATCCCTACTGGAGTGATACCCCTGGAGTTTTAGTATATTTCTATATTAAACCTAGTTCTTGAAACTTCGTAAGCAGGTGTTCACGGGTGTGTTTACGTGTATCTTCAAGAGTCTGCCAGCTCACTTTTTTCAGCAACTTCAAGATATTGCCCGACGGATCAAAGAAAACTGTGACCATTTGTGTTGCCCTTCTTTGTACATGTTCAATATCCCCTCTTTGTCCTATTTGGCACGGCTCAATTACATTTGAGCAATATTCTAGTATGGATTGCACCACAATTTTGCAATCAATCTCCTTTGCAGACTGTATTTCCCTATTATTTTACTAATGTACCAATGTCTTCCACATGATTTACCTATGACTGAGCTCATACGATCACTCTATTACACAACTCCACGAAGTGCTGCAGTCTGATGTTTGTATGTGGTGACTGATTACAATTGTGACTCACTGGTTTTAGATGCAGAATAATTTTTATGGGCTCAGTTTTGTATTTCTGAAGACATAAATCAAGTTGCCAGTCCTTGCACCACTTGCAAATCTCATCAGCATCCGACAGCTTCTTTCAGACGGAACCTCATGACACACTACCTGCGAAAAGTCTTGGATTACTATTAACACCGTGCGCAAGCTCAAAATAGGGGAAACATGCTACCAAGAAATCGTCAGTCCAGTCACCAACCTTGTCCACCAACCTTGTCCACCAACCCATATGATCGTTCTTTCAACAGGTATGGGACTGAGAAAATCCCTTTCGGAAGCCAAGAAACACGGCTTCTGCGTGACCGCCTCAAACCCTAACTTTCAGGACGTCATGAGAGGAAAACGCGAGCCGCCCTTCACACAACCAGTGCTCACATATGTGAGACCTGAGTTTCTCCTGGCGTATACAACTTTCAAATAACTTCCGGGAATTCAGCCAGGTAACACTTTCAGCGACCGCCGATATTTCGGCGGGAGAACACCCCGCCATTTTCAAGGCAAACTGCAACGGACAGGCGGCGTGCATGCAAATTTAATACCTCGGTTCTGAGACAGAAGCAGGAAAGATAACACACACACTGAACACTAGTGCCACCAAAGATGACCAAAGTCAGAGCTATCGATAGTAAGACTATGAATTCACAGGTGAGGCAGCATTGACTCTGTTCCTCTGTTTTTTGACAAGGGAGAGAGCCGGATTCCAAACAGAGTTTAAACAGAAACCTCCATCCCTGTTAACGAGGTTGCTCGCTAGTTTAATCTCAACTGCCTCCTTAATGACACTGTCCCAATAGCTGGACGTGCATGCCAATATCTCGGTGTTATTATATAACATGGGGTGACCAGTATCCAAGCAATGTTCGGCAATAGCAGATCTATTTGGCTGCTGTAATCGTGTGTGCCGTTTATGCTCAGTACATCTGTCCTCCACGGTCCTGATAGTTTGACCAATATATGCCATACCGCAGCTACAGGGAATACGATACACACCTGCCTTACGCAATCCAAGATCATCCTTAACGGAACTCAAAAGTGCTCTAATTTTAGATGGAGGTCGGAAAACACATTTCACATCGTATTTCCGTCAAATACGACCGATCTTATTGGACGTGTTTCCTACGTAAGGCAAAAAGGCAGTAGACTTAGGTGTTGACTCAGAATTATCATCAATCACCCTATGTACAGTTGGTCGATAGCGCAACGCACGTTCAATCTGTCTATCACTATAACCATTTTGACGAAATGTAACTTCAAGATGGGACAGCTCAGCTGGCAAAGTCTCAGCGTCAGAAACGACATGTGCCCTGTGTACCAAGGTACGAAGTACCCCTTCACGCTGAGCCGAATGGTGACAACTATTAGCTTGTAAGTACAAATCGGTGTGAGTACGTTTCCTGTAGACTGCATGTCCCAATGATCCATCATCCTTCCTCCTAATCAACACGTCGAGAAAGGGAAGGCAACCATCCTTCGTTGTTTGGCCTCACGGTAGGGAAAATTTGAATGTCTTTCTAGAACATCTGAACTCGATCCACCCGAACATTCGTTTTACGATGGAGGTGGAAGAGGATGGTTGCCTTCCCTTTCTCGACGTGTTGGTTAGGAGGAAGGATGATGGATCATTGGGACATGCAGTCTACAGGAAACGTACTCACACCGATTTGTACTTACAAGCTAATAGTTGTCACCATTCGGCTCAGCGTGAAGGGGTACTTCGTACCTTGGTACACAGGGCACATGTCGTTTCTGACGCTGAGACTTTGCCAGCTGAGCTGTCCCATCTTGAAGTTACATTTCGTCAAAATGGTTATAGTGATAGACAGATTGAACGTGCGTTGCGCTATCGACCAACTGTACATAGGGTGATTAATGATAATTCTGAGTCAACACCTAAGTCTACTGCCTTTTTGCCTTACGTAGGAAACACGTCCAATAAGATCGGTCGTATATTACGGAAATACGATGTGAAATGTGTTTTCCGACCTCCATCTAAAATTAGAGCACTTTTGAGTTCCGTTAAGGATGATCTTGGATTGCGTAAGGCAGGTGTGTATCGTATTCCCTGTAGCTGCGGTATGGCATATATTGGTCAAACTATCAGGACCGTGGAGGACAGATGTACTGAGCATAAACGGCACACACGATTACAGCAGCCAAATAGATCTGCTATTGCCGAACATTGCTTGGATACTGGTCACCCCATGTTATATAATAACACCGAGATATTGGCATGCACGTCCAGCTATTGGGACAGTGTCATTAAGGAGGCAGTTGAGATTAAACTAGCGAGCAACCTCGTTAACAGGGATGGAGGTTTCTGTTTAAACTCTGTTTGGAATCCGGCTCTCTCCCTTGTCAAAAAACAGAGGAACAGAGTCAATGCTGCCTCACCTGTGAATTCATAGTCTCACTATCGATAGCTCTGACTTTGGTCATCTTTGGTGGCACTAGTGTTCAGTGTGTGTGTTATCTTTCCTGCTTCTGTCGCAGAACCGAGGTATTAAATTTGCATGCACGCCGCCTGTCCGTTGCAGTTTGCCTTGAAAATGGCGGGGTGTTCTCCCGCCGAAATATCGGCGGTCGCTGAAAGTGTTACCTGGCTGAATTCCCGGAAGTTATTTGAAAGTGCTCACATAATTCATGCCGGCTGGCATGAAGTCGTTCACTCTCAGAAACCTCACCGCGTTCACGCTTAGCCTCGCAGATCATCTCCGATACCCCTCCTTAACAGGACGACATGTGATGCAGACATATCTGACATATACGGATATTTTTCTAAATTGCACTTGATAATGGCTTAAAAGCCGGAATCATGATGGTGGAAATAATAAAAATCATACATTCATGTGGTGGCGGAGTAATAATTTAAACCTTTATTAATACTGCTGTCCCCTACAAAGAAAAGATCAACTCTGAAATTGTTGGTTATTGAGTTGGGGGCTCACTGCTTAAAGCGTTACACATTATAAGACAGCGCCTATTAGAAAATGCACATCATCTTGTAGATTACTACGCTACTGGCCATTAAAATTGCTTGTCTGTTAGCTCTGAGAACTCTACGCAAACGCTGCTGCTCTCGGATACCTTTCCGCATGAATCACCTGAGTGCAAACGACATCTCTGCCAATGAACTGCCTTTTACATCTTGTTTGCACGGGAATATCGCCATCTGTGTGTGTGCATATCGCTGACCCATGATCTTTGTCATATCAGTGTATGCATACCATCGATCAGCAGACAGCGTCAAACTGTCGAGACAGACATATCCCAAACTGTTGAAGTGCTCCAGTGTTGACCCAACATAGTGGATGAAGCTATTCTGTAACTCACGAATATGCAGACAAAGTGGTGATCATCCTGCACTGTGTTCATATCGAGTAGTCCAGTGCCTTATCATCACTGTATATGACCCTCTTACAACAATGGGCTCTCCACACGCATCGATGTCGTGACAGCATGCCCTGCACAAGCTGCAGTGTTAATTGTACGACGAAACCGTCCAGAGACAAATCATTCTGTCACTTCCGAAATCACTCACATGCTCATGTTGCACCATTTGATGTCGACGAGGAACGCCGGCACTTAGAAACACATTTCCATCCATACAATCCATGCTTGTGCTCATAGTGTAACTTAACCGCTTGTCTGCTTCTATCTGTCTGAATGAATTATCCTAAACCGTCTACCAAAACTTCTTAAAAATGATTACCAAAGAAACTAATTCCTAACTTAAAACTCTCTGTACTGTGCAAAATTCTGACTACACTGAATTATACAGAGACTTAATATGATTTGTTCGATGTTGTCTCCAAACTGAAGCTAACTGTATCTATAAAAATGCAGTGCTACCCTGAAAGTAACCTGACTTCTGCAATACGTGCCCAGCTGACCGTACAAAGATTCCTGGCCTTAAATTGTATTTTCACTTAACTCGTGTCTTGACAAACATTTCTGCATATTTCTCGAAAGCAGCGCACAGCATACAGCACCAACGCAACATTAAATCATGTATTACCTCCAAGTCAACACGGATTTAGAAAACATCGTTCTTTTGAAACACAACTAGCTCTTTACTGACAAGAAGTGTTGAGTGCTACTGACAAGTGATTTCAAATTGATTCCGTATTTCTCGGTTTCCACAAGGCTTTTGATACTGTACCACAAAAAAGACTTGTAGTGAAATTGCGTGCTTATGGAATATCGTCTCAGTTATGTGACTTTATTCGTTATTTCCTGTCAGGGAGGTTACAGTTCGTAGTATTTGACGGTAAGTCATCGAGTAAAACAGAAGTTATTTCTGGCATTCCCCAAGGTACTGTTATAGGGTTCACATAGCTCTAAGCACTATGGGACTTAACATCTGAGGTCATCAGTCCCCTAGACTTGAACTACACACATCCATGCCCGAGGCAGGATTCGAACCTGCGACCGTAGCGGTCACGCGGTTCCAGACTGTAGCGCCTAGAACCGCTCGGCCATACGTAATTCAATGACGTCAGAGTATCATTACATTTTCAATCAACAGTGCCACAAAAGATTTGCTTAAAGTAATTATGGACAATTAGAGCGAGTGGCTTGGCCACCCAGATAGGCCCACATGAATACTGTCGAACCTTTGTGCGGCTTTATCTAGAAGTTAAGCCGTGCACAATCTCCCGCACGGGCAACACTTTCGCAGTTATGGGCGGCTATAGAGACAGTATGGTTCAATATTTCTGCAAGGGACTTCTATGCCACGTCGAGTTGCAGCGCCATGTCGGGCAAAAGGAGGTCCAATACAATATTAGTAGGCATCCCACTGAGTTTATAACCATCCGTAGATTAATGCATTGAAGAGTTGTAGAAACTGAGCTCTAATATGGATTAAAGTGTTTCCGGACTCATGTCCATATGACATGAGCTGTTATACCAGCTGTTACTATTTGCGGATGATATTGTAGTGTGGGGAACAAGCAGTAAGGAGGTACAAAAACAAATATAAAACAAATATACATCCTAAATGAGAAGGTCGAGAAATGTGGAATGAAATTTAGTGTGGAGAAAAGCAAGACCATGGTGGTAACCAGAGAGGATAGAGAGGGCAAGGGACAAATTCATATTAAGGGACGGTATATTGAAATAGTGGACAACTTTAAATATTTGTGAAGTGTATTAATGGGGAATGTCCGTTTGGATACAGAAATCAGCAAAAGAATACAACAGAGTAGTACATTTTACCAGTGTGCGAGGGGCTTGGTGTGGGGAAGGGAAGTGCCAATGACGTGCAAGCTGGTGCTATAGAAGACTTACTTCATACACATACTACTTTACGGCTCAGAGACTTGGACTATGACTAGAGCAGAGGACAGTAGGATACAATCCAATTAAATGTAGTTTCTGAGATATTTGCTAGGAAAGACGAAGAGAGACAGAGTGGGAAATGAAGATGTCAGGAAGGAAATTGGAGTCTAGAAGTTGTCTGAGAAAATTGAAAATAATAGATTAAAATGGTTTGGGCATGTGAGGAGGATGGGAGAGGAAAGAATACCAAGAAGAATGATGAAGTTCAAAATTGAGGACAAGAGGCCAAGAGCAAGACCGAGAAAAAGATGCATTGATACAATAAAGATGAGTTTAAGGAGGAGAAACCTGCTATGGAACCAAATTGTGGAAGAATGGTGGAAAGACCGAGTAAAGTGGCCAAGTACCATTGATACACCAACCCGACCAGATATTCGATAGAGGGGAAACGAAGATGATGATGATGATGATGATCATATGACATGTATTTTCTTCCTCTACTTGCGAGACGTGTTTCCTGGAATTTTGAATATACCTTTTTGTTACACCCTGTATATTCTATTGCACTGCAACAAAGTGGCAAACCTTGCAGAACCACCGCGAAAAAAGAGCAGTTGTCGTTAGAATCTATGCGCATAAGGTCTCAAGGGAAGTTTTCAATACTGAGTAATCGTGTAAAAATGCCTATACAAATTCAGGAATTCCTTCAGTTATGGTACATTAGACGTGAACAACGAGAAAGGGCAACTACACCGTAATTAATCCGAAGAGAACTGTTGCCCATCCGTGCTTCGCTTTTGATTCTTTTCGCAATGATATAACTTTTGAAATTATAGCTACCGAAGTTGAGTGCCAGAACTATATATCACGAAAATATATTTATCTACTTTTTTGTCAAAACGTAACAGCGAATGACTATAAAGTTAAACGTTTAAAATAATGCTGTTAGACCGTGCTTTCCTGAAGTTATCTTTAATGGTGACGTTTTCAATGTTACGTCCATTTGCTTTGGATGCCAGCATAAAAAAAAAAAATTACGAAAGTTTCAGTTGCTGGACTTGAATAACAAGGGCAATAGTAAAATATTACGAACTTTTATTATGTTCTGCAGGACAGCAAAGTAACATACGGTAGTATGAGGGTATAACAAGAAACAAAAGTTACTGGAAAACGATGTCGCACCGCTGGACAACAGTTTGCAGTGTTACTGTGTTTGGCCTTCAACAGAATGGAACACTATCTCCCTATAAGAGCATCAGGACAGCTGAGGTAGTTGACGATTGCTATGTCTGCAGCGATAACAGGAAAATCTTACTGCGTAGAGAAATGCGGAGAGAGCGAGGTGACTGCCGTTTCTGGAGACGAGACGAGTTACGAGAGCCTCATGACTGACAGGGAGGACAGTCACTGCGACTGACAGACAGCCATACATATTCAATAACTCTAGCAACGGCTCTTCAAGATGCAGCCGTGCGTTCTTACGCAAACGAAGGCCACATTTCCCGGATACCATCTCCGGAGGCATGGGTTTCCGTCACTGTTTGAAAACAGATGATAGTTGTAATAACTCTTTGTTTGCAATACCTGGCACCGTCAGTTGCGGGAGGCACAACGCCATCTATTATTTATTGTAAATTTTATAGCAGTAAAATGTAATTCCAACAAATTGATAACACGTTTCGACTGATTAGCAAGCATTCTAAAACTGCGCTTACAAGGGGAGGCCGCCAATTGTGAAATTCAGATTCGATTCATACTGCGCATAATAAAAGCTCATGGCCAGAGGTGTAATGTGGCAAAGCACCAAGATGCACTTCTCAGCACTTTAAAATGAATGGATGAATCGATTGGGACCATTGAATTCGGGATGTGAGACAGACCTCTCCAACTGCTGGGTCTGTGAGGACAGTAGCTTCAATAATAGTATTTCGAATAGTTTTAAACTATAAATGGGTAGGGCTACGATTCAGATTCCTTAGTAGTATTTTAATCACAAGCCGATAAGCCAAAATTACACCAATGCTGTTTCCTTTAAAACTGACAGCAAAGGAGGAGATAAAACAGCACATTGCTGGCTACATAATTTCTCTCTGAAATTATGTATAAAGAGAAATAGTATATGTGTGTGAGAAAAATTTGTCTAATGGTTTCCGTGCCTTATTATCGCAGTTAAACCGCACACTTTCACAGTATAACATTTTCTTTCTTGCGCTCGGTTTTAACATAATAACTCAACTTTGTCATTTAAAAAATATATAGCCTATATCATTACGAATGTTCATTAGAGCATAGTGTCAAAATTTAAAATAAATCAGCCAAGAACTTTTTGTGATTTTTGGAAATATATTAAGAAATATATAGCCTATGTCCATCTGCATGTTGATTGGAGTATGTTGTAAAAATCTGAAGTAAATCGAAGATCTTATGATATTTTGGGTAACAAAGTTCCCTCTTTATGTATTACATTTTTTTTCTTTCTTTTTTTTTTGTCATCAGTCTTCTGGCTGGTTTGATGTGGCCCGCCACGAATTCCTCTCCTGTGCCAACCTCTTCAGCTCAGAGTAGCAATGGTAACCTACGTCCTCATTTGTTTGCTGGATGTCTTCCTTTACAGTTGTTGCCCTCTACAGCTCCCTCTGGTACCATGGAAGTCATTCCCTCATGTCTTAACAGATGTCCCATCATCTTGTCCCTTCTCCTTATCAGTCCACCTAATTTTCAAGATTCGTCTGTAGCACCACATCTCAAATGCTTCGATTCTCTTCTGTTTCGGTTTTCCCACAGTCCATGTTTCACTACCATACGATGCTGTACTCCAGACATACATTCTCAGAAATTTCTTCCAAAAATTAAGGTCGATATTTGATATTATTAGACTTCTCTTGGCCAGGAATGCCCTTTTTGCCATTGCTAGTCTGCTTTTGATGTCCTCCTTGTTCCGTCCGTTATTGGTTATTTTACTGCCTAGGTAGCAGAATTCCTTAACTTCATCTACTTCGTGACCATCAATCCTGATGTTAAGTTTCTCGCTGTTCTCATTTCTACTACTTCTCATTGCCTTCGTCTTTCTTCGATTTACTCTCAACCCATAGTCTGTACTCATTAGACTTTTCATTCCTTTCAGCAGATCATGTAATTCTTCTTCACTTTCACTCAAGATAGCAATGTCATCAGCGAATCGTATCATTGATATCTTTTCACCTTGAATTTTAATTCCCCTCGTGAACCTTTCTTTTGTTTGCATCATTGCTTCCTCGATGTACAGATTGAAGAGTAGGGGCGAAAGGCTACATCCTTGCCTTAAACCCTTTTTAATACGTGCACTTCGTTCTTGATCGTCTATTCTTATTATTCCTCTTGGTTCTTGTACATATTGTATATTACCCATCTCTCCCTATAGCGTACCCCTACTTTTTTCAGAATTTCGAACATCTTGCACCATTTTACACTGTCGAACGCTTTTTGCAGGTCGACAAATCCTATGAACGTGTCTTGATTTTTCTTTAGTCTTGCTTCCATTATTAACCGCAAAGTCAGAATTGCCTCTTCGTGCCTTTACCTTTCCTAAAGCGAAACTGATTGTCATCTAGCGCATCCTCAATTTTCTTTTCCATTCTTCTGTATATTATTCTTGTAAGCAACTTGGATGCATCATCTGTTAAGCTGTTTGTGCGATAATTCTCGCACTCGCCAGCTCTTGCCGTCTTTGGAAATGTGTGGATGATGCTTTTCCGAAAGTCAGATGGTATGTCGCCAGACTCATACATTCTACACACCAACGTGAACAGTCGTCTTGTTGCCACTTCCCCCAGTGATTTCAGAAATTCTGATGGAATGTTATCTATCCCTTCTGCCTTATTTGCTCTTAAGTCCTCCAAAACTCTTTTAAGTTCTGATTGTAACACTGGATCCCCTGTCTCTTCTAAATCGACGCCTGTTTCTTCTTCTATCACATCAGACAAATCTTCCCCCTCTGGAGTTTTCAGTGTATTCTTTCCACTTATCCGCTCTCTCCTCTGCATTTAACAGTGGAATCTCTATCCCTTCATCTTTAGCTTACGATGTCGGCATGTATACCTGAACTATCGCTTTCGGTGTTTGCTGTCGATTCTGATAAGAACAACCCTGTCACTGAACTGTTCATAATAACACACTCTCTGCCCTACCTTCCTATTCATAACGAATCCTACTCTCGTTATACCATTTTCTGCTGCTGTTGATATTACCCGATACTCATCTGACCAGAAATCCTTGTCTTCTTTCCACTTCACTTCACTGACCCCTACTCTCTACACTGAGCCGTCGCATTTTCCTTTTCAGTTTTTCTAGTTTCCCTACCACATTCAAGCTTCTGACATTCCACGTCCCGTCTCGTGGAACGTTATCCTTTCGTTGATAATTCAATCTTTTTCTCATGGTAATCTCCCCCTTGGGAGATCCGAATGGGGGCTAGTCCGGACTCTTCTTCAATTACAGGCCACATGTCCTGTGGATACACGTTACGTGCCTTTAATGCAGTGATTCCATTGCCTTCTGCATCCTCATGCCACCGATCATCGCTGAATCTTCCGCCTTTAGGGGCAGTTTCCCACCCCTAGGACAAGAGAGTGCCCTGAACGTCTGTCCGCTTCTCCGCCCTCTTTGACAAGGCCGTTGGCAGAATGAGGCTGACTTCTTATGCCAGAAGTCTTCGACCGCCAATGCTGATTACTAATCAAACTTTGAGCAGCGGCGGGATTCGAACCCGGGACCGAAGACGTTTTGATTATGAATCAAAGACTCTAACCCTAGACCACGGGTCAATTATAGATAAATTTACACGCTATAGGTATTTAAAAAAATTATAGCTTTTGTCATGGGTATCGCACTATGGGAGATTTCGAGATTTTTGCTAACAACGTTTTCTCTTTATTTATTACTTTTATATTTGTATCTTACATACATTAACAAAATATGTAGCCTATATGCGCCCAAATCTTCATTGGAGTGTAATGTAAAAATCTGAAATAAATCGGTCAAGAACTTTTCTAAATTTTTGGTAACAACGTTTCACTTTTATATATCACAGATTTATTTATATACCACATAATACTAATATAGGTATAGCCTATGTCTGGCAAAATGTTCATTAGAGTATCGTGTAAAAATCTGAAGTAAATCGATTAAATGCTTTTCGAGATTCTTCGTAGCAACGCTAAATACCTAGTTGTCATTATACAGGGTGTAAATTTTAAGTTGACAAACCAGAATAACTCGAAAAATAAGCTTCACTGGAAAAATTGACCAGAATATTAATTTTTCCGCAGATTCGGATAAATTTTGTGGGTCACATTTGCAAAACTCTAATTTCTCTCCCTCGAACCCCACCCTATCGGGAGAGAGGGAGAGTTTTAGTTTTAGCGAATCAAAATTTACGGAGTAAATAAGTATTTTTTATTCGTTCGTAACCATTTTCCACGCAGAAATGAGAACACTGATTTTCTTGAATTACAGTGCCAACTACCCAGAATCAAAACAAAGGTTTGTACGTAGTTTTTTATGTAGAATCTGATTCTACAATAAAAAATATGGGGGTTCCCATCTGAAATTTTAAAGTTGCCTCCCGCCCCAACCCCAGGGGGCTGGGGTGGCAGGCTAATTTTAGCACCAGCAAATGTCCCCCTCGAAAATAATCAACTTTGGATTCTACACATTTTTTCGTGTGAAGCTTATTTTTCGAGTTATTCTGGTTTGTCAACTTAAAATTTACAACCTGTGTACATAAACCAAGCGCTGGAGGTGCGGTACAAAAAATTCTCAGGAATGGGTGTGCTAGTTTTACAAAAGAGAATGCTTTAATTACTTTTTGCAGATGATCAAATAATTTTCGCAAAAAGAAGATAAGATACGGAATAGATGCTGAATACATTGCGGAAGGAATACATAAAATAGAGTCTAAAGTTAATTCGGAAAGACAGGGATTTAATTCTAGAAGACAGACAATTTAAAACTATCAGAATTTGAAATATTTAGGTTCTGCATCATATGGTGACAGAAACTGTGACAATGTATTCAGACCAAAGCAGCAATGGACGATTAAATCCTCACATGGACAGTATAAGTCAACAGACCATGAAAAGGATATTTCATACTGTTGTTAGGAATATAATTACTTATTGTAAAGAGATGTGGCTCTTACGATAAAAGGAAGGAACAAGACAAGGACAGTGAAATTTATTTTATGAGTAGATGCCCGCAGGGCACCTGTGAAGAGAAAATCGAAACATCTAAAATATGGGAAAAATGGAAATGACACAGTCCATAAAGAGCAGAATGGAGCATAAAAATCTGCAATGGACTGAGGATGTTAAAAGAATGAGCAATGACAGTTGTCTAACGAAGGTGTTGATGTGGATTAAGTTGATGTGAAGAACTAAAAGGGGACGGCCACCTTTGGCGTGGGAGGAATTATGAAGAGTTGTCAGAAAATATGTGAAACACTTGTAGGGATGTTGCAGGGCAGGCTGTACTAAGACATAATTGTTAAGAAATAAACAGATATGTTGCGCAGTTTCCGACTCATTTAGCATTGAAATTACCCAATCATGTCGTCGCGCCCAAATTTAAGTTTCAGCTAACAAAAAAAAGCTCTTGTTGGGCAACACCTCTCCTGGCAGGTTGCTTGAACATGAATGTGCGACACCAAGACTTGCTGATTTCAGTGGTAAGTAACTCGGAAACGACGCAACATATCGAATTTTTTCTTAATATTTACGTCTCAGTACAATCTTCCCTGTAACATCCCTGCAAGCTTTCCAGACACTTTCTGACCAACCTGTATATTGATCGAGCAGTGGATGAGAAGAGGTTAACTGCTTTCAATTGGAATAACCGAGACTACTGAAGAAGAAAACGACTAATCTCTCACGGAAGAAGAAAAAGAAAAGAAGAAGTGAGAGAGTTGACTTATATAGGTATTTACAGAGAGAGAGTGAGAGAGAGAGTGAGTTAGAGAGATAGATGCATAGGTAGAGAGAGAGAGAAAGAGTTTGGATAACATATTTCACAGTAGTTTAATTTACGATTTACCGTGGCAAATACTTATTTTCTTCTTTTCTTCAGCATCGCATTACGTATGGTATGACTGTTCATCAAGTTATGAAGGGTATCACTAAGCCCTAGTCATTAAAAATGTACTTTTAAGACAATGTGCGAAATGTTCCAACGTTCTTGCTCCGTTCTCAAGGCATACGGTAATGCATGGTCATCCATCTGCTTCGGCTTCTTTTTTACATTCTGCTTATTCTTTAGCTGACCCGTGTGACATTGAAAGACGGTGGCCGAGAATATTTTAATGCTCTGCATTTTTGTAATAATATTAATGTCAGAAAATTGTTCACAGCTGTAGAAGGAAACAGGACAATCGATAATAAAAATGAGAAACAATGGGGGACAAGCAGTACTGAGGAAACAAAAAGTAGGAAAAAAAATCTCTTGCACAGAACGTTATATTTAATTCATTACACTGAAATTAATAGTAGTAGCACGGGCTCCAATACATTAGTGCCTCAGAACTGTATAGTATAAATTGGTACGTGCCGGCAATGAAATAATATAGAGAGCCGCTCTTATGAATAATAAGAATTCTGGGGTACATTTTTCGGGTCCGTCTGTGTTAATGATACAGAACACCAGTAATAATTTAGGCCTCTATTGTTCTCGTAACAGGACTCTGAAATTTTTTGCGTCAACGGATCTCACCAGAGGAGAGTACCTTGCAAAAAAATTAACAGAAAAGAAGAGACGTACGGTTGCTTAGGGGAATTCCTACTGTTTTCGTTTTATCAACGAGAAAAATTTGTAGCGTAGCTGTTTATTACGGAGTAATGCATTGTATGTACAAACTGTACTTGCAGCCGCGACTAAATAAATATTGGACAACAAAAACTAATTAAAACTTCTTCTGCCAGTGGTACCTCCCACTTCCTATAACAGGTTTGTTGATAATGAGCTGTGTTATTTTAACTATGAAGCGCAGTTTCGATACAACGTTCTGTCAGATAATGTGCCCATTAGCGATAATGTCATAGTCTGAATGGCACGCGTAATATGACTTGCCTCTGTCAGAACAAGTAAACTTCAGCTGCACCACTTCCGCATATAGAGCTCGTTACGTGCTCCACATCGCAGTCCACTTGAATTATGCACTTCCTGTAGGTACGATTCGCCACAGCAGTGCTCTCTGATCTGCATTGAAGCTTGAACAACGATGGAACACTTACGCTGCTCAGCTAGATCAAGGAAATAACCTGCAGTGCTAGAGGGACTTACTCCGTAAGGAAATACGTTCTTCATACCGTGGGAGTAACGCTTTTTGTTTTTTAGTTTGTCAATTTTCTGTTCATTTAATACTTGAAGTCTCGTTATGTGGTGAATGCAGTACAAAGCCGAATGAACTGCTGTCTGTTATACATCATTATATCACCTTCTTCGTGGTGAGTTGCACGGCAGGTAGGCCCGAGGGCTATCCTGCTCCGCCCTCACGTGGCGCGCTGATGAAGAGGACTGGAGATGTTCAAACAAGAACTGTAATGCCTAAATTTTTACAGTCTGAAGTGATTATAATGTTTTTATTTTCTATTGGACCCAATAACTTTGTTCGATTTTATAAATCATAACTCTTCCGCCCGACAGCGCATATTTTAAAATAAAACATTATCTATACCCATGAATCAGCATATGATATACACTGATGAGCTAAAACATTACGACCACCTGCTTAACAGTTCGTTTGTCCGTCTTTAGAAAGCAATACATCAATGATTCTGCGTATCATGTATCCGACAGTCTGCTCATAGGTTTGTGGAGATATACGGCATTACACGTCCAACACAGGCCATGTAATTAGCGTAAATAACTGGCCGCCGAATTTCGTACGCGCTAATGGCGCCCGATAGCGACTCAGATGGGTTCCACAGGATTTATATCAGGCGAATTTGCTCGCCGAATCATCAACGCGACTGCACTATAACGTATCTCAAACCACTGTAGCACGATTCTGGCTCCGAGACACGGACAGTTATACTACTGAAAGATGACATAGCCGTCGGGGAAGACATCAAGCATTAAGGTCTGTAGGTGGTTCGCAGTTGCCAGCGCTTCTTTGACTAGTACCACAGGTCCCATGCAAGCACAGCAGAATATCTCTATAGCGTAATACTGCTCTCACCAGCCTGCGTCTGTGGCGCGATGCACGTTTCCAGCCGCCGTTCGCCTCGATGACGGCCTCTCGTGGAGACGACCAGTCATCTAGTGTAGCAAAAATGTGATTTACCCAGAGAGCCGACAGATTTCCACTGATCGACGGTCGAATCTCGATGGTCCCGTGCCCACTACAATCGTAACTGATGATGTCATTCGGGCGACATATGAACGCGTAGGGGCGGCCTGCTGCGGAGCTCCATGTTCAACAATGTACGATGAACGGTGTGCTCCGAAACACTTGTGCGTGCGCCAAGATTGTGGTCTTTGGGCGGAGGTACCACACGTCACCATATATCCTACTTTACAGAGCATACAAGTCTCCGAACCCCACTTTCGGTGAAGAGATGTGGACGTCCACTCGCTTACGGCCTAGTGGCAGTTTCACCGTCCTACATCTTTCCATAGATGCTGATGGCAGCAGCAGGTGAACGTTCGACCGGTTTCTCCGTTTTAGAGATACTCGTTCACAGGCTCTGCGTAATAATGATCTACCCTTTGTCATAGTCGCCTATGTAAATGGATTTCACCATTTTCAGCCCGCATCTTCGCTATGGGTGATCCTCCGCCCGTGTGTGCTCCACTAAATATTTTTGTTACCACGTTATGTGCCCGCAACGCAACCACGCGTCACCAACCTCGCGGTGAGCAGTGGTCATAATATTTTGGTTTGTCATTGTATTTAATGCGCATTAGATCCGCTGTCATTCTAAGGAAGTGGCCATTTTGCACGTATACAGGGTGAACCAGAACTACACCGACAAAACTCAGAAGCTGTCGAGGGATATTTTCCGAGTATTTGAGTATAAGATACTGTGGTCTCCAGTGGTTCGTTGCAGAGTAATTACATTTCATTAGATTTCTTACCCCCTGTATGGCATTGCAGTCAAAATATCTCCACAACCCTTGCGCCCAGCATACAGAAATTCTCTGGGATCGTGGTTCTTAATTCGGTTACTATATTTATACATCTGTACATCATCCGTGTTTATTTGTACGACTGTTTCGTAATTTCAAAGGTGTTTTCACGAATACATCTAAATGACATTTTTTCGGTATTAGACTACAAAAACAGTTCATTTTTTGTTTTCGTGTCTAATAGAAAACCGGAAAAATAAATACCGATGCAGTGTTGTATTCGCCAGATAGTAGACCTATATCGCTGACGACAACTTGCTACACAATTTTGACACAATTTTCATGCTCGTGTACTGTGATACCCTTCTAGAGGCGGGAAAACCTCAGCTGTAGAAATCAACATGAACTCACTCCGGAAACAGCGGTCTCGTACAACTGAGGTCGCTCTCTTCGTATACAATATCTAGAAGGCAACTGACACCGGCACCCATGTTTATATGTTCGTTGACTTTCGAAAGCCGTTCCATTCAGTTCCACGCTGTCACACAATGAACAAAATCCGAGCTAACGGAATATTAGACTATTAGACTGAAGAATTCCTTGTGAGTAGGGAACACCATGTCGATCTTAACGCAGAGAAATCTTCAGATGTGTAAGTAACTTTGAGCGTACCGCGTTATAGCACCATTAATGTTTACAATACGCGTTAAGTGACCTAGCGGATGCCATCGATAGCTCCATCAAGCTGTTTGCGGATGACATCATTCTGTATAGAGAAGTCACAATGCAAGAAAATTGTAAGGAAATGCAGAAAGATCTGCAGAGGATCGACGTTTGGTACAGAGACTGACAGCAGATCCACAACATAAATGTAATGTACTGCGATAAATATACGGTAAGAGGTTTTATTATGTAAGTACACTATGTACGAACAATCGCTGTAACCAATCCATAAATATCTGGAAGTAATCATATGACCAGATTTAAAGTGAAAATACCACATAAAACATATAGTACGTAAGGCAGATCCCACTCTGAGACTCATTGGAAGACTGCTTCAAGAAGTGTAGTCTGTCTACGAATGAGGCGGCTTACAGAACCCTTCTTCGACCTATAGTTGTTGCCCCTGAGTGTGTCCCTTCCCAATACGAGCCAATATTAGGATACTTATGACATGAAGTGTTGATCTGAAGTGTTAGGCTTCCACACTTACAGCCTTATGTAAATTTTGTGACATTTTTATTTAATTTGGCTGATCATTTTAAAGCTCAATTTTTATACTGTGATTATTTTCATTACATGGGGTTAGCTGAAATGAGATGGAAAGGAGAAGGAAAGAGAGAACTGAGGAAAGGCTACCGACTGTACTGGAGTGGAAATAAGGAGCGAAGGAGAAATGGAGTGGGAATAGCAGTAAGAGATGGATTAAAAGAGGAAGTGAAGAGAATAAGTGATAGGATGATTAAGATCAAAATATCACTCCAGGGGACGACCATAGAGGCAACACAAGTGTATGCGCCCCAGATGTGTTGCATTTCTGAGGAGAAGCAAGAGTTTGAAGAGGAAATGCAGGAAGCAAATGGGAAGGAAGAATGTGATAGTAATGGGGTATTTAAACACACACGTTGGAAGAGAAAGACAAGGCTGCGAAAGTGTGCTTGGACCAGAGGGTTGGGGCTGCCGAAATGGTGAAAGACTATTGGAGTTCTGTAAAAGGAATGGCTTGCTGGTAGGGAACTCTTGGTTCATGAAAAGAGCGAGCCACAAGATTACCTGGTACAGTCAAGACTTGAAGAGAAAGTCGATAGTTGACTACTACCTGCAGGATAGTGAGACGAATCATTGACATTAAGGTAATACCATCAGAGGCCTTGTATAGCGACCACCGTTTGCTGGTAATGAACCTGAGAGAGACTAAGGATAATAAAGGGACAGAAAACCAGGAAAGACGTATAAGGGTATGGAGGTTGAAGGAGGAATAAATCAGGCTACAGTATCTACAAGTAGTAAAGGAAAACATCCTAAGGATGAACCACAAACGGTAGAAGAGGAATGGTGTAGATTCAAGGAAACATTAGTGAGTGCGGCGGAAGAAATATATGGGAGGACAAGCAACAAAAATAGATGGAAAGAAACATCCTGGTGGAATGATAAAACACAGGATATAGTACAGAAGAAGAAAGAGCCTTTATGTTATGGTTCCAGAAGAGAAGAGTAGAGACAAGAGAAGAGTACCAAGCAAGAAAGGAAAAAGCAAAAAGAGTAGTGGCGGAGGTGAGAAGAAATTGGATGGAACAGTGAACCAGAGTGATGGAGGAGGATAGCGAAGGTTCAATAAAAGGTGTATGGGACGATTAAAAGTAAGAGGAAGAACGATACGACAGATTACGCCTGAATGGTGAACAAAAGTGGCCAAGATGTAGAGAATAAGGAGGAACTCAAGAATATGTGGAAGGAGTATTTTGAAGAACTCCTGATCTCGAATGGAGATCTGGATGAGGAGGAACAAGCAGAGGAGAAAAAAAGAGGAGGAACAGCAAATAGAAAAAGATCTTACATGGGGAGAAGTAGAAGAGAAATTGGGAAAGATGAGGGCAGGGAAGTCACCAGGTCTGGATGAGCTAAGTGTAGAGATGATGAAAGCAGCAGGAGAGGTGGGGATACAATGGCAATATCGAGTTATGAAATTTGTGTGAGACAGAAGATGATCCCAGAAGACTGGAAGAAGGGAATAATTGTCCCGATGTCTAAGAAGGGTATTGGAAAAGGGTGCAAGAACTATCGGGGTTGACATTGATGAGTCATGTGCAAAGATTTTTGAGAAAATTTTGGAAGGACGAATTCGGGCAAAATTAGAAGGAGGAATGAGAGAAGAGCAACATGGCTTCAGAACAGTAAAGTCGACGGTGGATCTAATTTTTGATGTAAGACAACTGCAGGAACAGCATTATGAACATGGAATAGATCTAATAAATGACCTTTCGGGACATTGTAAAAGCGGCTGAGAGTGTACGAAGAAGCAAAGTGTGGAAAGCCCTGGAGAAGAGAGGAGTAGCAAAACCGATTATTTGGAGGATAAGGGAAATGTACCATGGAAGTGTGAGCTGTGTAAAAGTGGGAGGAGAGAGATCAGCTTGAACAGAAGAATGGCTTGAGAAAGAGAAGTGCACTTTCACCATTACCCTTCATTGATGTGATGGATGATAAAATGGATATAGCAGCACAAGTAATTGGTGAAGGAGAAGTGAAAGCTATGGTGTTTGCAAAAGATCTGATGATTTGGGGGAATATGGAGGAGGAAGAGCAGTTGGACGTATGGGAACGAACAGTACTAGAATATGGGATGAAATGTAGTATAAGTAAGAGTGAGATGATTATCACAACAAGAACAAAGGAGAGAGGAACGAGTGGAATAACAATTGGTGGGGAACGATTGAGGAGAGTGGAGAGTTTCAAGTACCCAGGGAGCTTGATAAAGGAAGACGAGAAAAACGACGGGGAAATAAACGAGCAGAGGCGAAAAGCAGAAGCATTTCGGAAGAGTGTCAGAAGCCTGATATGGAGCAAGGATGTACCCCAAATCAGTAAAAATTTTATATACCGGTCATATTAATGTCCCGATCCTGACATATGCATCCGAAACTTGGGTTATGAAAGGAAGAGAGAAAAACAAAGTATAACCTAGTAGATCAATTTCTTGACGAAGTGACAAAGATAAACATGTTAAGAAAAGAGAGGATCAGAGAGTTAATGAAGGTGGAACCATTACAAGAGGAAATAGATAAATTGAGATGGTGTAGACACGTTAAGAGAATGGGGTAGAAGAGGATACCCAGGAGGACACACGAGATGAAACTGGAAGGAAAGAGACCAAGAGGAAGATCGAGAGAGAGAGAGATGGCGGAAAGGAGTGGAGGATTGCGTACAGAAAAAAGAAGAACATTGGACCAAGGTGAAGACGGAGAGATGGTGGTAAGACAGAAGACGATGGAGAGGCTCGGCCAGAGGCTGGAAACTGTCCAGGACGATGATGATGAAGTATTCATGTATATTTTGCACTTCTTAGAAAATTAACTGTTAACGCCTCCTGTGTACTACATTTAATTATTTGTATCTATGGATAGTATCCGTGAAGATGGCCCAAGACTGAAACTGGTTGATATTTGGGTTTCAATTAAAAGCAGCTGAGGGCCAAACACGCATTTTATACATTACTTGCCGGCTGCTGAAAGTCACGTTCCAAAAATGTTTTCTACAATAGGGACATTGTGCAGTTTACCTTTGTGTAGTTTCTAAAGAGTTCACCTTTTGGGGCAGCTGTAATATCCAAGCCCATTTTGAAAAGTGAAGAAATCGCAAAACAGTTGCTTAATCCACAATCTTTTCACTGTGCTTACGAGCGATTTCGGAACACTTAAAGTTCTATCATGTGTTGTAAACCGTAATAATAAAAGTATTCTGTTAAGTGTGGATGCGAGGGGATCATCAAGTCTAAATTATCAGATAAGCATCTGTTGCTGTTATTGTGGTCTTCAGTCGGAAGACGGGTTTGGTGCAGCTCTCCATGCTACTCTATCCTGCGCAAGCCTCTTCATCTCCGAGTAACTACTGCAACATGCATCCTTCTGAATCTGCTTGCTGTACTCTTGGTACCCTCAACGATTTTTATTCCTCATGCTTCCCTCCAGTACTGAACTTAGGATCCCTTCATGTGTCACAATGTGTCCCACCAACAGATCCCTTCTTTTAGTCAGGTTATGCCAGAACTTCCTTTTCTCCCCAATTCTATTCAGTATTTCCTCATTAGTTACGTGATCTGTAATCTGATCTTCAGCCTTCTTCTGTAACACCACATTTCAAATATTACTATCCTCTTTTTGTCTATACTGTTTATCGTCCAGGTTTCACTCCCATACATGGCTACACTCCTTACAAATACTTTCAGAAAAGACTTTCTTACACTTAAATCTATACTCGCTCTTAATAAATTTCTCTTCTTCAGAAACGCTTTTCTTGACATTGCCAGTCTTAATTATATGTCCTCTGTACTTCGACCATCATCAGTTATTTTGCTTCTCAAATAGAAAAACTCATCTACTACTTCAAGTGTCTCGTTTCCTAATCTAGTTACCCCAGCATTAACTGTTTTAATTCGACTACATTTCATTGTCCTCGTTTTGCTTTTGTTGATGTTCATCTTATAACCACTTTCCAAGACTCTCCATTCCGTTCAACTGCTTTCCCAAATCCTTTGGTGTCTCTGACAGAATTTCACCGTCGTCGGCAAACCTCAATGTTTTTGCTTCCTCTCACTGACCTTTAATTCATACTCCAATTTTTTCTTTAGTTTCCTTTACTGCTTGCTTAATATACGGATTGAATAGCATCGGGGATAGCTATAACACTGTCTCACTCCCTTCTCAAACACCGCTTTCATGCTCCTGGACTCTCATAACTGCCATCTGGTTGCTGTACAAATTGTAAATAGCCTTTCGCTCCCTGTGCTTTATCCTGCCACCTTTAGAATTTGGAAGAGAGTATTCCTGTCAACATTGTCAAAAGCTTCCTCTAAGTCTACTAATGCTATAAACGAATTTTGCCTGCCTCGCGTGTTCCTAAATTTTTCCGGAGTCCAAAGTGATCTTCACAGAGGTCGGCTTCTACCAGTCTTTCATTTTTCAGTAAAGAATTCGTGTTATTATTTTACAAACTTGCAATATTAAACTAATAGTTCGGTAATTTTCACTCCTTCCAGCACATACTTTCTTTTTAATTGGAATTATTTTATTCTACTTGAACTCTGAGGGTATTTCGCCCACCTCTACATCTTGCTCTCCCAAGGCTATCAGTAGTTCTACCGGAATGTTGTCTACTCCTGGGGCTTGTTTCGACTTAGGTCTTTCAGTGCTCTGTCAAATTCTTCACACAGTATCTTGTCTCCCGTCTCATCTTCATCTCCGTCCTCTTCCATTTCCATAATATTGCCCTCAACTACATCCCTTGTATGGACCATCTATACAGGTATACTCCTTCCACCTTTCTGCATTCCCTTCTTTGCTTAGGGCTAGTTTTCGCCCCGATAGCCGAGTGGCTGCCGGCACGGTAGCTCAGCGTGTTCGATCAGAGGGTTTAACTGCCCTCTGTAATAAAAAAACTGAGTTAATCGATTAATAACGAACTTCAACGGATGTCTTACGACGTCTGCCCCGAGCAGATGCAACGAAAAAAAGCTAAAAAAATGAGATTTTATAAAAAAAGTTGTCAGCGTGACGGATTGCCGTCCTACGGGCTCGGGTTCGATTCCCGGATGGGTCGGGGATTTTCTCCGCTCAGGGATTGGGTGTTGTGTTGTCTTCATCATCGTTTCATCGCCATCCGGCGCACAGGTCACCCAATGTGGCGTTGAATGTAATAAGTCCTATAGCCAGGTGGCCGGACCTGCCCCGTAAGGGGCCTCCCGGCCAATGACGCCAAACGCTCATTTCCATTTTTAGCGCTGGTTTTCCATCGAAGGTCTTGATATTCATACAGGTGGTTCTCTTTTCTCCAAAGGTCTCTTTAATTTTCCTGTAGGCGGAATTTATCTTTCTCTTAGTGATATACGCTTCTAAATCTTTACATTTGTCTTCCAGCCTTTTCTGCTTAGCCATTTTGCACTTCCTGTCAATCTCATTTCTTAGACGTTTGTATTTCCTTTCACCTGCTTCATTTACTGCATTTCTCCATTTTCTCCTTTCATAAATTAAACTGAATAATTCGAGTGTTACACAAGGATTTCTACTAGCTCTCGTCTTTTTACCTACTTGATCCTCTGCTGCCTTCACTATTTTATCTCTCATAGCTACCCATCTTAATCTGCTGTATTCATTTTTCCCGTTCTTTTCAATCGTTCCCTAATGCTACCACTGAAACTCTCTACAACCTCTGGTTCTTTCAGTTCATCCTGGTCCCATCTCCTAGAATTCCTTTCTGCAGGTTCTTCAGCTTTAATCTACAATACATAACCAATAAATTATGTTCAGAGTCCACATCTGCTCCTGGAAAAGTCTTGCTTTTTAAAATCTGCTTTCTAAATCTCTGGCTTACCATTACCATAACGGACTATGCGGATAAAATTTCTAAATTAAAGCTAATTAAAAGAGAAAGCAGGCCTCAGTTGATTTGATAATTTTCTTTGTAAGTAGTCTCGTGTTCTCTGTTTTAATTTAGAAACTTTAGCCGCATGGTTTCTTGTCTCATATTTCAGGCTTGAGGATCCCCTCCCATTCTCGTGTAACAGAATATTTCTACTATTAAAGTTTACACCAGATGATGGAACTTTAAGTATTCCGAAATCGGTCGTGTACATAGCAAAATGTGGATTAAGCAACTGTTCTGTTGTTTCTTCCTTTTTCAAAATGGAATTGAGTAGTTTACTTTTAAAATTCTAAGAGTGTACTTTCATAGAAGTGTCAACCAACATTTCTTCCTCGTACATATTTTAGTTAATGTTCCTTACCTGTGTTATCATCAATACATATGTTTCGTAGTCCTCTTAGAAAACAAAGCTTCAAAAAGAAGGATATTAATACGTTATTTTTCGTTACGAGCAAGACTTCGCCGAGCCTAAAGCTCAGACAATGCAGTGACGTCTGCAACCAGTCTGGCTTCAGTGTTGCGTTGGTTGCCGAGCACTCGGCGTCAAGAGACAAGGGAAATTAAAGCTAGAGGAACGTCTGTGGGGATACGACTTTTAGCCATTCTTTACGCCTAGTCAGCCACGGGAAGTCGAATGTAAAAAGCTGCACTGCAGCATGATGCGAAACAGATCTAAAACGAAGAAGGAAACCTTAGCGATTTACCTTTCCGAAACAAAGAATCTTACGGAGGTAATGACCCTCAAATTCTGAACAAGTAGATATTTAGTCCGTATACTGTTCGCAATCGGAAATTTGAGCTGTGCATGGATAAATGTGTAGGAACGAGAGGCCATGTTGTAGAAGTCTTAATTACCAAGAAATAGGCAGTGGCTCGAAGTCCACATTCAGATGAGTGATTGTAGCTGTTAGAAATTTCTGTTTGATACCTTATTCGGCTCATAGTCTTTGCTAAAGTTATAACCTAAAACCAGAATGGAGATTATATAACTGATTCTTCCATTGGATATTGGTAGAGCAACATAATTTTATATAAAAAACACAATACTGTGTATGATTAATTTAATTAGTTAATTGTTTTTTAGCTTGCAAGGCCATCATCAGACTAACTGACTGTCGTCATCAAAGAAGTTAAATATTTATAAACGACATTGGAAAAGATGTAACTCATCTACAGTGAGGCATTAACAAATAGTGAATGTTATCTTTGACAGAGCAGCAGTAACGAAATTTTCCTTCAATATCCGTCACAGTTGTGATAATAGTCATTTCTTTGTGGTGATTCGATTCGGAATATCGCGTCCATTTTCAAACCATGCCTTAGTATAAGTGTGATCACACGGTTTACATCAATATACATGTGCGTGATCGAACGTTCATTATTCCTCCCCAGTAAACATTGTGATGGAAGTTTATTCAAACAGTTAAAAGTTGAACAGTAAAGAAATACGAGTAAAGGCTGCAAACCTGGAAGAACAAAGCTGTTAACAAATATTGCAATTTTTTTTAAGATGTCAGGTTGTTGAAGTCTGTTGATTGCCTTGTAAGACTATGGTAAATCCTTGTGTGAAGTTAAAGCCTTTTAGCTAAAGAACGGCATACTTGAGGATTTTTGAGAGTATCAGTGGCCAGTGGTCAAAAGCAGAACAGGCTCTTTCAAAAATTCCTATTCGTGAGGTACGTAATTTGCAAAGCTAATAATTTTCATACAGTTTCAGAAGCTCTTAGACCACACAGAAAAAATAACAAGAGTCAGGATGCCGAAATCCGGCTGGAAGAAACTAAGAAGAGGGCTAGGTGTTGTCCGTTGAGAGAAAAAGTAATGTGCTTCCTCAACCGTCCGAACCTAGTCTGGGGAAGACAGGGGAGTCACTTTCCTATTGCAGAGCGTATGAACGCAACCTGTGGTGGCTCGAGAATTGATGCTGTTTACAAATACATTGTTCAAAAATGGTTCAAATGGCTCTGAGCACTATGACACTTAACATCGGAGGTCATCAGTCCCCTAGAACTTAGAACTACTTAAACCCAACTAACCTAAGGACATCACAAACATCCATACCCGAGGCAGGATTCGAACCTGCGACCGTAGCAGTCGCGCGGTCCCGGACTGAAGCGCCTAGAACCGCTCGGCCACCGCGGCCGGCAATACGTTGTTATTTAGAACTAGAGATAAGTTATGTTTGTTATCAGCTGGATGACCATATACATCACACGAAGAGAATTGACTTATACGATTTATACAGGGAAGTTAACGAAAAAATGGTTCAAATGGCTCTGAGCACTATGGGACTTAACTTCTAAGGTCATCAGTCCCCTAGAAAGAACTACTTAAACCTAACTAGCCTAAGGACATCACACACATCCATGCCCGAGGCAGGATTCGAACCTGCGACCGTAGCGGTCTCGCGGTTGCAGACTGTAGCGCCTTTAACCGCTTGGCCACCCCGGCCGGCGGGGAAGTTAACGTGCGGTTTTTGTCTGAAAAGGGCGTTGCAAATAATAGAGTGATGTTTAGAATTTTCGTGAAATTATTGTGTTTCGAACTGTTACTTGTGCGTTTCTGCATCATAGAGCGACCGATAAATATTATTGATCGGACAATATATCCAACAATATTGGCTAGCTGTGAGTTTTTGGAGGAGCTAAATTTATTGCGAGAGCAGTACCAGAGCGTGAGATAAGAAACCGCGCATGAACATACAGAGTATTCTCACATCACCCAGACTGAATCTGTGGAGATCTGTGATACTTGTTACACACAACAGAGTGTAAACAATTGTCTCTGATTTTGTTTGACCAGTAATTTCAGTAATAATCACAGGCTTTGAACAGGAGCTAACATCGTGTACCTTTCTCGTATCCCAGTTTCAGGAAGGTAGCAGTATACATTTGTGAAATGGTCTAGACGACACTAACGAAGTCACAATGCAGCGGAGACTAGAGACTAAATGTTATCGACAGAGCTTTAATTTTGTACCTCTGGAGAGGGGAAACAACGTCCAAGAGAAAGACTGAAAGACGTCCGCTCCCGAGCGGGTACACAATAAGCCATAAAACAGGTAGCAAGAGCAAATAATGGTGTCCGGGTATGGATACCTCCTCCCCTCTACCACTCCCCACCCTCCCTCCGCCCCCCCCCCCCCCACACACACAAAGACGTGGGCAGTAATGTTACAGATTTGTAATACAATGTGTGAATTACTGTTTTAGGAGCACGCTAGCAGGTACGTTAACTACACATTATATGGAACTAAAATGGCTCAATATAGAATTTTACAAAATCAATGCAGTCACGCTCACGGTCACGAAAGATGAGAACAATTACATGAAAGAAACATCTAGAAAAATCAGTTTGGTAGACCATACCAGATAGATAATAATATTACCTCATTTTAATTATTAAATCAAGCTGAGTAATTTTTCACTCCTAAACTTAACTACCGTTGGAATGACGAGAACCAAAATTCTTGGAAAATAGGAAATAAAAATGGGAAATAAAAATAGGAAATTTTTATTACCTTCCTAACAGAGGTTATGCGCTGTTCATTTGGTTGGTTTATAAAGGGTGAATGTGAAAGAATAGTCTGAAATAACGCATGGCTTCAGGATATTATTAACATCCAATGCAGTTTTATACAACTATGTAATAGCTACGGCGCAATGGATTACGCACCAAAAATTAATGAAATAAAGTTTTTCAGACACAGAGAGTTATATTGAACAAATTGCAGTCTTATAGATCCAGCATGATACCACTAAGTTGTGAATGTTAAATTTCAGCAGGCAAATTTAATAAAATACTAATAATGTCTATAATACAAAGTTTCCGTAGTTTTCCGAAGTAGACGCACCACCGTCTTATAGAAAAAGAGTCACAGCGATATGCAATTAGACTCATAACTCTGTCACCACAAACTGAGTATAGGTGCAATGCCTGAAATAGAGCATGACGTAGATACTGTGATTCCGAGGGCAGTTGCTATCAAGTGTACATGCACTTGCTGTGCAGGTATTGTAAACTACAAGAAGATGATATTTAAAATCCTCTGTGACACTCGATGGAATTCGAGATATAAGGCTGATTGTAAGCCTGTTTTGAAATTTCACAATGTGATAAAAGCAAAGGTTTTAATAATACGAGGGCTGTCCACAAAGTAAGTTCCGATTGATCGCGAAATGGAAACCACAGTGAAAATCAGAAATGTTTTATTTGTAATAGCTAGCTGCACCTTCCAGCTACTTCTCTACGTAGTCACCGTTCTGACTTAGACATTTGTCGTAGCGTTGTACCAACTTTCCAAAACCCTCATCATCGGAGGCAGCCGCCAGTGCTTTCTGCCAATTCTCTACGCTGGCCTATAGCTCGTTGTTTGTGCCAAAATGTTGTCTTCATAGCCAGCGGTTCATTTGAGCAGAGATGAAACTCAGAGGGAGACAATTACGGGCTGTATTGTGGGTCATTAAACATTTCCAATTGAAAACGATGCAGGAGCATCTTCATTGCCCCTGCAGGAAGGGGCTGAGGATTGTCTTGAAGAAGAAACAGCGCAACAGTTATGTAATGTTGGTTGCATAGCTTTAGGCGAAATTTCTCACCAGGCCCTCGTACATGGCGGGAGACATTATTTTCTAGATATCTTTACGCGGTCACTGTGAGCTCAGAAATAAGAAGAGCGACGTGATGCTATCTAGGGTCATACTAGAGACACTGCCCAATACATCTGTGCAAAGTTTTATCGGATTTTCACAATCGTTTCCATTTCGCGAGCGATCGGAACTTATTTTCTAGACACCCCTCGTATGTGTAGGTGCACTTGAAAATAAAATTTGGTATTTCTAACTGCTCTTCCTATGAAATAAAGAGCAAGTAACGTAAATGTTACTAGGAATAATGTTTTCAATCTTTAGAATCTTATTCTCCTGATATATTTTCATCTGTGGCATATTTTGTTAACATACCAACTAGCAAACTGACAAAATGTGCTCTGCGAGTATCTAAAACTGGAGCTTTACACCCACTTTGAAATCTATATGAACTTACGTTGTGCTTTTAATAATAGTTCAAAGTATTCAAAATCTACTTTTTCGTTGCTAAGACGTCCCTTTAGCGTACAACTATTCGGTACTGGCTTTTAATAGAAGGGTAATTTGTTTACGCGAGGTGAGAGGTGTTCATTTGTAACATGCATAACGGTAGACAAAAATGTTCTTCGTTTTCTTCCATCTTAACGGATTTGCACACACATTCCGATAACTGGTTAATTTGCTCATTATGGGCTGTGACAATCTCTGGCGGCTGTACAGGCCTGACAACGACGGGACATGCTGTGAATGATGTCCTCAGTCTCATGTTGAGGCAATAAAGCCCATTCTTTCTGCAGAGCTGCTCGCAGCCTTGGAGAGTGGTTGGTTGATGCTGACGTGATGAAAGCCGTCTCCCTAGTGAATCACAGACATGCTTTACGGGATTCAAATTGGGAGAGCGAGCAGTCCATGTGTGTAGTATCTTCCGTTTCCAAGAAAACATAAACCACCCGTGATCTATGAGCCCCAGCGCTATCGCCCATCAGTACAACGTCTAAGCGCACAGCTCGCACTACAACCACAAATGAGGTCCCAAGACCTCATCATGATACCTGACAGCAGTTCAACCCTGCTGCTTCACCCGCACAATTTCATGAAGAGGGGTTCGAGTGGTAAACATAATCCCTGCCCATACCATTAAGGATCCCCCTAAATCTCGGCCTCTTTCCACTATGTTTGGGTCCCGACATCGTGTTCCACATTCCTTCCAGAAGCGCAACCACCGAGAATCACTCTCCAGACTAATTGGGGACTCATCTGTGAAAACAACATTGGCCCACAGTTTGACCGTCCAGGTGGCATGTTGATGACTCCATTCTAGACACAGCATGTGTCTGAGAACAATGACCACTCTGCTGAAACCTTCTGCACATCGTTTGACTCGACACTGCAAGTCCAGTGGATGCTGCGAGCTCACACGCGAGTTGCCGAGCAGCACTGAAACGGTAATGTCGTGCCCTCACAGCCAAATAACGATCGTCCCTTCTGGTCACACGTGGTCGGCCCTGTCCTCGTCTTCGGGATACAGTTTCGGTCTCTATGAACTGTCGCCACATTCGAGAAACAACTGAACGTCTTCACTCTGTGCCATACTGCACGGTCTATGACTGTGTACACAGCGATTTTGGATGTAGGGCTACCCGGCAAACACTACCCCATTTCATACGTGCCCTGACGTCATCGTTGGCATGGTTGTCCGTTGACCGGAATGCCATCTTCCTTGCAGAACATCATCGTACGGACATCTGGTTGACAATTTGTATGATTATGTAGTGAATTAGGCACAGGATGGGGAAACAGCGGTTTGTTGCTTTAATTTTGGACGCCTGTATATTACAGCGTTTACCCTTCATGGAAATTTTTTTCCTAAATTCTGATAGAATTCAGGTGGAAATGAGTTCTATTCTTCCTGAAACAAAGTTTACAGTTGTTGCTGGAGTTTTGACCCATCTAACGATCGGTTCGAGGCTGTGATCAGACAAGTCCTACAAATCTGAGTTCCTTAACAACACATTGCAACAGCAATTTACAGGACAGCACTTTTGTGTCGTTGCTTGGCACAAACGGTACTCCTTGACAATAAAATTAAAGTATCCAGTACGAGGAAACAACATGAAACTCCACTGGTTGAGAGGGTACGTAATATTATTACATCGATTACAAAATAGATTCAAATTAACGAAGAACTTCGCATCATGAGCCCACTTACCAGCTGGATACTGACACTGGGACGGAGTTGGCGTCCGAGTTGGTGCTATACGGCTTCTATTGCTGACAGATATGAGGCTCTTCCTGGCCATGGCAGTACCTCAACATCAGGAATACGGTTTATACAGACAAGTTTCATGCTTGGACGAGTATTGTCCTGTTGAAATATGGCATCACGATGTTGTCACATGAAAGATAAAACTTGAGAAAGCAAGGTTTTCGTGACCGTTGTGCCATCATAGTTCACTTAATCACCGCAAACCGTGACCTGAAGTAATATCCAGTGGCTCCCATATCATAACCACATTAGTTACACGGCAGTGCCTATCCAAGAATGGGATCTCTTTCACGGTCGCCGCCATACTCGCAACGATGGTCATCCGGTCATCCGGGATAGCGCAGGACCGCAGTTCATCACTGAACACGTGCTTCCAGGTCACGGAACCACTCCAGACTCAGACGTTTGCCTTGTGGTGCTAACGGCAGCCTACGCATGTGACGACCGTTCCTTACTCCACCTGCTTCTAGTCTACGGCTAATGGTGCGGAATGTCACAAAATGTTTAGGGAGTCCATTATTTGTTCTCGGTTGGCAAGCGCAGAAGGGGTTACAATGGCAATAAGTACGCTTGCTCTCACATTCCCACGCTGTCCAACACGCGCGACTATCACATGCGAATGCCCCAGATATACGTATATTGCGTATGTAAAATTAAAGCAATAACAGCCCTCGGTCTCCAAAATTAAGTTTTTTTGAGATGGTTTCGGCACTACTATGAGTGCTTTCAAAACGTTCAAACTGGCCTATAACGTAAGTACAAAAATTAGGAGAAAAATTTTTATGTAAGTGTAAGTACTGACTAGTCCGCCCCTCGTGGTCTCGCGGTAGCGTTCTCGCTTCCCGAGCACGGGGTCCCGGGTTCGATTCCCGGCGGGGTCAGGGATTTTTCCTGCCTCGAGATGACTGGGTGTTGTTGTGTCGTCTTCATCATCATCATTCATCCCCATTACGGTCGGAGGAAGGCAACGGCAAACCACCTCCATTAGCACCTTGCCTAGTAAGGCGGTGCGGGTCTCCCGCATCGTTCCCCTACGCTCTGTAAAGAAGCATGGGACTTCATTTCCAAGTACTGACTAACAGTAAAAGAAAAAACAGCACTCATGTGTGACGTATAAAATAGATATCAAGCATAAAGCTGTGGCTTCACATGTGTGAGCAGTCCATATTGGAATGCCTTCCATGTATTCTTTTTTAAAAATTTTCTGACTGAAGCTTTATCGCTTGATATTTATTTTATACGTGACATTTAAGTGCTGTTCCTCTTTCTTATACTTTTAGTCAGTACTTACACTTATATTTAAGAAATTTCCCTTTTTTTTGTACTTATGTTATAGATCAGTTTGAATGTTTTAATTCTGAAGAAGGCACTCATAGTAGTGCCGAAACCAGGTCAAAATACTTATTTTTTGCGACTGCGGGCTGCTATTGCTTTAATTTTACTTTTTAAACGGTCGCTGGCCATGCAGCCATATTTAAAACTTTATACTGCATGTTTCGACTAGCCGTCCACATGGTGACCCGCAACGATGCGACTCAACTGTCAGATTCTAATAGCGATGTCTCACTCGAGTACGTGCAATCTCCGTGTCCTTCATAGTGATCACTCAACATCTGACACTGTTCAAGCCCGTTATATACCCTATCACGCCTGGTAACAACACTAAGTATGAATAACACTAAAGCAGTCTTGCGATCATTATACGTGTTACACAGAATTGCAACTCTGGTCCTTTAAATACCCGCCCATGGCGTTTACGTGTACGACGTTTCATTGACGTCCAACCATGTCTTCAAGGTGTTTCACATTTTTGGCAGGCGGTGGACTTATATGTAGATCACTGTCGCGAAAGAAGTAGCGCGTGAAAACCAAGGTCGACGCTAAGTTAGTGGCAGAAAACGCAGTAGGGAGCTAACCTTACGATTTCATGCAACGTGAAATCAAATCAGTATCGATGAATAAAGTCAGAATCCTCTTAAAAAGTAACTAACATTGAAACAGTTAAAAACCAAAAACCAGGTGAAATGTTAATAGTTGGATTCGGCGCATTGAAGGTTCAATGGTGAAACATGCGCTGCCGGTCCGCTCAGAGGGCTTGTACTTGCTTGCTGTAAAGGGATAACGTTCATCTACATGTGTTTGGGTCAAAGTCGCTGAAAGCGGAAACACACCCTTCGGAAAATATTTTAGTCACACCACCCATTACTGAAAAGACACCTTGGTCAGATTGGAGTGCTATAGATGGTGTAGACCTGGTACTACGTGGTCATGTGATCCACCACTGTAGTAGATCAAGGCATGGAAGTGCCTCCTGTGTATCAGTCGGTTGTATGAAAGCGGAGTGTGAAGGATCGAAGGGGAGACGTGACAGAATGACAGGAAGAAACTTTCGTGTTTGATGGTGCACTTGCCAAACCGAGAATTAAGTTGCCCGATTTGTTGATGTCTTAAAGCAGACTGTCCAGCGTGCCTACAATGGATGTTATAAAAGTCGCAACCATGTAACATGAAGCAAGAACGGTGGTCGTGAAAAGATCTTAACCGACTCGGACTGGAAATAAGAGTCACGATTTGTCAGTGGCAGTCGTAGTTCATTCCAACATTAATGGCTGTTGCTAGTGAAAGCAGGTCCATCTCATCCAGTTTACGAGGGAACACTGAGAAGGAAACTAAATGAAATGGACTTTTGCAATCGAGTACCTCCCAAAAGGCCATTGATCACAGTGGAGCATATAGATGCAAGTCCTGAATAGAATAAACAACACATAAACCGGACAGTAGCTGACAGAATGCGTGTAGTGTGACTTGACCAGTTGATTTTGCATCTTTTCAAATGACGGGAAGCGTCGAGTGCAGTGACAGCTCCATGAGGCGTTTAATCTGCGGAGTTCATGCCGGACTTCGTTCCGTGTTTTCGGTGTATTTCTTGCTCCATGAGTTGGTTCCACTCATTTAGGTTGTCATGACTATGAACCAGGACGTTTTTTTCTACGATCTTTGTGAACATGTGATGACCTTTCTTCACAATGAGTATCCCGTTGCCACGATGACAACAACCGTCGTCAGAGGGCTGCAAGCATATGCCCCCGGTTTGACGAAAAGTGAGCCACTTATCACATTCCGACTGGCTCACTGTATCACCCGATCGCAATCCCACTGAGAATGTCTGGAACTCTACGGAACAGCAGGTGAAATGCACCAATCGACAAGGCCGCAGTTTGGTAGCTATGCACGATGTAACCATCGAGCGGCCTCGGCTAGATATGGCATACCCGAAAAAAAATTGTGGATTCTCTTCCTCGCAGAATTGTGTCCTAGAGAAGATATCACATGGTGAAACAAGTCTGCCTTTCGCCTTGTTTCATTAACATACAAAGGTAACAGTGATCTCTCAAGTCCAAAGAGGCATGCTTCTTTGTATGAACGTTATCTGGGGTGACATCTTGCGTACTTGTTCGACTGCATAGATACCTAAACGAATGACATATCTCGTACGGGGACTCTTTGGATACCTTCAGCCAATAAGACGCTTTACCCCGAGAGTTGGACATAAGGTAGTTAAACGACACTTTTGCTCTTACACCTGCATTGATTCTGATTGCTCTGGCTGCTGACATCTGCCGATCGTCGTGATGCCTGCAGTCATGTTCCTGCCGTTGCTGGTGAGAATGCTACATGCTTTTGGCTTAAGCAATGCGTAATAATTTCAATCTGTTGCACTCACTTGGGATAAGCTGATTATTATTCCCGATGTCGCGATTACGTACAGTAAACCACTTCATTTTTCATTTCTATTCTGGCTGAAACCGGAACTTAGATAGCTTTGAGTCGTGTCCACATGACCCGAGGTATCCATGCATTCCAATGGCATACGTCTCCGTTATATAGGTCGAGGTACCCATGCATTCCACTGGCATGCATCTCCATTATATAGGTAGTACCCCTTTTGAATCTGTAGCAAGGCAGTTCAACTCGTGAAAAGACTTCTTGAAAACCATTCATTTAATGTAACCTAGTTTCTACTTGCTTTGTATTTCACTTAATGCATTTGTATAATATGCACTTGTTTGTTCTGTAAAATGGTACTTTTTCTAATAGAACGAAATCCATCAAGTTTTGTTTCCAAGACTTGCTTAGTTTTTAGGGTTCCGGACCCAAAGCAGTAAAAAACGGAACCTTTATGTGATAACTTCGTTGTCCGTCAGTCAGTCTGTCTGTTCATCCGATTTTTAAAACCTCATTCACGAGGACGGGTGGACGTATCAAACTGAAATTTACGTCACATACTAAGACCTACTTTCGCTTGGCGGTGCACAAAATTAAAGCTTATAAGTGAATACAATCGAAAGATGCGTCCATTTATGTCACATCAATGATACTCACAACTCACACATCAAAACTTACAGGGTACTTTCCGTTGGCCTAAAATCATGAAATTTGACAAGAAGCAAGATTTCACAGTATAGGTTCACTTTCTTTAATAGTTGGTCATGGTTTATGTTCTTCTGGCTTGTTTTGTTTATCTAATATTATATATGAGCGTTTAGGTAGACGATACAAAAAGGAAAAAATCCGAAAACGTTACTTTTTAATTATATCACACGAAAGAAAATTTCTTTGTCATTTGTTATTCGAATCTCTGTCTGTCTTCTGGAACCACTATTTCTCCAAAACTTACTAAGGTTGATCATCCCTTGACAGTGTAAAAGAAACAAGCTTCTAAGTTAATCCAGTCAAAATATAAGGCCATTTATGTCACCTATTTTGATACTCACTTATTACAACCTATAGCGTCGTTCCCCTTGCCCTAGAATCATGAAATTTGACAAGAAAAGGATTTCATAGAACAAGTACAGGAAAAAACCAGAAAATTGTTAATCTGTAATTATTAGACAAAAAAAAACATTTCTTTTGTCATTTGTTTCCCGACTTTAAAACTGAAACATTTTCGAAAGTCTTTGAATTGCCGTGACTGATATCTTGCCAGTATCACTGTCGACAACAGGCAAAAATCGTCTAGATTCTCGATTCTATATACATAATTAAGTTCGTACGGAACCCTCCGAGAAAGATTACTACTGACGCATGGCCATTGTATCCCCTTAATTCATGTTTCAGTTAAGATCTAGCGGGCAATGTTATGTTCCCTGTCATATGTTTAACAGTTCCTTATTGCACAAACATTTTCTACTGTTTGCAATGTTCGTGGCATCGTTTTCATATTGTGTGATTTCAGTATGCATAGATGAGTCATTAAACAGCAAGCTACTTGTAAAAGCAGCAGCAGAGCGCTTTCTATGGATCATCTCTAGATAAATGTTCACTTAAAAGCTTTTCATTGATAATCAGGCAGATGATTATTGGTGTTAATGCACGCTCATAGATGTTGTTATTGTTGCTGTTGTTGTGGTCTTCAGTCCTGAGACTGGTTTGATGCAGCTCTCCATGCTACCCTATCCTGTGCAAGCTTCTTCATCTCCCAGCACCTACTGCAACCTACATTCTCCTGAATCTGCTTAATGTATTCATCTCTTGGTCTCCCTCTACGATTTTTACCCTCCATGCTGCCCTCCAAAGCTAAATTTGTGATCCCTTGATGCCTCAGAACATGTCCAACTAACCGGTCCCTTCTTTTTGTCAAGCTATGCCACAAACTCCTCTTCTCCCCAATTCTATTCAATACTTCATCAATAGTTATGTGATCTACCCATCTAATCTTCAGCATTCTTCTGTAGCACCACATTTCAAAAGCTTCTATTCTCTTCTTGTCCAAACTATTTATCGTCCATGTTTCACTTCCATACATGGCTACACTCCATACACATACTTTCAGAAACGACTACCTTACACTTAATTCGATACTCGGTGTTAACAAATTTTTCTTCTTCAGAAACGCTTTCCTTGCCATTGCCAGTCTACATTTTATATCTTCTCTACTTCGATCACCTTCAGTTATTTTCCTCCCAAATAGCGAAACTCCTTTACTACTTTAAGTGTCTCATTTCCTAATCTAATTCCCCCAGCATCACCCGACTTAATTCGACTACATTCCATTAACCTCGTTTTGCTTTTGTTGATGTTCATCTTATATCCTCCTTTCAAGACACTGTCCATTCCGTTCAACTGCTCTTCCAAGTCCTTTGCTGTCTCTGACAGAATTACAATGCCATCGGCGAACCTCAAAGTTTTTATTTCTTCTCCCTTTCATGCCAATCAACTCTTATAACTGCCATCTGGTTTCTGTACAAATTGTAAATAGCCTTTCGCTCCCTGTATTTTTACCCCTGCCAGCTTTAGAATTTGAAAGAGAATATTCCAGGCAACATTGTCAAAAGCTTTCTCTAAGTCTACAAATGCTAGAAACGTAGGTTTGCCTTTCCGTAATCTTTCTTCTAAGAAAAGTCGTAAGGTCAGTATTGTTTCACGTGTTCCAATATTTCTACGGAATCCAAACTGATCTTCCCCGAGGTCGGCTTCTACCAGTTTTTCCATTCGTCTGTAAAGAATTCGCGTTAGTATTTTGCAGCTGTGACTTATTAAACTGATTGTTCGGTAATTTTCACATCTGTCAACGCCTGCTTTCTTTGGGATTGGAAGTATTATATTCTTCTTGAAGTCTGAGGGTATTTCGCCTGTCTCATACATCTTGCTCACCAAATGGTAGAGTTTTGTCAGGACTGGCTCTCCCAAGGCCATCAGTAGTTCTAATGGAATGTTGTCTACTCCCGGGGCCTTGTTTCGACTCAGGTCTTTCAGTGCTCTGTCAAATTCTTCACGCAGTATCGTATCTCCCATTTCATCTTCATCTACATCCTCTTCCATTTCCATAATATTGTCCTCAAGTACATCACCCTTGTATAGACCCTCTATATACTCCTTCTACATTTCTGCTTTCCCTTCTTTGCTTAGAACTGGTTTTCCATCTGAGCTCTTGATATTCATACAAGTGGTTCTCTTTTCTCCAAAGGTCTCTTTAATTTTCCTGTAGGCAGTATCTATCTTACCCCTAGTGAGATAAGCCTCTACATCCTTACATTTGTCCTCTAGCCGTCCCTGCTTAGCCATTTTTGAGACTTTTGTATTCCTTTTTGCCTGTTTCATTTACCGCATTTTTATATTTTCTCCTTTGATCAATTAAATTCAGTATTTCTTCTGTTATCCAAGGATTCCTACTAGCCCTCGTCTTTTTACCTACTTGATCCTCTGCTGCGTTCACTACTTCATCCCTCAGAGCTACCCATTCTTCTACTACTGTACTTCTTTCCCCCATTCCTGTCAATTGTTTCCTTATGCTCTCCCTGAAACTCTGTACCACCTCTGGTTTAGTCAGTTTATCGATGTCCCATCTCCTTAAATTCCCACCTTTTTGCAGTTTCTTCAGTTTTAACCTACAGTTCATAACCAATATATTGTGGTCAGAGTCCACATCTGCCCCTGGAAGTGTCTTACGATTTAAAACCTGGTTCCTAAATCTCTGTCTTACCATTATATAATCTATGTGTTACCTTCTAGTATCTCCAGGATTTTTCCATGTATACAACCTTCTTTCATGATTCTTGAACCAAGTGTTAGCTATGATTAAGTTATGCGCTGTGCAAAACTCTTTCATTTCTTAGCCCCAATCCATATTCACCTACTATGTTTCCTTCACTCCCTTTTCCTACTCTCGAATTCCAGTCACCCATGACTATTAAATTTTCGTCCTCCTTCACTACCTGAATAATTTCTTTTATCTCATCATACATTTCATCAATTTCTTCATCATCTGCAGAGCTAGTTGGAATATAAACTTGTACTACTGTAGTAGGCGTGGGCTTCGTGTCTATCTTGGCCACAATAATGCGTTCACTATGCTGTTTGTAGTAGCTTACCCGCATTCCTATTTTTTTATTCATTATTAAACCTACTCCTGCATTGCCCCTATTTGATTTTGTATTTATAACCTTGTATTCACCTGACCAAAAGTCTTGTTCCTCCTGCCACCGAACTTTACTAATTCCCACTATATCTAACTTTAACCTATCCATTTCCCTTTTTAAATTTTCTAATCTATCTGCCCGATTAATTTCACGCTCTAATCCGTAGAACGCCAGTTTTCTTTTTCCTGGTAATGACGTCCTCTTGAGTAGTCCCCGCCCGGAGACCCGAAAGGGGGACTATTTTACCTCCGGAATATTTTACCCAAGAGGACGCCATCATCATTTAACCATGCAGTAAAGCTGCATGCCCTCGGGAAAAATTACGGCCGTAGTTTCCCCTTGCTTTCAGCCGTTCGCAGTACCAGCACAGCAAGGCCGTTTTGGTTAGTGTTACAAGGCCAGATGAGTCAATCATCCAGACTGTTGCCCCTGCAACTACTGAAAAGGCTGCTGCCCCTCTTCAGGAACCAAACGTTTGTCTGGCCTCAACAGATACTCCTCCGTTGTGGTTGCACCTACGGTACGGCCATCTGTATCGCTGAGGCACGCAAGCCTCCCCACCAACGGCATGGTCCATGGTTCATGGGGGGGAGGTCATAGATGTTACAGCAGATCTCAAAAGTTTAACACACATGTGCCCGTCGTGGACGAGCCCTGTAGGGATATGTTCATTCACACTAAATGTTCTTAACTATACATTCCATAATTCATTTTCTGGACTAAATAAACATTCTTGCAAGTAATCATTTTTTTTGGTGCTTGCTAAACTTTTCCCGTCGCAGTTACATTGCGAAGGTTAATGTTGGTGCCACATAACACAGTGAGAAGCAAAATTAATTGCGTCTGCCTGGGAAACTTCTTCGAGCATATTACAAATATTGTTACTTTGATTGAACAAATACACATTAGTGAGCTTTCAGTTATATTGGATTTCTTTCTTCTGCAGGTGAATAATTTTTTGTCCGGTGTGTTTGTATGTCACACTGAATACTTACCTGTATTGCCGCAGTGGCGGTATTTTGGAAACACCATGATGTAGGAAGTTCGATTGCAGACTTTTATACAATGTTTAAAACTTGTTCCTCATGATGTGATACCACCCCCTTGTCGTTTGTCACAAAAACATTTTAAACAAAATATAACATTGTATCAAAGGGGATGTAACAAAGTCTTTGCGATAAACGTCAACCATCTAGGGCTGATATATCACGTCATGAGGACCAACTTTTGTTACAGACCAAAATGTTCTTCCTAGCAACGCTAGGCATCTTTTGGTATTTGCTGTCACTGGAACGACGAGATTTTACCGAACTAGCAGTGTCTACTAATCAGATATGTTGCATACTACCTACCCTAGTAATCTGCTAGGGTGATTTTCAGCAAGTAAACCAGAAGAATGAGTGTCTATAAGCGGAGAGAGATATTTTAAAAGCGTATCAGGAACTTCAATAAATTGTGCCTGGCCTAGTGCGCTTCACGCAGAGCAGATGACTGGATAATAGGCAACATACATTGCATACGACTGCCGCAGACTGCCAACGTCTGCTGCCTCTCAGGGGCATAACGTGTCTTAAAGGACGCCTCCTGTCGCCGGGTTGCTTCGGCCAGCGTTGTGCTCCTAACAAAATATGTTCCTCATGACGTGCTCTATCACTTCTAGACGGTCGACGTTTGTCGCAAAGACTTTGAAACACCCTGTATACCTAGCCACATACGGCTACGGCAACCGCGACTCATCAGATCGTAAAATCTTTTTCTACTGCGCTGTGGATGAGGATGGCGTTGTTGGCGCCACTGTAAGCGACGACCTGTGTTTGTTCATTTGATCAGTGGCTTGTCGTCGCCAGCGTAACGGACTTCTCAGTACCTGAGTTGCAATGGCAGTCCACTGAAATATAGTATCCCGTGATTGGTCCTTACAGTATGATTTATAGAGTTTGGTGAACCGTTTCAATTAGTTTCCACATAGCCCTACAAATATGATTGTTGTGTCAATTGATTTGCTTACGTATTCACGTGCAACTTCGTCATCGGCGCAGTTTGCCACACCAAACCACTCTGACGGAATGCAATAATTTGTGGATCTCGACGATTATGTCCTGTTCGAGTTCACTCCTGTCGATTGGCTAATTCTGAGAGGATCTACGTCTATGGCGATGTAACCCCTCAACTTAAATATCTGCGATATACAAATGGAAGTTTGCAGAGCGTATTCAGTACACCATCCAGAGGCATTTTGCCACTTCCTGTTTACATCTCCTATCTACCTCTCTTTCCCACCGGACAAGATATATATTATGTGCAGCTGGAGGTGAAACTTCAGTCGTCTTTTCTGTTATAGTTTAGTTACTCCGTGCCTATTTCTCCAGAAACGTTTCTTATTTACTCGTTTTGTTCCTGCTATTTTGCCCTTATTATGCACATGTCGTCAAATATTGAAGGCATACCTTACTTGATTTCCTCCCTTTTTTGGGAGTGAAAAAATATTTTGCACCTATTGTAGCGATGGAGATGGAACTGCACTATTCACCTTATTTAAATGCACTTCCATTCAAGTTGTTTCACTGCTTTCCTGCCTAAAGAACGGTGGAACATATTTTAATTTCCCGAATATAATTAATTTTCAAGTCCAAGTTAGTGACTAAAGTATCAGTCTGAATAAACTATCTTATATGTCACCGTAACCGCCATCTAGAGGGCGATGGATTTAACGGTACGTAATGTAGTAGGTTGCGCCTTGTTTTCGATGACCTGTGCAACACAGAAGCTGGAGTGGTTGCCTACGGAAGCGGCGTAATATCAAGTGGTATTAAATTCAATGCTATAGACGCTTTTCCTATTCGTGAATCCATGTGCGTTTAAAATTAAAGAGCGTCTCAAATGAAACACGTTGCGTGAAAGTAAATTCACCTCTGAAAATATGTACAGTATTAAGAAAAAACACCACGGATTTGGACTGATAACAAAGTTTCTTTCGAGCCCTTAGCATACGGCTTTCTCTTCGTAAATACAGAGGATTAATTAAGAATTATAATGGAAAAACTGAGCAAAGATGAAAATGCTTGTAAAAAATCACACTAATGTAGAGCATAAAAGAAAATACGAATAATGAAGGTACGTCGAAGACGTGTTGTTGCTGTTACTTCAATGCTCCGTACAAGTTCAGGAAATACACCGTCTGTGTGCAGTGTTCAGAGCGAGCAGTGGAATACTGGAAGTCTGAATAATTCTATAAATAATGTTCTACAAGAATAGCTCCAACTTCCATTGTATGAGCCATGTCTCACAGATACCACCGCGAGTCTTCAACAAACTAGAAAAAAGATGAAGATTTAATAGAAATCTAATAATCCAACTCGCATTTGTTTTAATGATCGATAATTTGAAATTATTCATCAATGTAGTGAAAGGAATTAACAACGTAAAATTCTTTTAATTCTCTACTTAAACTTTATTATTTTTCCCATGGGCTCTTTAAAAGGCCCTGGAAATTATTTAGCTCTACTATTACTCACATGCTTCGTATTATTTTCTAAAACGTATTTCGTTATGCACTATAAGTGACTGCATTTTCACGTAACAGACATCTTCATTCCCGTTGCTTCTGTGTCCAGGCACTGCTAAGCAGATGGACCACTTTTTAGTCAACGCAGATTTCTTCCAAGAAATGCACTGAATCCAAATTTTCGAATTTCGTATGCCCAGCGATATATTGTTAGATATAGCCATTGACAAAACACCACAATTTTAACAACAGGACAGATTTATCGAGCTGTTGATCACTGCAAGTTGGTTCACTAAAGTGAAACTAAAAATACATTTACAAAAGTTATTTCTTCAGTAGCGAATTAATTTCTAATGTAATAAATAAGTTCTGTTCATAAATGATGGCTTAAGGTAACAATGAGTTTTCTTTCATGAAAACTGAATTGGCAACGGCGTTAGACAAATACAATCGACAGAAAGTTATGGAACTGTTTTCTGGAGGTGTTGTCTGTCTAACAGTATGACATGTAAATTATTGTGTGACTTAATACAGCCCGAATGTTGCAAACAGACTGATGCAGTTTTCTTTATTATTTCACAAAAAGAGACAATTCCGTAAAATAAGATGTATGTAGTTCACATTACTCCAAATGTAATGTTGAGACTGTTGAAGACATTTTAAGTCCATCTTTTCAGCTACAAGATAATGTTTTCCAACAAATGCGTTTAGTTTTACTGAAATGAAACATCAACTGTAGTGAAACATATTTAGAACTTGGCTTTTTTATAACTAAAAACAGTTCGTTACAAAAGATGTTGATTTTGCTTAACATAATTCATGAGCAATTTTCTCTCAAATCAGGAAACGTCGCCTGCTTGCACATGTTCAAGGTATTCCTTCGTTTCTGGCTAATGCCACACTGTTTTACAGAACTATGCATTTCTTGGTGTGAAACACAGAGCAATGTAGTAAATTATTCTTTGTTTAAATTTCAGGCTAAAAATATCTCTGTGTTTTGTGTGAGTAATGTTGTGAACTTAACCACCAATTTTTCCTTCGATCTAAAAATGTTATCTTCCTCTCTGATTTGATATGTGTGTGTTACATCACTTAATTATTTACTGTGTATTTTTTAATGTGTAGAATGTGTAAGAGTAATGAAGGAGTAGTGATGGAAGATCTAATTGCCGAATAAGTTGGGGTGAGGGGGGGAGGTTCAAAATGGTTCAAATGGCTCTGAGCACTATGGGACTCAACTGCTGTGGTCATAAGTCCCCTAGAACTTAGAACTACTTAAACCTAACTAACCTAAGGACAGCACACAACACCCAGCCATCACGAGGCAGAGAAAATCCCTGACCCCGCCGGGAATCGAACCCGGGAACCCGGGCGTGGGAAGCGAGAACGCTACCGCACGACCACGAGATGCGGGCTTGAGGGGGGGAGGGGTGGGACGGGGTTGGAGGAGCAAATATGAGTAAACAGTGAATGCAAAGTGGGGGAATGAAGAGTGACCTGGTGGTGAAATTAAGGGTTGCGGGGGAGAGGGATGGGGAGAGGGAGGGAGAGTGGGAGAGGGAGAGGGAGGGAGAGTGGGAGAGGGAGGGGGAGGAAGAGGGAGCGGGAAAGGGAGGGAGGAAAGGGAGGGAGGGAAGAGGAAGGGGGAAGAGGGAGGGGGAAGAGGGAGGGGGAAGAGGGAGGGGGAGGGGGAGAGGGCGCGAAGCTGATAAAGGAAAAACTTTTTTTTCCTCACGACGTAATTTTTCAATTACCCATATTTTATAGAGGCCTGGTTTGCAATATTTGTCTGGTCATTCAGTAACTGTTTATTGTGTGTTAATGCTTTATGTATGTGAAAGTTGTATGAAAGGGGACAGGTGTCTGTCTTTATTGATTTTTATGACGTTCGTATCGTCTTCTATTGTGCTTAGCCTATTTAATAATGCAGTGTTGGCAGTTTATTCCATCTCACATGCACGACCGATTAACTGTGTATTCTTACCTACCATGCTTTAGAAACAACTAGTCAACTTGTGGGACATTTAAAACATTCCTGTCCTTTTAACCGTTATATAAAATATCTGAGAACCAGCCGAATACCCGTAAAACGAGGGTCGTTCAAAAAGTAAAGCAACACATTTTGTGCTGAAAGCAGGTTGGTTTTATTCAGGATTTCAATATACCAAATTATTTCGCACTCTTTTGGCTACAAATTTGTATTTTTCAACAGAATCTCCGATCATTGGGACGGCCTTTCGCCACCTTACTTGCAGGGCCTGTATGCCGGCATCGTAACTCTACTAATGGGCGTCGGCGCCAACGTCTTGCTGCATCAATAACCTCCTCATCATCCACGTAATGCTTTACACGGAGTGCATCCATCAACCGGGGTAAACAGATGGAAGTCGGAAGGCGCATGCGTCGTGTACTCGTAAGCAGCAATGCGGGCGTTACAGGTGCGCTTGTATTTTGGTTGCGAATCAGCAGTTGTTATGAGTACCATCCGTGGTTAAGGTTCGTCATTTCGTATTAGAATTTCTAGTTAGAATACGAGGGGAGTGAAGATCTCTTCTGTGCTGCACGTTGCAAGGCAACTCAGAAATGCGTAATAATGTTCATGTCTGGGGAGTATGGTGGCCAACGGAAGTGTTAAAACTCAGAAGAGTGTTCCTGGAGCCACTCTGTAGCATTGTCCTGCTGGAATTGCCCAAGTCCGTTGGAATGCACAATGGACATGAATGGATGCAGGTGATCAGACAGGAAGCTAACGTACGTGTCACACAATCGTATCTAGAGTATCAGGGGTGTCATATCATTCGAACTCCACACGCCCGACGCCATTACAGAGCCTCCGCCAGTTTAAACAGTCCCCTGCTGACATGTAGGTTACATGGATTCATGAGGTTGTCTCCGTACCCGTACACGTCCATCCGCTCGATACAATTTGAAACGAGACTCGTCCGACCACGCAACATGTTTCCAGACATCAACAGTTTAATGCCGGTGTTGGCGGGCCCAAGCGAGGTGTAAACCTTTGTGTCGTGCAGTCATCAATGGTACACGAGTGGGCCGTCGGCTCTGAAAGCCCATATCGATGACGTTTCGTTGAATGGTTCGCACGGTGACATTTGCTGATGGCCCAGCATTAAAATCTGGGGAAGGGTTGCATTTCTATCAAGTTTAACGATTCTCTTCAGTCGTCGTTGGTGCCGTTCTTGCAGGATCTTTTTCCGGTCGCAGCGATGTCGGAGATGTGATGTTTTACCGGATTCCTGATATTCACAATACACTTGTAAAATGGTCGTACGGGGAAATCCCCACTTCATCGCTACCTTGGAGATGCTGTGTTGCCTTGTGAGTTGTTTAATACGTAGCGTATACAGAGTGTAGCTCAGGTGGACATGGTTATGAGTTGTTTTTCAAGTGTTATTCGCGAGCCGTGGTAAAACTTGCTGTTTTGAAGAGCGCGCCGCAGCACGTAGTGCAAAGCAGTCGCCTTCTGTTCCTGGCGGTGGCGCCGCTATGGCAATCGCAGTTTTGGTGTCCCCCTCTGGTGGGAAAGGGGAAAAGTTGCCTAATCACGTGCATTTAAGGGGCTCTATGAGTTCGGCAAGTGGTCAGTCTGTCATTCACGCCGAGTTTGGTCAGTTGGTCAGCCGGGTCAGTGTGGAGCAGTCAGTGTCTGTCTGTCTGTCGTCCGGAGTGCTAGTACGCGTTAGGCCGCCAGTCTGATCGAGTTGCTAGGGCAACGGTCATTGGCGGTTGGATCGGTCGGTTGGTCGGTCGCGCACTGAGACACTAGATGACTGGTCCGCCTTGAGCGTCGACGCATTTGAGGTCCCCACGTGAGTCCAGTGGGCCGCGCCGTATAGAAAGGGGTAGTCTAGATTGTCGCACAGATGACAAAATGGTAGATATCAAAATAGATGACAGAGGGATAGAGAAACAATTAAAATCGTTTAAAAGAGGAAAGGCCGCTGGACCTGATGGGATACCAGTTCGATTTTACACAGAGTACGCGAAGGAACTTGCCCCCCTTCTTGCAGCGGTGTACCGTAGGTCTCTAGAAGAGGGTAGCGTTCCAAAGGATTGGAAAAGGGCACAGGTTATCCCCGTTTTCAAGAAGGGACGTCGAACAGATGTGCAGATCTATAGACCTATATCTCTAACGTCGATCAGTTGTAGAATTTTGGAACACGTTTTATGTTCGAGTATAATGACTTTTCTGGTTCAAATGGTTCAAATGGCTCTGAGCACTATGGGACTCAACTTCTGAGGTCATTAGTCCCCTAGAACTTAGAACTAGTTAAACCTAACTAACCTAAGGACATCACAAACATCCATGCCCGAGGCAGGATTCGAACCTGCGACCTTAGCGGTCTTGCGGTTCCAGACTGCAGCGCCTTTAACCGCACGGCCACTTCGGCCGGCGACTTTTCTGGAGACTAGCAATCTACTCTGCAGGAATCAGCATCGGCTTCGAAAAAGACGGTCGTGTGAAACCTATCTCGCGCTATTCGTCCACGAGACTCAGAGGGCCATAGACACGGGTTCACAGGTAGATGCCGTGTTTCTTGACTTCCGCAAGGCGTTCGATACAGTTCCCCACAGTCGTTTAATGAACAAAGTAAGAGCATATGGACTATCAGACCAATTGTGTGATTGGATTAAAGAGTTCCTAGATAACAGAACGCAGCATGTCATTCTCAATGGAGAGAAGTCTTTCGAAGTAAGAGTGATTTCAGATGTGCCGCAGGGGAGTGTCATAGGACCGTTGCTATTCATAATATACATAAATGACCTTGTGGATGACATCGGAAGTTCACTGAGGCTTTTTCAGATGATGCTGTGGTGTATCGAGAGGTTGTAACAATGGAAAATTGTACTGAAATGCACGAGGATCTGCAGCGAAATGACGCATGGTGCGGGAATGGCAATTGAATCTCAATGTAGACAAGTGTAATGTGCTGCGAATACATAGGAAGATAGATCCCGTATCATTTAGCTACAAAATGGCAGGTCAGCAACTGGAAGCAGTTAATTCCATAAATCATCTGGGAGTACGCATTAGGAGTGATTTAAAATGGAATGATCTTATAAAGTTGATCGTCGGCAAAGCAGATGCCAGACTAAGATTCATTGGAAGAATCCTAAGGAAATGCAATTCGAAAACAAAGGAAGTAGGTTACAGTACGCTTGTTCGTCCACTGGTTGAATACTGCTCAGCAATGTGGGATCCGCACCAGATAGGGTTGATAGAAGAGATAGAGAAGATCCAATGGAGAGCAGCGCGCTTCGTTAAAGGATCATTTAGTAATCGCGAAAGCGTTACGGAGATGATAGATAAACTCCAGTGGAAGACTCTGCAGGAGAGACGCTCAGTAGCTCGGTACGGGCTTTTGTTAAAGTTTCGAGAACATACCTTCAGCGAAGAGTCAAGCAGTATATTGCTCCCTCCTACGTATATATCGCGAAGAGACCATGAGGATAAAATCAGAGAGATTAGAGCCCACACAGAAGCATACCGACAATCCTTCTCTCCACGAACAACACGAGGCTGGAATAGAAGGGAGAACCGATAGAGGTACTCAAGGTACCCTCCGCCACACACCGTCAGGTGACTCGCGAAGTATGGATGTAGATGTAGATGTAGATGTAGATGTAGTGGCTTAGCGGTCGACGCGAGAGCAACAGGAGTCAAACCACGACATCGGGCTGGCCGGGGCGAGCTGCGACGCAGTGAGACGGGAGATCGGCGCGCCTTCCTGCGTCCGTTGAAGTGGCTGGCAGCGGACGGTTCGGGAGAGCGTTGGGGGTGCTGCGCCAGGTCTTCGCCAGAAATCGCAGTTTATTATAAGTTAAGTGATTGGAGATATGTTGTTTCATTTACTTGTTAAATTCTACTTGTTTTCTTGGTGAGGTCACCAGCCGCTTTGTTTTGGGGTCGTCCCACCATTCTTCTCCGTTTGCCCACCCGCGGGAAGCTGATTATTTATTAATTGGGAGGTCCGTTTTCCCTTGTGGAGTTGGGGCGGGTTAGAGCAATCTGCGGTTCGGGTTGTTCAGTAATCCCCCTGTCAATCTGCCATACATTAATAGCTGCCTCTGTCATGTTTGTAGGATTCGGTGTTAATGAATTTATTGCTTAAGGTGTAAAGGCCGAATATGTTTTTATCTTGCCGATCATCTTGCGAGGTGGTATATGTGTAATGTAGAGCATGTTGGTACATTTTATGTAAAACTGCATGTCATGGGTTTTATTTAAATGGTCATTTTAGTATATAATGTTGCCACCCTTCCACCGTAAGAGTTCTTTCAAAAACAAGTTGCACTTTGGTGGCAAATAATTTTTAATGTGGGTGTTTTGTACCATTTTCATCCCTCTTACGGTGTGCATAGTTTATGTGTTTGTGTGAGTTGTAAAAATTTTTAGTTTAAAGTAATCTGGTGTGTTGCAGATTTGCACCAGTGTAGTCTTTCAGAGGTTCTTGTGAGCGGTCGTGACTGCGGCCGTGTTAAAAGAGAGCGACAAGGTTCTCAGCCTGAAACCTCATACTATCAAAAAAAATTGTTATTTCTGCCTCTGAATAAATTGTAACTTGATATTTACAGGGTGCTTTCTGATTATAATTTTAAATCTGTTTCAAAACAAAAAAGGGGCTTTTAGGAATAAAAATTTCATTTATTAAAAAAAAATTTAATTTGTTTCATCAGTTACCCTTTGGAAACTACTTCCACACTGACATAGTGTGATTAAATGTGTTAATGTTCTTGATGAATCGCTAGTAAATAAAGTAAATTCTTAAGAAAAGGTTTTGAAAGTAAACCCCACGGTTCAAATCGTAGCTTGACTTGGCGGAAACTGTTCAGGTTGTTGTGAACATAAACCAAGATGTTTATCTCAAAATTCACGCTGACGAAGTGTTGCCCTTATGTCTGCATCTTAATGATGAGTATGTCGTGGGCATTGTTATAAATCAAGATGTCAAGAGCCTTTTCTACAGAGCTGCACGCATACATTCCATGTTTGACAAACACGCAGGCACCCTATGGCACCTCGATTCACCCACTAAACCATCCAATCTTTGTTCCGTATAAAATGTCTATGTAGAATAGCGGGTGAAACTTAACAATCAAGATGCGAGCAGTTCGGTAGCTCTACGGGACCTAATCATAAATGAGTGGCTTCAGCTGGATAAGACATGCCTGAAGAGACATGTGGACCAACTTCTTAGCCGTATTGAGGGCATTATTAAGTCTAGAGCTGGTGTAACACGTTATTACCGTGATATCTCCTGGAGGACTCAATTTCTGTTTTCTATCCGGCGCGCCTATTTTTTTTTTTTTTTTTTTTTTTTTTTGTGCGCATATGATCGAATGGCCCAATATTAGGTTAGTATGAAATTTGGATAAAGTGCATCATGCGTACCGCATTAACACAGAAAGGAAAACATGAATAAGCAGTAGTCCTGCAGCGATTGAGTGCCGCTGCTGCAGTAGTAAAAATAGTACAGTTATAACTTCCAAAATTGCCGAAATGTTCCCTTTTCGATTGCCCCACCTCCTGTGCCCGTTCTCGCAGTCCGGTCTGCTCTGGGCATCCAGCAGCGCTCAGTCGCTTTTGGATTATTGATTCACTGCCCCTGTTGACATAGGCCTATTATTTGAGTCATCAGTCTTCGGACTGGACTGACGCGGTCCGCCACTAATTCCTTTCCTGTGCTCCCTTTTTCATCTCAGAGTGGCACCTGCAACCAACGTCTTCAATTTTTGCTGTATGCATCCCAATCTCTGTCTTCCTTTACAGTTTTCACCCTATACAGCTCCCTCTATTACCGTGGAAGCCCTTTCCTGATGTCTTAACAGATGTCCCATCATCCTGTCCCTTCTTGTCAGTGGTTTCCAAATAATCGTTTCCTCGCTGATTCTGCAGAGAACCTCCTCATTCCTTACCTCATCAGTCCACCTAATATTCAACATTACCCTGTAACACCACATCTCAAAAGATTTGATTCTCTTGCCTTATGATGTTGCCCATCACATTCGCAACTCAGAGGATTTCCTATAACGCCTCAAGCAGCTACAGATCTCTGACATTATGGTCAGTTTCGACGTGGTCTCCCTGTTCACCTGCGTATCCCTGAATGATTCACTTGAGCTGATTAGAGAAAAGTTCGACGGTGCTCTCCTGGACTTATTCAGACGCATACTGACTTCGACGTACTTCGTATATGGGGGTCAATTCTACGAGCAAACAGGTGGTAATGGGCAGCCCACTCTCACTGGTGGTGGCCAATCTCTTTGTGGAAAGATTTGAAGAGGACGCACTTCCATCGACCCCAGACCAACAGAAGTGCTTTTTCAGGTACGTGGATGACACCTTTGTCATATGGCCCCACGGTAGGGAAAAGGTCGATGTTTTCTTGGCCCACCTAAACTCGAGCCACCCTAACATTAAATTCACCATGGAACTGGAGGAAGATAGACTACTCTCTTTCCTAGATATACTAGTTAAGAGGAAGGGAGATGGTACCTTCAGTCACGGTGTCTACCGCAAACTCACTCACACCGATTTGTACCTGCAGGCCAGCAGTTGACACCACCCAGCACAGAAAACCGATGTACTCAGAACACTGGTTCACCGGTCACGAACTCTGTCAGATGCGGATAATTTGACGACGGAGATAAATCTACAACCTGTGGTCACGCGGTGTAGTCGTGCGGTCTATGGCGTCTTGTCACGGTTCGCGCGGCTCCTCCCGTCGGAGATTCGAGTCCTCCCTCGGGCATGGGTGTGTGTGTTGTTCTTACCGTAAGTTGGTTGAAGTTAGATTAAGTAGTCCGTAACCCTAGGGACCGATGACCTCAGCAGTTTGGCCCCATAGTCCTTACAACAAATTTCCAATTTTTTCTTTACAATCTGTGTTCTACAAAAATTGATACTTTTCTCGAGATGTTCAAAAGGCACTGCGGCCTATTTCGCCACCAGAGGTTCCTGAAGAGATACAAGAAGAAACGCAAAAGGTTGCACATTTGCCACATGGTTGGCCGATAATTGCCAAAATCAGCAGAATTCTCTTCAAACATAACATTAAAAGCGTTTCCATCCACCCACCAAGATTAAGGCTGTGCTGGGAGTGTGAAGTATGACCAGTGTCTAGAGAAACCGGGTGTTTACCACGTACCACGTGAATGTGGGATGGCGTACATTGGCCAGCCGACCACGACCGTTGACATCAGGTGCAAAGAGCACCAAAGGCACACCAGACTGTGAGGGGCGTCCAAGTCAGCGATTGCCGAGCATTGTTTAGAACTCAACCATTCTATGAAGTATAATGATGCCAAGATTTTAACACGAACATAGAGATATTTGGACAACGACATCAAAGAATCTATTGAAATTAAGGTCGCGGAGATTCTCATTAACCGGGACACCGGTCTCCAGTGAGCGCGGATTGGAACCCAACACCGATCTTCTTAAGACGCAACTTAGCCAACATCTAGACCACAAGGGACACGTGTATAAAGATGGAATTAGGGATAACAGCCAATTACATGTAACAAAGGACGTACGTGAAATGGTACCTCAGACACAGACACAATATCTGAGGGCGTTCTTCCGAGTCGCGGGCGACTATTTGAACAGAATCGGCCTGAAAATGACACTTCAGCCGCTCCTGGGGGGACAAGAACTTCGGATGGAACGCCTAACAAGGCACCCCACGGTAACAGAACACCTCAATTTACAGAAGGACTCAAATGATGACAATCTGAAGATAAAACGTCTAGCACAGCTTGGATGCCATTCAGAACTTAATTCAGCTATATTGACAACGGATAATTGCCACAAAGTACGCGCACAGAGTTCGGAACAGCCGTGGCTAGAAGAAAATGCTACAGCCGTTGCTATTGGTCGGCGCACACCACGGACAGAGCGTCAGACGCGGCGCGGACCACAGAGGGAACGCCTAGCACAACAAGGCATAAATACCGAACTCGTTCCACACTGGAATCAGTACCGGACAGCACCTGAAGAAGACTGCGAGTCACGCAGTTGAAATATCGTGCAGGAAAGACGCGAATAACAGGCAGAAACCCGATTAATCAACATGACAACGCCCCGCCGGGAAAGCCTGAAGAATTACATTAGAATTCCTTCACTTCATCTACTTCGTGATCAGCAACTATGATGATAAATTTCTCCTTATTCTCATTTCTTCTACTTGTCATTACTTTTGTCTTTCTTCAATTTACTCTCAATCCATATTCTGTACTCGTTAGATTGTTCATTCCATTCAATAGATTCTTTAATTCTTCTTCACTTTCTCTGAGGGTAGCAATGTCATCAGCGAATCTTAACACTGATATCCTTTCACCTTGAATCTTAATCCCGCTCTTGAACCTTTCTTTTATTTCAGTCATTGCTTCTTCGACGAACAGAATAAACAGAAAGGGCGAAGGACTTCATCCCTATTTTACACGCTTTTCCACCAGTGCGCTTCGTTCTTGTTCCCTCTTGATTCTTGTACACACTATACATTATACGTGTTCTCCTAACGCTTGCCACTATTTTTCCCAGGGTTTCGAACGTCTTGAACCTCTTTACATTGTCGGACGCTTTTTCCAGGTCGGCCAATCCTATGACATTGTCTTGATTTTTCTGCATAATGTATCATTAAACATGTCATCGCACAATCCCAGTTTGGGATTGTATTACAGCGTGCGAAAATATACAACTTTAAAAGGTATTTTGTTTGCAACGGAAAAAACGAAGGTTTCCGTCGACGTATGTCGTCGCACGAAACTTGTGATGAGCAGTATTTGTTTGGGTGCACTACGCCTGTACAGTCCAAAAACCAAATTGCAAGTACCTTACAAAACATAAGAAAAGTGCACCAGAGAATAACACTCCATATAAGACTTTAAAAGCTCAAGTGCGAAGACACAAACTTCTGCACACTGTCTGCCCGCCGGCCGGTGTGGCCGAGCGGTTCTAGGCGCTTCAGTCTGGAACCGCGAGACCGCTACGGTCGCAGGTTCGAATCCTGCCCCGGGCATGGATGTGTGTGATGTCCTTAGGTTAGTTAGGTTTAAGTATTTCTAAGTTCTAGGGGATTGATGACCTCCGATGTTAAGTCCCATACTGCTCAGAGCCATTTGAACTATTTTTGTACTGTCTGTCCACATGCGAATGACTTGCAGGAGTGCGACTGCGGGCATTCGTTTCAGACCTCCGACTTTTCGTGGCGCAATATCCCCTATCAGACGACCAGTAATCTAACCAGCTGGTGTTCCGCAGTGTGAACCCACAGGCTGCAGTACCGTGAAATCGAGGACCAACAGCAGGACAGAAAGGGTATGGACACAAGAGAATGGTTGGAAAGGTAAGGTGACAAGAAGAACAGCTCCCCTCCCACCAGACCTCACTAAACCTATAGGGATGGCGTCCATCTTCAGCCTATTCATCGTCTGGAACCGCGTGACCGCTACGGTCGCAGGTTCGAATCCTGCCTCGGGCATGGATGTGTGTGATGTCCTTAGGTTAGTTAGATTAGTTACATTTAAGTAGTTCTAACTTCTAGGAGACTGATGACCTCAGAAGTTAAGTCCCATAGTGCTCAGAGCCATTTTTTTCAGCCTCTTCATCATACTGCCCGCTACAAAGCCAGCAAGTAAGTCACTGTGAAAGTTACATCTCTAATTCGGCGGATGTTTTTTTAAGCCGAGCACAGGCGCAGGATTTGGGTCTTAATGACTGCTACATATCAAAAAAATTTTGAAATAATACAATGTATTTCATTAAAATTGCAAAGTTGTGATGGTGCATCCAATATCAATTTAGTATAAAGTGTACGACATGTCTGTATATGCTAGAGACTACCATCTCAGCGCAACCTCACAACGTAGATAAGAAAAACGTTGTCTATTTCCTGTATAGGACGAAACACCATTTAAAATCTGAATTTTATGTGTGACATGACTGTTTTATGTGTCATGTGAAAATGGGAAACGTGGAAATAGACAGCGTAGGAGTAGAATTTGTTGAGACTGAAATTTATCGTTCACAACATTGATGCTCATGTTGGGCAGCATCGTACATCTGCCATGCGAATATAGAATCGATGGGTTGGGAAGGGTCATTATTTATGGCTTTTAAGCCATGCAGGATATCAGCTGCCTCATGCGACTAGCACCTGATGGGATACACTCATTGTTCACCTTTGTGCCAAGCGAACTATGTGAAATCTGTGGAAAGGTATTATGGGACGAGACTGTTGAGGTCATCGGTCCCTAAACCTGCAACTACTTACTCAAACTTAAATTAACTTACTCTATGGACAACACACACACCCATGCCCGAGGGAGGACTCGAACCTCCGACGGGGGGAGAGCAGCACGGGCCGTGACAAGGCGCCTTAGACAGCGCGGCTACCACGCACTGCTTTCAATCAGGAAATGGGATTATTTGCGCCAAGAGCAGTATCCACTTGGACAGTGTGGTTACATATGGAACACAATAGACGACCAGGCGGCGCTGGCGTTGCTGCTCTTAATAACTCTGGACACAAGAGTAGCATCACTTCGTTATTTCCGATAAGTCTGCTATGAACCTAACCGTATGAGAAGACTCCGTCTGCGTTTTCCACATATTCCTGTCTTCCTCGATTCTGCAGACAGTCACCTCGTTCCTTATCTTTTTCGGCAATCTAATTTTCAGCATCCTTCTCTAGCACCATATCCCAAACGCTTCAAATCTCTTCCTTTCCAGTTGCCGCACAGTTCATTATTCACACAATGCTGAGCCGTGGGAAAGCTTTTATTGACACCTGCCACTCCAGCGTAACGTCTTTCGCACGTTACCTGGTAACAGCGGCTCGGGCGTACTTGTAGGGGCAGCGATGTAGTGGGAGAGAAGGCTCGCAAAAATCACGGCGAGGAGGTTGGTTGAGCCACCGCTGCAGTATTGTGACTGGTGGGCGACATTTTGCTGACGGCTCCGTCTGTAAGCATCGAGGCGAAAATGTCGACTGTTCAAATGGCTCTGAGCACTATGCGACTTAACTTCTGAGGTCATCAGAAGCCTAGAACTTAGAACTACTTAAACCTAACTAACCTAAGGACATCACACACATCCATACCCGAGGCAGGATTCGAACCTGCGACCGTAGCGGTCGCTCGGTTCCAGACTGTAGCGCCTAGAACCGCACGGCCACTCAAACCGGCGTCGACTGTTAACGGGGCGGCCACGCTGTTGGAAACGGCTGTTTGTTTACCGCTTGAGCATCGGCGAGTGCCGTGTTACATTCCGACTTCCTAAATACGCTGCTACGCCTGGTGAACACGGAGCTTGTGGCGGTTTTAATTTCATGTAGGAACAACATGGAAACTATGATGAGCACCTGCTTTTCAGCCACTGGGTGTCGGAGAGGTAATTTTGGAAAGTTCCTGTGTTCTGCCGTAAGGTTTCGCCATCCTGTTTATCGAGACACGTGCTTTAATATTGTGTGGTTCCGACCTGTATAGGCGCACTGGTTATGCTCTGTTCTTGCAATAAGCAAGTATGTTACTTCTTGTTAAATTGTTATGAAGCTCTGACCACATTTGACAGTGGTTTGCCAGCAATATACATGCAGTAGGCTGGCGTGCGGTCATTGTTCGTTTGTAATCCATTTAATTTGTGTTTACATTGTGTATAAAACTGCATGAGGCCTGTGGCACTCACCGAAGTACTGCTCACGTCTTTTATTACTTGGCTTTCGACTTGTTCTTTGCACTTCGGCGTTAAATGGTATTTAATTTGATTCTTGTGGCCTCTCACGATGGTGGCCGTCTGATGGTTGCTCTTTGATGTATTCTTCATTTTTTGTTTCACTGTCGGAAGACTAAATATCTGATCTCATTTCTATTTCAATTCAAGTTTAATTCTTTGCGCTTGTTCAAGTAGTATTTAAAAGCTTCAAGACTATTGGTTTGTTGTTGGCAACCTCTAAACGTGGGCTTCGACATTGTAAGGAATTTAAAATATTTAAAAATAACCCACTGGATGGCCTTGTTTCCGAAAGGTTTCTGTTCAAGACCTACTTCCAAAGTTTTAATAACTGATATCAGACGGAACTGTTCACCTGAGGCGGATAGTTCAATTCTGATCTCACTGGTGCCATCATTAGTTGCCAGATGCTGCTTTTGTTTAATTGTGCTTCTCTTGGTTGCCGATTAAGGCGAGCTACCAGTTGTAACTGTTTTAAAACAAAAATTATAAACAATGTAGCAGCCAGTCGCGGAACAATAAAACTATAAATTTTTTAGATTTGATTCACGGATACAGTTATATGGCTCCTTCCGTGTATAGCGATTTTACGACTATGACGAGTGGGGCCTTAAGATGCCATCAATGTAATGCCGAAACTGGTAGCACATAGAAGTTCATAAAATAAAATAAATATCTACAATACATACGGCTGTTGGTAAATTATTGCACCAAAATAATAATAATAATAATGAATGAAAACAGAATTTCAAAGCGAATTCTTAAAGTCATCAACTCAGGCAGGGGAAAAACAAAATGGATAAAAGAAGTTGAAGAGTGTTGTGACTTGGCAAGACAGCCAAGCCACTAGGAGATAGCCGAAAGGCACGCGTTTAAGCTCACGCAGGCTGGCGTGAGGTCTGGAACAGTTAAAGGAGTTGAGTCTAGTAAATAAAGTACGGAGCTTCAGGAATACTTAACTTTAATCCATAATTGGTGAACATCGGTCTGACGGTACATGCATCACAAGATAAATATCAAATGATAATGGCGCCTTGCTAAGTCGTAGCAAATGACGTAGCTGAAGGCTATGCTAACTATCGTCTCGGCAAATGAGAGCATAATTTGTCAGTGAACCATCGCTAGCAAAGTCGGCTGTACAACTGGGGCGAGTGCTAGAAAGTCTCTCTAGAGCTGCCGTGTGACGGCGCTCGGTCTGCAATCACTGACAGTGGCGACACGCGGGTCCGACGTATACTAACGGACCGCGGCCGATTTAAAGGCTACCACCTAGCAAGTATGGTGTCTGGCGGTGACACCACAAAGAGGACCTCAGACAAGCACACATAACAGTAAACGATGCAGAAAATAGAACTGAATTCAGGAACATCATCAAAAAACATAAATTTGACACCACAACACAGAAGAGACCAGGATGCAAATGGACAGCGGAGCCAAAGAAACAACACAGTGAACACATGAAGAAAATTTGGGCTCAGAAAAAACATAAACAATCATCATAAAGGAATTCAAGTTCAAACGCTCTCTTAAATGGGAATAATCGAAAATAAAAATAATAATAACAATAATAATAATAATAATTTGCGGTTCTAAGCTAAGAAGGGAAAGCAGAAATGTGGAAGGAGTATATAGAGGGTCTATACAAGTGCGATGTACTTGAGGACAATATTATGGAAACGGAAGGGGATGTAGATGAAGATGAAATGGGAGATATTATATTGCGTGAAGAGTTTGACAGAGCATTGAAAGATCTGAGTCGAAACAAGGCCCCAGGAGTAGACAACATTCCATTAGAACTACTGACAGCCTTGGAAGAGCCAGTCCTGACAAAACTCTACCATCTGGTGAGTAAGATGTATGAGACAGGCGAAATACCCTCAGACTTCAAGAAGAATATAATAATTCCAATCCCAAAGAAAGCAGGTGTTGACAGATGTGAAAATTACCGAACTATCAGTTTAATCAGTCACAGCTGCAAAATACTAACGGGAATTCTTTACAGGCGAATGGAAAAACTGGTAGAAGACGACCTCGGGGAAGATCAATTTGGATTCCGTAGAAATATTAGAACACGTGAGGCAATACTGACCCTACGACTTATCTTAGAAAATAGATTAAGGAAAGACAAACTTACGTTTCTAGCATTTGTAGACTTAGAGAAAGCTTTTGACAATGTTGACTGGAATACTCTCCATCAAATTCTAAAGGTGGCAGGGGTAAAATACAGGGAGCGAAAGGCTATTTACAATTTGTACATAAACCAGATGTCAACTATAAGAGTTGAGGGGCATGAAAGGGAAGCAATGGTTGGGAAGAGAGTGAGATAGGGTTGTAGCCTCTCCCCGATGCTATTCAATGTGTATATTGAGCAAGCAGTAAAGGAAACAAATGAAAAATTCGGAGTAGGCATTAAAATTCAGGGAGAAGAAATAAAAACTTTGAGGTTCGCCGATGAAATTGTAATTCTGTGACGGACAGCAAAGGACTTGGAAGAGCAGTTGAACGGAATGGACAGTGTCTTGAAAGGAGGATATAAGATGATCATCAACAAAAGCAAAACGAGGATAATGGAATGAAGTCGAAATTAGTCTGATGATGCTGAGGGAATTAGATTAGGAAATGAGACACTTAAAATAGTAAAGGAGTTTTGCTATTTGGGGAGCAAAATAACTGATGATGGTCGAAGTAGAGAGGATATAAAATGTAGACTGGCAATGGGAAGGAAAGCATTTCTGAAGAAGAGAAATTTGTTAACATCTAGTATCGATTTAAGTGTCAGGAAGTCGCTTTTGAAAGTATTTGTATGGAGTGTAGCCATGTATGGATGTGAAACGTGGACGATATATAGTTTGGACAGGAAGAGAATAGAAGCTTTCGAAATGTGGTGCTACAGAAGAATGCTGAAGACTAGATGGGTAGATCACATAACTAGTGAGGAGGTATTCAATAGAATTGGGGAGAATTTTGTGGCACAACTTGACTAGAAGAAGGGATCGGTTGGTAGAACATGTCCTGAGGCATCAAAAGATCGCCAATTTAGTATTGGAGGGCAGCGTGGGGGGTAAAAATCGTAGAGGGAGACCAAGAGATGAATACACTAAGCATATTCAGAAGGATGTAGGTTGCAGTAGGTACTGGGAGATGAAGAAGCTTGCACAGGATAGAGTAACGTGGGGAGCTGCATCAAACCAGTCTCAGGACTAAAGACCACAACAACTACTACTACAACATTTTGGGTCCCAAAGCCGTATAAGCAGGCTGTCAATGCGATAAACATGTCTATGCATTTACTGTTGAAACATGTGGGGCACAAATTATTCCGTTTGGTCACACATAGACTTATGTCAAGGAGTCCACCCGTTTCACCAATTTCCGACAAGAATAGCAAGCAGTAGGTATGGATTTAATGGTCAGCTAAGAGTAGCTCAAGCAATTAAAAACCTACAGGAGCAAATACCACTAGAAATCTGCAGCTTCTTGCAATTTCTGTGAGCTAACAGACGGAGTGGCTATGGGCTCCCACCTTCCGTCTGTAGCAGCTGACTTAATCATGGAAGCATTCGAACAGACACCATGCCGCTGTGCCCCCGCTGTTGGCTGAGCTACGTGGACGACATTTTCGGCACATGGCCACTTAGGAAAGAAAAACTACGCGGATTTCGCCAGAATCCCAACAGCGTGTATACGAAACATACGCTTCACGCTGAAAGCAGAAAATAACGGAGCAGTTCCTTTTCTGGAAGTAGCAATGTACAGAATATCTAGCGACAAACTTGGACATTAAGGAGACTGACAAAAATCTGCATGCAGAGTCACACAATTATCCAGAAAAAAGAACCTCTGCTGTGTGTGCTGACAGCCCAAACTCACTTGATCTGCAGCGCTGACAACCTCCAGCAAAAAAAAGCTACGGAAAACATTCCGTGCGAATTGATATAGCACCAAAAACATGCAGTGAGCTATGAGATACAGTGAAGATAAAATAGACAAAGGAACAGAAGAACCTCTTCCTGTTGCTCAGTTACCGCATGTGAGAGGCGACAGCTACTGTACTGCACATAAATAAACGAATATTCCACAGCGGTTGTACGGTCCGACATCTGTTGAAGCTCTCGGACGACTCCGTAGATGCTCTCGAGACTGCAGGCGTGTGCTAACTTCGGTATGAACGCTGCGAAGTCTAGGTTGGTGAAATTGGAAAACAGATCAGCACTCACATGTCGGTGCGGGAACGCTGTGTGCAACTAGGACAACACAGGACGTCAGCTATAGCTAGACACTACCAGGACAGTGGCTGATCTATTAAGCTTCAAGAAATGCGTGTGGCTTACTGGGCAGCCGTGGATACACCGGTGAAAAATAAAGAGACGCTGTCGAAATATTTATGCGCCCTAAGAACACGAACAGGGATGATAGCTAGAAGTTACCGACCTCGTCCCTCCCAGTGATCCCAAGCCAACTGGCTGCGTTTGTTCGATAGCTAGCAGCTCCACATTACCGAGGTTCAACAATATAAATAAGCGGTCACAAGAGAACTGCCGTTCGATGTCATTCTCTCATTGCTTGAATATACTAACCCATGGTACAAGTTGCCAATTCACTGCGTATCAACAAGCTGACAGAGTAGTACAGGCAATACCCTACCGTACAAGGATCTCTCCATAATAACCTTTACTTGGAAACGCCCAATGGCATCCCAGAACGTACCATTGGTAACCACCTGACGGTAAATACAAGACAGAACCGGTGGGAAGACCATCATCAGAATCCAGCAGTTAGTCGCCCTGAAGAGGACCACTGCAAAGACTGCCGAAACGTCGGTATGTTCGTTGATTTCGTGCTTTATAATGATGCTGCCTAATGCCCAAAATTATTTGGTCCAAAATGACACTGGTCTTGAAATCCTATGAATGAATATCCTCTGGAATAGTTGTAAAAGATGAAAGAGTTCATTGATCAACGTGATTCAATTTCTTAGAGCCGTCAGGGCTGTGACTGAATTTAACGCTTGTCTGTTATTTACTCATGACAATACGATCATTGAAGTCAAAATCTTCTGGGTTATTAGGCCGCGTCATATTTCTACTAAAATGATTGACGTTTCGACCCCTCTGCTGGGATCTTCCTCAGGATCTTATGTGACAATGGCCACGAAAGCCTGCAGAATTATATAATACGATCATTAACTGTGGATCTTAACAAATGGAAGTCCCGTTAATTCATTCTTATGGAATGCTCGAACTGTCGGGTCCATACAGTTATTTGAACACACACACACTGATTCGCTGACTTCTGGTAAAGGGAAACCTCTGTACGGAGTAGACGCACTGTGTCTCCAATTATATGACCTCGGATGCAGAGCGTGACGTCTCACAGAATACATGAAGTGATATACGGGAGACTGCGTTGTTCGGTCAGATAATGTTTAACAGGATACAGGCACAGTAACGGATTTTCATGACAATGACTCTGTTTACTGTAACGTATGAATGTACCCTCTGTCTCTTTCAAATTCACCAATACTTCTTCAAGTGAGTTACATTTATTTCTTGGTGTAGTCACTTCAGATATCTTTCGGGGAAGTCCATTATATTAACCTATGCCATCGGTGTATATTGATGCTTTGAGCCCACTCTACGCCAAACAGTTCAGAAGTCATTAGATCTGAAACTTATAACTAAAGTAAATTTAAGGAATATGTACGAATTTATGTAATTTTGAAAGACAAATCCACGTTTATAGTAAATTTGAAGCATTCTCAGTCTAGGTCTCACATTGTTTTATAAAAACAGATTACCGATTTGTGTTTTGCAGTGATCGTAAGACCCATATAGACCCATATGAGGGAAACCAATACAGTTTCATAATTTGTGAAACACGAGCTTTGATTTAACTTATTGCATACACACGGAAAATAAATAAGTTAAATGTCTTGTTGTTGTTGTTGTGGTCTTCAGTCCTGAGACTGGTTTGATGCAGCTCTCCACGCTACTCTATCCTGTGCAAGCTTCTTCATCTCCCAGTACCTACTGCAACCTACATCCTTCTGAATCTGCTTATTGTATTCATCTCTTGGTCTCCCTCTACGATTTTTACCCTCCACGCTGCCCTCCAATACTAAATTGGTGATCCCTAGATGTCTCAGAATATGTCCTACCAACCGATCCCTTCTTCTGGTCAAGTTGTGCCACAAACTCCTCTTCTCCCCAATCCTATTCAGTACCTCCTCATTAGTTATGTGATCTACCCATCTAATCTTCAGCATTCTTCTGTAGCACCACATTTCGAAAGCTTCTATTCTCTTCTTGTCCAAACTATTTACCGTCCATGTTTCACTTCCATACATGGCTACACTCCATACAAATACTTTCAGAAACGACTTCCTGACACTTAAATCTATACTCGATGTTAACAAATTTCTCTTCTTCAGAAACGCTTTCCTTGCCATTGCCAGTCTACATTTTATATCCTCTCTACTTCGACCATCATCAGTTATTTTGCTCCCCAAATAGCAAAGCTCCTTTACTACTTTAAGTGTCTCATTTCCTAATCTAATACCCTCAGCATCACCCGACTTAATTCGACTACATTCCATTATCTTCGTTTTGCTTTTGTTGATGTTCATCTTATATCCACCCTTCAAGACACCATCCATTCCGTTCAACTGCTCTTCCAAGTCCTTTGCTGTCTCTGACAGAATTACAATGTCATCGGCGAACCTCAAAGTTTTTATTTCTTCTCCATGGATTTTAATGCCTACTCCGAATTTTTCATTTGTTTCCTTTACTGCTTGCTCAATATACAGATTGAATAACATCGGGGAGAGGCTACAACCCTGTCTTACTCCCTTCCCAACCACTGCTTCCCTTTCATGTCCTTCGACTCTTATAACTGCCATCTGGTTTCTGTACAAATTGTAAATAGCCTTTCGCTCCCTGTATTTTACCCCTGCCACCTTTAGAATTTGAAAGAGAGTATTCCAGTCAACATTGTCAAAAGCTTTCTCTAAGTCTACAAATGCTAGAAACGTAGGTTTTCCTTTCCTTAATCTTTCTTCTAAGATAAGTCGTAAGGTCAGTATTGCCTCACGTGTTCCAGTATTTCTACGGAATCCAAACTGATCTTCCCCGAGGTCGGCTTCTACTAGTTTTTCCATTCGTCTGTAAAGAATTCCCGTTAGTATTTTGCAGCTGTGGCTTATAAAACTGATTGTTCGGTAATTCTCACATCTGTCAACACCTGCTTTCTTTGGGATTGGAATTATTATATTCTTCTTGAAGTCTGAGGGTATTTCGCCTGTTTCATACATCTTGCTCACCAGATGGTAGAGTTTTGTCAGGACTGGCTCTCCCAAGGCCGTCAGTAGTTCCAATGGAGTGTTGTCTACTCCGGGGGCCTTGTTTCGACTCAGGTCTTTCAGTGCTCTGTCAAACTCTTCACGCAGTATCGTATCTCCCATTTCATCTTCATCTACATCCTCTTCCATTTTCATAATATTGTCCTCAAGTACATCGCCCTTGTATAGACCCTCTATATACTCCTTCCTCCTTTCTGCTTTCCCATTCTTTGCTTAGAACTGGGTTTCCATCTGAGCTCTTGATGTTCATACAAGTGGTTCTCTTTTCTCCAAAGGTCTCTTTAATTTTCATGTAGGCAGTATCTATCTTACCCCTAGTGAGATAAGCCACTACATCATTACATTTGTCCTCTAGCCATCCCTGCTTAGCCATTTTGCACCTCCTGTCGATCTCATTTTTGAGACGTTTGTATTCCTTTTTGCCTGCTTCATTTACTGCATTTTTATATTTTCTCCTTTCATCAATTAAATTCAATATTTCTTTTGTTACCCAAGGATTTCTACTAGCCCTCCTCTTTTTACCTACTTCATCCTCTGCTGCCTTCACTACTTCATCCCTCAAAGCTACCCATTCTTCTTCTACTGTATTTATTTCCCCCATTCCTGTCAATTGTTCCCTTATGCTCTCCCTGAAACTCTGTACAACCTCTGGTTCTCTCAGTTTATCCAGGTCCCATCTCCTTAAATTCCCACCTTTTTGCAGTTTCTTCAGTTTTAATCTACAGGTCATAACCAATAGATTGTGGTCAGAGTCCACATCTGCCCCTGGAAATGTCTTACAATTTAAAACCTGGTTCCTAAATCTCTGTCTTACCATTATATAATCTATCTGATACCTTTTAGTATCTCCAGGGTTCTTCCATGTATACAACCATCTATCATGATTCTTAAACCAAGTGTTAGCTATGATTAAGTTGTGCTCTGTGCAAAATTCTACCAGGCGGCTTCCTCTTTCATTTCTTAGCCCCAATCCATATTCTCCTACTACGTTTCCTTCTCTCCCTTTTCCCACACTCGAATTCCAGTCACCCATGACTATTAAATTTTCGTCTCCCTGCACTATCTGAATAATTTCTTTTATTTCATCATACATTTCTTCAATTTCTTCGTAATCTGCAGAGCTAGTTGGCATATTAACTTGTACTACTGTAGTAGGTGTGGGCTTCGTATCTATGTTGGCCACAATAATGCGTTCACTATGCTGTTTGTAGTAGCTTACCCGCGTTCCTATTTTCCTATTCATTATTAAACCTACTCCTGCATTACCCCTATTTGACTTTGTGTTTATAACCCTGTAGTCACCTGACCAGAAGTCTTGTTCCTCCTGCCACCGAACTTCACTAATTCCCACTATATCTAACTTTAACCTATCCATTTCCCTTTTCAAATTTTCTAACCTACCTGCCCGATTAAGGGACCTGACATTCCACGCTCCGATCCGTAGAACGCCAGTTTTCTTTTTCCTGATAACGACATCCTCTTGAGTAGTCCCCGCCCGGAGATCCGAATGAGGGACTATTTTACCTCCGGAATATTTTATCCAAGAGGCCGCCATCATCATTTAATCATACAGTAAACCTGCATGCCCCAGGGAAAAATTACGGCCGTAGTTTCCCCTTGCTTTCAGCCGTTCGCAGTACCAGCACAGCAAGGCCGTTTTGGTTATTGTTACAAGGCCAGATCAGTCAATCATCCAGACTGTTGCCCTTGCAACTGCTGAAAAGGCTGCTGCCCCTCTTCAGGAACCACACGTTTGTCTGGCCCCTCAACAGATACCCCTCCGTTGTGGTTGTACCTACGGTACGGCCATCTGTATCGCTGAGGCACGCAAGCCTCCCCACCAACGGCATGGTCCATGGTTCATGGGGGGGGTTAAATGTCTTAGAAAGTTCAATAACACACAGAACACATCTTGTTAATCACTTCAGTTTACGACTACACGACCTGTGTGTCGCTGCTGTTTTTAACGAGTTCAGCTTACTTTTATTCCGTGTGTATGTAATAGGTTCATGATGACCAGTTTTGAAAATCAGTGAAGTGGGACACCTGGAGCACCTCGAACCTAAGTAGATCCATGTTTTCATGTTTTGATTTTAGAATGATTTTCTCAGGAGAGTAATTACATAAAAAAGCCAACACATCAGTACCAAAAGACATTTATTCTCCTGGCAATGAAAACCATGAAATATTGGACCCAAGTATTCACATAACATGTGAGGATGGCTTTGACATACCACACACCAATGTTTTCTACATTCTCTGATGTTATCTGGAAAATATTCTCTTAACTACACACAAATTATGCACAAGCAAAGCAGAATTACTGATGCGTATTGTAATGTTTCGAAACAATGTCAATGATGTATAAGAAAATACATTTACTTATTTCAATCATTCTTAGAATGAAGAAGATGGTGATTTGATCTGGTGTTCGTGAAACAGATGCACCGTGCCACCTATAAACACACGTCGTCCCATTTGATCGCTCAAAGCCTTCGATCATCCATCACGTGGTCCATAGTATTTTGCTCCAAGATCCGAAAGCACCTGTTAGCATTAGGCACATATGAGATTTAGACGTCCGAGCGCACAAAACTGCGTATTACTTTAGTAGGATATGTGTGTCCACATCAACCACGAAACGGTTAAATAAAACTTGTCTTAGACTCCTATTTCTTAGATATCTCGGTTATCGGACTCCTCCTAAAGTCTATGTGACCTGCCTCGCCTCTATAGCGGTACAGGGAAGGGTTGAGCCATCAATCAATATAAACTTTAACATTCTGTTTAACAGCATACACGTATTTTCAGTTTGCAATAAATCAAAAACCTTCGTTAAAAAAACTTTATATCACCCACCGGAGACGCAAATGAAAACAAATATTTGGTAAGAGATCAAGGCTTGCTCAACTAAGGCTGAATGCGAAAGTGATTACAACAACAATTTAAAACTAAGGTGATACAACAAGCCCCGGAAGACCTAAGAGAGAATAACCATAATATTAAAAATGAGACAATTTGCTCTGGGCAAAGCCAGGGAATAAAAACAATTCAGAAATAATATACGCCGAGTAACGGCTTACGCTACGGATGTCTGCTCTTTCCTGTAAATACGGCAAACTTAACAATTTGCTCTGCACTATGTATAGCGATATTGCAAAGCACACGCACCCAGCCCAAAGTACTGCCCTAGTTCGTGCTCTCCATGAGCAGCATGGAACAGACTGCTGGACACGAAAACACTGAACGTCCCGTATTTCCACCCTGTCTGCCGCCAAAGTGCTAACGGCTACCCAGATGCCTCCTCAACTTCACCCTATTCAGCTGATCCACAACATTCCGTCTTGCAGTCAAGTCGACCTTCTTCGTTGTCTCCGAGCGGAACTGGCTCTCCGCTGTTGCCAGGACTGAAGTAGCCTTTGTCACCAATGAGTGTGACATCCGCCGACAGCACATCCTCCTCCCCACAAACCCAAAGGCGTCGGCTGGAGGAAGCAGGCTGAGATCTAGCACAAGCCTATTGATAATCATGTATTGACGCCATACAGTAGACAGCAGGATATAAAATACAGGAGCAAAAAGTTGAAACAGCCTGTAACATTAAGTATAATAAAAAAGAATATGCCGGCCGAAGTGGGCGTGCGGTTAAAGGCGCTGCAGTCTGGAACCGCAAGGCCGCTACGGTCGCAGGTTCGAATCCTGCCTCGGGCATGGATGTTTGTGATGTCCTTAGGTTAGTTAGGTTTAACTAGTTCTAAGTTCTAGGGGACTAATAACCTCAGCAGTTGAGTCCCATAGTGCTCAGAGCCATTTGAACCAAAAAAGAATATTCCAGGTAAGGGATCACTAAAGTACCGGATGATCAAAAAGTCAGTATATATTTGAAAACTGAATAAATCACGGAATAATGTAGATAGAGAGGTACAAATTGACACACATGCTTGGAATGACATGGGGTTTTATAAGCACCAAAAAAATACAAAAGTTCAAAAATGTCCGACAGATGGCGCTTCATCTGATCGGAATAGCAATAATTAGCATAACAAAGTAAGACAAAGCAAAGATGATGTTCTTTACAGGAAATGCTCAATGTGTCCACCATCATTGCTCAACAATAGCTGAAGTCGAGGAACAATGTTGTGAACAGCACTGTAAAGCATGTCCGGAGTTATTGTGAGGCATTGGTGTCGGATGTTATCTTTCAGCATCCCTAGAGATGTCGGTCGATCACGATACACTTGCGACTTCAGGTAACCCCAAAGCCAATAATCGCACGGACTGAGATCTGGGGACCTGGGAGGCCAAGCATGACGAAAGTGGCGGCTGAGCATACGATCATCACCAAACGACGCGCATCTGTCGAACATTTTGTGAACTTTGTTTTTTTTTGTCCTAATAAAACCCCATGTCATTCCAAGCATGTGTGTCAATTTTTACCTGTCTATCTACATTATTCCGTAGTTTATTAAGTTTTCAAACTTATACTGACTTTTTGACCACCCGGTACATGAAAGGTGGCAGAAGCTTTCCCAGAAACTTAACTGCCCCTTTACGTACAGCACCATTTTTAATAAATACCTGATCACCTGGCTTCACTTGGCTTCTGTGATGTGGGCCGTCCCTCACATTGTAACGTAGAGCAATTTTTTTATGACTCATCTTCAAATTCCTCCTTGCTCGTTTCCCTGTCTCCCAGCACCGCTCAATCTTTCCTGGTACTAAATTATTCAGGGGCCACAGCTTGGTGAGGGGCGAGGTGGTCTTAAATGAAAAAAAGCACTTTCGCCGGGATTTTTTTTTTTTTTTGCGCTTTATGAAGAGTCATGCCGATGCGTAACTCGGCCAAGAAAGAGAATTAATCACTTAGTATGATCGTCATGGTGGAAGGCAGTGAGCGCTGCACCTAAGTTGGAACTCATGTTCTCCGCAAATGAGGGATTAGGGTAATAAGAGGTTGTTGCGGTATGAACTGTACCCATCTGAAAACAAAATTTCCTAAAGGCAATCGATATGAAGGCTGCGGCATTATCGGTCACTAAGGTTCTGCACGTTCCAGAGCTACCGAAAATTCCATGCAGACACTTACTAGTCGTCGAAGCAGTTATGTTCCTAGAAGGTATTACCGAACGACAAAGTGTCCACGCAGACTAGCACAAATGAGTTCCCCTCCCTACACCACGGAAACCGACCAACATAATCAATATACATTTCCTGCCTCGGCGCTTGTGTGAAATCGGAGACCAGCCATCAATGGCGGGTGTTCATGTTGGTGTACTTAGACAACAGGTCTTATACACTCCTGGAAATTGAAATAAGAACACCGTGAATTCATTGTCCCAGGAAGGGGAAACTTTATTGACACATTCCTGGGGTCAGATACATCACATGATCACACTGACAGAACCACAGGCACATAGACACAGGCAACAGACCATGCGCAATGTCGGCACTAGTACAGTGTATATCCACCTTTCGCAGCAATGCAGGCTGCTATTCTCCCATGGAGACGATCGTAGAGATGCTGGATGTAGTCCTGTGGAACGGCTTGCCATGCCATTTACACCTGGCGCCTCAGTTGGACCAGCGTTCGTGCTGGACGTGCAGACCGCGTGAGACGACGCTTCATCCAGTCCCAAACATGCTCAATGGGGGACAGATCCGGACATCTTGCTGGCCAGGGTAGTTGACTTACACCTTCTAGAGCACGTTGGGTGGCACGGGATACATGCGGACGTGCATTGTCCTGTTGGAACAGCAAGTTCCCTTGCCGGTCTAGGAATGGTAGAACGATGGGTTCGATGACGGTTTGGATGTACCGTGCACTATTCAGTGTCCCCTCGACGATCACCAGTGGTGTACGGCCAGTGTAGGAGATCGCTCCCCACACCATGATGCCGGGTGTTGGCCCTGTGTGCCTCGGTCGTATGCAGTCCTGATTGTGGCGCTCACCTGCACGGCGCCAAACACGCATACGACCATCATTGGCACCAAGGCAGAAGCGACTCTCATCGCTGAAGACGACACGTCTCCATTCGTCCCTCCATTCACGCCTGTCGCGACACCACTGGAGCGGGCTGCACGATGTTGGGGCGTGAGCGGAAGACGGCCTAACGGTGTGCGGGACCGTAGCCCAGCTTCATGGAGACGGTTGCGAATGGTCCTCGCCGATACCCCAGGAGCAACAGTGTCCCTAATTTGCTGGGAAGTGGCGGTGCGGTCCCCTACGGCACTGCGTAGGATCCTACGGTCTTGGCGTGCATCCGTGCGTCGCTGCGGTCCAGTCCCAGGTCGACGGGCACGTGCACCTTCCGCCGACCACTGGCGACAACATCGATGTACTGTGGAGACCTCACGCCCCACGTGTTGAGCAATTCGGCGGTACGTCCACCCGGCCTCCCGCATGCCCACTATACGCCCTCGCTCAAAGTCCGTCAACTGCACATACGGTTCACGTCCACGCTGTCGCGGCATGCTACCAGTGTTAAAGACTGCGATGGAGCTCCGTATGCCACGGCAAACTGGCTGACACTGACGGCGGCGGTGCACAAATGCTGCGCAGCTAGCGCCATTCGACGGCCAACACCGCGGTTCCTGGTGTGTCCGCTGTGCCGTGTGTGTGATCATTGCTTGTACAGCCCTCTCGCAGTGTCCGGAGCAGGTATGGTGGGTCTGACACACCGGTGTCAATGTGTTCTTTTTTCCATTTCCAAGAGTGTATGACTACAACATCCTCTGAATTTCCTTGTCCATACCTTTCCAAATAAAGTTTTCGCGAATCTTCATCTTTGTCTTATATTTGCCCAAGTGGTTACCTTTGGATGTTTCATGACAATATTTGAATAGATACTGAACCAGTGCAAACGGTAATACAGTCTTATCCCTCCGACATCCCTGTGCCAGGCGACATTAATTTTTTTCCCTTAGAACATATGGCCTCACTATTTCATCCCGTTTTAACAACTCTTTAATTGGACGCATCTTCGGATCCGCATCTTGTTATTCCACGACATACTTGAAAAGGAAGGGAAGCCCGATCAAAATAGGGCACACTACCTCGCATAATTCGGTGTTAATGAGCTAAACTTGTCCCTCTTCCTCCATTTTCCCCTCGTTCTCCAAACCAAACACGCGGCTACGACTGTCAGCCACTACATTCTCTGTTCCACAGATATATTTAACCTTAAAATGAAACACTGAGATTTTAACCACACATCTGGCTATCCGTTCCGTCTGTCTTGGTCTTGTGAGGACCCAACTGAGGACTTGTTGTCGGTTTACAGTAGGAACATACGATGTTCTAAATACATCTTTAGCTTTTCTAAAGTGAGTAACACTGTCAAAGCATCGATTTCATATACAGAGTACTTCATCTCCATCTGCATGGCTTTCCTCCAGCATCTCCTCTACGTTGATCCGGACATTTTCTGGCTAGCAGAACAGATTCCGTTATGGCATTAGCTTGGGAAATCAATTGCTCCAGCTACATAAAAATCCCTGAGCGACTATTAAACACTATTCATGTCCTATTTCCCAGGCACATTCGCTTTAATACGTTGTTAACAATTTCCTCCTCAGACAAGGTACGAGATAAATCGATCATCTTCTTTAATTCTATTAACATAGATTGCATTCCAAAATCCAGTTCTACCACAAATCATGTTGAGCTCTGTTTGACAGATGTTATCACACGTTAGGTTCGGAATTGCGCGAAACGCAATCTTTTTTTTTTTTCCATTGCCTCCTGTAGCACATATTCTAAATGGCCAAAAGAGGTTAACACAAACCCCTTTCCCATATCCTGCCGTACGAGGGGAAATGTGTGTTCAGTATCTTTATTGCAACTAACTGACAAGACAAGTTTCACACAACAATCGTACCAAAGGGGATAGATAGTTTAGTTAATATTTCCGACATATCCTCAAGCAAACCAAAAACCTCTGCCTTCACAATATTCTAGCTGATTCCCAGCAGAGTTTTCATTGTCCGTAGCGCAATCTGTTACCTTTTTCAAAATTACCTGCACACGCTCTTGTAATTCCTTCACCTGAATCTGTACCAAGGTTTCCTAAATTCTTCTGTCCCCTTGACGCAACACGAATTTCTGAGTGTTCATATAATGTAAGACTCTCGCATGAACTGTAACGATCTGTGAACGCAGTTTATCTCTCGTGTTGAATTTCCATTTCAATAGCATGCATCCTTCCATAAGTCAGTCAGCACAGTCGCGTCCCTTCTGGCCATACTGAAACAGAAATCACAACAGTAGTATTTTCCAAAATGTGGTAGGGCCTAAAAATGTTACAATAGCAAACAATTTCGAAAATTTAGTTTTAACAGCTCACCACACCCCAATCTGACATTTCTACTATTATATAGTGGTACAGGGACATGGTAACGCTGGTTTGATCCGTGCTTAAAGATAAAGTTTAACATTTTATTTAACAACATGCTCGAATTTTCTGTTTACAATAAATTCAAAACCTTCATTAAATATACTTTAAATCACCCACCAGAGTGGCAAATAAGACTTGCTCAATCAAGGCAAAACGCAAGAAATGAACCAGACTGCTAAATAAAATCCCACTTTACAAGACACACAAAATACATATGCAAGTTGCTCTAGTCAATAGTGTCCACAGAAGTTGTCAAATTAAAGAATGCCAAGAAATCAGAGTTATCACTTAGTCTAAATTACCCCAAAACACTTTTATTACCCAGAAGCACAAGCGTCACTAATATTACACATACAGTTTGGTTCACTGCTATATGGGGAGTCAAAAATAGTCTCAACCTTTATACTCAGAAGTAGGTGTGATACACATAGTAGCGGCTTATAACATTTCCGCTTGCACTTTCCTGTAAATACAACACCAACCGTATAACAGCCAAACTCAGCAACAATTTACTCTGCACCCTGAAAATCGATACTGCAAAGCACACACATCCAGCTCATGGCGCTGTCCCAGTTCGTGCTCTCCAGGAATAGCACGGAACACACTGCTGGACACGAAAACACCACTGAACGTCCCGTACTTACATCCTTCGAGAACATACCCGCGAGTCATTCGCTGCCACCGTGCCACCGTACCAACGGATACCCAGACGCTTCTTCAACTCCGTGCTATTCGGCTGCTCCACAACATTCCTCTTACATTAACACCCCGCCTTCCTAGCTGCCTCCTCTGTCGATATCAGCGCCCTCTCGTACAGGGCGAGAGAACTGCATCATGTAATGTCGTGACATTTTAAATCTCCGCGGACGTGTGACGTCTCGTGCCGGCACAGTTTCATGACCTTGTCTGTAGCATTTTTAAAAGTAGCTTTTGTCAGTATCGACTGGAATGTAATCTTTGAAATTAATTTGGATACAATACAAAGAACAAAATGTTATCAAATGGCTCTGAGCACAATGGGACTTCTGAGCTCATCAGTCCCCTAGAACTTACAAGAGAACCTCCCCATCGCACCCCCCTCAGATTTAGTTATAAGTTGGCACAGGCCTTGAAAAACTGAATCCAGATCAATCGAGAAAACAGGAAGAAGTTGTGTGGAACTATGAAAAAATAAGCAAAATATACAAACTGATTAGTCAATGCGCAACATAGGCAACATCGAGGACACTGTGAGCTCTAGAGCGCCTTGGTCCCGTGGTTAGCGTGAGCGGCTGCGGAGCGAGAGATCCTAGGTTCAAGTCGTCAATCGACTGAAAAGTTTAATTTTTTTATTTTCAGACAATTATTATCTGTCCGTCCTTCCGTCCGTCCGATGCGAGGCAACTGCGCCGTAGTATGGGGCGCTACACCTAAACAAACATCGAAACACACGACGTCAGTCGACTACAGCGCACGGAAGAGAGAGTATTCCTGCTAACGAGGCTCCCTGGTCGGCAGTTGACTGTTCACTACTTTGGACGAGAGTGCATTAAATACGTGAGATGTATTCCGTGGGCAATATGAATCCAGCAAATATAGCTCGCGACTTCAATAACAATCGCACGGTTTTGCGGTGCGGTCGCAAAACACAGGCGCTAGACTTATTACAGTGAACAGAGACGTCAGTGAACGAACGGACAGATCATAACTTTGCGAAAATAAAGAAAGTAAAATTTTCACTAGAGGGAAGACTTGAACCAAGGATCTCTAGGTCCACCGCGGCTCACGCTAACCACGGGACCACGGCGCTCCTTGGCTTACATTTTCCTTGATGTTGCCTATCTTACAGATGGACTACTCAGTTTGTATATTTTCATTACTTTTTTTCATAGTTCCACACAACTTCTTCTTGCTTTCTCGATTGATCTGTGTTCAGTTTTTCAAGGCCTATCCACTGTGCCAACTTATAACTAAATCTGAGGGGGATGCGATGGGGAGGTTCCCTACTTAAACCTAACTAACCTAAGGACATCACACACATCCATGCCCGAGGCAGGATTCGAATCTGCGAGCGTAGCGGTCGCGCGGTTCCAGACTATAGCGCGTAGAACCGCTCCGCCATCCCGGCCGGCAAATGTTATCAATAACTTATACATAAAGCAGACAGCCATGGTATTCGAAGTACGTGGAGAGATGTTATTTGAGAAAGGATTGAGTCAGTGTTGTAGCTTAACATCAATGTTACACAGTGTGTACACAGAACAAGCAGTTACGGTAGCAAAATATATGGAAAACGACATCAAAGTTTAGGGATATGATACATTTTTCAGAGACGACAAAGGATTTGAGAGATGACTAAAATGCTGTAACTTCGAAGAGATATAATTAATTAGACTGGATTTGCTTGAAGATCTGCGAAGACTGCAACAATAATTTTGAATATCGTAGGGCGTATTTTGCTGTTTCTCTGTTTTAATGGGAAAAAACTTTCTAGTTGATAACATTGTTACCCAACCACAGTGCCTTGACGGCAATAAAACTGCGTTGTCTGGCTGTGTACGTGATGTTGTTTACAGCTGCAATCTTGCGCGGAATGCCGCTGCACCAGCGTGGCCCTAAGGTGGCGTGGGTGTGCCTGCGAAGCAACACCTGTTTTACTGAAATTATTATTAGAATTTTATTTCATCTTTTATTCTTTTAATCACACAGCCCGCAATGACTGCAAAATCTCCTCCTAATAGAATGTCATGAACAATTTATATTAACCACTTTTTAACTTTCATAATACATTATTCCAGGTATCTTAAGTCTATACAGGCTGGTCAGAAACTGTTTCAAAAGCTCGTAACGGCACTGCAAAGTATGTTATGCTGAGAAATAACTGTTAAGACAAAAATTAGATGCAGTGCACCGTTTCCAAGTTAACTACCACTGTGTGTGTTCGAAAGAAAAGACAGACATGTATTTATGATCAGCGGCCGTATATGTCATTACATATGACATAGGAGTAAGACAGCCATCAACCACAATTGACCATTTAAATATGTAAATTCAATGGCGACAAGTGAAAATCTATGGCGGACCGGGACTCGAACCGGGATTTCCTACTTGCCTAAACCGCTTCAGCTATCCGAGCAAGCTTCCCATCCAGCCCAGATTCTCAACTTGTTGCACACTACATATGGAGCATCCACTGTCCACTATCGTCACTGCTCACAGCTTTACCCGATTCCTGCAAGAGCCTTGACGGCTGTCAATGTAACTTCAGTGTGGACGCACACTACGTCCGAACATTCTCTCATTCCGAAATCCCAGAAATATGAGTTCAGCTTTAGTGCTTAGTCATTTTTGCTGATACAACAATCAGAAATTTTTTCGTAATTACCGTATTGTAGAATCGTTATTTTACCACTTCGGACAATATTTACAATTTTAGTAAACAACGACATTATTCATATTCCTCTCTAGAAAGAATGATGCTCACATTCACTACCTTCTCCAGTGCCTTGCCTCACGCATACTGCGAATATACACTCCTGGAAATGGAAAAAAGAACACATTGACACAGGTGTGTCAGACCCACCATACTTGCTCCGGACACTGCGAGAGGGCTGTACAAGCAATGATCACACGCACGGCACAGCGGACACACCAGGAACCGCGGTGTTGGCCGTCGAATGGCGCTAGCTGCGCAGCATTTGGGCACCGCCGCCGTCAGTGTCAGCCAGTTTGCCGTGGCATACGGAGCTCCATCGCAGTCTTTAACACTGGTAGCATGCCGCGACAGCGTGGACGTGAACCGTATGTGCAGTTGACGGACTTTGAGCGAGGGCGTATAGTGGGCATGCGGGAGGCCGGGTGGACGTACCGCCGAATTGCTCAACACGTGGGGCGTGAGGTCTCCACAGTACATCGATGTTGTCGCCAGTGGTCGGCGGAAGGTGCACGTGCCCGTCGACCTGGGACCGGACCGCAGCGACGCACGGATGCACGCCAAGACCGTAGGATCCTACGCAGTGCCGTAGGGGACCGCACCGCCACTTCCCAGCAAATTAGAGACACTGTTGCTCCTGGGGTATCGGCGAGGACCATTCGCAACCATCTCCATGAAGCTGGACTACGGTCCCGCACACCGTTAGGCCGTCTTCCGCTCACGCCCCAATATCGTGCAGCCCGCCTCCAGTGGTGTCGCGACAGGCGTGAATGGAGGGACGAATGGAGACGTGTCGTCTTCAGCGATGAGAGTCGCTTCTGCCTTGGTGCCAATGATGGTCGTATGCGTGTTTGGCGCCGTGCAGGTGAGCGCCACAATCAGGACTGCATACGACCGAGGCACACAGGGCCAACACCCGTCATCATGGTGTGGGGAGCGATCTCCTACACTGGCCGTACACCACTGGTGATCGTCGAGGGGACACTGAATAGTGCACGGTACATCCAAACCGTCATCGAACCCATCGTTCTACCATTCCTAGACCGGCAAGGGAACTTGCTGTTCCAACAGTGCAATGCACGTCCGCATGTATCCCGTGCCACCCAACGTGCTCTAGAAGGTGTAAGTCAACTACCCTGGCCAGCAAGATCTCCGGATCTGTCCCCCATTGAGCATGTTTGGGACTGGATGAAGCGTCGTCTCACGCGGTCTGCACGTCCGGCACGAACGCTGGTCCAACTGAGGCGCCAGGTGGAAATGGCGTGGCAAGCCGTTCCACAGGACTGCATCCAGCATCTCTACGATCGTCTCCATGGGAGAATAGCAGCCTGCATTGCTGCGAAAGGTGGATATACACTGTACTAGTGCCGACATTGTGCATGCTCTGTTGCCTGTGTCTATGTGCCTGTGGTTCTGTCAGTGTGATCATGTGATGTATCTGACCCCAGGAATGTGTCAATAAAGTTTCCCCTTCCTGGGACAATGAATTCACGGTGTTCTTATTTCAATTTCCAGGAGTGTATGTTTGTTCTCCAACTATCTTTTATTAAGCAGGTCTGCAAAATTGCTACTTTTGTTTGCTAGTGCTCGTACAAGTATTAAATATCATGGAGCCCTAACACAGGAAAAATTTTTACCACCACTGTTGACAGTTTGCGGCGACTGATAGGATGCTCTCCGTTACGCTTATTCGTTTGTTAATAACAATTACTTTCCGAACATGACTGAACTTCTATACAAGGTCTAAACAATAACTAATGCAGGTGAATTCGAGCGAAAGAACTGATATATGACAATCAGTTGTCATACATTGGCCTCCAAAAAGACAAGGACCTCAGTTACTAAAGTTATTCAACGTTTCAGCTTTATTAGAACATTTTACTGTTGACGCTGGTTTCAGTGCCGAAGGTGGGCTTTTTTTTTCAATATTTTCAGATTACATTAAGAACGAATCTATACAAGGCAAAGTAAATATGTTTATTAACCCGAAGACGAGAAGTTGGTTGAAACGGATAGTGTATGAAAGTTTGTTTCATTTGCAGCTCTTGAAAGCACATTTTTCAATGTAGATGACGAAATGAACCTCAGTTGTCAAGTTGAAAAATCACACGATCTAATCGCTAAGTCGAACTATTCTAAGTGGCCTGTATATCACAAATGCCGATACCATTCACAGCAGGACTGTGACACCACGATATTGAGGGATTCAGTATGCCACGATTCTTCCGACGAATAAGAATTGTTAAGCTCACTCAGATGTAAACTTGACACCTGACAGCAAAAATGTCAGACACCTCATGAGAAAACGCGTTGGTTCTTATGCTTCCAACTAAACGATGTATTGGTTACCATGCAGGCAATGGGAATGATACAACTTTATTTTGACAAGATGTGTCCGGCTGCTCGCTGCATTTACTGGCTTGCATTCAAGTTCCCGATCACTCATATGAGACTCTGAATTGAGTGAAGAAATTATTTTGCCAGGTAACAATACATTCTGAGACAAAAAAAAGACGCACTATGGAGGAATTATCGGCATGGGACGGAAATCGGTAAATGTGACGTACATGTACAGACAAACAAATGATTACAGTTTCAGAAAAATTGGGTGATTTATTCAAGAGAAAGAGCTTCACAAATTGAGCAAGTCAATAAAGCGTTGGTCCATCTCTGGCCCTTATGCAACAACTGCTTAGTTATTCGACTTGGCATTGACTGACAGAGTTATTGGATGTCCTCCTAAGGGATATCGTGCCAAATTCTGTACAACTGGTCACTTAGATCGTCAAAATACCGAGCTGATTTGATGACCCTGCCCATAATGCTCCAAACGTTCTCATTTGAGGAGAGATCCGGCCAGCTTGCTGGCCAAGGTGGGGTTTGGCAAGCACGAAGACAAGCAACAGAAACTCTCGACATGTGCGGGCGTGTATTATTTTGCTGAAATATATGCCCTGGATGGCTTGCCATGAAGGACAACGTACCGCTGTGCTGTAAGGGTTCCACGAACGACAGCCAAAGGGGTTACGCTATGAAGTCCAATGGCACACCACGCCATCACTCATGGTTGTCGGGTGACAGTCTGGATTGTATCACATCGCTGTCTAGGGCGTCTCCAGACACGTCTTGGATTGGAATCTCATTGACTGGTATAGAATTGCGTTCATTGATGAGCCCCGCTTCGAACTGAGCCTCGATGACCAGCGAAGATGTGTCTGGGGACGACCCAGACAGCAGTGGGATACCAACCTAACTAAGTTTCCTTTACTTTACGTCTATGGTCACAAACGTTTTGTTAACAGATTACTGGTTTCGGTCTATAATGACCATCATCAGAACTGTTTCATCTGAAACAGATCTGATGGTGGTCATTATAGACCGAAACCAGTAATCTGTTAACAAAACGTTTGTGACCATAGACGTAAAGTAAAGGAAACTTATTTCATAAACGGGTCACTGTTTTATTCGCGACAATGTCGCAGCTTGTGAAACCAACCTAACTGTCAAAACCACACAGCCCGACAACCAGGAGTGATGGTCTGGGGTGCCAATTTCCTAGCAGAACACCTTTGGTTGTCAAATCACGGCGCCTTTACAACGCAGTGGTACGTCGACTGTATTCTACACCCCGATTTGTTTTCCTTCATGGCAAGCCACGCAGGGCTTACATTACAGCAACTTAATGCCTTCCCGTAATCGGCGAGAAGTTCTACAGCTTGTCTTCGTGCTTGCCAAGCCCTATGTAGTGAATCCACATAGTGTATTCTAAGACCATCTGTAGTGCTGTACCACATGTTTAATGAGAGTGACAAACTGTTTCACAGATGAGAATGTGAGTCACTCGTAGGGAATGATTTCAACCATCTAACGCAGTCTCTGTGGTTATTGCGCATCGTCGTGCTATGTGAAAAGTATGGTGGGACTAACTCGTATTCTGTTCCAGCGGACAGTTTCAAAACACTGTAATTGTCTCCGTTTGTGGCATTAGCATGGGCTTCTCCCAACTTTCCCTTCGTTTGAAAGCCAGTACCCTGTCGTGAAATTACGGTTTCCAACACCTTTCTGGCACCGTCAACCCGTTGCAGTGACTAACCTACTTCTCTCCTTCCGATAGCTTTCTAAATCAACTTCGACAAATTACACTGCTGATTCATGTGTCCTACAACATTAGCTTGACAATATGCTCTAGTTCAACAATTTAACCGTTATTATCTCATCTCTTTTCTCGAATTAATTAAATCTGTCTATTTTCCATTCTCTGGAGTCTTTTAATAAATAGTTAAATACTCTATGTTTATAGGTTACTATGTTTCAAAAAGCTCCAGCTTATTCTTCTTAACCTTCTTTCCCTACATAGTTTTTCACTTCACGTGAGATAGTGTTCCAGGCGCCAAATTAAAAAAATATCTTGTAAAACACTAAGCGCATTTTAGACTACAGCATACTTTTTTTTTACGAAAAAAACCCATTCTCTTGCGATGATCGGCTTCTTTAATTTTCCTCTATCCATTTTCTTTAGCCTTGTTGTCTAACTTGCAGAAAGTTTTCACTTTTTCTGCTTTATTTTTCGCCGTTTTCATGTTTATTTGCTTTACTTTTTGGAACTTGTGACGGTCCTCTTATATCGGCCGTACACGTGCCTTTATTATTTCCTCTAGCTATGTAACAAGGCAGGGGCGATATTTAAATATGATACCGAGTGACAGATTAAAGCTACAAGTAGGTGATGAAACTTTTATCAATATCTTTATACATATTTCAGTAAAATAACTCGCCGCCACACAGCAGTTCGACTTGCTAGGGAAATAAGCAGCTGACCTTGGCAGTAGTGTTTCTACATATGCTTTAGGTTTTACCCTAGATTCTTTCGGAATTATCCCTAAAATACCGCAAAATCTTAAAAATCCCTATTTTTAATGCTTATAATTATAATAATAATACCGGTTCCCGTCAAATCATCAAAATTAAGCGCTGTCGGGCTCGGCTAACACTTGGATGGGTCACTGAGTTTGCCGAGTACTATTGCTAAGCGGGATGCACTCAGTCCTTGTGAGGACAACTGAGGTGCTACTTGATTGGCATGTAGCGACACCGGTCACGAAAACTGACAACGGCCGGGAGAGCGGTGTCCTCACCACGTGCCACTCCGTCATTCGGTGACACCTGTGGGCTGAAGAAGACACGGCGGCCGTCAGTACCGTTGGGCCTTCAACGCCTTTCGGACGGTGTTTGTTTACAATTATAATAAAGAACTACATATTATTTCACGTATTAAATAACATAAAATACCTGTAGCACATAATAAAAAAACATTCACGGATTTACAGGATCAGAAGCTGGGGCATTACTTTTACAGTTTTTCGCTGCATTTACCATGACATTGCTGGGTTCTAAAATTGAGCAATTTTTTGCTAGAATTCCCAGTTTGATATTAAGCTGTCTATGAAGGGTTTCATTGTTAAGTCTAATTCTTTTCTGTTTCTACATTTTTGAGAATACTGAATAATCTTTCTACCTGCGTATTTGAAGATGTAACTGCTAGTAAAACTGAAATGAGCACTTCGAGATTTTCGTAAATAAAATTGCCATGATGATCGTTCAAATTTAGCACCTTATTCCAATATGTTTTAGCTCGAAACTTTCTCCTTTCTTCCTCAGCTTCAACCCCAAAATGTTTGGCTTCGACGAGGACGTGATGTCTCCATTAAATGTCTGCTTTTTTTTTTTTTTTTTTTTTTTTTTTTTTTTTTTTTTTTTTTTTTTTTTTTTGTCACAGACTTGATCGCAAATTTCCTTTAATCGGAGTGACCGGTGTCAATCCTTAAGCTCAGACTCCAGAACGGCAGGTTGACTTCCATGGAGCAAGAGTCTGAAGATGATTCTTATGGATTGAAACCGGTCACTCCGATTAAAGGAAATTTGCGATCAAGACTGTTGTGTAATTATCATATCTTACACAGACTGTTTCCGCAGATTTGGTGCTACTTGGCAATTACACTTCTACACAGCTGCTGTAACAGGTAGCTTTCCGTGCGATTACTGTAGGTGTAATGCGACTTACTTCCAATGTCACCCTTAACAACGATAACAGCATACTCAATATGGTAAGCTACAATTAGGCGGATCGCATTCAATAACAGTTTGAGGGAATCCTCTTTAATAAATCATTGAGACATAGACTACAGTAATACACTGAGTGATGCTTACTATAAATAATTGAGGTACTACTATAAGTTCTATTTTACCCAAAGTTTCCCTAAATCCCCGTCAACATAAAATAGCCGCAAACCAGACACCATATAAACGTTTCGTCCTAAAAAAAAAGGGTGAAAACCCTGAAAGTGCCAAACAGTGTTTAACAATTTGTGGGCAGGGGCTGCTTCTTGACAATGGGTCTAAGGTCAGGAGCGTCCAGCGGCGTTTTATTAAAGATCAACCTTTAGTTTACATTTGTATGAAATTCACGTAATGATTATGGCTGCACCAGGACAGACAGTTTAATTAAAGTTATTACTAGGGCCGGTTATTTGAAGGTTTCAACCATATGGAATCAAAAAAGGGCTAAATAGTACTTAAAGGCCTAAAAGAGGCTAAAATTAGGACGTTCACAGAAACAGTAGGGACAAAAAATGACTTTTGCAGGAAAATACCGTTTCTAAGTAGATTTTTTGAATTAATACCAAGGAAAATCAATAATATGAATTTGCACATCTTAAGAAAAGAGATAATACATAAATTTATACACTACACTGAAATCAAGAATGTGCATGGTGCCATATTGGGTGTCTTTGTAACTCGATAATGTGTCTGGAGTCTTATTTTTGTAGTTCGGAAGATATAAGGAATAACTATAGCCTGCACTGAAATTAACATTGTGTATGACGCATTATCGCCGCATTATCGCTTTGAGAATATGTCCACACGCCACTGCCTTGGGACAAATATAGCCAGCCTTTATTTAAGTGCCATCCAATAATAGAGAAATATGTAAACGAATAATTCGTGTCACTTGAGTCTATTTTTGTAGTTACGAAGTAAAGTCGTGTGAGGTATCGACTCGCAGGTATCGACTCGCATAGTGTAGTGCGCTCGCTATTAAGTGTTATTTTGTCGTGTCTAAACTGAACTCTTCAAAAATTGGTCTTTTCCGGCAATGGATTGGAGAATACTCCAGTTTAACATTAGACGGCCAAGAAATTTTTTTCCAAGTCTGTCAAAAACAAGTTTAAATATAAAGGCGTTTTATCTACCAGTCTTCTGACTGCTCTTCTTCCCTCAGATTTTAACATCGAAATTTAAAATTAGTTTACAGACATGCATATACGATTAAAGTGAAGTTGACATTTTACATGATTACTTTCTTACTTTTTCGTTACTGGCATCTCCTTAGCCTTCGTTTGTTTTAATTTTCCTTGAACATAAATAACCTGCAGATCACATTATGAGCGTCATTAGGAAAGAATAAGCAATATATTAAACCATTAATTTCCTCTGTGACAAGTAGTGCAGTGGACAACTTTAATATAGACTTGAGTGATGCTTTAGTGTTGGCTAATGTGCCATGGACCGAGCTAAAGAACCAAACTTTAAAGTGCTTTCTGGGGAGAGTATCAGCGTCCGCAGTATACCAGAGTGTCACGACATAGCCCAAAAATTAATTGAAACAGAATATGAGAAGGCTACTGCTGATATTAAAACAGACGTTTATGACCACTGATTGTCTCTCAGTCGACGAGACCACTGACAGTTGTGACTGGTTTATACGAAATATTGTGGTGGGAAAAGGAGATTCCATGGTTCCAAGAAAATCTCACCAACTCGTTTGTAAAGAGTTGGAGAAGAATCGCAGTACCATCAGGGATGCTCTATGCATCCTCTGGTCAGGAGAAGATAGGGATGAGAAATTTTTGCTGTTGGTGACAGACTGAAATGCCTATATAGGGTGTTCGGAAATAACTGTTACAAACTTCTAGGAGCTGTAGAAGGAAATGAATACTCAGTACTTTGAACAGGAAGCCATGTCCGGAAACATACCGTTTTCGTACTACAGCCGTTTGAAAACATGTTTGATAGGTACGTATGCAACAGGATAGTCATGGTTCGGGGCGGTTACGTCGGACCAGTTTATTTCGTTTGACGTCTGTCCTACCTCTCTGACCTGGTTCGAGCCTCATTCATGTGTCTATGAGTGTCTGTGGATGTACATTTGCTGAATACGCCGACATGATCCTTCTGAATGGTGAAGTTCACGTTTATGGAAGAGCTGCCTGTCGCCTTGACCAGGATCGTTCTCCACAACGTCCACTCCATCGCCTATCCTTTTCGCCAGAATTACACAACGGCTTCGAGAAAGGTTATCTTCACCCTCGGCAGACGTGACTGTGGCGCTCCAAGTAAACGCCGCACGTCCGAATTGGAAGAGGCCGTACTGCATAACTTTGAAGAGAACCGACCAACGAGTAAACGAGCGGTTTCTTTGGCTATTAATGACCGAAACTTGGAAACAAGTGACGTACTGGGTCACGCATAATCAATTACTTGTAAAAGTCGTCGCGTTACAAACTTGTCTCCAAATGGATGTAGTACGGAAGCGGTACGTTCCAGTTCAAACTGTTATCCACTCATTCCCCCCGACAAGTCTTAGAAATTTGTAATGGGAATTTCCGAACAGCCTGTATCTTAAAGGCGGGAGTAACACCGAAGGAATTTTATCCCAGTATGACTCGCTGCACCCGCCTTGCCCATGGCCTACACTGCCGAACAGATGAGGCCATAAATAATTTTTCTGTGGCTAACAGTATCGGTTCCTCTGTTACGGAAGTATCTCTCTTTTAACAAAATTGCACCAAACATTTCCCTCCCACCTGAACCCATAATTACATGTTGGTGCACCTGGCTACTGACAGCTTTATTTTATACCCAACACTACCAAAAATGCAAAGAGGAAGTAGACATATTCGATTCTAGTAAATCAGATTCTATTGAAAAAGCCAAGACTGTTCTTAAGAATAACAAGTATGTTGCATCTTTGGCAACTTTAAGAGATCACTTTCAGCATCTTCCTGTTGCAGCTCAACGGCTAGAGTCCGCATCTCTGCGTCTGAAAGACTCTTTAGAAGTGGCTCTGTAGAAGTGATCTGCGAGGCGCAGATGTATCTGGAGTCATTACCTCGTTCATTAGGTACAGCATGCATAACTAAATTAAGGATTATTCATTTCAGAAATCCAGGAGAAGAAGAGATGAAGAAAGTGTCCGCCATTGTTGAGGGGGATGAGTTTGAAGCTGGATTCTATTGGGAGCCATGAGCAATTACGGTGATAAAATATGCACCATTGACCTCTTGTGCTGTAGAGAGATCTCTCTCAGCCTAAAAAAATATATTGAGAGGTAACAGAAAAAGTTCCACTTTACAGAAATTATAAATGTAAGTAATACTAAAATTTGTAATACTAAGATTTAACATAAAATTTCTTGTTAGTTATAACGCTAGATCACGGACTGTGGTCATACGTTACTCAAGTGTGTGTTTTTACGTGAGTAACACACGAAAGGAATTTTTCAGTAAAATACCCTTCATTAAAATAGTATGTAAAGGGAAAACAATTGTAGCACGCCGCTCGGGATTAGCCGAGCGGTCTAGGCGCTGCAGTCGTGGACTATGCGGTTGATCCCGGCGGAGAGGTTTGAGTCCTCCCTCGGGCATGGGTGTGTTTGTCCTTAGGTTAATTTAGGTTAAATAGTGTGTAAGCTTAAGGACTGATGACCTTAGCAGTTAAGTCCCATAATATTTCACACACATTTGAACATTTTTTTAATTGTAGCACGGGTATATATCTCAAATTTTTCGATTTTTTTAGTGCCGAAATAAGGAATAGCTAATTACTTAGTTTCCACAAATGCAATTGACATTGTTCCAAGAAACCTTCACATAAGTCAAAATATTGTAACAAATGTATGTGGCTACAATTTGTTTTCTCAGATAAATTCTGTCTTTCGTTATTCGTGTAGCTAAGTGTTCAGTGGCTACTGTCTTACACACTATATGATATCATTTCTACTTCATAACTCCTTACAGTGTAATTCGTTTAAATGGTATAGTTACTTTCTTCATATATACTACGTAACACGTCATTATCATCAGTTTCTTTACCTTCTGTTAACCTAAACCCAAATCAGAATTATTAAAGGTTTCAGCTATCTCTGAGTAGAAACTTACCTGCCATATTAGTTCAGTATTTATCCAAACACAGTAAAAACAACGTTTTTACCCCCCTCATTACTAAAATTGCTCTGGGGTTCGGCCTCCAGCCTTCCTCACACGCCTTTTGATTATCTCTAAACCCCTATAACTACTTTTGGTAATGCTTTGCAGCTCCGGGATCATACAGTTAAATTGCCCAAGATGACTTTACATTCGTAGTATTCCATTAGCCTCCAATGATAAAGCAGCTCCCCTGCTCCACCGAACGCCATAAATTTGCGTAATATAGCAGCTGATTCTTAACTATCGAAAGTACTCCTCACTCTGTGCTCTGAATGCCCTAAATACCGACTCCCTTTCACTGATAGTGTGAACTAATTACAAATTATATACGCTCTAAGACAAAATAAAAACAAAATTAAAGAAAACGACGCACCACGAAGAAATTATCCGTGTTGAACAGAAATCGGTAGATATGATGTACATGTACAGACAAACAAACGATTACAATTTCAGAAAAATTCGATGATTTATTCAAGAGAAAGAGCTTCACAGATTGTGCAAGTCAATAACGCATTGGTCAACCTCTGGCCCGTATGCAAGCCGTTGTTCGACTTGGCACTGACAGAGTTGTTGGATACCTACCTGAGGGATGTTGTACCATATTCTATCCAATTGGCACGTTAAATTGTCAAAATCCAGAGCTGGTTGGAGGGCCCTGCTCATAATTTTCGTAACGTTTTCAGTTGGGGAGAGAGCTGGCGACTTTTCTGGTAAAGGTATGATTTAGCAAGCACGAAGATAAGCAACAGATACTCTTTGCCTCAGTACAAAGAGGGACTCATCACTTAAGACAGTCCTACACCAGAGCATGAGATTCCAAGCAGGAGGCGTGTATGGGGACACTCCTGACTGCGATGGACACCAACCTAAACGTCGCCAGCCGGCGGCTCTGTCTGGGTTGCCATTTCTTTTCGTAGGAGGACTCGTTTGGTAGCCATCCTCGGTATACTTTCAGCGCAACGATACGTCGGCTTTGTTCTGCGCCCCATTTGGTTGCCCTTCATCGCAAGCGATCATGGGCTGCTACGTAAACAAAGATAGCTTCATCTCAGATCCGAGAAAAGTCAGAACCTAGTTGATGAACAAAAGCTGAACGAAGCGAAAATGAGCATGTAGAGAGTAATAACAGAGGCTTTCAATGACTTCGAAACCAAAATTTTGTCAGTCGATTTGAGTAAAAGCCCTAACAGGTCTTGGTCTTATACAAAATCATTAAGTTATTCGGAATCATCTATTCATTCACTCAAAGACCATATGGCATCGAAACGAAAGATAATAGAAGGCTGCAATATTGAATTTGGTCTTCCAAAATTGTGTCACCGCCGGAAGATGTAAGGCAATCCCTCCTTTGTATCTTCTTACGAACGTCGAAATGGTAGATCTTGCTATAACCGATAGCGGATTAGAAAAGTAACTACAGTCGCTTAGTAGTGGAAAATCGTCAGGACGAAGTAAGATTCTACAGGGTTTATGCGAAAGAACTTGCTCCCCTTCCAGCTGCAGTTAATCGTAGATCCCTGTAGCAACAATTGGCACCTAGCGACTGGAAAAGAGTGCAGGTCATTCCCGTTTTCAAGCAGGATCGCAGAACAGATGCACACAATTATAGATCTATATCGTTGACAACAATCTGTTGTAAAATTATGGAACATGTTTTATGCTCAAGAATCATGATGTTTTTGGAGAACAAAAACATCCCCTACGAAAATCAACATGGATTCACAAACAGGGATCTTGCGAAACTCAGTTCGTTCTCTTCCTCCACGAGATCCATAGCGCTGTTAACAAAGGCGCTCAGGTTGATTCCGTGTTCCTTGACTTCAAGAACATATTTGACACCATGCCGCACTGACGTTTAGTGGCGAAAGTATGAGCTTATCGAGTACCGGCACAGATTTGCGACTGGATTCAAGACTTTCTTGGAGATAGGACTCAACACGTCGCTGTCAACGGAGCAAAATCAACAGATGTAAAGATAGTTTTCGGAGTACCCACAGGAGGTGTGATGGGAACGTTATTTTTTAAAATGTAAATAAACGATCCAGCAGGAAACGTCGAATACTCTTTACGGCTGTTGGCAGATGATGCGATTGTCTGCAACAAAGTAGCATCGCCAGAAGACAGTATCGCTTTGTAGAATAACCTGCAGAGGATTGATGTAAGATGTAGGCTCTGGAAGGCGACCCTGAACGTAAATACATGTAACATATTGCGTGTACATAGGGAAAGAAAGCCACTACCATGCAGCTACACTGTTGATGGGAAACTGCCGGAAACAGTATCTACCGTAAAAATCTAAGAGTAGCTATCCAGAGCAACTTTAAGTGCAACGACCACATACACTATATGATCAAAAGTATCCGGACACGTGGATGGAAATGACTTACAAGTTCGTGCAGCCCTCCATCTGCAATGCTGGAATTCGATATGGTCTTGGCCCACCCTTAGCCTTGATGACAGCTTCCACCCTCGCAGGCATACGTTCAATCAGGTGCTGGAAGCTTTCTTGGGGAATGGTAGCCCATTCTTCACAGAGGGCTGAACTGAGGAAAGGTATCGCTGTCGGTCGGTGAGGCCTGGCACGAAGCCAGCGTTCCAAAACATTCCAACGGTGCTCTATAGGATTCAGGTCAGGACCCTGTGCAGGCCAGTCCATTACAAGGATGTTTCTGACGTGTAGCCACTCAGCCATAGGCCGTGCATTATGAACCAGTGCTCGATCGTGTTGAAAGATGCAATCGCCGTCCCCGAATTGCTCATCAGCAGTGGGAAGCAAGAAAGTGCTTAAAACATCAATGTAGGCCTGTACTGTGATAGTGCCACGCAAAGCAACAAGGAGAGCAAGCCCCCTTCATGAAAAAAACACGACTACACCATAACACCACCGCCTCCGAATTTTACTGTTGGCACTAGAAACGCTGGAAGATGACGTTCACCGGGCATTCGCCATACCCACACCCTGCCATCGGACTCTCAAATCAATTACCGCGATTCGTCACTCCACACAACGTTTTCCACTGTTCAATCGTCCAAATTTTACGTTCCTTACACCAAGCGAGGCGTCGTTTGGCCTTTACCGGCATGATGTGTGGCTGATGAGCAGCCGTTCGACTATGAAATCCAAGTTTTCTTACCTCCCGCCTAACTGTCATAGTACTTGCAGTGGATCCTGATGCAGTTTGGAATTCCTGTGTTTCCATTTCACTGTCACATCGGAAACAGTGGACCTAGGGATGTTTATGAGTGTGTAAATCTCGCGTACAGACATATGGCACAAGTGACACCCAGTCACCTGACCACGTTCGAAGTCCATGAGTTCCGCGGAACTCCCCATCCTGCTCTCTCACGATTTCTAATGACTACTGAGGTCGCTAATATGGAGTACCTGGCAGTAGGCGGCAGCACAATGCATCTAATATAAAAACCTATGTTTTGGGGGGTGTTCGGATACTTTGGATCACATAGTAGGAAAAGCGGATGTCAGGCTTAGATTCACAGGAAGAACAGTAAGTAAATGTAATTCATCCATGAAGGAAATGGCATATAAGGTCTTCTTCGACCGGCTCTTCAATATTGTTCATCGATATTGGATCCTTACCAGGTAGGTCGGATCGAAGAGATAGAAAAGATCCAACGAAGAGCAACACGTTTCGTCATGGGATCGTTTAATCGGCGCGAGAGAGTTATGGAAATGCGCAAGAAACTCGAGAGGCAGATGTTACAAGACAGGCGTTGTGCACTGCGGGGGAGTTTAATACTGAAATTTCGAGAGAGCACTTTTCGGAAAGAGTCGGACAACATACAATGGAAGATCAGGTAGTAACGCGCAATACTTTTATTATTGAAAAGTTCAATAGGTAACAAAACAAAAAAATCACAAGTAAACTTGCATCTTTTACCTACTTTTCTTCATAATCACCAACGTCCTAAACATATTTCTCCAATCGTGGTACCAGTTTCAATATGCCCTGTTCGAAGAAGTCCATTTGACTGAAGTATGCTGATTTCACTTCAGCACCTGTCGCAAGAATTTGGCCTACCATGAATTTCTTCGTGGAACCAAGCAGATGAAAGTCCGACAGACTGTATGATGGATGCTGGAGTAACTCCCACCCAAATTTGGCGATTTTCTCACGAACAGGAGCAGCAATATGGGGGCGAGCTACGTCATGAAAAAGTTTGACACCATCAGCATTAATGTTGTGGCGTTTGACACGAAGGGCAAGACGCAACTTTAGTAAAGTTTTAATGTAGGCTGCAGCATTCACAGTCGTCTCGTAATCAGCAAAGTTCACCAATGTGCATCATGCATATCCCATAATACCAGCGCAAGCACTTTCCTAGCAAACTGAGTGACTCTGAACTTTTTTCGTACTGGAGAACCAGCACGTTTCTACTCCATACAGATTTTCTTGGTTTCAAGTGTGTAGTGATAAGCCCACAACTCATCACGAGTGACAATTCCTTTAAGAAAGTCATGTCCTTCTGCGGCGTGTCGCGTTAAGTGATCCAGACCTGTCATCATTCGGTAGCCCTTGTGTTTTTCCGTTAGGTTCTTAGGCACCCAGTGAGCACTAAATTTACGAATTTTCAACGTGTCATGAACAAATGATGACTAACTGACAACCTCAGTTGCCGACAGGTGTTGTTGATATACCTCGATGTGGACGGCTGAAAATGTGTGCCCCGACCGGGACCCGAACCCGGGATCTCCTGCTTACATGGCAGACGCTCTATCCATCTGAGCCACCGAGGACACAGATGAATAGCGCGACTACAGGGACTTATCCCTTGCACGCTTCCCGTGAGACTCACATTCCCAACTGTCCACAATTCTACATATGTAATTTACCTTATAGACATTTGCCCACCTACTCATTACTCGCGCACGCTTTGCCGATTCCCGTAAGAGTTTGGGCAACCTGTGCGCATTCGTACAGACCAAGGTCAATGGCTGGGTAGCCTTTAACTATATATACGAAGACAGTCACTTGTTCTCAAAAGAACACTTTTGATGACCGTGCAGCTGTTTCCCTGGAATAAATGATGACTAACTGACAACCTCAGCTGCCGACAGGTGTTGTTGATATACCTCGATGTGGATGGCTGAAAATGTGTGCCCCGACCGGGACCCGAACCCGGGATCTCCTGCTTACATGGCAGACGCTCTATACATCTGAGCCACCGAGGACACAGATGAATAGCGCGACTGCAGGGACTTATCCGTTGCACGCTTCCCGTGAGACTCACATTCCCAACTGTCCACAATTCTACATATGTAATTTACCTTATAGACATTTGCCCACCTACTCATTACTCGCGCACGCTTTGGCGATTCCCGTAAGAGTTTGGGCAACCTGTACGCATTCGCACAGACCAAGGTCATTGGATGGGTAGCCTTTAACTATATATACGAAGACAGTCACTTGTTCTCGAAAGAACAGTTACTGTTGATGACAGTGCAGCTGTTTCCCTGGAATAAATGATGACTAACTGACAAACTCAGCTGCCGACAGGTGTTGTTGATATACCTCGAAGTGGACAGCTGAAAATGTGTGCCCCGACCGGGACCCGAACCCGGGATCTCCTGCTTACATGGCAGACGCTCTATACATCTGAGCCACCGAGGACACAGATGAATAGCGCGACTGCAGGGACTTATCCGTTGCACGCTTCCCGTGAGACTCACATTCCCAACTGTCCACAATTCTACATATGTAATTTACCTTATAAGCTCGTTCAAATTGCTGCCTCAATGGCTCCGAAATGTTGCAGGGTCGTAGCTGTTACCTTCCGTCTGGAGCGTGGCGAATCACTAAGGTTCACAAGGCCCTCATGGAGGAATACACATCACCAGCCCCGGATCTACGATATTTTCGAGTCGGGGCAAAAACCTGATAGTGGCGCCCTGACCCTCCCCTAATCAAGCGTTTGAGTTAGGACGTCAAAAATTTTTAAAAAATCGAGTTTTCAAAAATATGTGCCATAGGTTGAAAATAGCGCTACAGCCATCCTCAGGGCTCTTTGGTAGCACACCGCATCTTGTACACGTCCACCGCGGCGCTCGGGATCACAGCACCAAGTTACGACACCTGAAGATGCCCGTATAAGAGCCCGAAACCGGTCGTGTGTCAAATAAAAGGAACCTTCCAACTGTAGCGGTATTTTCAACCTCTGGTATAATGCTCAGTTGCGGATGTTCGTCCTACAGGATGGTTTGTAGAAAAATACGTTCGTTTTGTAGCGCACATCTCTTTGAAGAGTTTGATATATATAAAACATATATGTTCAAGTAAATGTAAGACGCGTTATTTAATCTTAAGTGCGCCGAAGTGCAGTGCCACGCCTTATTCTATCTCACGTTACTGTATTTCGCTCAGTGGAATTCAAGCGTGTATACTTTGTAATGGAAGCCATCAAGCCTATATTTGGGGCAGTGGAAATTAAGATGTGCTGTGGTGCCTCTACTACTCCCAGCCGGCCGGTTTGACATCCTTCCCCCTTTTAAAAAAAAAAAAAAAAAAAAAAAAAAAAAAAAAAAAAAAAAAAAAAAAACAATTTATACTGGGTAGGATTATTTGTGACTGGGAGAATAAGAACTCTTCAGAACATTTGCACTCTTTAATGCCTGTTAGCTAATAACTTCCACTTTTGTGTAACATGAAATTAAATATAGGAAACATAAAACTAATAAAGACAAGAGACAAGCGAGACGAGCAACACAGTACACATTTCTTCAACCCTTACGTCTCATCGTCTTTTTCTCTTTTGTCTAGCTACAGCTTTATACGGCGTGCTTTCCTTTCTGCTAAAGAATCTATTACTTCACCAAAGTTCGTCAGACATTTTGCTACATGAAAAATTCAAATGTTGTTGCTTAATACCGAAAAAGATATTAATACGAATAGTACCAAAGAATGGTGTGGTTTCTCAATTTGATTAGGTCTAGTTTGTCACTGTGTGCTAGATAAAACGAAATACGCCTTTCTAATATTGCAGCAATTGTAACGCACACCAAATAAGCGAGACTGTTTTGTCACAAATGATCATTTTATCTACCTCATTTACATAAACAACGCGACAGAATATAATTCACGAAGTACCAACAGCAAATGCCTATTAGGCTCATTACAAGCAAAAAGTTTTATGTTAGGAAATAGTTTCACATTTCATTCATATGCTCCAGTTTTTCAAGTTTGAGATAGAAAAGTAGAACTAGTACAACATTATCATATAAATTTAGAATCGTCATAGTCTTCCATATAATTTGTGTCATGTCACCGTTTCTTCTCCTTCCTCGTTCTATCAGACAATCTCGTCATCACTGATTTTATAACTATTCTGTCATTGTCAAAACTTGTTCTCCGGTTAACTTCACTAACACTGTAACACCATTTTAGTTATCCCGTATTTATTCTCCGCTTAGGCGTTATTACGTGTTCGTACAACGTGTTTTTCGCGCTGTTCCGAGAATAGAACTTAAGCGACTGCTAACCAGTGACTGTACAACTTGTCCTTAGTAGTGTATAGATTTGGCAAAAATTTTCTGTCAAAATTTCATTTTCTTGGATGCACCAAGAACATACTATGTAATCTTTCTTACCGGTTATTCCTGTTAGTCGTTCATTTCAACTCTGGTACTCTGAATCTATAGATTTCGATAATAATTATAACAAAGCTTATTATTCGTACTCTCAATCAACCACATAAACAAACAGCGATTAGTATTCACCCTTTAGGGTTTATTCGGCTCGGCTCGTATAGCTCCGTCCCTTTTTTTGTCTGCAGGAAAGCGTTTTATTTGTTGATGCGACGGTGATTCCCCTGGCAGAGACATCACTTACACTGTGCACGCATTCAAAAACCAACTTATCATTCTTTCAGACATCAACTTATAACGTTTTCAAAAATGTTCAAAAACCAACAGGGTTTCAAAATCTCATGAATAATTGAGAGACCAACGACCGCTGGACGCTAGGCGCTTTGTGAAGATTTTTTCTTCAGGAATATGAATTTAGCGCCCCCTGAATTCGCCCCGGTTTGATGCCCCCCCCCTCTTCCCAAGATCCGGCGCCTGCACCACCTGGAGATCCATACAGTCGTCCCCATACAAGTCACGTACGTTCTTGTTAATTTCACTCCGTGTATGCCCTTTGGTCTAAAAATATTGAACTACCCTTCGCTGCTCTTCACAAGTTGAAGATAGTTATGCGCACCGTATGTGTTTCGCAGTTCAGGCTTCTCTCGCTAGAGACGTACAGCCGGCCGAAGTGGCCGTGCGGTTAAAGGCGCTGCAGTCTGGAACCGCAAGACCGCTACGGTCGCAGGTTCGAATCCTGCCTCGGGCATGGATGTTTGTGATGTCCTTAGGTTAGTTAGGTTTAACTATTTCTAAGTTCTAGGGGACTAATGACCTCAGCAGTTGAGTCCCATAGTGCTCAGAGCCATTTTTTGAGAGACGTACAAGAAAACAAAACACCTTCTGTTGCGCAAACTTTATATCGTCGTGAAATTTCAACGTTCCAACTGCATTACCAGGGGAGAAAACAATTATTGTGCATTGCCTTCCGATCCTTCCTCATATTACTTCCTCCCACATTCATCTCTCGTAATGGCTACGATGATGAGTGTTCATCGGAGGTGAGGGTATCATCTGGAGTGCCCCCAGGGAAGTGTGGTAGGTCCGCTGTTGTTTTCTATCTACAGAAATGATCTTTTGGATAGGGTGGATAGTAATGTGCGGATGTTTGCTGATGATGCTGTGGTGTACGGGAAGGTGTCGTCGTTGAGCGACTGTAGGAGGATACAAGATGACTTGGTCAGGATTTGTGACTGGTGTAAAGAATGGCAGCTAACTCTAAATATAGATAAATGTAAATTAATGCAGATGAATAGGAAAAAGAATCCCGTAATGTTTGAATACTCCATTAGTAGTGTAGCGCTTGACACAGTCACGTCGATTAAATATTTGGGCGTAACACTGCAGAGCGATATGAAGTGGGACAAGCATGTAATGGCAGTTGTGGGGAAGGCGGATAGTCGTCTTCGGTTCATTGGTAGAATTTTGGGAAGATGTGGTTCATCTGTAAAGGAGACCGCTTATAAAACACTAATACGACCTATTCTTGAGTACTGCTCGAGCGTTTGGGATCCCTATCAGGTCGGATTGAGGGAGGACATAGAAGCAATTCAGAGGCGGGCTGGTAGATTTGTTACTGGTAGGTTTGATCATCACGCGAGTGTTACGGAAATGCTTCAGGAAATCGTGTGGGAGTCTCTAGAGGAAAGGAGACGTTCTTTTCGTGAATCGCTACTGAGGAAATTTAGAGAACCAGCATTTGTGGTAGACTGCAGTACAATTTTACTGCCGCCAACTTACATTTCGCGGAAAGACCACAAAGATAAGATAAAAGGGATTAGGGCTCGTACAGAGGCATATAGGCAGTCATTTTTCCCTCGTTCTGTTTGGGAGTGGAACAGGGAGAGAAGATGCTAGTTGTGGTACGAGGTACCCTCCGCCACGCACCGTATGTATGTAGATGTAGGTGTAGATGTAGAAAATTTGAGAAATTAGAGCCAATACAGGGGCTTATCGACAACCATTCTTCCCACGTGCCACTCGCGAGTGGAACACGGTTGGGGGAGATTTAGTTTGTGGTTGCAGAAATACCCTCCGCCACACACTATTATGTGGCTTCAGGATATTATGTAGATGTATGTGAGATTCCAGACAAAATGAGGAAGAAGATTTACACCTTGCTTTCGGTATGGCAGTAAGCGAATTGTGTCCAGCAGCTCGCGCTGCCGGCGGCACCTGCAGCTTGTCTGCGACGCTTCCGGCAGTGGGTTAGCGCGGCGAGGCGAGGCGCGGCGCGTGTGCCAGTCCGCTGGCCCCGGGCTCCAAATCGCGGCGTGGCGCCCACTGCAGGCGACCGCCAGCGCGAACCACGGCCAGTGGCAGTAGCGCGTCTGACGCCAGCCGGAGAGGACGCGCCGCGCAGTGCAGCGCTCAGCACAGGGAAGCTACGCCGCCGCCGACGCAGCAGCCAGACCGCAACCCGCCACTGCTGCTCCCGCGGTGAGTCTCCACGCTGCTCTTGCGCGCTATTTCAGGGACAACAATAATTGTCATCCAACAATGGTAAGTAGAGATCTGATACAAATTTGGCTGGCGTGACCCGTTGTCGGGCGGTACCGCAAGGTTTCGTTCTGGGTCCTCCACTATTCTTGGAGTACAGGATAATCTACATCTACATTACACTCCGCAAGCCACCTAATGGTGTGTGGCGGAGGGTACTTTCGGTACCTCTATCTGATCAGACCAACCCTGTTCCACTCGCGAATAGGGCGTGGGAGGAATGATTGTCGATAAGCCTCTGCATTGGCAGCAATTTCTCGAATTTTCTCCTCCTGGTCAATATGCGAGATGTATGTGGGGGGAAGTAATATGTTTAATATGTTGTCTGACACCTCCTGAAAAGTGCTGTCCCGAAATTTCAGTAGTAAATATGTCATGATGCGCAACGTCTCTCTTGTAACGTCTGCCAGTGGAGTTTGTTTAGCATCTCCGTAGCGCTCTCTCGCCATCTAAACGATCCCGCGACGAAACGTGCCGCTCTTCGTTGGATGTTCTCTATCTCCTCTATCAGTGCTACCTGATAGGAATCCCAGATAGATGAAGAATACTCAAGGATCGGACGAACTAGCGCCTTATAAGCCACTTCTTTCGTGGATGAGTTACTTTTCCTTAAGATTCTTCGGATGAGTCTTGTGTCTGCTTTTCCCACTGTCTGTTTTATATGGCCATTCCATATTCAGAAATATGTACACAAACTATGATGACCACAAACTTACACCAAGCCAAGTAACAAGTTCTTCTATACAGCTATCCGCACAGAGATACGGTTTGCGTAGTTACATGGTCAGACTTTTACCGAAAAAGAAGATATATAGGCGGAAAAAATATCAACGTACAGGCCAAAAAAAAAAATATCGGTTGCACATTGAAAATACACTCCCAGTTTTAGATCTGTATATTTAAGTACTGATTTATTATTAGATATTCTGTACATCAAGAAGCTAGCAGCGTGCTTATCTCTTTTAGAGCAAGACCTGAAAGGAAAACGATACAGTTTATGATTGGGGGTAACCACTTTGCTAACAATGGTAACTGCATTCAAGTGGCACAGTAAAAGGTGTCCGATGGGTCTGTCGTTCGTTTTCGTCACATATCGGATTTGTGTGGAACAATTCATACCAACTTTCCTGTCTTTTTCATTTCTGCGACCGCCAGTGAATTAGCGCTCATGGTGTCAAAATTTCGTGTTGAAGTTAAACTTTGCAGTTGCTGTTGGTAGCACTGAACGCCGATTACGTCAGCATTTCCCTCACACGTCTATGCCCACCGCAAAGACCTATCTTGTCATTTAGATTTTTGTTCATCAGTTTCAGCAATTATTTTTGAAGAAATAGCACAGTAGTTGCGTTAAAAATTGTTTTTTTAAGGAATCTGGTGTGCTTTTTGTTCACATCGAATATCTTGTTATTCCATTCACAGCGCCACCCTCCAGTACAATCAGACATCTTCTTTGTGCCATCCATACTTGCTTCAGACAGTCAAAGAGAAAGGTTGGAAGTGATAAAAGCTCAAAAAGTAGTTAGACTCCGCATAAAACTATGTTCTACTATAATTTCCAAAGAACAATTTCAAATATTTACCGAAAATTGGGAAAAGAAAACATAAAATAAAAATACTGGCACTCGATATAGCCATTTAGATAGCGATATATAGATATATCGGTGAATAAAGAGCGCCGAAACAAATCGATATTTCTCGGAAAGTCTATCGATATATCTATATTTTATCAGCAGCCCTACTGTGATATGGCCGAGCGGTTCTAGGCGCTTCAGTCTGGAGCCGCTCGACCTCTACAGTCGCAGGTTCGAATCCCGCCTCGGGCATGGATGTGTGTGTTGTTCTTAGGTTAGTTAGGTTTAAGTAGTTCTACGTTCTATGGGACTGATGACCTCAGCAGTTAAGTCCCATAGTGCTCAGAGCCATTTGAACCATTTGAACCTACTGTGTATCTACAGCAGTTTGCTCAAATGGCTCTGACAGACCACTATGGGACTTACAGGGTGTTTCAAAAATGACCGGAATATTTGAAACGGCAATACAAACTAAACTAGCAGCGATAGAAATACACCGTTTGTTGCAATATGCTTGGGACAACAGTACATTTTCAGGCAGACAAACTTTCGAAATTACAGTAGTTACAATTGTCAACAACAGATGGCGCTGCGGTCTGGGAAACTCTATAGTACGATATTTTCCACATATCCATCATGCGTAGCAATAATATGGCGTAGTCTCTGAATGAAATTACCCACAACCTTTGACAACGTGTCTGGCGGAATGGCTTCACATGCAGATGAGACGTACTGCTTCAGCTGTTCAATTGTTTCTGGATTCTGGCGGTACACCTGGTCTTTCAAGTGTCCCCACAGAAAGAAGTCACAGGGGTTCATGTCTGGCGAATAGGGAGGCCAATCCACGCCGCCTCCTGTATGTTTCGGATAGCCCAAAGCAATCACACGATCATCGAAATATTCATTCAGGAAATTAAAGACGTTGGCAGTGCGATGTGGCCGGGCACCATCTTGCATAAACCACGAGGTGTTCGCAGTGTCATCTAAGGCAGTTTGTACCGCCACAAATTCACGAAGAATGTCCAGATAGCGTGATGCAGTAATCGTTTCGGATCTGAAACATGGGCCAATGATTCCTTTGGAAGAAATGGCGGCCCAGACCAGTACTTTTTGAGGATGCAGGGACGATGGGACTGCAACATGGGGCTTTTCGGTTCCCCATATGCGCCAGTTCTGTTTATTGACGAAGCCGTCCAGGTAAAAATAAGCTTCGTCAGTAAACCAAATGCTGCCCACATGCATATCGCCGTCATCAATCCTGTGCACTATATCGTTAGCGAATGTCTCTCGTGCAGCAATGGTAGCGGCGCTGAGGGGTTGCCGCGTTTGAATTTTGTATGGATAGAGGTGTAAACTCTGGCGCATGAGACGATACGTGGACGTTGGCGTCATTTGGACCGCAGCTGCAACACGGCGAACGGAAACCCGAGGCCGCTGTTGGATCACCTGCTGCACTAGCTGTGCGTTGCCCTCTGTGGTTGCCGTACGCGGTCGCCCTACCTTTGCAGCACGTTCATCCGTCACGTTCCCAGTCCGTTGAAATTTTGCAAACAGATCCTTTATTGTATCGCTTTTCGGTCCTTTGGTTACATTAAACCTCCGTTGAAAACTTCGTCTTGTTGCAACAACACTGTGTTCTAGGCGGTGGAATTCCAACACCAGAAAAATCCTCTGTTCTAAGGAATAAACCATGTTGTCCACAGCACACTTGCACGTTGTGAACAGCACACGCTTACAGCAGAAAGACGACGTACAGAATGGCGCACCCACAGACTGCGTTGTCTTCTATATCTTTCACATCACTTGCAGCGGCATCTGTTGAAAATTGTAACTACTGTAATTTCGAAAGTTTGTCCGCCTGAAAATGTACTGTTGTCCCAAGCATATTGCAACAAACGGTGTATTTCTATCGCTGCTCGTTTAGTTTTTATTGCCGTTTCAAATATACCGGTCATTTTTGAAACACCCTGTAACTTGTGAGGTCATCAGTCCCCTAGAACTTAGAACTACCTAAACCTAGCTAACCTAAGGACGTCACACACATCCATGTCCGAAGCAGGATTCGAACCTGCTACCGCAGCGGTCGCGCGGTTCCAGACTCAAGCACCTACAACCGCTCTGCCAGTCCGGCCGGCTGTACAGCAGTGTTTGTCAAAGTTTTGCCTCAAGAGCCAGTATTGACATTGTGGGGTGGCACCTCGGGACGAATATATATCAATCCCAATAACAATTAGTAACCTACATAAATTAGTATGTTAGGAGTCCTTAAGAGGCTAGCTACAGTAAGGGCGCGAAAAGTTAAAAGTTGGCCGCCAGCCCCCAAGTACTGACCACCCAGAGTACTTCCCGTCGACTGCTGTGTTTAAGATTGCTGCCACCCACAGTGACTCCAAACTTGTGACAATGTAATTGTCAGACGAAATGTTATTCTGTCGTTTGTGTGGGCGGATGATTAATTGATTAATAACAGTAACTGTACTTATAATTAAAAGCATTATGCAATAGAAGGCACGATCATAAATGTTTACTACAGTTTTGCACGCCATTTTTCTTCTACTCGTTGCATTGTATTAATATAGCGTTACTTTAATTGTATATACTTGGTAAGGATATGTACCGCATTCGAAAATGACCGTCTCTGCAATATTCTCGAATCTATCTTTCTTCCGTGTGAAAATTGATACAATAGTAGCTCATCGGAGGCACATGCACACGCCCGTGACTTGTTGGCATTGGAAGACAAACAGTAAAACAGTCTCCAGCTCATATCCTCTGACACTGCACTGGTAGCTCTACTTATCCGTCTGCCCCTGTGGCAAGCGGCCAACTTCACTTAACTCACAGCCGAATACACAAACGTCGATTAAATCTAAGAACATCTTCAAATAGTATTGTCTCTGTAAGTAGTTTTGTTTATTTATGAGCAGGAAAAGTACAGTCTTAAGAAGCTCTTAACCTTACTTGGAGCCGGTCGCAGTGGTCTAGCGGTTCTAGGCGCTCAGTACGGAACCGCGCGACTGCTACGGTCGCAGGTTCGAATCCTGCCTCGGGCATGGATGTGTGTGATGTCCTTAGGTTAGTTCGGTTTAAGTAGTTCTAAGTTCTAGGGGACTGATGACCACAGATGTTAAGTCCCATAGTGCTCAGAGCCATTTGAACTTACTTGGATTTTTTGGATTCGGCTCTTAGTCGCTAGATACATATTGTTATACAGTAAAGCTGAAACAGCATGTCGCACCAATATTTCATTCGGGCCACATGCGGCTTACTGGCCACAGTTTGACGAGCGCTGATCTAGAATGTGTTCGTTTTACCCTTAATTCAAATGAATACTCCAGTGTTTAAGGCTATAACTGCAATTAAATTTACCAAACTGGCGTTTACTGTCGAAAGTGGATAGGCGGGAGAGTTTTATGTCCCTAATTGACCCTAACAGATCATCTATGAAGATACTTAAAGCCATTTGTGTATACAGCAGCATGTGATATTAGGTGTGTGTGAGAGATGCCTCAGTAACGAATAGCCGATACCTGTGAAACTATTCGCCATCAGCTTGGTATTTTTGACACATTGCACAACCCGTGTTCCTACGCACACAAATTAAAATTTAAGCAGATACACGAAATTTTGATTTTTGGTTTGTGCTTCATCACTACAACTGAATATGTAAAGCTGGTTCGATAACATTTTTCTGCACAAGCGACTCATCACTTGGCGTCCCTCCTCCCCTTTTCCATCGTACACTTTCACCCCCTTAGTTTTTGCTATTAATTGTGAAACGCACTGTATACAAACGTTGCATTTGGGAGCTCCATTCAGGTTGTCGCTTCCAATCTGCCGCGATCTAATATTGTGATACGTCCTGTATAGAAATCTTACGGCTATGGCGCCCGAAGCTGCGGCTGGCGTCGCTTGAGCGTTAAACCGACCCTGTGAACACGTTTGGCCAATGTGCAACACCTGCAATGTTAAATCTTAAGCATTGCTATACACATAGTTTTTATTCTAGATGCTTCTGGTCCTATATATCACCTGTAATGATGTGCGACTTACCATGAAATTTGGTAAACTTACTAGACTCGCCCTGCATATGTGTCATCTGTTACTGGTCATGACAGGTAACTCCATTAAATTCCTACTTTTAGATTCTGGTGTACTAGGAATTAAATGTAAATGATAGTGCTAGTAGTGTGTAAATCATTGCTTTAGTGTAATAAAACGCTAGGCGTTAAGTATGTAACACAAAGCTGTCGATAAAGTGACATATCCGTACCTCACCTGAAGACGATAACTTGTTTATCTTGTTATTTTAACTATAATAGGCTATATCCTGTCGCATCATATTCTGAGGAAGCTATGCTTTCACAAAGGATAGTCAAGAATATCTTTTCTGAAAGTGTACTTGCTCCAGAATATGAAGGAAACACTTCCTTAACGCCTTGTGCAGAAAGGTTAGGACCGTTCTGTGCATTCAGTAGATCTCCCGCAGAACTGAAAAATGTGAAGGATAAGCCTCATATTTCCAAACGGAAGTTGAAGGCTTCTTGGTAGCTCACACATTTTATTCTATGCAAGCGACACTCGCAGTAATATAAAATGTTCCGCTGTATTGACTTCCTTACATCTTTAGACTGTGATAAACATCTTGTCTTCGAGGTATTTTTTTCTATTTAGCATTCTGTAACTGCTTCACCTCAGCTGGTTCCACATAACACCATAAACTAAATAACTAATTAGATCAGATTAAACTAAATACTTGCGAAGCAGACCATGTGTGAACTGGTTCCATCGATCAGTCCAGATCGAAATGATAATCTCAGTTCTCAGTGCAGCGAAAAACCAGTCCAAAGTTGGCAATTTTACTTTTTTTATTCACTCGATGTCTAGTTTCCGGCCGAGATCCATTTTCAAATCATCGCAACATAGTCGTAAACGGTACTTGCCAAAAACAGACATAATTTCTGATGGGATAACCGCAATCAGTGGTTTTACAACGTTACTTATAATCCGTCTTGTTTGCAATTTCGGTTACAGGAGTAATCCGTCCAAACACAGCAACCTTCACATGCTGCGTCACATCCGTCACATTGCTGATCTGAAGATGGTTCTAGAGGAACCGAAACCGGTCATGTGAATAAACATTTTTGCAATCAAGACGGTTTATAAGTAACATTGTAAATGGTACTTCTGAATATGTGAAAACTATACAGAGTTATCTGTATGCACTGTAACTGTTTGTTGCACATTTTTGATGTGGTTTTCATATCTTCGGAAATACCATTTTTGACTATGTTACGTGGATCCGAAAATGGGTCTCGGCCCGCAACTAGCCGTCGAGCGAATAAAAAAGTAAAATTTGCAACTTTGGACTGGTTTTGTGTTGTACTGATTAACAGAAGTTGCTAACCCACGGCTACTCCACCATGTTGGAAGTCCGTAAATTTGACCCTGATATACTTCGACTCACGCTCGCCCTCCTCAGACCTGCTCAGTATTTTTGACGGGTGATTTATGAAGGGCAGTTATGCGCCAGCAAGCACCCTTATGCTCTAGAGAACTTTAGAACAGGACCTGACAAGCTATGTTCATAACGCATCAACGACATTTACGCTGGTATGTAAAAGGGTTCAAACTGGCTTTAACGAGTTATAATCAAGAATCCTAACTGTCATACCAACTGGCCAATGAACATTAAAATAGAAACAAACAGTGTATTTACTAGTTCTTCGATTTTCCCATGTTCACGTGCAATTACTTTAGATCTACGACTGAGAATGAATTACAGTACAAGTACTCAACTCCAGATCAGTCGAAAACGTTCGAGAACATTATAAAAATGAACATTCAAAAAAACGAAAGCGGATATTTTACACGTAAAATTACTCTAGAATGCTCGAAAATACTCTTAGATCCACTTGAGTATTCAATAACACACTATGCTGATATAAAATACTGTGTCACTCATTCATTTTTATAGAACACCGATAACATTCCAAAACACTCCAGAAAATTCATAAATATTCGAGAACATTAACGAAAACTCTGGAACTTGCGTTTGTTCGCCGCCAAAGAAACACAATTGTGAAGACTTATAAGATTTGTCTGGCAGTGGTAACAATGATCTCACTCTATGATAGACTTGTCCTTTAATCTAAAACACATAAATGAATTGACGTTCTTCACTGCTCAAGGAAGCAGCATCAAGTGATGTCATTTCGGAGCAAGCATTTTACGTTCTCATATTTCGTAGAATATGATTCCGGAATTACTCCAGTCACATAATGAAAGAATTCTGATGGAGATACTTCAAATGGTGTCGAACTTTTCCACTCATGGAGTTTCTCTAGTGAATTTCTTGGCAATGAAGAGCTGACAATCCTCTCTGCCAATGTCGTGTTAGTGTTTGCTGTACTCTTTAATGTGATCATAATGGAATGCTTCGGCTAATAAACTGTAATCTCTATTACTTCTGTTTTGCGCTTTTCATACATTAATGTTTTGTTCACGTTTCCTTCATGTGCTTGAGATCATAGTCTTTCGCGAATTTCACTAACTGAAACAGTTTAGTTCATTTCGTAATCTTGTTTCTTCAGTAGTTTCTCTATGCCTGAGAGTCTCAATTTTTTCTCTTCTCGAACGTCATCTCTAGGTGCATCTGTTACGTTTTCTTGCGATCTATTCGTTCTCTTCCTTTTTGAAGATAAACATATTTCTCGCTCCTCATGTGTTCCATTTCTTCCCTGTTCTTTCTGCTTCCTCCTTTCCAGTTCACCAAATGCAAAATCTCCTCCTTTATGTTTGGGCATCCTGTTGAACGTTAATATTACTTAACGCACTGAAGTTCCACTTAATACACTTTACACTATCTACTTAATAGCCTCTTTGTCCTTGGAACGAAATATATCACTGATTCTGCATATCAGGGCTCCGTCAGTTTGTTGGTAGGTTTGTGGAGTTATGGGCATCAGATGTCTACCCACAGTTCATGTAATTCACATAAATAACGGGCCGCTGGTTCGCGTACGCAGTGATCGCACCCAAGAGCGACCCAGATGGGTTCCGTATGAATTTCAGCAGGTGAAATTGCTCGCCGATACATCAACCTGAGTTCACCATAATGCTCTTCAGACCACTGTAGCATTGTTCTGGCTCCGAGACACGGACAATTATATTGCTGAAAGATGACATCGCCGTCGGGGAAGACTACAAGCTCGAAGGGATGCAGTCCGCAGTTCGTGGTCTAGCGGTCGCGTAATCACTTCCCGAGTACGGGATCCCGGGTTCGATTCCCAGTGGGATCAGGGATTTTCACCTGTCTCGAGATGACTGGGTGTTTGTGTTGTCCTCATTTCATCATCATTCATTAAAGTGCCGAGTTTGGACTGAGCAAAGCAACCATTTAGCCCCTAGTGGTAGTTTCACTGTCCTACCTCTTTCCATAGATGCTCACGACAGTAGCACGTGAACATTCGACCTGCTTCGCCGTTTACGATATACTCGCTTGCAGCCTCTGCATATTAATAAACTGCCCTTTGTCAAAGTCGCTTATCTCAACAGATTTCCTCATCTGCAGCCTATATCTTCGCTAGAGAGATTCCCCGCCCATATCTGGTCCGCTTACATACTTTTGTTACCGAGTCACGTGCCTGTAACACCATCACGCGACATCCACCTTCGCGGTGGGCAGTGGTCATAATGTTTTGGCTTATCAGTCGTGTGTATGTGTGTGTGTGTGTGTGTGTGTGTGTGTGTGTGTGTGTGCGTGTGTGTCTGTGTGTGTCCATAAAGGAAAATGAAATCTTCTATAATATTTTCGAACATTCTGTAACGTTCTGGGAGATACTACAACATTGTGGAACATTCGCGAACATTCTCGAACTTATTGGACGTTTCTGTAATAGTGTGAAAAATTCTACACCATTCTCAGACGTCCTGGCCAATCTCGGCGTCTTCGGCACTTGATTCCCAGTTGCTTCCACTTTCTACAAGACGTTTCTGTAATAGTGTGAAAAATTCTACAACATTCTCAGACGTCCTGGCCAATCTCGGCGTCTTCGGCACTTGATTCCCAGTTGCTTCCACTTTCTACAAGAAGCCCACTGTTGCAATGCTATCTTCGAAACAAACCCCTGCAGTTCCAAACCGAAACCTTCGTGCATGGGTAATGGAGGGCTGCCAAGCCATATAACCCTCATGTAAATGTGGAGATGGGTTGCGGAGTTATAGAGGCATGCATGGATAAACAATGCATACATTACATGCATATATTGACTTAAAGAATAAAACAGCGTGACGAGTTTGGCTTCATGCTTACAGTAAGGGTTAGTGAACTGAAGCTTGCTGCCATAACAATTCACTTGGTAAATCCAATATCATCAGTGCACCACCTGAGTTAAAGAGGTGAATAGATATCCAGCCGAGCATGAGTAAATAGTCAAACAATCAACAATCAGGGATAGTTCCAAAAGTTCTTGAACTTGAAACTCAGCGTCCTTCCAGGAGGTTGTTGTTGTTGTTGTGGTCTTCAGTCCTGAGACTGGTTTGATGCAGCTCTCCATGCTACTCTATCCTGTGCAAGCTTCTTCATCTCCCAGTACCTACTGCAACCTACATCCTTCTGAATCTGCTTAGTGTATTCATCTCTTGGTCTCCCCCTACGATTTTTACCCTCCACGATGCCCTCCAATACTAAATTGGTGATCCCTTGATGCCTCAGAACATGTCCTACCAAACGATCCCTTCTTCTGGTCAAGTTGTGCCACAAACTCCTCTTCTCCCCAATCCTATTCAGTACCTCCTCATTAGTTATGTGATCTACCCATCTAATCTTCAGCATTCTTCTGTAGCACCACATTTCGAAAGCTTCTATTCTCTTCTTGTCCAAACTATTTACCGTCCATGTTTCACTTCCATACATGACTACACTCCATACAAATACTTTCAGAAATGACTTCCTGACACTTAAATCTATACTCGATGTTAACAAATTTCTCTTCTTCAGAAACGCTTTCCTTGCCATTGCCAGTCTACATTTTATATCCTCTCTACTTCGACCATCATCGGTTATTTGCTCCCCAAATAGCAAAACTCCTTTACTACTTTAAGTGTCTCATTTCCTAATCTAATACCCTCAACATCACCCGACTTAATTTGACTACATTCCATTATCCTCGTTTTGCTTTTGTTGATGTTCATCTTATATCCTCCCTTCAAGACACCATCCATTCCGTTCAACTGCTCTTCGAAGTCCTTTGCTGTCTCTGACAGAATTACAATGTCATCGGCGAACCTCAAAGTTTTTATTTCTTCTCCATGGATTTTAATACCAACTCCGAATTTTTCTTTTGTTTCCTTTACTGCTTGCTCAATATACGGATTGAATAACATCGGGGAGAGGCTACAACCCTGTCTTACTCCCTTCCCAACCGCTGCTTCTCTTTCATGTCCCTCAACTCTTATAACTGCCATCTGGTTTCTGTACAAATTGTAAATAGCCTTTCGCTCCCTGTATTTTACCCCTGCCACCTTTAGAATTTGAAAGAGAGTATTCCAGTCAACATTGTCAAAAGCTTTCTCTAAGTCTACAAATGCTAGAAACGTAGGTTTGCCTTTCCTTAATCTTTCTTCTAAGGTAAGTCGTAAGGTCAGTATTGCCTCACGTGTTCCAGTATTTCTACGGAATCCAAACTGATCTTCCCCGAGGCCGGCTTCTACTAGTTTTTCCATTCGCCTGTAAAGAATTCGTGTTAGTATTTTGCAGCTGTGGCTTATTAAACTGATTGTCCGGTAATTTTCACATCTGTCAACACCTGCTTTCTTTGGGATTGGAATTATTATATTCTTCTTGAAGTCTGAGGGTATTTCACCTGTTTCATACATCTTGCTCACCAGATGGTAGAGTTTTGTCAGGACTGGCTCTCCCAAGGCCGTCAGTAGTTCCAATGGAATGTTGTCTACTCCGGGGGCCTTGTTTCGACTCAGGTCTTTCAGTGCTCTGTCAAACTCTTCACGCAGTATCTTATCTCACTTTTCGTCTTCATCTACATCCTCTTCCATTTCCATAATATTGTCCTCAAGTACATCGCCCTTGTATAGACCCTCTATATACTCCTTCCACCTTTCTGCTTTCCCTTCTTTGCTTAGAACTGGGTTTCCATCTGAGCTCTTGATGTTCATACAAGTGGTTCTCTTATCTCCAAAGGTCTCTTTAATTTTCCTGTAGGCAGTATCTATCTTACACCTAGTGAGAAAAACCTCTACATCCTTACATTTGTCCTCTAGCCATCCCTGCTTAGCCATTTTGCACTTCCTGTCGATCTCATTTTTGAGACGTTTGTATTCCTTTTTGCCTGCTTCATTTACTGCATTTTTATATTTTCTCCTTTCATCAATTAAATTCAATATTTCTTCTGTTACCCAAGGATTTCTACTAGCCCTCGTCTTTTTACCTATTTGATCCTCTGCTGCCTTCACTACTTCATCCCTCAAAGCTACCCATTCCTCTTCTACTGTATTTCTTTCCCCCATTCCTGTCAATTGTTCCCTTATGCTCTCCCTGAAACTCTGTACAACCTCTGGTTCTTTCAGTTTATCCAGGTCCCATCTCCTTAAATTCCCACCTTTTTGCAATTTCTTCAGTTTTAATCTAGAGTTCATAACCAATAGATTGTGGTCAGAGTCCACATCTGCCCCTGGAAATGTCTTACAATTTAAAACCTGGTTCCTAAATCTCTGTCTTACCATTATATAATCTATCTGATACCTTTTAGTATCTCCAGGGTTCTTCCATGTATACAACCTTTTATCATGATTCTTAAACCAAGTGTTAGCTATGATTAAGTTGTGCTCTGTGCAAAATTCTACCAGACGGCTTCCTCTTTCATTTCTTAGCCCCAATCCATATTCACCTACTACGTTTCCTTCTCTCCCTTTTCCTACACTCGAATTCCAGTCACCCATGACTATTAAATTTTCGTCTCCCTTCACTATCTGAATAATTTCTTTTATTTCATCATACATTTCTTCAATTTCTTCGTCATCTGCAGAGCTAGTTGGCATATAAACTTGTACTACTGTAGTAGGTGTGGGCTTCGTATCTATCTTGGCCACAATAATGCGTTCACTATGCTGTTTGTAGTAGCTTACCCGCATTCCTATTTTCCTATTCACTATTAAACCTACTCCTGCATTACCCCTATTTGACTTTGTGTTGATAACCCTGTAGTCATCTGACCAGAAGTCTTGTTCCTCCTGCCACCGAACTTCACTAATTCCCACTATATGTAACTTTAACCTATCCATTTCCCTTTTTAAATTTTCTAACCTACCTGCCCGATTAAGGGATCTGACATTCCACGCTCCGATCCGTAGAATGCCAGTTTTCTTTCTCCTGATAACGACATTCTCTTGAGTAGTCCCCGCCCGGAGATCCGAATGGGGGACTATTTTACCTCCGGAATATTTTACCCAAGAGGACGCCATCATCATTTAACCATACAGTAAAGCTGCATGCCCTCGGGAAAAAATACAGCTGTAGTTTCCCCTTGCTTTCAGCCGTTCGCAGTACCAGCACCGCAAGGCCGTTTTGGTTAGTGTTACAAGGCCAGATCAGTTATCCAGACTGTTGCCCCTGCAACTACTGAAAAGGCTGCTGCCCCTCTTCAGGAACCACACATTTGTCTGGCCTCTCAACAGATACCCCTCCGTTGTGGTTGTACCTACGGTATGGCAATCTGTATCGCTGAGGCACGCAAGCCTCCCCACCAACGGCAAGGTCCATGGTTCATGGGGGGGGGGGGGGGTCCAGGAGGTTAGACAAAGAGAAAATGTTTAGTCATGTTTCCACTCGTTTCTAATTAATAAGGACCTTCCCGGAGAACGCATAATGGAAAAACTAGAGCTTTTCCACAAATGCTAAAAATTTCAGTTCCGCCCTCAATGGGTTATAAGCTGAGATAGTAACCAGAGTCGGTGCTTTTTTTATGTTCGTAGTATTCCACTCCACTCTGACACGTACCAGGTTTAACACTAAGATAAAATGAATAAATTCTCTGAAGGCCTGTGCTTTCATCACGCCCAGTTTTCTACCATTAATTTGGCGATCCGGTTATTCCCGTCGGTGCTCAGTCACACACGGTGAGATTAGCATCATCGCTTCCTTCATCACGAGCACGACAAACTAACGTAGCACTTTACTGACGTCGATACAATCACCACAGTACATATGTTTCATTCTTGTGTGGATTTTAATTGGCGGCACCTTTTCTATGGTTATAAACTCGATTACAGCACGCTGTTTCTCTAACGTTACACGCCGTCATGTTCCACGCTGAAAACCGGAGCCCTCTAACGGCAGAGAGCTGCAACTTGCGTCAGCAAAGCGTGAAAGTTGACCGAGTAATATGGATGATAAGTAATACCTCCATTGGAAACAGAGAACAAAATTCGGAAGCATTGCTTATCAGCAGGCCCTCGTAGAAAATATCTGTTAACATGGACGGTCGTCGTTGCTGATTTCGTATTGAGACAAACATTTTCTTTATCTAACGGAGGTAGTGGCTAGAGATACAAGATTTCTTGTGTATTACGTAACCTGATTAGTTATACGACCTATCACAACCCTCCAGACAACTGTATTTTACGTACAATCTGCCCACAGTTACTTTACTCATAAGATGCCCAGAATACTGTACAATGTTTTGGCGACTATTCTCCCCTGTATCCTTTGGCCTTTTACACGTGGAAACCCGATACGTCTGTCAGCATATTCGACTGCTGTTTGTGATGGACCAACTCGCCTTGCGCACACTGGGGCAACCTGTCAGACGGGTTACAAAATAGCCGGGAATCTCTGATGGCGAGCGACACGCAACGCTAGAAGGAGATGAGGCCTCGCCAGCAACCCTGCACACTTGAACAACACATTAGTTAAGCATTTCCGAACCATGTGAACCATGATTCAATAGTCCGTACTTTATTGTGGTATACTTAAGCACTCATCCCAGAGGTTTTGTTGCTGAGATTCCAGACACCATACAGCCTTCAAGACATTTTGTAAATGGGGACAAAATGTAAGAAATGATCCCTGAGAACATAAGGAGCAAAAAAGGTTATATTGGCAAAGGACTGGGAATGTGTTCTAAGGCAGGTGCACCCATCTGAAGGTGAAGACAAAAGACCTTTGATGATGTAGGTTTCAATGATTGAAAGCAACACGCCAGGCAGGTGGGAATGTTCTGTTTGAACTAGTGTTTGAGCTGCACGCTCAATAGGGCACTAAGCTGGAGCAGAGTCGTGTAGTGGCCACATCGCTCTTCACAACAATGGTACGTCTTCCAGCAGGAGAGGCAGGATCACCGCAGGAAGTGCAGATATTCCTCGGCTGTGAGGCGTTATGGGAGTGTGAGTAGACCTACGCTGCGGTCACTAATAATCCCCGCCCACACAACGAGGCTGATGGTTCGCTGTACACAGGTGTGTTAAGAATGTTGACCATACCGTCCCCTACTTAAAAGTGGCCTCATCTATGAGTACGGTGGATGACAGAAGTCGTTAACTTGATAACCATTCTTCCCTTAATATGTCTCTCTCGTATTACGAGCAATAAGCTGTTTGGCATTACCGTCCTTTATTTATTTTCACTATGCCATACCGAAAAGAGAGCCTGACTGCGCTCTTCATCTTAATTTAATATGGATTAACTTTAACCTTTATTCGAGAGGAGTAGGCTATATTCCCGCACCGGGTCTCTTCTGTCTCGTTATCGACATTGACTATACAAATAACATTATCGTAGAATGAACAATTCATCCTCTCGGAACTATAAGCACTTTCGAGCCTAAACCAATTCTTAAATTGCAGGTATTATTACTTATGCATACCACACGTGGCTTTTCACTCAGAAAATGTTTTCTTACCCAAAAGTCGTAGAGTGCCTTCTATGCAGCGTGTTGACTCGTTGACACGCGAGACGGCTACGGCGGCAATATGCGATCTTTGATCTCACTGACTGCGGTGACTTAAAATCCTCCAGCGGTTTCTTTTGTTCTTGGATATTCTTGTGGCAAATCCTGTGCAGATTTTGAAGAATATACAGCAGAAAATGCTCAAATATATTGTTTCTAATCTTGGTGATGGAAGAAAGGTTTTCATTAGATGAATTTGGGTTGCAAGGGGAGGAGACGTAGTAACGTAAATTCCATCATCCAGTTACGGTATATTGAAATTTTTTATTTTTTGGACCGTCTGACTACAACTGAATGAAGCACTCAGACGGTCCAAAAAGTGAAAATTATCAATATACCCTAATATTACACGCAACTGAGGAAGACGGGACTGCAAAAGTTGAAAACGTTCCTTCCATGTTTGCTCGAATGTCCTGGATGTAAATCTAAAGCTCTCTCTGCAGAGTTTCCAGTTGTCAGAGCATATTACAAAGTTGATGGTGATCCGTCTCTCGGATAAGAGCATGAAGTTCCACTGTCTCCTTCATACTATTCGAAAGGAGCAGGCTATGTGCCGGCACTGAGTCTCGTATGTCCGAGCATCGATATTGGCAATACACATGTCATTATACTCCAACCTATACCTAAATTATCACTCTTACGTCATTTGACACCAACGCCCTGAGCTAAGGGAAAAACCCTTGCATATTATAAAAATGGATGGATGGATGAATAGATGGATGGATGGATGGATGGATGGATGGATGGATGGATGGATGGATGTTTGCGTAATGTTCCACATCTTCTTCTAAACTACTGGACCGATTTCAGCCAAACTTGTTAAACATATCTCTTACTGTTACACAACAATCGCTGTCGGGGTAAGAAACTTACCCATCATGGCTAGGAGGTATGACTCATAAATAATGAGATGCGTGAAGAATTGTCGCATCATGCATAGCTTTTAAATTTATTACTTCTGTGCTACTAACTCTGTACGCGACACATTCTGCAGTCAGTATCGGCGTATGTTGCTGAATGTACCCGCAAAATTATACCATTGTATGACACATAGCTCCGGATATTTGGTTTCATAAACACTGAGATGCGAGAAAAACTGTCGCCAAGTCAAGTGAACTCAAGGAAATAGCCCTGGCGGCCGTTTTGACAGCTTTCAACTGCGAAGCGCAAACGGCTGTAGGGGAAAACAGTACCCGTCTACAGAACTATGAAGAAGCGTTACCATAGATACGTTTAGAAAATCGTGTTGTCAACACGAGAAGCAGTTGTGCTTACAGTTTTTTACATTATGCATATTTCCTTGTACGGCTAGTTCATAATTTCATAGGTATTTTCACGAATATATGAAATGAAATTTTTTGGATGTCACACTACCAACACAGCTCATTTTTCTTCCGTTTCCAATAAAAAATTAGAAAAATAAGTACCGGGAAAACCATGATTTATCAGATAGTGAAAAATATAATTCATCTCTTACTCGGCAAGCAGAAAAGGAATTATTGTTAAACTATTTGCTATTTTCCCACCGTGTAGAGTAATTGCCGACCGCTGTGGCCGAGCGGTTCTAGGCGCTTCAGTCCCGAACCGCGCTGCTGCTACTGTCGCAGGTTCGAATCCTGCCTCGGGCATGGATGTGTGTGATGTCCTTAAGTTAATTAGGTTTAAGTAGTTCTAAGTCTAGGGGACTGATGACATCAGATGTTAAGTCTCATAGTGCTTGGAGCCCTTTGAACCATTTTTTGTAGACTAATCGGTCGAAATGCTGACAAATAAGCGAGTTAGTTCACACCCTGTCCGTGAGAAATTAAACCTGAAGGTCTATTTTGTTCCTACTCTCCATTATCAGTAAACTGTAACGCATTTGATTAACGATTGAAACTCAGTAATCGTCTAGCACAATCGTAAACATGCATAGTTTCGTTATCAAATCCGATTAATCACAATACGTCATTTGTGAGACAAGAAGCAATGTTAAATTTTCTTTGGGCCTAATTTTCGTATCTAGACATTTGGACTGAAACATAAATCACACGAAAAACATATGGGAAGGAAATGGTACGTATGATGTTTCATGATAACACGCTAAACATAGAACTCATAATATCCATGTAAATAACACTCCACAACGTCCTGACAGTCACTGCAACGTTGGCGCTGCAACGTGGCTCAAGTTCTCTCGATCATTAACTAGCTTCGCTCATTTAATACATCTGACTACAACTTTCCGCGATACTAATGCCACGCTCCTTTGACGGCCGGTTACACTTGGCAGCAGCTTGTGACGTTTCAAGTAGAGTGGAAAGAGGGCTATGAAGCGGATCGCCCTACTCCACGTCTGCTGGAACTCATCATCCGTTTTGGTCTACTAACGACAAATTCGCCAAATGAAGAAGAAGTAGACGGCACACAGCAGCAGAAATGGTTGACTAGGCACGCCTCTATCACCCGCGAAGTTCTTCATCTGTGTCTGCAGAGTAAATTCTACCAGTGTCTATCAAATATTGAGATATACAGGATGGTAATAACTTAACTTCCGCTACTTCAGCCAGTGTAGACGGAGTACTATTTACCGTATGGGCAGCCAACTCCATAGGAATGATGATTAGACTGTGCACTGCAGGATTTGCGTTGTTAGCAATGTTAGTGTCATTACGTGCTTTAGGCACCGTTACTGGTACGGCGATGTGGGGTTGAAACACAAGCATCACTGTGCACTACAATTGCAGACAGTCAACGTGGTCTGGACAAGGTGAGCAGGGCTTTACTCGGAAAAGCTGCTTTTATCAAAACAACAGCAGCGACACATTAAAGAATACAGAGAGGTCGTCTTCCCACATCGGGATTGAAGAACATGATTCATTCTAATTAAGTGGCGATTTGGTAATTGTTGCTGGGAGATGCCGACGACTAATCGCACGACAAAATGTTTAAGAAGTTACTGTTGCCATAGCTGAGAACTCTTGAAGCAATGACCGATTTTCATGCAGTGTACGAGCTGTGTCACGACAGCTGACATTCCGTGGTCCACCGTTCGAAAAGTGCAGCAAAAAACTGTGAAATGGTATCCGTTCAAACTTCCTGGTACATGTGGATGCAGATGGTCGTGACAATGAGCAAGGTTTGTAACCTGGAGTAAACATGACACACGTTAAAAAATGTTAGCCTGTCATTTGAAAAATAAAACGTGTTACTTGCAATGGCTTATTCGTTATTTCTCTTCTGCATGTCCTTTACAAAAATTTCCATGAAGTTTCGTTGGTCTACGATCATTTTTTTCATAGGATCCCCTCTCAATTAGCGTTAGTTTGATTGTAACCACGCTGTATTTGCTGATTATGTAGATATAACTGCCATGTCTTTTGTTGTGCCTCTTTACTGCATAACAGAGATTTTACTTCTGTTCAGAAGTTGCATTCAACTGACTTCGTATATGTTTACATGAAATATTTGTCGCTTTCAGAACTAATTAATCCGCATGGCCATGTTGTGTAAACTGCCTCGAAATGGCAACTTCTTCCATTAATGATACAGGACCCGTTGATGCATAGTTTTATCAATAGCCAACCTGTCGTAGTGACTGTATTGTATCAGCTGGTCTATAACGACTTATGATGTCGATGCTGCTCTTAAACTTGCATTCGAAGAGACTACTATCCGCAATCAGATTTTACGAACGTTCGACAGGTTCAAAACGTTTGTCATTGGCATGATGCCAGATATATGGAACATGTAGACACGACGACCGATATTCTGAACAGACACTTCAAAGAAACAAAACATCCATAACAATGTTGAAGAAAAGAATACGAATATCGCCTACGAAATGTTTAGTCCTCGCATCATATTTTTGTTGTTGTTGTGTGTGTGTGTGTGTGTGTGTGTGTGTGTGTGTGTGTGTGTGTGTGTGTGTGTCTGAAATAACTTGGATACCACCATCACCACCACCACCACCACCACCACCACCACCACCACGAGAAACATTCGCCACAACGGGAAACAAGCAACAGCCAATATCGAATGTTCAGAATCATAAGTAATGAATACCGTTCTGACGATGAAACAGTCATATAACCATTCCTAAATTCCGAGTAATTAGTACTCAAAATGAACTGTGTACATTAAGTTCCCTATTGTACAGGAAAGGCAGATACCCCGAAGAATAAATGAAATTCGTGAAATGTGGATGCAATTATAACTGAATCGCCAATGCTCAGTACTTGCAGCAATGCCAACAACAAAGAAATCTTAATAAAATAAATGAATATTAAATTTGACTGGATGGACTTACATTGGTTAACGAAATTTTGAAAATGTTATAAATTTAATTAATGGATCAATGAAAATGAGCTGTCACTAACTCACTACATGTGTCTGATGATACTGAGAAACTAAACTAGGAATGCTTGGATTTGTTGCAAGGTGAAAACAGCAGAAAATTGGTAAATATGGCACGGGCGCAATTTCAGATGGATACGTCACAGTAAACGAATACCTTGCAGTTAGTACCAACTCATGAAAATAAATTAGCAATAATGAAACAAAAAAAACCTCATCAGTAGTAGGTCTAAATAGTTACGCAAACGCAAAAACTTCGTGACCTCACTCACCGTAAATCTTACTGTCTTTAATTTTACTCAAAAAGTGATTCATGTTTATTCATTACCGAATGCTGTCATTTAGCTTGAAAATTATCGTAATGATATAGCGTCATTTAATAATCACTTTAATTTGAGATACAGTTACGTAATTTGTGAAGTCAAAATTTCAATTGTAAAAGAATGACAAAGTTCGTGATATGATTTTACTAACTCATTGGTTTCATGCAACTTTTGTTACTACTAATTAACAATTACTGCTAATCAGTTTTTGCAGTTACTACTATTAATTGCTGAAGACGTTAACAAACATTTCTAACTGATTGGAGTTGCGTAAACTTCAAAACTTATCTATCCATGAAAAACACAGAGAAAACATATTTTGCTGAATCTTGTTCTATTAAGTACAGTCTTTAAAATTACTGTTTAGTAGACTTGAGCACTTCTGTTAATTGTAGCCTTGCAAATTACTGAAATTTTAGTTATTATTATTTCTCTCATAAAACATTGCAAGATTTTCTCAATCAATAATGGGTAAGATGGGTCCTATTTAGGTATTTTGTCTTAGTTAAAATTGAAGGTCAGCACTTTAGTATAACTCAGTGTTACTCAAACACGAAATGAACTACGATGTATTGGCTGACCGTATACAAGTCTGGCCAAGTAATTAATTGAATCTTACTTAAAATGAGATGCCCTCAGCACAACGTAAGGCATTGTTCGTTGACAATTTGAGGCACAGGCTCTTCTTCTTGTAGATTCATAGCAAATTAAATTGGGACCACAGAATCCTTCATGTTGATTTGCATCCTCTTGCGGTTATTACACTGTGCCCATTTAATGCCATATACACTATATGATTAAAAGTATCCGGACATCCGCAAAAAACACGCTTGTCAATTAGGTGCATTGTGCTGCCATCTACTGCCAGGTACTCCATATCAGCGACCTCAGTAGTGATTAGACATCGTGAGAGAGCAGAATGGGGCGCTCCGCGGAACTCACGGACTTCTCATCTGTTGGCTGACAGGGGCCAGCGACAGATGAAGAGAGTCGTAATGTGTAATAGGCAGACATGTATCCAGAGCATCACACAGGAATCCAAACTGCATCAGGATCCACTGCAAAGTAATATGACAGTTAGGCGGGAGGTGAGAAAACTTGGATTTCATGGTCGAGCGGTTGCTCATAAGCCACACATCACGCATGTACGTTCTCTGCATCTCTTGCAATGTAGTCGTCTTTATGAGGTTATGCTGCAATCTGAAAAGAGGACAAAATAAATATTGGAATGATTTTACATGCTAGTATTAGAAATAGTATTTTTGTTTGTCTACTTACAGGTACTGTGCCGCCTCCGTTACTCTTAAAACCACACACGCGCATACCATCACTCGCACTGTTTGTGGACTCAAAATACGTTACAAAGGTATTATGACAGTATGACAGCATGTTACAATGTTATTAGGACATCCCGGCTTCGCAAAACGTTTACATAGTTACAGTTGTTAAAATCCTTGACAACTTTGTATAAATAATGCACTCTACTGAATATGTAACTACAGGATATGTAAACACCTCTGACTGTATCTAAACTCTATGTGACTCCATATTTTCATAACATCTTTGTGACATCTTTCATAAATCTTTGCAACATATTTTGATTCCACAAATTAACAATGTGAATGATGGTTTGCGTGTTTGTGGTTTTCTACATAGTGTAGGAGGCACACACCTCTAAAAAGACAGACAAAAACCCTATTTCTAACATTAGCATTTAAACTCATTCAGATATTTATTTTATTCGATTTTCTGATTGCAGCGGCCGGTAGCCTCAAAAAGACGACCACAGTGCGAGAGGGACATAACACATCTGGAAACAAGACACAGATCACTTACGTAAATATTTGCATTAGCAATGAGAATAAGGGCTCAAAAAGCATGAGAAAATACGTAACTGGCGCGGTATTTCATTGTTTAAATTATGAATGATACAGTTGCAGGGTTTCCAGAAACATGGATTGTGATTAAATAAATCAAGAAAATGTGGATGATAAAATTAAAATGAAATTACTGCAAAGTAATTACAAACTAAAGAATTTGAACTAAATCCCAGCTATGTACAGCAAATTTGTTTCTTTTTTCATTTTTTGTACAAACCTTCCAGGTTTCGTGTATGCTTGTGAATTTTTTCAGTCCCATTTCATGCATCCTATCTTCCGTACTCTCCGGCTGTTACATGTCTTGTCGTTGTTCCTGGGAGTTCGTGAGGAGTTTCGCTGCACTATTTAATGTCGCCTACTACTACTAATGGATAAGTAGTCCCTCTTAATTAAAAGTTATGATAGAATGGGCAGATCATATTAACGAAGAAAGTAAAATTAATCTCTGCCTTCTTCTCAGAGCATTACAACCCTGTGTGTTTTTTTGCCTCTTCAACAGGTTTTCTCCATTCTGCCCTCTCCAGCGCGGTTTTCCGCTGTCCTCGGACTCTGAGAGATTTTATATCTTCTTCCACATCATCTATCCACGGTTTTCGTGGTCTTACTCTCTGTCTTCTTTCAGTTGGCGTCTACATCTACATCTACATGGATACTCTGCAAATCACATTTAAGTGCCTGGCAGAGGGTTCATTGAACCATCTTCAAAATTTTCTATTATTCCAATCTCGTATAGCGCGCGGAAAGAATGAACACCTATATCTTTCCGTACGAGCTCTGATTTTCCTTATTTTATCGTGGTGACCGTTCCGCCCTATGTAGGTCGGTGTCAACAAAATATTTTCGCCTTCTTTTTAATTGTTCTTCCAGTATTCATCCTGAGGACATGTCCAAGCCAGGCTATTCTTCTACTTCTTATAATTCTTACGATGTCAGCTCCTTGTATGAGGCGGTCCAGCTCAGTATTCGTCCTAGATCTCCAGAAACCATTATTATCCTGCACTGCCCACAGATCTCGCGCAGCACTCCACGTGCAGATATCTCGAGCTACCGCTCATCAACACTCCCTAGCGTCCATGTTTCGCATCTGTATGTTACAACTGACCTGATCATGATCTTATGTAGTTGCAGCTTCATCTGCCTATTAATAACCTAGAGGGCAACAATTTCTTAAATGTCTGGAAGTATCTATTTACCACTCTTTGCCTTCACTGCAAGTCTAAGTGCAACGACGCTGGCGGATATTCCTTCTTTAAATGAAATGCTTTAAATATCAATAGGGTTTTCATTCAGTCAGTTTTTATGGAATTAGAAAATATTATCTAGGCTCTTAATCTTAACGGAACCGATCCGTTTAATAACTTCCCGACCGCGTGATTATTAAACAACATTCCTTACATGAAAATCTCATTTAGCGTAATACTCGGACATCGACGCTTAATTCTGCAAATTCAGTTTTTAAAATGGTAGTGAATGACTGGAGCCAAATGGCACTCAAAATTATATGACGAGACGAATCGAATCCGTTTTAAAGACGACCACATTTAACATTACATGATTATTTCTCTCGTTATTTTTTAACAATGTGCAAACAAATGCGCAGTGATAATATTAAAATATAAATTATCATGTAGTAAATAAGATGCTCAGAACAGGAAACCGAGCTTTTTGGTTTGTATTTAAGAGCTAAGAATCGTTTTTAGGAGAAGTAGGATTCACATTCCCGTCATTGTTTAAATTTTACATGGTTTCCCTAAACTAGGGGATAGGTCGACAGGGTTATGGCCTATTTACCCTCTCCAGCATTGTTCAGTTGAAACGCAAAGCTTAATCTTACTTCTTGTTGAGGAGGGGAAAATGTATAAATTCAGCATATAGTACGTGTGCTGAGATGTATTTGTTATAAGGCAATGTAGATTTGCCTGCACTGATGTCCCCTTCGTATCAGTTTCAGTAGGAACGCTGCGACTGCAGATTCATAGAGTCGGCCTTACTAGAAGACGACGACGCTGTCTCAGCCTGTGATCCAGGTGCCACTGCTTGGTGTCAATTACTTTAAGGTTAAAAATCAGGTTTCGTGCATCTTTCAGCTTGCTACGAGTTTCCAGAACTGGGTGCCTTGAGTGTCGTAGTAACCGGTAGTAACCGTAGTAGCTTTAACCTCCAGAGGTCGAACAGATTCAGTTCAGACCTTTTCATTATAGAAAATTTTGCATTGCTTACCGCAAGGCTATCTCGGCACTTCCAACTCATAGCAAAGCATTCTAAAGACGAAGCAGACATCTTGTGTATGGCTCATACATCGATTTATTTTTCGAATCACATTTGTAAGCTGTCGCCCAATATTTCAAAGTGTCGGACGCAAGTTAAATTTAGGTAGTCGGAGTTAATTTCATACCAGGGAGAGCCTATGTACGGATAAAAATGAGAAGGTTGACAGCTAAGACCATTTACCTACCATTCCTTGCGTGCTTATTTCGATTGAATTGCGGCTTGATTATTATGCATTTTAATTCAAGTAGTCATTAGTTTAACAATGGTCTATATTGAATGTTTCAGAACGAAAAAATATATAAATATAGTCACTGCTTACCTGACAATTATGTTTCACTTCGCACTCGTCACTACCCTTACACTAACATTCCATTATGGCTAGTCATTCTGTACTGCACCCAGTGAAAAACATGACAATTTAGTTCGGTGGTTCTCGAGCCGAGGAGTAAAATGAAATTTTCTAGAGGTAAAAACAAAAGGGTTCAATTGTGTTTCCGTCACGATGCTAAATTATTTATAAAACACCATTACTACTATAACTATTTCGTGTAAGACTATAATACTGATTATAAAAGTTACCAAACATTGTATTTTCCTTAAAAAATTGGCATTAAGGAGTGACATATTTGGAGGAGGTTGTGAAAAGAATGTATGAACATCTTCCTCGCATATAGTCCATCCATTACACACACATCCCTTGTACTTTGTACCATGCATCTATGAAAGTAAAATTGCTTCATGGACATTACGTATGCTCAAATATCTCATGAAAATGTCTTCTCCTAGTTGAAGGTGGTTGCCGTAAAAGACCACAAATTACTTCATAATCCTCTTTGCAACATTCAAAGCATAAACTGACACAACAACACAACACTAAATACTGTATGTTATGGCTTCAACATTGCTGTAATGCCTACACAATATTATTATTATTATTATTATTATTATTATTATTATTATTATTATTATTATTATTATTATTAATAATGTTGTTATTATTGTTAGCGACAGTAGTCGAAGACAGTCTGATATCTTCCAATTTCTGCCATTTCAGAAGTAAAGAGTCCTGCGATCAACAAATAGTTAAGTATTGTCCACACATTTTAATATGATTGAGTTTAAATGGGAGTACAAGGTGTGGGTGTAGCAAGTGTCGCTAGGGAGAAGAGTGGTGCAGAGGAAAACTGTTTAGTAAGAAGTGTCTACCCTCAACGTGGACAGTTCGCTTTCTTTTCTAAGCAGGAGTTGTAGGTAACACTCGCGATGCACTGAGACTTGCTTCATCGTTCTATAAAAATACGTTGTTAGAAATAAGCAGTAACAACAAGCTCATTGCCTCATTAGTTTTTGGTTTAATATAACATCTGCAAAAACTAAAAATCATTTATCTTTCGTCATTCTAAAATTAAAAGTGTTCAAGCAAAATTCTTTTTAATTCCGAAATTTAGTTAAGTGTGAAAGTTGACTATGGTGGGCGGAGGGGGAGGGGATACTAGCTAATATCTGATTACACTCAAGGATAATGGTTTCAGAAAGTTGAGAACCTCTGATTTCATTGAAACTTTGTATATCACAATTATTGTTCTTATTATTCATACGTGATTATTACCTTAAACGAATGACCCAATCTTGATCAGAATATTACTTCCTTAATAACGCAATCTCTTTACCCCCATCGGGGTCCCGGGGTTCGATTGCCGGCGGGGTCAGGGATTTTCACCTGCCTGGAGATGACTGGGTGTTTGTGTTGTCCTCATCATTTCATCATCATTCATGAAAGTGGCGAGATTGGACTGAGCAAAGGTTGGGAATTTGTACGAGCGCTGATAACCGCGCAGTTGAGCGCCCCACAAACCAAACATCATCATCATCTTCACCCACATTACCAATTAACATTATTTCTCTCATCGCCTTATTTTACTTATCCCCTACATCACTCTTTTATAACTCCCGTAAATCTGACCAACTCATAATTCTGACTGCCTCCACCTGTTTCAAACTACACATTGGCTAAGTTACAGTGCCCAAGGAATGTACATATAGCTACGAAAGAACTTGTTCATGGTGGTTATGGCACGCTTGCATTTTGAATTCTTGCTGGTGAGGGGCACCTTTAACCTCGAAAGATCGGAACCGGACGAAACCATGCCTAGACTAACACTCGATAGTAAGAAACAACAGTGGTCGCTTTCATTTCCATGCAAAACTCCGCACTTGTCTGCTAGCGCCATCAGAAGGTGGCATGTTGTAGCTGCACTAACAAGTGCACAGGTTTCGAAAATGGTATAGCTGCAGTACGAATGTCACTCTTGGAGTGTTCACATGAGGGTTACGGTGCACAGTGATATGAAGAGAATTAATCCTACGAATGTGTGTCCAAATATTAGGGAGAAAGTTGCGATGCGCTGAATATGAAAATGAAATCAGGGACGAGGATAGAAAGTTCCTGGGTGTATTATATAACATAATAATACAGAAATATAATGAGGATGACACAGAAATACACGACGTCACGCTGAACAGATATCCTGATATTGAGGAACAGGAAGAACCTGAACTTGAAGGTGGCCTTTCAGGCAGTACAGTATGTTCATTTCCAGAGCAACAGGAACAGTCCAGTCAAAGTGAGTGCGAACTGTCTCCGCCCAAACAGTCGAGGCCTAGTGTATTAGGAGATATTGACGACATAGTACTAGAGAAAATTTATGAAGACTATTCCAATTGTGACTTCAATTGCTACATCAAACTAATGAGGCGATGAAGTGCATTAAAAGTAAATAAACTGCAGATTAATTCTAAATTACGTGCCTAGAAAAACGCGAGCAGGAGCTTGTTTCAAAGGAAACTGAATGTTGCAATTACAAACTATAAAAGAGCGTATACCATCGCAATTTGATAGAGCAATGCCTTATGGATCTACAATTCACTATTAGCATCTGCAAATGTGGGCTCTAGAAGTATCTAAAGTCGTCGGTTTGGACAATTTCGAAGCTTCGGTTACTTTTATCCACAATCTTAAGGCGTAATATGTCGTTTCATCCAGGCATATTACGACATCTGTCACACGTAACGACACAGAAGACGGTAACAGAATACGTCGTATACGTCAGAAGGCACAAAAGTTTGCGGAGGAAGTGAACATGTTTATGACAGAGCAGGGTGCGGAGAAAGGAAATGTTTAGAACAGTGACTACAGTCAGTTCCAGGATTAAATGTCTTCATCACCAAAACTGTTTCAAAGTAGAGAGAAAACGACAACTACTTGCACTATGTCCATAGCTATACTCCCTGCTGCACAACTGATGTGGCTTTATCAAGTGCTTAACATAGCTGGGGATTACAAACTCACCCAAATGATTGACTGCTTCCTTCAGAAGAGAAGGTTTTTTTGTTGAATTTCAAGGTCAGCGGAGCAGATGGAGGAATGTAAAGAACGGCCTTCCACAATGGGTGTGCTAGCTGCTATACTTTTTAACATCTAAACAAATGATCACCCCTGCCCGCAAAGGACAAAGAGATTTACTTATGCTTAGGATGTCGCTCTAGCAGTTCAAGGAACATCTTTTGAACAAGTTGAAGAGAAGCTCTCCCACGCTCTAGAAATTCTAAGTGACAATTACCAAGACAACCAGCTGACGCCAAATCCAGCAAAAACACAGATTTGTGCGTTCCATCTTAGAAATAGATACGCAGCAAGGAAATTGCAGGTCTTCTGGGAAGGTAAGCAGTTACAACACTGCTTCTCCCCAAAATATCTTGGAGTAACTCTTTATCGAGCACTTACCTACAGAATACATTGCTTGAACACGAAACGGAACGTAATTGCAAGGAACAACATTCTCCGGAAATTATCAGGTACAACCTGGGGGACGCATCCTCGCATCTTAAGAACTTCTGCTGTAGCTCTTTGTTATTGAGCTGCGGAATATGCTTTCCCTGTCTGGTGCAGATCTAGTCATGCTAAACAAGTAGACATCGCCTTGAATGAAACCTGCAGACTCATTACGGGATGTAAACTTAATAAAGTTTGTTGTCTAGCGGGCATCCCGCCTCCAGATATCGGTCGTGAATGTGCATCCAGACTGGAAAAGTCTAAGGCATTGAATCTGAAGACCCACGCACTACACGGGTATCAGCCAGCAGTACCAAGGCTCAAGTCAAGGAAAAGCTTTCTCCATTCAACTGAAAGCCTCACTGAACCACCTTCAAACTTCAGAGTCAACTCATGGCGTTCCAGATCCAGCCACCTTGCAGGGTGGATGACGAAAGCCTCCCATCAGGTCACGAAGAAAGCTGGTCAATATGGAAGACCCTCAACAGGCTGCGTTCTGGAGTTGGAAGAACGAAACCAACTTGAAAAAGTGGGGATTTGCATGCGACTCCACCGCATGTGAATGTGGCCATCTTCTTGTCTGTAGCCTATGCCCAGCGTCATGCACGTCACAGAATGTCATCGATGCCACCAAGGAAGCATGCGAAGTTGCTGCATACTGGTCACGCCGCATTTAATTGTAATTGTAACGCTTATAGCACCATGTTTTTGAACATTTTGTATAACTTGTAAGTTACACTGGGTGTTTCTGACACGATTAAATAAATAAATAAAATGACAGACGGACTGTCACACAATCTGTACATGTGTTTTCAAGAGGCACAAAGCACTTCCGGTCCAAATATTTAACAGAAACTTGAAAAAACATGTCCACGAAACATTCATGTGGAGGCAAGCAAAAGCGGAAAAATAACTAAATAACACGTGGAAAGTCTTATAGCTTCATTCCTTGGCGAAGATGTAACAAATGAAAATAGCCTTTTGCTGTGTGCTTCCTGGTCAGGTCATACAGATCGTACCCTTGTAAATGGAAGTTTTCCAAATATAGATACAGGACTAATGCTGAAGATATTACTACCAAAAACAACAAAATATTGTCAACACCTTGATGTTTACGTCTTTCGGCAATAAAAACTCTATTTCACAAGATTAACTGATTTTGTAATACTACAACAGTGTGTCAAACCATAAGTGAAAATCTGTTCTAACCAATTCATCGAAATCCCGCATCTACACTATGAGGGCCAATATGGGGATTATCAAGTGTGTATCATATGTGTGTTTTGCGCCATTATAATTACTTTAAGGGGGGTAGGACGTCAAACGGGCCGACTTAGGAGCAGGAGAGGCATCACAGGACATTTTAATTTCCAGTGTCTATACTTTTACAAATAAATTCATAAAACTTTGTCAGCATCACCAGGAAGGATTCAGTATTCACACTCATTGCAGTGGAAGTTCGAAAACATAACAAAATAATTTTTTTTTACGTGTGGAATTTCATCATTTTTTCACTTACTAATGGCTGCATTTGTTGCTACAGGTACACTTTTCTCCATAACTTAGAGAGATTCTTCGATGAATTTATTTAATTTATGAAAAAACGAATGAACTGTTATATTTTAAACTTCATGTTTAGGAAAGACACAAATTTTATAGTTAATTACCTCAATTTTTACCACAGTTTTTAATAGATTTCGAAAATTCTAGAGTTTCATAAACCTTTAAGTATGGTTTGTATGCTGTGCACAATTCATCGAAGAATCTCTCTTACCTATGAAGAAAAGTGTACCTATAGCAACAAATACTGCCATTAGTAAGTGAAAAAATGATGAAATTTCACATGTAAAAAAAATTATTTCGTTATGTTTTCGAACTTCCACTGCTATGAGTGTGAATTCTGAATCCTTCCTGGTCATTCTAACAAACTTTTATGAATTTTTTTTGTAAAAGTACAGACAGTGGAAATTAAAATGTCCTGTGGTGCCTCTCCTGCTCCAAGTCGGTCCGTTTGACATCCTACCCCTCTTAAAAAAACCGTTTGTGGCACTGTTGATTGAAAATGTAATGATACTCTGACGCCATTGAATTACGTATAATTTCTCTCCTATGGTACTGTCAACTTGTTACCTTGTTTCTCAATATTAAAATGCCACTTGTTGTAGAATGCAATGTTTTGCATTGAAATGATACAGAGCACTATTTTTTATGATCGAGTATTATTCTAAGCATAGTTTCGTGCGGTTCCGAGCTTTCTAGATCAATGGTTTCCATTGTGAGTTGAATCCTTCAAGGTGGATTTAAACATTTTTTGGCTTGTGCCACTACCGAAGTCCCCAAGTGATATCTAGAGATGTTTGTGCATACCGCCCTCACGGAACGCCTGCTTCGCGGCCTTTCCTGTAATGCAGAATTCGCGGTAATCACGGGCTGGCGTAGCCTTTCGTCACGTGCCTCGGCGCTGCGTGTCTCGTGTGATGAGGCAGACTCGTCGTGCCGCACCGCTTGTACGTGACGCGGGGGACCGCCTGGTTCTCAGGCAGGGCGCAGTGGATGGCCGGCTCAGATTCCGCTCGGCGAAGAGGCCGCCGCTGGGAATGATGTATCACGTAGACAACGCCAGACGCTGCAGGCTTCACAATGAACACTCTCTCCTCTCGTCCGCAGCTCAGTATGTTACATCAAATAACGTGTTCCACGCTTACCAAAGACTCGGTCACGTAGAAAGCAAAGCAACGTTTGCAAAGAAGCGATACACTCGTTTCAATAAATGAAAAGTAACTCAAAAGTTTAGGTATAATATAATGGAAATTACGGGGGGCATTCAGTAAATAATGCAACATTTTATTTCTGAAAGCAGGTTGGTTTTATTCAGGATTCCAATACCCCACTGTTTTGACTATAAAACCCAATTTTGCAGAGTAATCCCGTCCAATGCGGCGGCCTTACGCCACCTTACCGGGAGGGCCTGTATGCCCGCACGGTACCACTCTACCGGTCGACATCAGAGCCAATGTCTTGCTGCATCAATAACCTCCCCAACATCAATGTACTGCTTCCCGCAGAGTGCATCCTTCATTGCCGGCCGGAGTGGCCGAGCGGTTCTAGGCGCTACAGTCTGGAACCACGCGACCGCTACGGTCGCAGGTTCGAATCCTGCCTCGAGCATGGATGTGTGTGATGTCCTTAGGTTAGTTAGGTTTAAGTAGTTCTAAGTTCTAGGGGACTGATGACCTCAGAAGTCGAGTCTCATAGTGTTCAGAGCCATCCATCATTGGGCTAAATAGATAGAAGTCGGAAGGCGCGAGATCAGAACTGTAGGGTGGATGGGACAGAACAGTTCAGTGAAGTTTTATGAGCTCCTCTCGGGTGCACAAACGTCTGCGAGGCCTTCCGTTGTCATGGAGAAGGAGGAGTTCGCTTCCAGATTTGTGGCGACCAACACGCTCAGGTCTTTTCTTCAGTTTCCTGAGGGTAGCACATTACAGTTCAGACTGGTTCACATGGCTCCAAGCACTATGGGGAAAAAATGGTTCAAATGGCTATGAGCACTATGGGACTTAACTTCTGAGGTCATCAGTACCCTAGAACTTAGAACTATTTAACCTAACTAACCTAAGGACATCACACACATCCATGCCCGAGGCAGCATTCGAACCTGCTACCGTATCAGCCGCGCGGTTGCGGACTGAAGCGCCTAGAACCGCACGGCCACAGCGGCGGGCTACAGTTCAGAGTTGATCGTTGTATCATGACGGAGGACATCAGACAGAAAAACCGCTTCAGAGCCCCAGGAGGTCGTCGCCAAGACTTTACCGACTGAGAGTGCGGCCTTGATCTTGTTCTTCGAAGGAGAGGTGGTGTGGCGTCACTCCAAGGATTGTTGTTTTGTTTCAGATTCGAGGTAATGAACCCACGTTTCATCGCCTGTGACAATATTCGACCAAAACAATTGTCACGATCAGCTTCGTAACGTACAAGCGATTCCGCACAGATAGTCCAACATTGCCCTTTATGGTCTTCTATGAGGCAGCAAGGATCTTAGTAGACACACACACCCTTGAGTACGCCAGTTGGTGGACGAGTGTGTCAGCACTATCGACAGAGACGTACAGTTGTGCAGCAAAGTGTTTGATAATGATCCGTCGATCACCTCGAATGGGAGTGTTCGCATGTTCCAACAGTGTATAAGTCACAGCTGTGTGCACCCGCCAGACGCTCGGGAGACTGGACAGATTTGCACGACTTCGTAGCGATTGTGACAGACGCGTCGCCCAACGACTCACCTTGCTTTCCTTCACTGCTCTCCGTAGACGCTCTGCAAGCGCTTATGAATATGTGCCATTCTCTGGTTATCCGCCAAAATACAGTGACAGCTTCTGCTTGGAACGCACATCCGTTACAGACACCACTTTGAGCGCTACGCGTAGCGCCGCCACCTATCGGAACTTCATGAAAGTATAGAAGCTGAAGCGGGAATATTCCACGATGTCCCACAACAAATACTGCATCTTTTCAACCGAGATTGGCCGAGAAAAGAAATTTGTCGCTTTATTTTTTGAATGTCTCTCGTGCAAGGAATATGTCTGACTAGGATCTCGGATTTAGAAGTGGGCCAAAAAACCACATACAGGTGACGGTATGCATAACGTGTCTGCAGATTTGTAGCCGTTTCCTACGAGCGGTTTCTTTGCGAAACGTCTTCTAATTCTTTAAATTTGCAAAGAGGTCGTAGCGTAGCATGTTTTTATTCCACACGAATTTCATCGAGATGATCAAAAATTGTAAAAACATTTTATTCTACAACATTTAGTTTACTTAATAAATTAAGGTGCCCTTTTCGCCAATTCACTGTACCATTGCCGTTATAGCGATAAGCTGGTTTTCTAGCCTTATGGCCCTAGTTCCCTAAGTAGAATGTAAGAATGCAAAACAGGTTAATACAACGTCAGTAAAGAAACAGGGATTAGCGATCATGATGTTATTACAGAAACTGTGATTACGAAACTTAAGAAAGCTAGGAGAGTGTTTCTGCTAGAAAGAGCAGATAAGCAGTTGTTAGCACCTCACTTAAGACAGTGAACTGACATCGTGTAGTTCTAATAGGATGGACGTAGAGGAATTATGGGCAAAGTTTAAGCGGATTGTAAATCGTGGCCTGGAGGGTCATGTGCCTAGTAAGTGGACTAAGGACGGGAAGACCCACTATAATTTAATAACGAGATTCGGAAAATGCTGAGGAAGCGGAGGCTGCACTCTCGGCTCAAAGAGAAGGCGTAAATGACAACTAGCAAAGGTTAGTAGAGATTTGTGCGTATGTTAAAAGATCTATCTGCGAAGCACACAGCAAGCACCGCTGTCATATGTTAGATGAATATCCGTGATGACTGGGTGTTGTGTGTTGTCCTTAGGTTAGTTAGGTTTAAGTAGTTCTAAGTTCTAGAGGACTGATGACCATAGATGTTAAGTCCCATAGTGCTCAGAGCCATTTGAACCATTTTTGAATATCTGGCACAGAACCCAAGAAAATTCTGGTCCATTGTAAAATCGCTAAGTGAGCCTAAGGGTTCCACCCAACCATTTGTTTACCAGTCTGATGTAGCAGTCGACGATAGCAAAACGAAAGCCGAAGTTTTAAATTTCACGTTCGAGAAATCGTTCACGCAGGAAGATTATACGAATATATCGTTGTTTGACCATCGAACAGACTCCCGTATGAACGAGATAGTTATAAGCATCCCTGGCGTAGAGAAACAACTCAAAAAGTTGAAAACAAGTAAGTCACTAGGTCCGGATGGAATCCCAAATCGGTTTTTCAAAGAGTAGTCTACTGCATTGGCTCCTTACCTAGCTTGTATTTATCGCGAATCTCTCGTCCAGAGCAAAGTCCCAAGCGACTGGAGAAAAGCACAGGTAACTCCTGTATGTAAAAGGGCAAACGAACAAACTCGCAAAATTACAGGCCTGTGTCCCTAACATCGATTTGCTGCAGAATCCTTGAACACATTCTCAGTTCCAACATAATAAATTTTTTTGAGGTAGATTTCATATCTCTAGATTTCCGAAAGCATTTGAAACGGTGCCCCATTGCAGGCTGTTAACGAAGGTACGAGCATGTGGAAAAGTTTCCCAGATATGTGAGTGGCTCGAAGACTTCTTAAATAACAGACCCCAGTATGCTGTCCTCGAGGACGAGCGTTCGTTAGAGACACGGGTATCGTCAGGAGTGCATCAGGGAAGTGTGGCAGGACCGCTGTTGTTCTGTACCTATATAAATGATTTGGCGGACATAGTGGGCAGCAATATGCGTTTGTTTACAGATGATGATTTGGTGAACAGTATGGTGACCAAGTTGAGTGGCTGTCGGAGGACACAAGACGACTTAGACAAAATTTCTAGTTGGTGTGATGAATGGCAGTTAGCTCTAAATGTAGAAAAATGTTAGTTAAATTGGACGAGTAGGAAAAACAAACCTGTAATGTTCGGTTACAGCATTACTAGTTACCTGCTTGACACAGTCAAGTCGTTTAAATATCTGGGGGAAGCGTTGCACAGCGATATGAAATGGAACGAGCATCTGAGGATTGTGGTAGGGAAGATGGTCGACTTCGGTTTATTGGCAGAATTCTACGAGAGAGTGGTTCGTCTGTAAAGGAGACAGCATATACCACGCTACTGCAACTTCTTTATGAGTGGTGTTAGAGAGTTAGTCATCCGTACCAGCTCGGATTAAAGGAAAACATGAAAGCAATTCAGAGGCAGACTGCTAGATTTGTTGCCGGTAGATTCGAACAACACGCGTTATTGACATGCTTCGGAAACTGAAAAAGTGATCGCTGGATGGAATGCGACATTCTTTTAGAGGAACACTAACGAGAACAATTCGAGAACCGACATTTGAAGGTGACTGCAGAACAATTCTACCGTCTCCAACATAGATTGCGCGCATGACCATGAAATTAAGATACGAGAAATTAGGGACAAAACATTCTGACCACCTGATTAATAGCGTGTTCGCCGTCTTTGGAACGAAATACATCACTGACTCTGCGTATCAGGGATCCGACAGTCTGTTAGTAGATTTGTGGAGGTATGTAGCATTAGACGTCTATGCACGGGTCATGTAATATGTGTAAATAACGGAATAACGGGCCGCTGATTTGCGTACGCGATGATGGCACCCGATAGCTACCCAGACGTGTTCCATAGGATCTACATCAGGCGAATTTGGTGGCAGAGACATCAACTTGAGTTCACTGTAATGATCCTCAAACAACTTTAACGCGGTTCTGTCTCAAAAAATAAAAAAGACTGCTGATAAATGACATTGCCGACGGAGAAGACATCAAACATGAAGGGATACAAGTGGTTCGCAGCTGTCAGCGAGTCTTCAAGTACTACGTTTCGAACCGCCGTTCTATTCTATAGCGTTTTAGGAGACGACCATCGACCTAGTGTAGCAAACATCTGATTCACGCGAATAGCAGACAAATTTCAATTGATCGACGGTCGAGTCCCGCTGGTATGCTGCCTACGACAATCGTAACTGACGATGTTGTTGGGTCAAAATGTGAACACGTAGGGCTGGTCTGCTGCGGAGCTTCATATTCAACAAATTACGATGAACGGTGTGCTTCGAAACGTGCGTGCTCCAGAATTATGCTCTTTCTGCAGAGATGCTGCAGGTCACCATCTGTCCTGCTTCACAGCGCAGACAAGCCTCCAAACCCCACGTTCTGTGAAGAGACGTGGACATCCAACCATTTACCGCCTAGTGGTAGTTTCACTGTCCTACCTCTTTCCGCAGATGCCCACAACATTAGAAGGTGAAAATTCGACCAGCTTCACCGTTTCCGAGATACTCGTTCACAGGCTCTGCTTAATAATAACCTACCCTTTGTCAATGTCGCTTTCTCAATAGATTTGCCAATTTGCACCCTTATCCTAGATAGAGTGATCACCCGTCCGTGTCGGTTCCACTTACAAGCTTTTGTTACCACGTCACGTGCCCGCAACGCTACCAGTGGCGTCCAACGTCGCGGTGGACAGTCGTTATAAGAGCCGAAGAGCTTCTGTGAAGCTTGGAGGGTAGGAGACGAGGTACTGGCAGAATTGAAGCTGTAAGGACGGGTCGTGAGTTGCGCTTGGGTAGCTCAGATGGTAGAGCACTTGCCCGCGAAAGGCGAAGGTCCCGAGTTCGAGTCTCGGTCCGGCACACAGTTTTAATCTGCCAGAAAGTTTCATATCAGCGCACACTCCGCTACAGAGTGAAAATCTCATTCTAGAAGCATCCCCCAGGCTGTGGCTAAGCCATGTCTCTGCAATATCCTATCTTCCAGGAGTGCTAGCGGTTATAATGATTTGGCTGATAAGTGTAGACAGTCGTTTATCCCTCGCTCTGTTTGCGAGTGGAGCAGAGAAGGAAATGACATAGTGGTATCGTGTACCTTCCGCCACTCAGTGTGCGGTGTATTGTATGGGTATCTATGTGTATGTAGACGAGGACATACCATTCGTAGTATTTTGTTACAAAATAAGGACAACTATCATAATGAAAATGTTTAATGTAAAAATTATTTGTTGTTGTCTGGTTCGTCAGGTCGAGCGTGAGGTTCTGTGTAACAAGTAAGACCATGGGACACGTCGTAAAAGCGAGTAAAACAGTGGGTTTTTCTACACCACGAACAGAATCCAAAAGATCTTTCATAAATTTACAATTCTTCAAAGAAACGGACCTCTTAACGTTGCGGGAGTTTCTTTCTTCTCGTAACCAAAAGTCTTGCTGCAAGCCATGATTATTTTGTCAATACGATGGATATGGATGCTTGTAACATGATGAATTAATGTCTGTTTCTTCCTGTTTTTGTGCATTTGGATCCTTTCACCATTTCACTTTTAAATCGGTTTATATTTTCTCTTGTACGAAGAAATACGCGTCGTATGATTGGCACAAAATACTACATTTTCTCGCACTGGCGAAAAATACAACTAAATTTATCAAATAAACTTTCGGTCGTAGATTAAAATGATATTACACTTTCTCGCTCATCTCGATGATCTACTTGGAAACAAAAACGACCACTCTTAAATCGCAACTATTAAACGAATTTGTAAACAAGCAGCTGCTAGGAAATATCGACAATTTTTTCAAATATACTACGTCGATAGACACCGACATGTGGTTTGAAGCAGACATTAGCCCATGATATCCGCAAATAAAGAACTGTCCATATAGCTTACTTTTGAACTTAGAACATATTTGAAATGTACCATGTCTGTATAGTAGAAGTAGCGACAACACCAAATGTGACTACTCTGAACAGAAATACAGCTCATACCGTTATGTAGGATGCAACTAATGACATTAATTATTGGTTATATAGCTCGCAGCGTGGCAAAGTTCTGATGAGGAAAATTGCGAGCAGCAATACGCCTGTCGAGATCATCTCTGCACGATTCAGATCGGGAGGTGGAGCTGGCTGCGACATACGTCGAATTACTGTCTTAGATATTCCCACATGGGACCATTTCTCTACAGGAAATAGCTGGTATCTTGTACGATTAATATTTAAGGACACATATAATCATTGAGCATGTCTGTCTGTATGGGTTGCTGTGTATGTTCGTAGATTTATCCAATAAGTTTAATAAATACAACAGGTACACATAAGACAGGCTTTAATACTCTCCTTCAATATTTAGAACAATCTGTCAACACTGTAGAAATGACGTGGTTTCGAGGTGAACAACTCGTTGAGGCGTGTTCAGAGTGAATTTTCGTCCGGAGAGGAATTTCCTTGAAGATTTTTCGATAGACAGCGGGGAAGGTAAAAATCTGAGGGTGAAGAAGATGGGTTCGGTATAACTTCCCAACCCAACCCCTGTATAATGTTTTTATGTCAGTCTAGCAAACTGCAGGCAGGTGTTATCATGGAGTAGTGTCACTTCACGCAGTCTTCCTGGTCGTTCTTCTTGGATTATTTCTACAAGATGCCTCAGTTGTTGACAATAAATGTCAGTAGTGATGGTTACACCTCTGGGAAGCAATTCGTAGTACACCACACCGCCGTTGCTTCACCAGATGCATAACATTATCTTTTGTGGATATGCGCTTGTCTTTGTACGGGAAGTTGCAACTTTGTTTTAGCTAACCATTTCTTTCTCTTCCTTATATTAACATAAAGACACCATTAATTGTCACCAACAAAGATACAGGACAGGATTGGTCGGTGTTGTTCATTATCCAGTTGATGACGAGCAAGCAGAGATGCACATATGATAAACCGTTGATTTTTGTGATTTTGGATTAGAGCATGCGATACGCATGCACCTGATATTTGAACGTTCTCCATTGCACACAAAAGTCGAAAGATGGTGGAATGGTAACATTTCATCACGTTTGCCAGTTTCGAGTACACTGACTTGGATCATTGTGGATCAATGCGTTTAAACGGTCGTCTTCAAACTCCGAAGGTCTTCCAGAACTCGAAGAGTCACTAAAGGCAAAACGATCCACCTTAAGACGAGGAAACCATTTTCTTGCCGTGCTATGTCCATTGGTATTATCCCCATACACAGCGCGAATGTTTCTGGCTGCCTCCGCTGGTGTCTCCCCTCTACTAACAGAAATGTCGGAAACGTCCCGATTTCTCCACTTAGCACTCCATTCTCTAGCGTCCACAGCTCCATTCAGTATCTCCAAATGACTAAATGACAATACGTAAACTCAGTTAGCGTCAGTGAAATACAAAGAAAAATTGACGATCGATAAAGAAACCCATAGCAACCGGAATACCAACATCCAAAGCAAAAACGTTAGTAACGTATGTACCAACCTAATATTTTAATTCTCCAGACACGTTCGCCTTTTACATTAAGGCATCTTCATTGTATTTGATTTAGAATAGCACATAAGCAAAGATCCGCGTTCTGGCCCAGACGGGACAATCGGTATCGATCGACCGCCGTGTCATCCTTTGCACATGGGATCATTTGGATGCCGTATGGAGGGGCATGGGGCCAGCACACCGCCCTCCCGGACACTATCGGCTTTCGTGACCCTGGAGCCGTTACTTATCACTCAAGTAGTTGTTCAGCTGGCATTACGAGTCTGAGTGCACTCCGTACAGTCCTCCCACCAAGGAACAATCCCTGACAGTACCGGAAATTGAATCTGGGTTCTACGCATAACAGCCAGACGCGCTGGCAACTGAGGTACAGATGCGGACTGGAATAATTTTTTTTATATATGCAAAATTTGTAGATTAGAAAACAGTTTATGTCAGAAATTTTACGTAAATGAATCACTACTTACAGTTATTCTTTTTTCAGTAGGAATATGCGTTTTCTCTCGTCTGGTCGTAGGTTAGAAGTCGCACTGACACTTCATTTATGAAGAACAGACACATTTCCACGTCACAATCTTTTTGTTTCTCAGTTTTCAGAATTATGAAAACGTGCTGCGAATGATGGTCACGCAAACAATCTTGAAATACCTCATCACACATGCAGCTTCTTCGAAGGCGCTCCTCTTACTCTATGTGTACAATTCTCTACAGGTTCTGGCATCCCACTGAAACGCTGTGTGTTGTGGCGAGCGGTGAGTGCTACGCACAGGTCTGACTGGAGCGCAGTGGTAGATCACCTGACCACAGTCGGGCGGACTGGATTTCAAATCAAAATTTGATCATCTAGATTTACTGAGCTCAATGAAAATGTCGTGCAGTGACCCATAGCAAGTGACAGGCATTTCATGGCCGAGCGCAAGTCGGGAACGCAAGTTCTCCGTATTATAAGTTTATTTTCTGAGAATCGCATGCTGAACCCGACCTTCACAGTGGGATAAATAATGCTTCTTAATTAGTGTTTGCTGCATTTCAAGCCGGTGATTGCTCCTATCACTTTAAGCAGTGGTTTGTGTTATTTCAGTCACGGTGTTTTGCGTTTGCTGACCACGTTGCTTCATCTGAAGCTAAAACATGGTGGAGCAAATGCTAGCTTGGAACGTGCCTTGATTTATAAACACTGTGTCTGCGAGTATCACGCTGACATCGCAGAACGTCGTGTCGCACCCGAGATAAAATTTCTCAGCGAATGATTCTACGCCAAAAAACTTCTTTTTTTGTAGCACATCAAGTACATGTATACATGGTATTTCACAATTCCTATTACAGAATTCTAATGGGTTTTAGATGGAGTACTGATAGGGCAATATAAATTGCATGTGGTCAGTTCGAATCGAATCTAAAATATGCAGGTAGGTAGCCAGTAGTGGTAACATCTGTCACACGATCGGTGTTGCTCAAACTTTCATTTCAAGAGAACAGTGATACTCTATAACTGATTCTATTACAAATCTATCGGTAGGAGCTAGTTATGGCTCTTTAACACGCGTTTCGGTGGAAGTAAAACGGTGTCAAACTTTTATTTTTATTATAATTATTATCATCTTCGAATGGCATTTCAGAACACGAAAATTCATTAACAACAATGTTAACAAATCAGTTACCCCGTAATTACAAAGCTAACATATTGAAAAGAGAGAATCAGATCCCGAGACTTGGAATCACTTCGAGTAAGTCCTTCGTACCATTTTCACATGGACTGAATAGTTGTTTACGATGGGCTTCACAATATGTTCCTACACAGGCAGCACTGACTTGGAAGACGACATTTCAACGCGGTCACGCATCTCTCGTGACTGCTTAGTACGAGGGTTGGAGCTTTAATAGTGGCTACTATTTATTTACAGCTCGTACAAAATAGATACGTGTTTCAAAGTTTTACTGACCTTCAAAGTAGTCGCCAGCATTGTGTATAACCCGTTGCCAGCCATGTGGAAGTCGTAGGATACTCTTAGCAGTGCCAGTTGTGTTAACAGTTCGAGCGGCGCGGTCTATTGCCCGACGAATTTGTAGCGGCTCTGAAGCGAATGCCGTGAAGTGTTTCCTTCAGTTCAGAAATCGAGTTGAACTTACGAGGGCTTAAGTCAGGGTAGTGCAGTAGGCGGTATAATATTTAGCAGGGCCATCAGTCGAACAAATAAGTAACAGCTTGCACTGTACGTGCTGGGGCATTGTCCTGCAAAATGATGGTCAGGTCCTGCAGAAAGTGTCATCACTTCTGTCTGTATGCTGTTCATTATTGGAACACAACCTACGACCAGAAAATGGTTCAAATGGCTCTGAGCACTATGGGACTCAACTGCTGAGGTCATTAGTCCCCTAGAACTTAGAACTACTTAAACCTAACTAACCTAAGGACATCACACACATCCATGCCCGAGGCAGGATTCGAACCTGCGACCGTAGCCGTCACACGGTTCCTGACTGCGCGCCTAGAACCGCGAGACCACCGCGGCCGGCACCTACGACCAGATTCGAGACAGAATTCATGACACTTTCTGCAGGACCTGACAATCATTTTTCAGGACAATGCTCAAGCACGAACAGTGCAAGCTGTTACTGATTTGTTTGACTGATGGGGCTGCTGAATGCTATACCACCTACTGCACTCCCCTGACTTAATCCCTCGTAATTTCAACTCGATTTCTAAACTGAAGGAAACACTTCACGGCATTCGCTTCATAACTGCTACAAATTCTTCGGACAACAGACTGCGCCTCTCGAACTGTTAACACAACTGGCACTGCTAAGAGTATCCTACGACTTCCACATCGCTGGCAACGGGTTATACACAATGCTGGTGACTACTTTGAAGGTCAGTAAAAGTTTGAAAGACATATCTATTTTGTACGAGATATAAATAGTTGCCGCTATTAAAGTTCCAACCCTCGTATTAATAGCTCGTGATCTAGTGCTGACGACACGGTAGCTTGGCATGATCGGTCACGGGACTGACCACCCTCTGTAATAAAAAAAACGCTGACTGAAGTTACCAGTGATGGACTATGAAAGATGTCATGCGACATTCGAGGAGAGCCACTGACAAAAAAGTCCGAAGAAACAGATCGAAAGAAAGATGAGAAAAAATTGGTTGTCTCCCGGCCATTGACGCCAGACCATTTCATTTTGACCCTCGAGTATTCACGACATTCAGGACACTAGTAAACTCGCTTAATCCTTCGTACTGTCCTGATGCAGACGATAAGAAATGCGCACGACTTCCACGTTCTCTTCTTTGGCTAATGTTACGAAAGTTGCTGATATGTTTGTCTTTTCAGGGAGGCTTATGTGGTTTGAGGTACATACTTATCTGTATAGGAGACAGCCTTCTATAGCATTTATAGCTTCGTTAACTTTCTTTTATACCCCCCAGGATCGATAATTGCTAAAGCAGCGGTGGCATAGGGTTGATGCTAACAGCGGCGGTTCTTATGGCTATGTTATCTGTGTGGGCAGTTTTCCTGCACAACAGCCCAACACTTGGGAGGACGATAAACAGGGACACGTATTTGTATCTGCTCCCGACCATGTTCCTGCCGCTCAGGAAGCACTATTCAAACAGTATAAAAGCTTAAGATTAAGCTTATCCCTTACGGACTGTTTATTCGGCGTAATTACGTAAAACTGCGACCAGCCACTTTTTTGAAATACTTATTAATTTATTCTATGAACCGGTTTTGGACCTTTTCAGGTTCATCTTCAGACTGTTTCCCAGAAGCTACATAGCTGTTTCAAGCATAATGCTGGGCGCTGGCTCTGTGACAAGAAGATGGATCATGCCTTAATGCTTAGCCATGAGTATTGTTCAGCTCTATCTGGATCCAAAATTTAGTTTTTTACTTACTGCGACAGTATGGGCGGCTTTTGTTGTATCAACATATACAAAGCATATTCCATCTTCTTGTCACAGAGCCGGCACCCAGCATTATACGTAAAATAACTATGTAACTTCTGGAAAGCCATCTGAAAATGAGCTTGAAAAGGTACGAGAACCCGTTCGTGGAATGAATAAATGTTTATTTCCAAAAGTTCCTGGTTGCAGTTTAATGTATTTAGATAGCATAAACGCTTCTGACTTGGTAAAAAAGCTTCGTTGCCTTCTCATAAAAGTAGTATTAAGGTATTTTACGAGTGGCGTTCAGTAAGTAATGTAACACTTTTTGTCTGAAAGCAAGTTGGTTTTACCAGGATTCCAGTACACTTCATCTCCCTTCAGTGCGATGGCCGTGCGCCGTTTTACTGGAAGCCCGCAACGTACCAATTCACTGATCAACGTCCGGGGCAACGTCTTGCTGCATCAATAACCTTTCTATCATCCACGTAATGCTTCCTGCGGAGTGCGTTACTCCATTGGGCCAAACAGATGGTGGTCCGAAGGTGCGAGATCCGGGCTGTAGGGTCGACGAGGAAGAACAGTGCATGAAGTTTTCTGAGCTCCTCTCCGATATGCAGACTTGTGTGTAGCCTTGCGTTGTCACGGAGAAGTTCGTTTGAATTTTTGTGGCGACGAACACGCTAAAGTCGTTTCTTCGGCTTCCTGAAAGTAGTTCAATACACTTCCAAGCTGATCGTTGCGCCATGAGGGAGGATATCAAACAGAATAACCCCTTCAGAGTCCCACAAGACGGTCGCCATGACGGAGCAGCTTTGAACTTTTTCTTCGGAGGAGAGGTGATGTGGCGCCACCCCATGGATTGCCGATATGTTTCCGATTTGAAGTGATAAACCTATATTCCATCGCTTGTGACAATGCTCAGAAAAATTGTCACGATAGCCTCGTAACATCCAAGCAATTCCGCACATTTGCTCCTTCTTTGCTCTTTATGGTCTTCTGTTACGCGGCGAGGAACCCAAGGCACCTCTGCTGGTGGACGAGTGTGTCAGCACTACCAACAGAAACGTCCAGTTGTGCAGTTGTGTCTGATTGTGATCTGTCTATCACCTCGAAAAAGAGAGTCCACACGTTCCAACTTGCAGAAGTCGCAACTGTGTGCGGCCGGCCGGCACACGGGAAATCGCGTACGTTTGTGCGACCTTATTGCGATGATGACAGACGCCTCGCCCAACAATTCACTGTTGTTTTGTTCACTGCCCAGAACTCCGTACACATTCTGCAAGCTACTATGAATATTTGCGCTCTGTTTTTCCGCCACTACTCTCTGCTTGGAACGGACCTCCGTTACAGACGCCATTTTGAAGGCTACGTATAGCGTCAACAGCAGTCAGAGCTTCCTGAAACTGTAGAGGCTGAAGCGGGAATATTCAGCTGTGTCCCCCAACAAAGCCTGAAATTTTTTCAATCTACAGCGGCCGAGAAAAATGTGTTTCATTACTTATTGACCAACCCTCGTATTTCCCAACATACTTTCGCCTAAGAACATGAAAATCACGCTATCAAAGTAAAACTTTTCATACAATCTTACAATGAAGTTCGTTTTGTACTGAGAGACTCTGAAGTCTAATCAGTAAAGTTCAACGGTTGTAAAGAATTTCTTTAAAGTCAGTACCACCATTAGACTGTTTTCTATTTGCAGTGTTACATTTACACGATCATGATTTCGTCTTCAAAGTGCCATTATCAAGTGTTCTAATGTTATACAGTGCCTAAGATTGCATACTGTCGTATTTAAAATACACTATTAGACACATTGTGTCTAATAGTGTATTTTAAATACGACAGTATGCAATCTTAGGCACTGTATAACACATAGACACATTAGCCGGCCGGTGTGGCCGTGCGGTTAAAGGCGCTTCAGTCTGGAACCGCGTGACGACAACGGTCGCAGGTTCGAATCCTGCCTCGGGCATGGATGTGTGTGATGTCCTTAGGTTAGTTAGGTTTAATTAGTTCTAAGTTCTAGGCGACTGATGACCTCAGAAGTTAAGTCGCATAGTGCTCAGAGCCATTTGAACATAGACACATTGTGTCTAATAGTGTATTTTAAATACGACAGTATGCAATCTTAGGCACTGTATAACATTAGAGCACTTGATAATGGCACTTTGAAGCCGAAATCATGATCGTGTAAATGTAACACTGCAAATAAAAAACAGTCTAATTGTGGTACTGACTTTAAAGAAATATATTATGACTGTGGCCCCACATTATGAAAAAATTATTACACCTTAAGAACTCAAAAAACACGAAATTCGTAGACTTCAGGTAATACCAGAAAACATCTGTTTTGTACAACCTGTGTAGCTCTCCCCGGAGACTGATCAAGGGCAGCGAAACGTGAAATCGCCCTTCGATACGCTAGCATGCAGCAGAGAAAGAAAATCTGCACAAAGCGAGGAGGAGTGTAATTGTGTTCAGCCGAAGGAAGCGCCCACAGAACAGTGGCCGCTACAGACCTCTGCGCATCTTTACCGTGAGCGTCGGTCACACCCAGTGGGCCGTGACGGCGATCTTGTCATTACCTCGCGCCTTATTGTGATTTTCTTGCCTCAACAATCGTCTTGGTTAAATGAGGCTCCTGGCACTTTTTCAGGAAACTCCCAATCGCAGCCGTGTTTGCTACGGCTGCTAAGTGCTAGTAATTCGCTTGTCAACAGCTGCGCTGATAACATCGTCACCGTGAGCCCCTAACCACAAATACACACCAACAGCCAGCTATTAAACATGTATTACAGGTTAAGTGGACAAAGAGATATCCTGTTACTGTGTGACATCATAGCGAGCCTTGATAGTGGCTGTGCTTCATTGAAGCAGGGACGGTATAGTGATCGGAATACAAGAGACCCCTGGGTCCAGGACGCAGCCACTCAGACCACTAATCACTGAGACCGTCCTGAGGCGTGGATGTCTACGCGTTTTCCTTAATGCACCTTTCGCCAATTATCCACAATTTTAGCCGCACAGGTGCGAAAATTATCACCTAGGAAGGGTAGACTTGTTAGAATGCGCCTTAGATTTACGGGAAAAGGACAAACCGCGATTTCCTAGCTGTCTGATGTGATAGTTTTGTTGGAAATTACCTGTCACCTAAACCAAAAAAACCCGATCCTACATATTTGACCCAACAATACCAGGGATCTCCTTCCACGTAAGACGAGCAAACATCTTCAACCAGTTCTTTTGGGGCGCAGTGCTTCAAGAGGGGCACTCTAAACACGACTTAGTCGGGTCAGAGTACGACCTTATACTCCTCCGTGGCTCTGTGTTTGTGCTCTCCACTCACAAGGGAACCTCCCCATCGCACCCCCCTCAGATTTAGTTATAAGATGGCACATTTGATAGGTCTCGAAAAACTGAGCACAGATCAATCGAGAAAACAGGAAGAAGTTGTGTGGAACTATGAAAAAAATTAATAAAATATACAAACTAAGTAGTCCATGCCAACATCAGCAACATCAAGACAAAAGTGAGCTCAGGAGCATCGTGGTCCCGTGGTTAGCGTGAGTAGCTGCGGAACGAGAGGTCGTTGGTTCAACTCCTCCCACGACTGAAAATTTTACTTTCTTTATTTTTGCAAAGTTATGCTCCGTCCGTTCGTTCATTGAGGTCTCTGTTCACTGTAATAAGTTTAGTGTCTGTGTTTTGCGACCGCACGGCAAAACCGTGCGATTAGTAGATGAAAGGACGTGCCTCTCCAATGGGAAACGAAAACATGTGATCGCAAGGTCATAGGTCAACCGATTCCTCCACAGGAAAACACGTCTGATATAGTCTATACGACACTGGTGACGGCATGTGCGTCACATGACAGGAAAATGTTGTCGGCCCACCTAACTAGTACACTTAGCGAATGGGTAAAAAGATTCTTCTACCTTTCCCGATTTAGGTTTTCTTCTGGATGTGATAATCACTCCCAAAAAAGTGATGAAAACATAAGAGTTAGTCACATAAACTGAAAATAAGAAGTTAAACTTTTCACTCGAGGGAAGACTTGAACCTAGGACCTCTCGTTCCGTAGCTGATCTCGCTAACCACGGGACCACGACGCTCCTTTACTCTCATGTCTCCTTGATGTTGCTTATCTTCGGATGGACTACTCAGTTTGTATATTTTACTAATTTCTTTCATAGTTCCACACAACTTCTTCCTGTTATCTCGATTGATCTGTGTTCAGTTTTTCAAGGCCTATCCACTGTGCCAACTTATAACTAAATCTGAGGGGGGTGCGATGGAGAGGTTCCCTTGTCAGTACAAACCCGGATTTTGAGGATGAGAGTGCAGTAGAAGCTGTTATGCAACTCTGCTCTAGATTTCCAAGCCATGCCATGCCCTTCAGAGTGTTCGCTCCAAACCGAGTTGGGATGTGTTTTTGCCTCGGGACAGTGTGATGTTAACTGACGAGAGGCGACGATTTACGACGGTCTGGGTTCATCGCCCTCGTCTTTGAGCAGTAGTTGTGATATGACTTCTTTGTACACCAGATTATCAACTTGGAGATCCGTAAGTGGTATCTGATATCTCGATGTCTACCAGAAGAGAATAGGTCGGTGTGACCTACGGCCTCTAGTGGCTCTTTTATCGCTTCTTCGTGGACGGTCGCAGCATGGACATCTGTCTTCCGGAAAATTGTCACCTGTGTGTTAGGCACCTTCGAAACACAGATTTGATGCTGGTTCCTGACACTATAGGCATGAAGCCTCAGTACAGCGTCATCGGCCAAATCCTTTTCAGGATGAAAATTCACTACCAGTTCATCTTATCAGCCTCCCAGTCCGTGTTAAATACGGTGAGCTGTGTCATTATGTACATGCCTACACTTCAAAAGCAGTTGCTGTCGCAAACACCTCATTACACGTCGCCTGAAATAACTAATACTAGGCTAGCGAATCGAGTGACTATTTGAAAAACTGTGCCGTAATTCACAATCATGGTGAACTCGAGAAAAAAATCTAAGGCAATAAAAACGAACATGAGAGGGACTTACTTCATCATTTTCTTATGCATCTGTCAGGCATACAGGATTGGAATTGTTACTAACGGATGTGGCGTGGTTAATTTAAGGGGTGGCTGGATGCCCTTCCTGTCACCACCCCATTACCCTCTGGGATGGAATATGTGTACCCAATTGTCTGCGTGTAGTGTTATAAATATGAAAGTGATTAAACGTTTTCTGAATATTTGTGAATCATGTAACCGAGGTGCGATTTGGGTACCAGCCCAGTATTCAGCTGTTGGGATGTGGAAAACCGCCTAAACACCACGCAAGGCAGGGCAGCACGCCAACCCTCGTCCATAATCCGCTGGGAGAATTCAATGCGGGGTCAGAGGCAACTCCCCATCTCGGGAGCGGCCCTTTAACAAGCACGGCCATCCTGGCGGCTATGAGAGGAATCTACTTCCATGTATTTAAAACTTTTCATATGTTGACTCATAGTTCTACATCAACACCCATGTACAAATATTTTGTGGTGTTCTAGGCTTATCGTGTTAACTGCTGAAATTTGAGGTTTCGAATACATTTACCATCGACATCGTCAAGAGCTGATTGACGACTGGGAGCAATATATGCAACCAATGCAGATGATGTCGTTCCACCAATAGTAGGCCACATCATTGCTGAATTAAAGACACGTACCAATCCTTTCAGTCAGCTAACGACGAAGACGGCGAATATCTTCGAATAGCTTCAACTTTTTCGCGTGTTATTCGTGACAAGGCCTCTCCTTCCTTCTCTCAAAGAATTCTGTGTGTTAAGGAGTGTGCGTGCCAACGAGTGAAACTTTTATAAAATTTATTACAGAAATACATACCGAATGTGTCAAATAGAAATATACGTCAGCAACGTTTTAGCCACAATCCATGTTAAATTTCATGTATATTTCCATAAAAAAAGAAAAACCTCGTCAGTTTACCGAATTTTCAACGAAAACCTTCTGTTTATCTTGGTGCACAAGACCAATAATGGCTACAAAACGAAGTCCCAGCAGGAAAGCAAGAAAGTATGTGAGAACCATCTGAAGATGAATTTGTTACCGGAAATAATTTGCGATACATAAATGTTTGAATGCAATATTTATCGTTGGTCACTATTTAAAATTGTAAACATAATAATTACGTGTAATACATTCTGTACAGTGTGCCGTAGAAATGTACTTGCCTGTAGGGTCTGTCGTAGAAATATACTGTGATTCCACAACGACCAACTAGAATTCTCGTTTTCTGTGAACTTTTTCACGTAACAGCGATATCAATGTTCATCTCCACTCTTCTGGGGCACTTTTCTGAATTCACTGTCTTCCCTCCGCTTTCTCTTTCATTTATCGTTTATATTTTACTTCTTTTGTTTCCTCAGGACTGCGAACCGAGTTACTCGTCGAGGGAAGGTGGGGGGAGGAGTGTAACAGGGAATCCAAATGCCTGAGTTAAATCGCCACTTTCCATATACAGGGTGAAGCGAATTTCTGAAGCTCGCAGATTTTTCTCGTTAATAACCTCCCAACTACGACATCGACTCTCTTTTTTTCTAGCGGAACTACATACTTCTGTGGCATTTTAAGGAAGCTTCTAGGAGAACTTCGACTACATAATATGTGTGGGACATCAAACAGTATCAAGATAACAGCGCCATAAGCCACTCTCTCGCCGTCAGAAGAAGAGATTTCAGAAATGCTTGCTCTGTTATAGCAATAGATTGTAAATACCTACGGAGAGAGCATTCGGATGCACAGAACGAAAATTCTATCCGCAATATCTCCTGGAGCTCAAATCACGTGATTTTGGAACGGCGAATTTCAGCCCATACAGCGTTTAGCGTATAATGAGTGTTATTATTTCGCTGCTACATGTAGATCACCTTCAGAAGTACCGTGAAACTTTGTATATGGGTATTAGAGACGTCCTAACAATATGATAGCAGAAACTGAAGTTGGCTTGAAGATGTGAAGAGCAATGGTATTGTGCTTTTTCACCGCAGCAAAGTAGGTCAGATTCCGTTTTATTTACGTTTTTCCGTAACGAGAAAAGAAGTGACAGCCAACAATATTTTTGACGTTTTCTATTTCACTTATTCATTTTGTAAAATCTGTTTTAATTAATTACATTACAATGAGCTGGCACCGAAGTGTAGCGAAAAAACAATACATCTGGAATTGCGTCTGAAACTGTTACGGTAAAAACGATAAGTGACTTGCACAACCTGCTTGTCGACTGTTATTTTCTATTTTTCTTTTTTTACCTTTCTTCTTTTTTGGCCATCTCTTCAGAAAAGTAAAACCATGCACATTACACAAAAAATTAAAAATATAAGATCATGTTCGAATTTCGGAGTAATAAAAGAAATGAGAGCCAACCTTTTTTTTACGTTTTAGGAGTATCGAAGAAATAATGTGGATTTCAATGATCCAAAGAAACAAGCTGGCTTCAGAAGTTGGTAAGCACAAAGGGCTATTTGCACCTCACGAATGAATTTACAGAACAGAGCAATCGGTATGAGTTACCCGTTCATTTGCAGTTCACAGATTACGAGAAAGAGAGAGAGAGACACACAGAGAGAGATCTGCAACTGATTTAAAATCTTCAACCAAAGTGACAACGAATGCTCTAATCCCCAACGATACCTGTGATAGAGATATAGATCCAAAGCGTCAGCTTCGTATAGGAACGGCAGTTCGTCGCCAGAACACCGAAGAACAGTCGTAGTAACATGATGCCCCGTATACAAACGTACATAGATACACAGAGTGGTCAGAAACAGTCGGAAAAGCTCGTAAGCGTGTTGGAAGGGTAGGTTGTGCTGAGAAATAATTCTTAAGAAAAAAATTCGATACCTTGCGCCGTTTCTGAGTTAATTATCATTGAAGTTAGCCAATCAGGCCGTTGCATGCGCAAATTCGAGCGAGCCGCCTGATACAATGAACGTCAGTTGTTCAAATGATTCCAATGGCTCTGAGCTCTATGGGACTTAACTTCTGAGGTCATCAGTCCCCTAGACATTAGAACTACTTAAACCTAACTAACCTAAACATCCATGTCCGAGGGCGTCAGTTGTCATAGCGTAGATGATAACGCACCAGACTGCTCAGCCTTTCCCTCGTGTTCTATGCTTAGCCCCGTGCTATATCCAATTTTTGTACCGATCTCTTTGAGGAAATCAAACGAAAAACACGCTGGCTACATCGTCTCTGACAGGGAAACTTGAATTTGGGTGCGCAACTGTCTAACTGGCTAATTTCAATGCTAATTAACTCGGAAACGGTGCAAGCCATCGAGTTTTTTATCTTAAAAAGTATTTCTCAGCACATCCTACCCAGCAAGACCCTTACATATTTTTCAGGCTGTTTCTGACCACCCTGTATACTCGCAGAAACGAGAGTGTACAGTACAGTAATATCGGTACAATATGGCACACAACATTTTCTGCGTATGAATAGTTTATGCTTTTAAATGTTCGCATTATCATTGAATACTGTACACTGATGGTGCTGATGATGATTTGTTGTAATTGTTCTTGACCCACTGCCTGGACCTAACAAAACAATTGCTGGAGTTGGCCCTGCCTGGTATGCAGACGGCGGCCGCCGCGTCCTTGCCCGTGTTGTGTTCTCGCATCGCGCCCCGATACGCATGCGGGGTGGCGCCGTTGCGACACATCCCAGGCGCGTGCCACTTTCCAGCAGCCGCTTCGCACAACCCAGCAGCTGGACTGTCACAGCACCCTAGCGCCGATGGCGACACTGAAAACCTGCGTCTCCATTTCGATCAGATACAGGAACTGGTTTTTTTCTGTTTTCTGTCGATCTTTAGTCTGCATTGATTCCGACCTCCATCTCTTCTGGTCATCTCCTAATTGTTGTAATACGAAAAGCCGGCCGCGTTGGCCAAGCGGTTCTAGGAATTGAGTCCGGAACCGCGCGACTGCGACGGTCGCAGGTTCGAATCCTGCCACGGGCATGGATGTGCGTGATGTCCTTAAGTTAATTAGGTTTAAGTAGTTCTAAGTTCTAGGGGACTGATGACCTCAGATGTTAATTCCCATAGTGCTCAGAGCCATCTGAACCATTTTTTTTTTTTTTTGTAATACGAAAAAAACACTTTTTATGCGAATATAGACTTTTCCGGCATATAGTACTGATGGCAAGCTATCGGGTTTCCAGGTGGATAGCAGTGTTAATGTACTCAGACGCCCCTACGAGTGTCATCACTTTCTGGCCTGATGATGGGTATGACACTCGTCGAAACGTCGCTGTGTCTTAACGCTGCGACCCGTCTGGAGACGCAAGAGCTTATCATCTATATTTATTTGCAGATGGATACTCGCTGCTGCAATGAAAATCCGCAGTCACAGTACCGCTAGTGTTAGGTCACAGTCCGAATACTGAATATGAGGGCTATTCGGAAAGCAGGGAATAATCGGTCGCGAAATGGAAACTACAGTGAAAATCCGATGAAGCTTTGCACAAATGTGTTGGGCAGTGTTATAGTGCCGGCCGGAATGGCCGTGCGGTTCTAGGCGCTACAGTCTGGAACCGAGCGACCGCTACGGTCGCAGGTTCGAATCCTGCCTCGGGCTTGGATGTGTGTGATGTCCTTAAGTTAATTAGGTTTAAGTAGTTCTAAGTTCTAGGGGACTGATGACCTCAGATGTTAATTCCCATAGTGCTCAGAGCCATCTGAACCATTTTTTTTTGTAATACGAAAAAAACACTTTTTATGCGAATATAGACTTTTCCGGCATATAGTACTGATGGCAAGCTATCGGGTTTCCAGGTGGATAGCAGTGTTAATGTACTCAGACGCCCCTACGAGTGTCATCACTTTCTGGCCTGATGATGGGTATGACACTCGTCGAAACGTCGCTGTGTCTTAACGCTGCGACCCGTCTGGAGACGCAAGAGCTTATCATCTATATTTATTTGCAGATGGATACTCGCTGCTGCAATGAAAATCCGCAGTCACAGTACCGCTAGTGTTAGGTCACAGTCCGAATACTGAATATGAGGGCTATTCGGAAAGCAGGGAATAATCGGTCGCGAAATGGAAACTACAGTGAAAATCCGATGAAGCTTTGCACAAATGTGTTGGGCAGTGTTATAGTGCCGGCCGGAATGGCCGTGCGGTTCTAGGCGCTACAGTCTGGAACCGAGCGACCGCTACGGTCGCAGGTTCGAATCCTGCCTCGGGCTTGGATGTGTGTGATGTCCTTAAGTTAATTAGGTTTAAGTAGTTCTAAGTTCTAGGGGACTGATGACCTCAGATGTTAATTCCCATAGTGCTCAGAGCCATCTGAACCATTTTTTTTTGTAATACGAAAAAAACACTTTTTATGCGAATATAGACTTTTCCGGCATATAGTACTGATGGCAAGCTATCGGGTTTCCAGGTGGATAGCAGTGTTAATGTACTCAGACGCCCCTACGAGTGTCATCACTTTCTGGCCTGATGATGGGTATGACACTCGTCGAAACGTCGCTGTGTCTTAACGCTGCGACCCGTCTGGAGACGCAAGAGCTTATCATCTATATTTATTTGCAGATGGATACTCGCTGCTGCAATGAAAATCCGCAGTCACAGTACCGCTAGTGTTAGGTCACAGTCCGAATACTGAATATGAGGGCTATTCGGAAAGCAGGGAATAATCGGTCGCGAAATGGAAACTACAGTGAAAATCCGATGAAGCTTTGCACAAATGTGTTGGGCAGTGTTATAGTGCCGGCCGGAATGGCCGTGCGGTTCTAGGCGCTACAGTCTGGAACCGAGCGACCGCTACGGTCGCAGGTTCGAATCCTGCCTCGGGCTTGGATGTGTGTGATGTCCTTAAGTTAATTAGGTTTAAGTAGTTCTAAGTTCTAGGGGACTGATGACCTCAGATGTTAATTCCCATAGTGCTCAGAGCCATCTGAACCATTTTTTTTTGTAATACGAAAAAAACACTTTTTATGCGAATATAGACTTTTCCGGCATATAGTACTGATGGCAAGCTATCGGGTTTCCAGGTGGATAGCAGTGTTAATGTACTCAGACGCCCCTACGAGTGTCATCACTTTCTGGCCTGATGATGGGTATGACACTCGTCGAAACGTCGCTGTGTCTTAACGCTGCGACCCGTCTGGAGACGCAAGAGCTTATCATCTATATTTATTTGCAGATGGATACTCGCTGCTGCAATGAAAATCCGCAGTCACAGTACCGCTAGTGTTAGGTCACAGTCCGAATACTGAATATGAGGGCTATTCGGAAAGCAGGGAATAATCGGTCGCGAAATGGAAACTACAGTGAAAATCCGATGAAGCTTTGCACAAATGTGTTGGGCAGTGTTATAGTGCCGGCCGGAATGGCCGTGCGGTTCTAGGCGCTACAGTCTGGAACCGAGCGACCGCTACGGTCGCAGGTTCGAATCCTGCCTCGGGCTTGGATGTGTGTGATGTCCTTAGGTTAGTTAGGTTCAATTAGTTTTAAGTTCTAGACGACTGATGACCTCAGAAGTTAAGTCGCATAGTGCTCAGAGCCATTTGAACCAGCTTAGTGTTATAGTATGCCCTTAGATCGCATCACGTCGCTCTTCTGAGTTCGAATGGCACAGTGAGTGCGTACAGATGGCTAGAAAACAGTATCTCCCGCCAAGTACGGGTGCTTGCCGAGAGTTTTCGCCTGATTTCATGCAATCCCACATAACCTAACCGTCATGCATTTCGCCGGCCGAAGTGGCCGTGCGGTTAAAGGCGCTGCAGTCTGGAACCGCAAGACCGCTACGGTCGCAGGTTCGTATCCTGCCTCGGGCATGGATGTTTGTGATGTCCTTAGGTTAGTTAGGTTTAACTAGTTCTAAGTTCTAGGGGACTAATGACCTCAGCAGTTGAGTCCCATAGTGCTCAGAGCAATGAGGATGCTCCTGCAGCGTTTTCCATGGGAAGTGTTTCATTACCCACCATACAGCGCGGACTTAGCTCCATCTGGTTTTCATCTCTGCTCAAATTAACCGCTGGCTTGAAGACAACATTTTGACACAGACAGCGAGCTGTAGCCAAGCGCAGAAAATTATCGAAAGGACAGGAGGCTGCCTTCTATGACGAGGGTATTGGAAAGTTGGTACAATGCAACGACAGATGTCTAAGTTGGAGCGGCGACTATGTAGAGAAGTAGGTGGAAGGTGTAGCAAACTGTTGCAAATGAAATAGTTTTGATTTTCACTGTGATTTCCTTTTCGCGACCGATCGTTCCTTACTTTCCGAGTAGCCCTCGTACTTGTGCAACTTCAGCTTCTTTCGCGCGTTAAGTATTCGTGTAACTTAACTAGAACGCAGCTGGATAATGTTCTCGACATCCGCCAGTAATTTGACAGTTGGACGCCCCGTCATTTGGAAGCCACAAATGCAATGAGAGACTGTTGTGCAAGGAAATTCAACCCCCGGTGGATGCGGCAGACGCAGAAAGACAACGCACATAGTAAACAACGAGCACCACTACGCAACCAAAGACGACCAACGTCAGTTATCATCATTAGTGAACCATAAATCAACAGCAGATGGAGAAGTAGCACATGCTCTCTCTGGTAATTAACAAGGAGAGAGCAGGATTCCGAACTATTCAGTTGATTTAGAGCCAGCATCATGTACTTATCCCAAGTATGCGTCGAAATCTCGTAATGGGCAGTCCTGGGCGAAATATGGCACCGTCTGCGCCAATACGCTTCAGTCACAGCTAGGAGAGTCTCGCCAAACCCTGGTGTGTAGCGTAGCAGATATTCCCCCCTTGTCACAAGTCCGATTTAGTTTCCGCGCCACGAGTTTGGTGGGTGGTATCTTGACCATAAGAAATCTGTCTGAGGTGAAGGTGACCACTCCGTTTTCCAGGCAGTCACAGGTTCGTGGCGGCTTTCCAGGATCGCTGGTAAGGTTCAGTCAGATTGCATGAACTTGGTGAATGATATGGGAAGGAACTAATTCTTCTCTACTCTCGTCCATAACAGAACGAGTATTTCATGAATTACCGAAAAAATTAAGTATGTAATGTGCTGACAAGTCGTGACCGTGGTTGTAAAGTGGATAGGTAACTAGAGTGTGTTCCTGCACGTCTCAGGTTCAATCCCGAATAGGGACGAGGATTTTTCCTTGTTCTAATTCCTCCAGGACGGCCCCAGGTCCACAGAATCTGCTATCAAATAAATATCAGGGTTTTTCCCGGGGGCAAAAGGCGCCCCACCCCTTTTCCTCGCGTTACTCATGCCACAGCTAAGAAAGGTTGTATGCTACCTGACGTCTGGTTAATATCCCGGTCACGGGTTTCTGACACAAACTTCACTCTTTTTTATAAATACTCGTACATTATCGTATTGGGGGGGGGGGGGCGTTTAATAAGTAATGCAACACACTTTTTCTCGGCATAGTTTGTTTGAAAGAAATCGCAGAATCTGTTGTGTGACATGGTAGAATATTTCTGCTTCAGACCGTATACTCCCATGGAGTTCCGATGGTGGCAGCGCTATACGAAACCTTCAAAAAGACGCCTGTAACAGCTGTGCGCACCAAGCAAAGAGCTATCAAAAATGGTTCAAATGGCTCTGAACACTATGGGACTTAATCTCTGATACCATTATTCCCCTAGAACTTACAACTACTTAAACCTAACTAACCTAAGGACATCACACACACCCATGTCCAAGGCAGGATTCGAACCTGCGACCGTCGCGGTCGCGCGGTTCCAGACTGAAGCGCCTAGAACCGCTCGGTCACTAGGCCGGCAAAGAGCTATCATTCAGTATCTTTGGCGGAAATCCAGGGCATCGCAGAAGCTCATAGGTGCTTTTAGAATGTCTACGGAGTCCCGGCAGTGAACAAAAGCACGATGACGATTAGGCGAGGCGTGTGTGATCGTCGCAACAATGTCGCGCGAATCTGTGCGAACTCCCGTGTTCCGGCAGGCCTAACATTGTTGCGACTTCTGCAACGTTGGTACGTACGGACACTCTCATTCGGTGTAATCGACGGATGACAATCAAGCACTTCGCTGCACATCTGGACGTCTCTGTTGGTAGTGCTGACACACCCGTCCACGAGTCGGGGTATTCAAAGATACGTGCCCACTGGGTTCCTTTCTGCCTACAGAAGACCGTAAAGAGCAACGAAGGACCATTTGTGCGGATTTGTGTATTACGAGGTTAATTGTGACAGTTTTTTTGTCTAACTTCGTCACAGGTGAAGAAACATTGATTCATCACTTCGAACCGGAAACAGAACCCCAATCCATGGAGTGGCGGCTTACCACTTTTTCTCTGAAGAAAAAGTTAAAAGCCGCACGTCAGCCCCTAAAGTCACGGTGTCGGTCTTCTGGGACTCGGAATGGGTTATTCTGTTTGATCTCTTCCTTCACGGTGCAACGATCAACTCTGAAGTGTATTGTGCTACCCTCAGGACGTTGATGATTCAACTTCGGCGTGTTCGTCGCTACAAAAGAGCAAACGTGCGTCTCCTGCTCCATGACAACGCAGTACCTCACACGAGTCTGCGCACGCGAGAGTAGCTCACAAAACTTCATTGGATTATTCTTCCTCATCTCGCGCCTACCGACTTCCATCTGTTTACCGCAATGAAGGATGAAATCCGTGGAAAGCAATACGTGGATGATGGGGAGGTTATTGATGCAACATGACGACCAGTAGAGTGGTACCATGTGGGCATGCAGACTCTGCCAGTGAGGTGGCATAAGGCCATCTTATTTATCGGAGATTACGTTGACAAATAGGGTTTTGTAGCCGGAAGAACGGGGAATAATAAGGCGTATTGTTATGCTGACTAAAAACAATCTGCTTTCAGAACAAAATGTGTTGCATTACGTATTGAAGGCCCCTCGTATATGTTAAGTCCGCCAAAATGAAATTTCCTGCTGCTTGGCTTCCTGACAGATGGAATCTTACAAACTGAACAGAGTTTTATTTTGAAACAAAAGTCACTTATGACTGCACAGATACAGTTTATACCTCTCCTGTGTTCCTGTGTAAGTCGACTAACGGATTGCCTCAGATCTACAAACGTTCCCTTTCACTTTTGCTTCCAAAAATAAATAAAAATAGCAGAACGTTTCAAATTGACTGTATGAATAATAGTGGCATAATCGTCTAGATGTGTACGCAGTACCGTTTCAATCAGCCAGCTGTGGAAGTTGCGATGCGGAGAACGGAAATAACGGAGGACTGGCTGGTTGCGTGGCGAGATCGGACGGCAACTGGAGCGTGCGACTTCCGCGCAACCAGTCCGTCCCTCCGTCCATTCCAGGCGGTCTCCTCTCCACTCCCCACCTCTCCTGTTCACGCCTTGGAAGGCGCCACCTATGCCGCACGTCTGTGCTGTTCCGCCCCGTGTAGTGCCACCACTTACCTGACGCCCCTATCACTGCCCGCACGATCTTGTCAAGTATCACCGTTCAAGCGTTTAGCGTATTTCCAAATTCCAGTTGTAGCAGTTGCTGAAATGGTTGTGCAATGTATGGAATGTTACGCTACTGACTGCTTATCCCTCATACAGTGAGAATTACGAGTTGCACACACTTCCAATGCGTCTGTGACAGTATCGTGATCTGTTTTTGATGGTGAGTTATTTTTTTTTTCCAACGCCACATCTAATTCATCTAGTTTTTGTCGTCTGTAATCGATACGCCATTGCTGCAGTCTCAGCAACGGGCTGGATCTTCATTGGCGACGGTAGCCCCATACTGGTTGTCGTGTAACTCTGGACACTGCACTTCCGTCTTATGTAAAATACGTTGTACGTTGAGTAAAAAGAGGTCGAAAGAATTTGAAATTGCATGAGGAGAAAGCAAGGAGATTGTACAATGCCTTTCTCATTCGCTATACGTAACATGGAACACAATACTGAAGTGGCGGTGTGCCGCACGGAAATCCTATGGGACGTTAACACTTACCTTCACCTCCTATCACACCTCCTCAAGGAACTCAATGGCTGTGTGCGCACAAGAGACGTAGCAACGAATTTCGCACATGGAATTCCATTTACTGACCTTTGCGATTACCTACAATGGCAGACATACCGGTCTATAAGAAGTTTGTATCAGAACATTAGACGTTAGCGTGTGCCACAGCTCTTAGTAATTGCTGTCCTGAGAGACAGGAACTGTTGAGGAATGCTTTGGCTGGCTCCTCATCGCTCTATTTATCGATTTCGTTTTCGAAAACAAACAAAAAAGACAGCTTCTTGCGACGATAAATTCTGTTTGCAGTTCGTACTGAGATTTAAATAAGTTTCTTACACAGTAGAGGATATTGTTGAAACTTGGAACACTTTTCAGATTTTCGCTTCTGTAACATAAGTTTAATATATTTTCTTATTCCATTCTGAAATTATGGCATTATCTTTATGTATGCTGCTCTCGTTCTCTGGAACTTCAAAAATTACTCTGGTACAACATGGCCAGGTACCTCAGCACAAAATCATACTCAAATTTAAAAGTGCTGCAATAGAGAAAATGTTGTCTTAGTAACCCTAAGTCTATGCCATTAATCCACTACACATCAGTAACCAGTAAGTAAAATCAGATGAAGAAGAAGAAGTATTATCAAAAACCAGCTACAAGTTTAAAGCATTTTGAAATAGAAGCTGTTGGCAACGACCACAAATTTACATCTTCAAGACAGGGGAAATTTTAAGAGATCAGAGAAACTCAGTTCATTGGCATATTTCACATGTTCAGTGGTAGAAGACGTATAACTTCACCGTGCACGCGTTAGGTAACTAGTTTCAAAAATACACTGCATCTGACTCACATTTAAAATCTGTAATTGATGAATTGACAATAACCGCCAAGTAGCTTGAATACAGTCTATTGTACAGCATTTAAATATGTATAACTCGTAATACTTACAAACGCTGCACAGAACACAACCTCATATACAAGAGTAGAAAATGGCGGAAGCTACTTATGGCGGCTTCTGTTGCGCATTCTTTCATGTGACGCTTAAATCAGTCACTATACAGAAACACCGAACAAAAAACATGTATTCCTAGGTAAACTCTCCTTCAGGTACTACACTCTACCCTACTAATTTCCAGATCAGAATGCATTACTTTTTACGATGCTCATTCTGTTCTGGATGATTTTTCTTCAAGAATGAATTGAATCTAGCTTTATACAGGGTGTTACAAAAAGGTACGGCCAAACTTTCAGGAAACATTCCTCACACACAAAGAAAGAAAATATGTTATGTGGACATGTGTCCGGAAACGCTTACTTTCCAGGTTAGAGCTCATTTTATTACTTGTCTTCGAATCACATTAATCATGGAATGGAAACACACAGCAACAGAACGTACCAGCGTGACTTCAAACACTTTGTTACAGGAAATGTTCAAAATGTCCTCCGTTAGCGAGGATACATGCATCCACCCTCCGTCGCATGGAATCCCTGATGCGCTGATGCAACCCTGGAGAATGTCGTATTGTATCACAACCGTCCACAATACGAGCACCAAGAGTCTCTACATTTGGTACCGGGGTTGCGTAGACAAGAGCTTTCAAATGCCCCCATAAATGAAAGTCAAGAGGGTTGAGGTGAGGAGAGCGTGGAGGCCATGGAATTGGTCCGCCTCTACCAATCCATCGGTCACCGAATCTGTTGTTGAGAAGCGTAAGAACACTTCGACTGAAAGGTGCAGGAGCTCCATCGTGCATGAACCACATGTTGTGTCGTACTTGTAAAGGCACATGTTCTTGCAGCACAGGTAGAGTATCCCGTATGAAATCATGATAACGTGCTCGATTGAGCGTAGGTGGACGAAACTAAAATGAGCTCTAACATGGAAATTAAGCGTTTCCGGACACATGTCCACATAACATATTTTCTTTATTTGTGTGTGAGGAATGTTTCCTGAAAGTTTGGCCGTTCCTTTTTGTAACACCCTGTATACTACGGGATTTAATTTCATTATTCATTCTTGGAACTGAGGGCTCAAAAGCCTGTGACTGTAGTATTCGCAATAAAATAGACAACAGGCGCTTTTATATTCGTTTATTGATTTGACGCCTTCTTGAGAACTATTATCTGTAATATCGTATGTGTTTTTACAATGTGTTTTCATGTGTTAACTTTGTTACCTAGAAAACACCAGCAACCATAAAATTATGTGTCTAAAGTTAGTCGGTTTTACTTAAGTTTTTCATCAGTGCCGTTTAACATATGCGTCCTTAAAGGCTTTATATTGGAGGGTCTAAAGGGGAAGGAATATCAAAATTTAATGACCCTTTCACAATGAGATAATGGGCTACTGACCAGAAACGCAGATCCGTATGAAAATAAAAATGGTTCAAATGGCTCTGAGCACTATGGGACTGAACTTCTGAGGTCATCAGTCCCCTGGAACTTAGAACTACTTAAACCTAACTATCCTAAGGGCATCACACACAACCGTGCCCGATGCAGGATTCGAACCTGCGACCGATATGGTCCCGCGGTTCTAGGCGCTACAGTCTGGAACCGCGCGACCGCTACGGTGAGTTAGGTTAGTTAGGTTTAAGTAGTTCTAAGTTCTAGGGGACTGATGACCACAGCAGTTAAGTCCCATAGTGCTCAGAGCCATTTTCGGCCGGCTGAAAATAAAGGTGGTGTGGTTCACGGTTTACATAAACCGTCTATATGAGTAACAGAATGAAACACTTTATATAAACAGCATTAATTTTGTAAATAAGACACTTGGTAGATAATGAGTTGTAATGACTTAGCAATTAATCATTGATAAGTAGGATACCGACATTCAGATATTACAGTAAATGAAAAGCGGTAGTTTGCTTTTGTTCTACTAGTTCTAGTAGAACAAAAGCAAACTAGCATTTTTCATTTATTATAATGTTGTTCTACCAACAGAAAATTCAGTTAACACTCAGGTATTACTGTAATTGTCAATAAATTCGTACTTTTACGAAAGAAGCGTTACGTGGAGGCGTAATTTAACGGATGGAGTTAATAGAGTGAAGAAAACATGAACGTTGCAGCTGCACCCTCTTCAGGGGGAGACTGTTCCGATAATTACTACACAGGAAGACAACATTTTATGGTATTATTAACCTTAAACTCAGCCGTAATTCCGCAAGCCACAGCTTTCATTAAATACTTCTTTGCAGAACAACCTGTGTATCAGTTAAATGTGTTCTGGTCGTGAGAGCTGCGCATAGTGCCCAGTGCGCAAAACCAAGCCTCTTCCGTGTACTAGAGCGGAACCGGCTTAACCGCGGCTAACTAGCGCAGGCCACGCTGCTCATTTCACTTCGAACAGGCGTCTTTAATGGCCGGCAGTCCAACAAAGCGCTTGCCAGCTTGTCGACAAGTACAAGTGCTTCAGTAAACACGCTTTTGGTCAGTTATCTCCACTGCACCTACCGAAGTTACAGTACACTGTTTCTGAAGAAATTACCAGCTGGTTTACATTAAGACAGACCGAGCTGTACGTGTTGAAATGCTGTCATCGTTCAAGCCCACTTTACATGACCCAGAAATTAGTAAACAGGCGACTCTTATTAGTCACATTAGATGGCACCAAAGGCATGCAGCTACATGTCCTGATCGCCAGTTCAGTTTTCTGTGACGTGTAAACTGAGCTTAACTGCGTAATCGGCTGTTAATTACGCCCCCCCCCCCCCTCCTCCCCTCCTTTTTCTGTGATTCTGCGACATCTCACACAGAGTAGAAAGTACAATTTTGAGTTAACTTTCAGACGATATCGAGCGTATCACAGGCGAAGCAGCAGCACTGTGACAATGACGGGTAGGAATTTGCCTTACTGAAGGGACCATTCCGGCATTTAAGGAAATCTCTATCGTAAATGAAGACGCTCGAATTAGAATTTAAATCCAGACCCCTCCTAATGCAGTAGATCAGCCACTGTGCCGCCTGGACAGTACACCCAGTTATTCGTTCTCGACCAGGAATCTCTTTCCTCACAGTCGACGGAACGTCAAGCCCTCGTCGTAAACGCATGCAGTTGAAAGTACACGAAACTGAAAGCAAAAAAGTCCAATAAACATGAGCTCTAAAATGCATAACTGAAGAACTATGGGCAAGTTTTCATCTTCGATACAGTAAAAACAAATCTCTTCTACTGAACAAGAGCGCACATCTCTTTAAGATACGCTTTTTAAAGCACATTTTTACCATACAATTTTTTCTTGTTTTGGTCTATACTGCCTCCTCCCAAAATTCGGAAAACAAAGAGCCTGCACTAGAAGAAATTTGTTTCACAGTATCGAAGATGAAGAAGTGCCCAAAGCTCTCCACGTCTGCATCTTAGAGCCCACGTTTGCTACATTCTTTTGCTTCCAGTATCGTGTACTTCTAACTGTACGCGTTTACGCTATTAATTGTGATACACCGTGTGTATACATGGTGTATAACTTTTAGTGTGTAACTTTTATAGACACAAACGAGAGGCGAGTACAGGACAACGAAACAAGCAAAGTATCCAAGTAAACATAGGTAAGGAAACCAGTGGTTTCTCCAATACGGCGTATGCACAAGTGCAGTCATGCCAGTTTTACAACAATGTTAATTTCTAAGGCTAGGTTTATTTCGAAACATCGTAAGTGAGGAGTAAATTACAAAATGACGAACTGACCTCATTTGATATGGCATCATTCCGATACCTAAGCACTGGTTCAAAAAATGGCTCTGAGCACTATGGGACTCAACTGCTGAGGTCATTAGTCCCCTAGAACTTAGAACTAGTTAAACCTAACTAACCTAAGGACAGCACAAACATCCATGCCTGAGGCAGGATTCGAACCTGCGACCCTAGCGGTCTTGCGGTTCCAGACTGCAGCGCCTTTAACCGCACGGCCACTTCGGCCGGCCCTAAGCACTGGTAAATAGTGTTTCGACACAAGTGATCAGTCAAAGTTCGCCAATATCATGTTTTCGCCAAGTCCCCCAACTGGAACTCGTTGGATTTTTTGCGTAGAAATGTTACGAAGCTTTGGTGTATTTCAGCACTGTTGACAGTGTCGAACTCGATGGACGCGTTTTGGATGTTTGTCAGTGCATTCGGAACAGGCCTGGGATTTTTGAACATGTACGGGTATCGAGCCCTTCACATGAACGACGGCTACGTGGTACACTCGTACAGTGTTCGTCCTCAACTGCGTATCTGCAATGTGGATCTTCCCAATTCGGAATCTTCTTGCCCCATTCCCAGCCTCTTGGGACGTTTGGCTGAATAGAATGAAAGTATACAACAGCAGTTCTTTCCCTAAAGAGTAGGGAATAAACAATAAAAAATAAGTCTAGGATAATAAGCAATATTGTTTCAAAAATAAATTCTTCCAGTGCTTGATGTTTCTCTCTCACACATATCCTTGTGGAAAACTTTCTCCTAGTGCTTTTCAGGAAAGAGTTATGAATTCTTATGGTATCTGCTAAAGGGAGAACAGTGTGTAAAACGAAGATTCGCCATAAACAACATGCATATACAAGAAATTCTTTCGGCTCATACCGAACTAGATGGCTGCTGCAGAGAACCGAGAGTTCTGCGAGATGCCTTCCTACCCATGAGAGAGAGAGAGAAAGAGAGAGAGAGAGAGAGAGATTGTTTTAACATTACATGTCGAGCTCTTTTTCTTACGTGCGTTATGTATCAAGCGTATATTCACATATTAGTCTTGCATCTATTCCGTAGGGTAATACGGTCTCAAAAGATAGAGAAAATGGAGCCTCAAATCTCCCGTCCTGACCATAATTTCCATAATGTTTCCCGTAGCTGTGAAGCAAAAGATGTAATTGAAAATAGTCATATATTACCGCCTGGGTCTTCCCTCCTTCCTTATAAAATGACAACCTTCCTTACTTCGGTAGAGAATGAAGCGTCTTAGGACGTCCGTAACGAGATGCGAACTTCAGACCTCAGATATCGAATCTCCTCTGTTAGCACGACGCCGAAGAAGTATGGATGCAAAAGGTTAGTGATTCCACCATACATTGTGACAAGAACTTTGGAGAAAGTGTTATACATTAACGCCTTGTCCACGTTGAGGTTACTGGCTCTAGAGAACACAAATCACATATTGCTGATGATTTTTCTTTAATTTTATGGGCAATTGTTTGTTTACCTAGTCAATTACATATACATTTCATCGTTTGCTTATTGAAGCGTTTCAATGCCATTGATACGTATATCGTGCTTCTAATCTTGAAGTCAGTAACCATGGCAAGAAAATCACTGGCTCTAGATCATAGTTTCGCAACCCCCGCGGATAGCCGTGCGTGTTAAAGCACCTCTTCCGGGACGGGGAGATGCGCTGACCCCAAATCGAATCATTACGAAGGATTAACGACGGGGGTCGGTGAGCAGGCCACTCTGGATGTGGTTTTTAGGCGGTTTCACGTATGCTACCAGGTATCCAAGACCCGCCTCCGTTACAAGACTCGCAACCATTTAAAAAACTTTCGCTCACTGTCACATGAATAATACTGCACGCAGATAGTTGGGTCACATATATTCCTTTCCGGGGGTAACGGGATGCCGGCAGGACAGGCACCCGGCAAAATAATCATGGCAAATCCGTTCATAACCACGCTGACCCTGTGCCGACAAAGGCACAAGAAAAAGAAAAAAAAATAGAAGTAAAATCGTTTTGTGCTTAGCTGGAGACTTACCGTGTTCCCAGACTGACAATATTTTCTTTTTAGCAAAATACTTACTTGGGCAGTGTATTTGATTCTTATCATGAGCCAGTATCCAACACGTCGAAACTCCTTTCACGTTGCTGAATAACTTGCACATTTTTGACACAAACGAGTGTCACACCCTTCGATCACACAAGTTCTCCCTCTCTTTCAATTAGATAGTACATTTGTAGCTACTCTTGTAGTATACAGATTTGTTACAGTTTTTCTTGTATGGTGTTCGCATGTGAAAGCTCTCTGTTTCGTAACCGACGTCTAGTTAGCTGGAATCACGCTTTCTAAAGACGCCTCGCTACTGACCGATACAAATCTCAAGTGGATTCTTCCGGACTCTACCATTTACTTCTAGTTAGCTTACGCCCGTTTGTTCGTCGACAGTCACAGAGTGATTGAAAGGTGCTAGGCACGCCGCCTGCTTTCGATTCTATGTTGATCACAATAAGCAGTTGTTCTTTTTTATATATTTCCTTCATTTGTCCTAAAAATTTGACCGAATCCCCAACTAAGTGCATTCGTGACTGATGAGTCATTCAGCACATCGGACCGAAGCCCTGCACTGCGCTGTTAATGGTACTGACAAGCAAAGTGCTCGCTGCAAAAAGTAAACAATAATTCTCAACACGAAGAAGATGGACATTACAATATGAAAACATATACTATCTAAACACGAAAGAAAAGAAATCCTCGCATTACGAAAGAATTATTTGCTGTGACATGTTAGTGTGCCACAGTTGTTCAGCCTCTAACTGTGCATTTTCTCTGTGATAATCTACATCAAAATCCATCAACTCATTGCCAATATAGAAATTTAATACAGACGTTTGCTCACACTCTGGTGAAAAAGACAGAAACTCCAGAATCCCTGTGCAATTCTATGAAAAGCAACAAGCAGATGTATTTTGAGGTGTAGAAGGAACACATGCAGCCGTGTGTAGCTTCAATTAGGTTCTGCTTTGAAGGCGACACTACTAACTATATATACTACTTAATTACACAAATTTTCAGCGTCAATCGTGTTTCTTCTGTGCCAGAAGTATAGGCCACGCAGGGTAGCCGCGCGGTCTTAGGCAACTTGTCACGGTCAGCGCGGCTCCCCCCCCCCCCCCCCCCCCCCCCTCGGAGGTTCGAGACCTCCCTCGGGATGCGTGTGTCGACCTTAGCGTAAGTTAGCTTAAGTTGGATTGAATAGTGTGTAAGCTTAGAGACCGATGACCTCAGCAGTTTGGTCCCATAAAACCTTACCACAAATTTCCAAAGTATATGACACTTCACAACTGCAAGAAGCCTTTTCTATTAAGCTGCTCGTCCACTGCCTAAAATAATCCTTGATATAGTATGATATGTGAAAACATGTGAGAATGTCACTGTTGCTGTACATGACGCTCTTGCGGTTCTACTGAGACAAAGTGTATTCTTCAGCTACTATGGCAGAAAATAGTTTCCAAGATTAACCTGGCTATTGAAATCGCTCTGTACATAAGGTGGACATGGTAGCTTGCAATGCGCAGAAATCTGTACAGTATACCGAAACATGATATAAGTTCTGTTTCTTGATGATGTGGAATGGAAGTGAGCTTCCGATGATGTTCGCATTCGAAGACCGTAGAATTAAGTAGCAGAAGGCTTCTTGAAGAGCTGTTCTCGTTATATCATAGAGATGTTTGAAATGAAGTCGACCAGTTGTTTAGTTCTAGAATTCCACGACAAAGCTTCTTGTGCGATCTGGATGTTCTATTTCGTACAGCTGGAGAAAGAAACGCCAGAGACAAAATTTTATATAAAGTGCAAACATAAATTGTAACAATAATAAACGCTCTCCAATCGTAAAGGCGATCATAAAAAAGGGGGATAAGATAAAAAGTCGTGCATAATTTGTACAGTGTGTTTAAATACTGTCGTACTCGATTTGATGGTAACTGAACACAGCGAAAATTTTAGGGCCAAAAATTAGATTTCAAATTATGCGAAACGCAACAAACTGTCAAAAACATTTGGTAACAAGCGCTACGCCATGTTCGGCTGTATGGATAAGACCGTAAAATATCTCCAAATGTAAGATGATGAACAAGAATATTTTTTGAAAGTCTGAAAAAACAGTATTATGATGAAACAAAACCCACGAGGGTTATAGGAAGTCACGTAAGGAGCAACTGTAGTAAGGAGTAAGAAACAGGGTACTGAAGTGGCGAATAGACTCCTTGGAGACCCTTTCCTCCAAATTCGGTCACACAGAATGGGCTAACAGTTAGGGATGTAGGTAACACCCTGCACAGTAGCTACTTCACAGAAGGTCTGAACACAAGGTCAGCACCCGTTGTGTGTTGATAACAATGGATGGTAATTCGTATGGAATTCTCAGCAAACAATAGCAGATTAGTGGTTTAGATGCAGTGATAAAAACGGAAATAATTACCTCGCTACAAACCCCGCCACTGCTCAGGCCTGACGTAAGAGTTATTTTCAAGGAAGAGTACCCGCTTAGTGTTAATTTATGTCCTGCAGCACTCATTAGCTAGTATTTGGGCCAGGTTCACCGTCGTTTCAAATGAAATCCATCCACATATGCATATTTATTCCGTTTTCTCGCGAAATATCGAGGTATGGTCACTGCTTACATGTCTTCTGCTCTGATGGAACACTGAGATTCGTATAAGTCGTCGTCGTCGTCGTCGTCGTCGTCGCCCCCCCCCCCCCCCCCCCTCGCAAATTGGTAGAATAAACTTGAGGAACACTCTACGTGCTGCTTTACATTCATTTCACGCCTTTTCTCCCACGCAGTTCTTGTTTGTTGTTTCTTATAATCATTACTTTATCCTTGTGCCGAGAAGTTGCGAAGTAAATTGCATGAGTGGGACCTACCTTTAATCAAGAGAAATAAAATTACTCTAATGAGAGATATAGAAACATGTACGAACGGAATTAGTGTAATACACACATCACACTGTTAATGATTACAGAATATCAAAACATCTCGGAAATTCTGCTTGGAATTTTTAATAAGTAATTTGATAAAGTGGGCAACGTTTCTACCTTCTATCTGTCTATCTATCTTCTTCGTCTTCTTCCGTCTTCTATCCATATATCTATTTACCTTATTTTTCCATTTATCTACTCTTCCTCTTCTTCTTCTTTTTCTTCTATGTATCTTGTACCTGTCTTCTTCTATGTTGTATACATACATAAATTAAAGCTCCCGACGCAGTTTCTGTCTGTATTTTGGGTTACCTCACAAACTAGTGTAGGGATTTGGACACAGTTTTCACTAATAAATGGAATGATTCACTAGGAACACTTGTATTTATAGATAATAAATAATTCGTGCAAATTGTCTGAACTATGATGAGTTAGTTCCGCGTCGCTGTGTGCAATTGCGCCCTAGCACTAAATGGCGGAACGTTACGGAATTATCTACACCTACGAGGGTGTGCTGAAAAGTTAATGCCTCCGACTTTTTAAGTAAAACAAATTTTATTAACATTCCACATGTTTATTCATCATGTCTACATATTTATTTCTCAAAATAGTCACCCTGGCGATGAACACATTACTCTCAACGGGAAGCCAGTTTGTTGTTACCGTCACTGTAAAAAGTTTGCCTTTGTTGACGGAGCTACAACCTTACCTCTGCTTTCGCCGCTGCATCACTGTCAAAGTGGTCTTAAAAGGTGCTCTTTAAGTTTTTGAAACAGATGAAAATCGGACGGAGCCACGTCGGTACTGTAAAAGTGAAATACTAAACACCTTTTTCCAAAGCTGTTTCACAGAGGAAGACCGCACTGCAGTTCCTTCTCTAAATCCTCGCACAAACGAAAAAATGGCTGACGTCGAAATAAGTGTCCAAGGAATAGAAAAGCAATTGAAATCACTCATCAGAGGAAATTCCACTGGACCTGACGGGATACCAATTCGATTCTACACAGAGTACGCGAAAGAACTTGCCCCCCTTATAACAGACGTGTACCGCAAGTCTCTAGAGGAACGGAAGGTTCCAAATGATTGGAAAAGAGCACAGGTAGTTCCAGTTTTCAAGAAGGGTCGTCGAGCATATGCGAAAAACTATAGACCTATATCTCTGACATCGATCTGTTGAAGAATTTTAGAACATGTTTTTTGCTCGCGTATCATGTCATTTCTGGAAACCCAGATTCTACTCTGTAGGAATCATCATAGATTCCGGAAACAGCGATCGTGTGAGACCCAACTCGCTTTATTTGTTCATGAGACCTAGAAAATGTTAGATACAGGCTCCCAGGTAGATGCCATTTTCCTTGACTTCCGGAAGGCGTTCGATAAAGTTCCGCACTGTCGCCTGATAAACAAAGTAAGAGCCTACGGAATATCAGACCAGCTGTGTGGCTGGATTGAAGAGTTTTTAGCAAACAGAACACAGCATGTTGTTCTCAATGGAGAGACGTCTACAGACATTAAAGTAACCTCTGGCGTGCCACAGGGGTGTGTTATGGGACCATTGCTTTTCTCAATATATATAAATGACCTAGTAGATAGTGTCGGAAGTTCCATGCGGCTTTTCGCGGATGATGCTGTAGTATACAGAGAAGTTGCGGCATTAGAAAATTGCAGCGAAATGCAGGAAGATCTGCAGACGATAGGCACTTGGTGCAGGGAGTGGCAACTGACCCTTAACATAGACAAATGTAATGTATTGCGAATACATAGAAAGAAGGATCCTTTACTCTTTACTGTATGATTATATGATAGCGGAACCAACACTGGTAGCAGTTACTTCTGTAAAATATCTGGGAGTATGCGTGCGGAACGATTTGAAGTGGAATGATCATATAAAATTAATTGTTGGTGATACAGGTGCCAGGTTGAGATTCATTGGGAGGGTCCTTAGAAAATGTAATCCATCAACAAAGGAGGTGGCTTAAAAAACACTCGTTCGACCTATACTTGCATATTTCTCATCAGTGTGGGATCCGTACCAGGTCGGGTTGACAGAGGAGATAGAGAACATCCAAAGAAGAGCGGTGCGTTTCGTCACAGGGTTATTTGGTAAGCGTGATAGCGTTACGGAGATGTTTAGTAAACTCAAGTGGCAGACTCTACAAGAGAGGCGCTCTGAATCGCGGTGTAGCTTGCTGTCCCGGTTTCGAGAGGGTGCGTTTCTGGATGAGGTATCGAATATATTGCTTCCCCCTACTTATACCTCCCGAAGAGATCACGAATGTAAAATTAGAGAGATTCGAGCGCGCACGGAGGCTTTCCGGCAGTCGTTCTTTCCGCGAACCATACGCGACTGGTTGGTTCAAATGGCTCTGAGCACTATGGGACTCAACTGCTGAGGTCATTAGTCCCCTAGAACTTAGAACTAGTTAAACCTAACTAACCTAAGGACATCACAAACATCCATGCCCGAGGCAGGATTCGAACCTGCGACCGTAGCGGTCTCGCGGTTCCAGACTGCAGCGCCTTTAACCGCACGGCCACTTCGGCCGGCCTACGCGACTGGAACAGGAAAGGGAGGTAATGACAGTGGCACGTAAAGTGCCCTCCGCCACACACCATTCGGTGGCTTGCGGAGTATAAATGTAAATTTAGATGTAGATGTAGATTGATGACCATGAATTCAAGGCGATAGATTGTTGCTCGTGTGTGGTCTGTCATTGTCATGCTGAAGGAAAGGGTGCTCAATGTAAGGGCGAACTCTTCCTGGTTTCATTGTTTTGAGGATCTCGCAGTTCCTTGCAGAGTTTGTGGTGGTGCCTTCAGGCAAGAATTACAGTGCATCACATCTCGTACATCACGGAACACTGTGGGTAAGACTTTGCCTGCTGACAGCGTGGTCTTGAATTTCTTAGCATCGGTGATCCTCTGTGGCGGACCTCCATTGATGCTGTCTTGTTTTCGGGATTAAAATGGTGAACTCAGTTTTCATCACCTGTCACAATGCTGTTAAGTACCCATTACGCTCACGTTCAAAACGCAAAGGAAATTTTTGATATGTGTCCTATCTCCTATGTTTCACGTCAGGGATGAATATTCAAGGCACCCACCGACACACACTTTTCTGCACCGCAGGTCTGCAATGATAACCTGTACATGCTCTCCTAATATGTCACATTTACGTGAGCGCTATGTCTGTATTGTCCGACGATTTTCTCTGGTGAGTTCATCAACCTAATTCCGATGAGTCTCGTCGGTTGCTGTATGAGATCGTCCACTCCGATCTCTGTCACACACAATTTGTGTGCACGAACAACCCAATGCCGCACATGACTGGTGTCGATACTGTAATCACCGTACACCGTTTTCATTGTTCTGTGGATTAGAGGCACGTTTTCTGCAGTTAGAAACGAGGTTACAGCGTGCGGTTCTTCACGCACTGACATACACCGGCGGAATGAATCGCAACACCAAGAAGGAGTAGTGCGACATAAACGAAACTTGATAGGTGTGTTTCTACATCTGAAAGATGATGTATATTCAAATTTTGCGCCACTCGCATAAAAGTGGTGCTAGTAGAGCCACTAAAGGGATGCAAATCAGGTTTGCTTCACCCTGTAACGGTCGAAAGCGTTAGCTACCTTTGAGATTGGACGTGGTGAGTTGATGTTCGTCAAGGAAACCTTGAAGGCACAAAGATGCCATATCAACACCTCACTGAGTCTGAAAGAGATAATGTAATTGGGCTACGAGAAGCTGGAAGTTCCTTCTGTGATACTGCAGAAACTCTTAGCAGGGGTTTAGCCATCGTACATTATTGCTGGCAGCAGTGCACACAAGAGATGTGGTAATTCGGACCCTACATTTTAAGTGGAACAGTGCACCATAAGTCGATGGAAGTGAACGACAGAAGGGCACCTCATATGAGACAGTGATCAGCTGGCGCAGACACGTCTGAATGACTGACAAGTCTGAGGTGGCGGACCATCTCTGTTTGAAGAACGAGGGATCACAAGAGGAGGCCTTGCCGTTCGAAAATCGGTACGTCACAACCGAGGGTTTAGTAGAAAAAGTCAACATCAGTCGTAATCAGTTTTAATATATTTCACGGCTTTCTGAACATGACAAAGGCCGCCTCTCGCTGGATTCCGCACTGCTCACACCCGTTGAAAACGCCGGCCCCTACCGATGCCGCTGTAGCAAAAAGTGTAGCTCTGTGAGTCCAAAACAAGTGACTTCTGCAGTATCCTAATCGCTATAGACGAGTACTTGGTGTATCACTGTAATCCCTGGACATAGGAGCAAAGCAAGCGGTAAAACATGTGAATTCACAACCGCCGAAAAAGACGAAAGACAATCACTTTTGGTGTGGCGTGGAGTGTCGGAGTCAACCTCGGTAGCTCTGTGGTGAGCGCGAGTGCCTGCTATACGAAAGACTAGCGTTCAATTCCCCGTGTTAGCTACGATTTTTTCAACGATTCAGGATGGGTACGGAGTGCCAGAGACTTCTGAGTGCAGTTGAGGAGCTACTCGATCGATTAGTAGTGGCTCCAAGTCAACAAATCTGACAAAGGATAGGAGACCTGTATCGTGACGATATGCCCCTCCATAGAGCATCCAGTCACGCCATTGTCAGAGGATGTCACGGCTGTCGGTCGGCCCCGATTAGCCCGTCGAGGGCCAGAATTTGAAACTCCACCTTTACCTTGCTTTATGCTATGTTGGTAACAAATTATGGTCGTGAGGGGACAAACGGTCACAGGAGCATACTACCAAACTATCCTCACGAACTTAGGGGAGGCTGAAAAGACAGACTCGTCGAGGACAGCTGTCCGAAGGTTTGTTTCTGCTCCACGATAACTCTCCAGTTCATTCGGCAGAGGACCCGGTAGCACTTGCTGATTCTTTGGGCTATCAAATTTTGCCCCTCCCTCCAGTATTCTCCTGACATGGAGCTCAGTGATATCTCCTCGTTTTTCGGATGAAGAAGCCATTGCCTGGCAGACATTTTCAGAATGATAACGAAGCGAGTTTCGAGGTGGAGCATTTCCTGAACAGCCGAAACGCAGACTTCTGCTAAAAAGGTCTCCGACAATTCACCCACCGTTGGTGAAAATATGTAGAGGTCTAACACCTCTTCCAAGTTTAATCGGCGCAATTTCATGTTTTAATTGCCAATAATCAAAATTTTATGACCAACCTTCGCATATTACTTCAATTTCATTTGAAAGAATTTGTGTTCGAAATCTCTTACAGCTTATGAAGAAGTCCTTGATAGTGACTCTCCCCTGACGTCTTGCAGACGAGCGTATTGACTGGTAGCAAATACATCCAAGCCACTTGCCATGAAACCCCGAAAATTATTTCGTCATTCTTCGTGAAACGAATATTATGTGCCCTCTCCCGTGCCATAGCTCAGACATTGGGGACCAAATGGTTCAAATGGCTCTGAGCACTATGGGACTCAACTGCTGTGGTCATAAGTCCCCTAGAACTTAGAACTACTTAAACCTAACTAACCTAAGGACATCACACACATCCATGCCCGAGGCAGGATTCGAACCTGCGACCGTAGCGGTCGTGCGGTTCCAGACTGTAGCGCCTTTAACCGCTCGGCCACTCCGGCCGGCACATTGGGGACCCTCTTAGACATAATCGTCCTGTTACATTGGAGCACACTGTAATTTCGCAGACAGAATAAGTTTTGCGTTGAACAGAGTCAATTACGGTGTCGGTTGCTTGTCTCCTTCAAGAAGTTTAAAGACGGATAAAATGGGAAAAAGCTCCAAAAAAAATGTAAAGGTTTGTTAAATTACCGCTACAACTCACAAACTTTGTTGACTATCGTATTACTTATGTATTTAGCGACATGTTTCTAGGGAATACCTCATCTTCAGGCTAAATTGCATTTAAAAAACAATTTTACAATAAGGCCATTATGATGTTACGTAGTCTTTTCATAAATGCTGTTGGTTTCCTGTAGAAGAAAAGAAATCTTTAGTTTGCTTTTACTTTCACATATTTGGGGGTCAAATCCTCTTTCAAACAGACTTCGTTAAACTTTATTCTTAGGTTAGTTTCCAGTATTTTCATTTTAATGTTTTTGTATGCCCGAAATACTCGAACAACTTGGCTTGTTGATATTAAAGAATGTGAAGTCAAAATGGCTTCAAGCTCCAAGAAACTGAAAGCATTTAAAACTGGCTACAGAAAGCCACCGAGAAGAGCTTTCTTCGCCTCTGAAAATCTATTACGGATATCTTCTTCCCTTCATGTGTCCTCATAAATTTGCTTCCTACATAGAGTTCTTTCATTTCTACCAGCGGAGTGTCGTTCCAAACGTTCAAGTTAAGCAAGTCATTATTTCTCTTTGTACAGGGTGGAAAAAATGAAACTCGCACAGAAAGTAGGCAACCTAACTTACATTATCAGCCCTATGTGTGGATAAGCTACGTTGGGTTGCCTGTCTTCAGTTGCATGAAAGATACACATGAAAAAAAAATTTGCATCACTTCGGTTCGGAGAGTTGAGGAAGCTGTACAGAAAATTGGGATAGAGATCAACACAAACATCATTTCCGCCCTTTTTATTGCTCACCAAAACCAAACATTGCATGTTGTACCGCCATACAGCGAGACCTTTAGAAGTTGTGGTCCAGATTGCTCTACACACCGGTATCTCTAATACCCAGTAGCACGCCCTCTTGCATTAATGCATGCCTGTTTTCGTCGTTGCATACTATCCACAGGTTCATCAAGGCATTGTTGGTCCAGATGTTCCCACAACGGCGATTCGGCGTGGATCCCTCAGAGTGTTTGGTGGATCACGTCGTTCACAAACAGCCCTTTTCAATCTATCCCAGGTATGTTCGATAGGGTTTATGTGTGGAGAAATTGCTGGACACTCTAGTCGAGTGATGTTGTTATCCTGAAGGAAGTCATTCACAAGACGTGCACGATGGGGGCGCGAATTGTCGTCCATGAAGACGAATGCCTCGCCAATATGCTGCCGATATGGTTGCACTATCGGTCGAAGGATGGCATTCACGTATCGTACGGCCGTTACGTCGCCTTCCATGACCACCAGCGGTGTACGTCGGCCCCACATAATGCTACCCTAAAACAGCAGGGAACCTCTACCGTACTGTACTCGCTGGACAGTGTGTCTAAGGCGTTCAGCCTGACCGCGCTGCCGCCAAACACGTCTCCGACGATTGTCTGGTTGAAGGCATATACGACACTCATCGGTGAAGAGAACGTGATGCCAATCCTGAGCGGTCTGTTCGGCATGTTGTTTGGCCCTTCTGCATGGTATCGTGGTTGCAAAGATGGACCTCGCCATGGACGTCGGGAGTGAAGTTGCGCATCATACAGCCTATTGCGCACAGTTTGAGTCGTAACCCGATGTCCTGTGGCTGCACGAAAAGCATTATTCAACAAGGTGGCGTTGCTGTTAGGGCTCCTCCCCGTTCAAAATGGTTCAAACGGCTCTGAGCACTATGGGACTTAACAGCTGAGGTCATCAGTCCCCTAGAACTTAGAACTACTTAAACCTATTTAACCTAAGGATATCACACACATCCATGCCCGAGGCAGGATTCGAAACTGCGACCATAGCGCATAATCCGTAGGTAGCGGTCATCCACTGCAGTAGTAACCTTGGGCGGCCTGAGCGAGGCATGTCATCGACAGTTCCTGTCTCTCTCTGTATCTCCTCAATGTCCTAACAACGTCTCTTTGGTTCTCTAGCCGGCCGAAGTGGCCGTGCGGTTAAAGGCGCTGCAGTCTGGAACCGCAAGACCGCTACGGTCGCAGGTTCGAATCCTGCCTCGGGCATGGATGTTTGTGATGTCCTTAGGTTAGTTAGGTTTAACTAGTTCTAAGTTCTAGGGGACTAATGACCTCAGAAGTTGAGTCCCATAGTGCTCAGAGCCATTTGAACCATTTTCTGGTTCTCTCCCAGACGCCTAGACACTTCCCTTGTTAAGAGCCCTTCCTGGCACAAATTAGCAATGGGGACGCGATCGAACCGCGGTATTGACCGTGTAAGCGTGGTTGAACTACAGGCAACACGAGCCGTGGACCTCCTTCCTGGTGGAATGACTGGAACTGATTGGCTGTCGGACCCCCTCCGTCTAATAGACGCTGCACATGCATGGTTGTTTACATCTTTTGGCGGATTTAGTGACATCTCTGAACAGTCAAAGGGACTGTGCCTGTGATACAATAGCCACAGTCAACGTCTGTCTTCAGGAGTTGTGGGAGCCGTGGTGATACAAAACTTTTTTTTTATGTGTGTATTTTCTCGGGTAGTTTTAGTTTGCCCACACTGTACTACTCATCTTATTCGCATTTTCTCTGTTTATCCTTAAGCCGCATTCTGTGCACGGTATGTTGTCGAATTCTTTCTACAGACATTATAAGTCTTTCCTACGTCTGCCCAGCAAGCCGCGCTGAAACATGTCTAAATAAAAATTAAACAGACAAACCTTAGAGAGAACAGCCGAGGCAAAACATCTGAGTATTCAGAATGAGATTTTCACTCTGAAGCGGAGTGTGCGGAGATATGAAACTTTCTGGCAGATTAAAACTGTATGCCGGACCGAGACTCGAACTCGGGACTTTTGCCTTTCGCGGGCAAGTGCTCTACCAACTGAGCTACCCCAACTTTCCTTTCTTTCAGGAGTGCTAGTTCTGCAAGGTTCGCAGGAGAGCTTCTGTAAAGTTCGGAAGGTAGGAGACGAGGTACTGGCAGAAGTGAAGCTGTGAGGACGGGGCGTGAGTCGTGCTTCGGTAGCTCAGTTGGTAGAGCACTTACCTGCGAAAGGCAAAGGTCCCGAGTTCGAGTTTCGGTCCGGCACACAGTTTTAATCTGCCAGGAAGTTTCATCCGAGTATTGTGAACGAGGTATTGAGACATGTGCAGAAGAGCCCAAGACGACGCCTAGACAAGGATTATAACAGCTGAGATTGGAAAGTTGTGGTAAGGAAATTGGAAATTTGTGGCAAGGTCATCGGTCCCTAGGCTTACACACTACTTAATCTAACTTAAACTAACTTACGGTATGGACAACACACACACTCATGCTCGAGGGAGGACTCGAACTTCCGACGGGGGGGAAGCCGCGCGGACCGTGAGAAGGGGCCTCAGACCGCACGCACGGGTACACCGAGCGGCTCGCTGTGATTACTAACGGTGCTAATGCACAATGCAGCAGAGGTGGATACATCGCAGAGAATAGAAATACACGGTGGACCAAATTAAACAGAACCGAAAGACATTTCGTGCACCTTAACAAAGGCATGATGTGAGTCATGTTGCTTATCTTCAGGTGCATGAAATACACTGTACAACAAAAGTAAAGGATCACTTCTTTGAAACCCTGTAATTGTCTGTCATTGCAACGCGTAAGTTTGAAATTTAGCCCAAAGGTGAGTACAGCCTTCCTCTGAAAGGGTGCAAAAGCGTGGCGCCCTTCAATAGAGAGGTTTCGACATATGTGAAAAGAAAGCCACATTGGCACCGAATTTCACCGCAATTCTACCCACGTCACCATGGACATGTCACACGTTGATAAGCTCGTCACAACCCCTCTTACCTATATTTCAGCCCTTCTCTTGACGTTTCTGCGGTAGAGGTCAGAAGCGTGACGCCATCTTTGAAATCACACGGTTCTCTTATGGGTGGCCGAGGAAAACATACCAGACGCACTGCCACTCAGAATCGACACCTAAAGGCGTCATGGGGTGACACAAAATGCGTCAGTGAAAACATTCCTCCCCTTGAGGGTGTTGATTCTCACGTATTTCACAGTCGAAGACAACAATTAGCTGTGCGATGAGCAACAGAACGACTTTGTTGACAGCCTTTGACTCTGCTGACTCCGTCTGGGTGCTTCAACCCTCCTCTAAGAACATTGTTGTCCTGCAAACCTATTGAACGTGATTGCACCCCTTTCCTCCGGTATACGAGATGGAGCCACTAGAGACCGTTCAAAACCATTCGAGCCGGCCGATGTAACCGAGCGGTTCTAGGCGCTTCAGTCTGGAACCGCGCGACCGCTACGGTCGCAGGTTCGAATCCTGCCTTGGGCATGGATGTGTGTGATGTCCTTAGGTTAGTTAGATTTAAGAACTAGGGGACTCACGACCACCGATGTTAAGTCCCATAGTGGTCAGAGCCATTTGAACCATTTGAGCCAAACCATTCGGCGAAATCCGAATGTGATGTGAAGCAGGAAAGGCTGTTTATGCATTTTCAGCTCTCCTATTTCGTACCCTCGTGTTGGCCTGCCAAAAGGATGGCTTAACGGCAGGAGTTAAACCCAGTAACTACGACTCTCTGTAGTGCCTTTGGATGAAACTTACCTGTATGGCGGCTATCGTCAATTTGTTTCTTAAGACGCCTATGTAGCCCCTCGAACTAGTCGATGGAGCCCAGGTTGACGCTCTACAGGCACCAGCATCATGACAGATAAAGTTGTGTACACAGGGTGTAACAGGTATAAGAGCAGATATTTCTGCTGGCGACTGAGGACTGTATACTGAACAGCATTACATTAGTATTTGCGTGATTTACAGACTAATAGCCGGCCGCGGTGGTCTAGCGGTTCTAGGCGCGCAGACCGGAACCGCGCGACTGCTACGGTCGCAGGTTCGAATCCTGCCTCGGGCACGGATGTGTGTGATGTCCTTAGGTTAGTTAGGTTTAAGTAGTTCTAAGTTCTAGGGGACTGATGACCACAGCAGTTGAGTCCCATAGTGCTCAGAGCCATTTGAACCATTTTGAACCATACAGACTAATATTTACAGATATTGCAAGTCGTATGTTTTCAGGTTGGGAGTAGGAGTAGGAGAATAGAGTCCCATCGACAACGAGGTCAGTAGAGACGCAGCACAACCTCGGATCAGTGAAGGATCGAGAAGGAAAGCGGCCGTGCCCTTTCGAAGGAACCATCTCAGCATTCGCCATAAGCCATTTAGGGAAGTCACGGAAAACCTAAATCAAGATGGCCAGACGCCGGTCGGAACCGTTGTCTTCCCGAATACGACACCAGTGTACTAACCACTTCACTACCCAGCTCGGTTTTTTTTTTAGATTGGATAGTACCTCCAAGTAGAAGTGGCAACAGCAAGGCATTAATAATTTATTTTCGTCTGGACAGCAGAACGTGTGGAAGCAAAACCGTTATTCTATATCGACAGGCGTAGTCTACTTAGTGGTGCATTTACGACCGTGGAAAAAAATGTCAAAAGTGTGTGAAATCTTATGGGACTTAACTGCTAAGGTAATCAGTCCCTAACCTTACACACTACTTAACCTAAATCATCCTAAGGACAAACACACCCACCCATGCCCGAGGGAGGACTCGAACCTCCGCCGGGACCAGCCGCGCAGTACGACCGTGGAGAAAACTACAGGGCGTGAAGTAAGTGACATGTTGTGGGAAGAGTGTTCGACGCAGAGAAAAAGCGTACATGTTGGATATCACATACATCTGCACTTATATTGCTGCACCCTGTATATACCAAAACACATATCTGACTATACCAGTGGCATCACTGATCTAACAGTTAATGTGTTGATAACGAACCGCTGCAGACCGTGAAATCCTCGTACGATATCACTGATAAGTAATCATCCTTGGCGAACCTCTGCGGGTTTGTCAGTAAAAAAAGGGAGCGGGAAAAGTGGGAAGAGCGGTGAGGCTGGGCTAGAGGTAAGGCTGCGAGGCGAGCAGGTGGCTGGCCAGAGCAGGGGGCGGCGACCTTGAAGAACTCGCCTCGCGCCTCGCCTCACCCGGAAACTCGGCAGCCGCTTCCGCTGCCACGGGCGGCCGCGCGTAAACACAACAGCCCAGCTCGGCGCTTCGGCGCTGCCCGGCCGGGTTCAGCGATCCGCCGTGCCGCCGGCCAGCGCTCATTGTCTCCGCCAGCTCGCGCAAATTACTGCACACGCTTTGTCGCCAACCTCCACGTCAGAGGCGTGTGGCGCTCGCCCTAATGCCGGTATTACAAGACACGCCTGTCGTATACAAGTCTGCACCAAAGCAAATGCAAGTCTGGAACTGCCAACATTTTCGTTCGCCCTATCGCACGATACATCTAACGTATAAAAATCTGCATCAGCAACTCAAAAGATTTTTGAAATTTTTGAAAACATAGTCAGCTTTCTTAAAAGTAGTGAAAACTAAAATTCAAAACAGTTTTGACCACAATCTTGTTAATAACAATAACAAAAAATAAAAGAACAATAAAAAATATTTTAACAAGATTGCGATCAAGACTGTTTTCAGTTTTAATTTTAGTAACTCAAAATATCATGCACCTGAGAGTGAGGCCGCTTAGACTGCCTCGTTTGTTTGCCTGTGCGCTCGAATCCGATCAGAATGTACCCTGGTGTTTCAACCGGACAGATCGCTCTTGAAGCCATTGGGACTCTAACAGTGTATACGACAGTCGAAAAAAATTGATGTGCTTTTCGTTTACTGTGTTGTCACCGCCAGATTGTTCACTTTGGTTCTCGCCAACAAAGAAGTCTCTAGGTCAGTCTCTGGACGAAAGTGTCTTCGATCGATCCCAGCAGGGAAATGCTTATCCACGTCATACCCTGCTCCTTCCAGGAGCCTCAGCGTCTTACACTGAACCACCGCCGCGTGGGGTAGCCGCTCGGTCTAGGGCGCCTTGTGACGGTTCGCGAGGTTCCCCCCGTCGGAAGTTCGAGTCCTCCCTCGGGTATGGGTGTGTGTGTTGTCATTAGCGTAAGTTAGTTAGATTACGTAGTGTGTAAGCTTAAGGACCGATGACCTCAGCAGTTTGCTCCTATAGAACTTACCAAATCTACGTATCTGGTCTAATGAAGCGCCAAAGAAACTGGTACATGCATGCGTATTCAAATAAAGAGATATGTAAAAAGGCAGAACACGGCGATGCGTATATAAGACAAGTGTGTGGCGCAATTGTTATATCGGTTACTGCTGCTACAGTGGCAGGTTATCAAGATTTAAGTGAGTTTGAACTTGGTGTTATAATCGGCGCACGAACCACGGGACATAGCATCGCCCAGGTAGCGATGAAGTACGGATTTTCCCGTATGAACATTTCACGACTGTACCGTGAATATCAGGAATCCGATAAAACATCAAATCTCCGATATCGCTGCGGCCGGTAAAAGATCCTGCAAGAACGGGACCAACGACGACTGAAGAGAATCGTTCAACGTGACAGAAATGCAACCCTTCAGCACATTGCTGCAGATTTCAATGCTGGGTCATCAAAAACTGTCAGCGTGCGAACCATTCAACGAAACATCATCGATATGGGCTTTCGGAGCCGAAGGGCCACTCGTGTACCGTTGATGACTGCACGACACAAAGCTTCACGCCTCGCCTGGGCCCGTCAGCACCGACATTGGACTGTTGATGACTGGCAACGTGTTGCCTGGTCGGACGAGTCTCGTTTCAAATTGTATCGAGCAGATGGATGTGTGCGATTATGGAGCAACCTCATGAATGTATGGAACGTGGATGTCAGCATGGGACTGTTCAAGCTGGCGGAGGCTCTGTAATAATGTGAGGCGTGTGCAGCTGGACTGATATGGAATCCCTGAAACGTCTAGATATCACTCTGGTAGGTGACACGTACGTAAGCATCCTGTCTGATCGCCTGCATCCATTCGTGTCCATTGAGCATTCCGACAGACTTAGGCAATTCCAGCAAGACAATGCGACATCCCACACGTCCAGAATTGGTACAGAGTGGCTCTAGGAACTCGTTTCTGAGTTTAAACACTTCCGCTGGCTACCAAACTCTCCATACATGAACATTATTGAGCATAGCTGGGATGCCTTACAACCTACCTTACAGAAGAGATCTCCACCTACTCGTACTCTTACAGATTTATGGACAGCCCTGCAGGATTCTTGGTTTCAATTCTCTCGTGTACTACCTCAGACGTTAGTCGAGACCATGCCATGTCGTGTTGCGGCACTGCTGCGTGCTCTCGGGGGCCCTACGCGTTATTAGGCAGGAGTATCAGCTTCTTTGCTTGTTCAGTGTAGTTTGCGCTCATGCGATGAATTCCAGTGGCCGTTTCCAAAAACATTACCTCCTCTGAGGTTACCTCGAGGCAGTTGTTTACGAACCGCCACGTTCCTTCACACTAAAAGGATGTCTTTTCCCTTTTCTCCGCCCCTGACCCCCCCTTTCTCCAGGTATGCTATTGAGAAATTTTTCTGTTCTACCAGAGTGCAGCCTCCCTTCCGAACTGTGGGGATTCAGAAGCCTCGAAGCATTGTAAGCAGCCGCCTCCTCGCTCTGGTCTCTCTGAGGGCAGTAAATGTCCACCCCTGAAGGACGCGACAGGTCTCTTTCCAACCCCTCTTTATCCGATAGTGTCTTCTTAGGTATGTGTGATCCAAGTCGCCCTTTCTGTCAGCTCAGCTCTACTCAACTTCCAGACAGCCAGTTCTACAAAACATATTAGTATATGGTGATAGCCAGTATCAGCCAATAAAATGATTAAAAATCTGAATTTGCATTGTAAACAGTGATATTGTTGTGTCTAGACCATACAGCCTAGACACAATGCTGTAGCCGATAGGGCACGCAATGCTAACGCAGACGGGCGTGAAGTCTGGAACATGAGACTTATAAATGAATAAGAAGAAAAGTACGTAGATGCTTGTTACTTAACTTTTAATTAGTCCTTGGAATACATCTCTCTTGAATATTAGTAAGCTATTGGCACTGATACAAATGGCGCCTTGCGAGGTGGTCGCCAGTTAACTTAGCAGAGGGCTATTCTACTGTCTATCTCTCGGCAAATGAGAGCAAGGCTTAGCACGTCCAATCGCTAGCTATGTTGTCCGTACAACTGGGGACGAGGTCTCCTCAGTCTCTCGAGACCTGCCTTGTGGTGGCGCTAGGTTTGCGATCCCACAGTGGCGACACGCGGGTCCGACATGTACTACAGGACCGCGGCCGATTTAAGTTACCACCTAGCAAGTGTGGTGTCTAGCGGTGACACCACATTCCTCCCCCGCAAATCGGCGAACGGTCGTGAGATAAGGCTTCCGCCCGCCGTGGGGAGGACCGCATGTTGACGTATGCGATGAGGTGGGGAGCCTAACAACAGGCGAGGTTGTGCCACCCGCACCCGGCCATTCGGTCCGAGGGGAGCTAGGAAACGCCTGAAAACCTAGTCCAGGGTGCACGTCAACATGCGGTGTATGCGCACGTAATGAGACAGGAGGGGCCGAAGGGTCGACCTCCATTGCGTCGGGGAATCCGACGCGCGATGACGACATCTGGTCCGGAGCGGGCAAGAGGTCCATGGCGGAGGACGGCTGGTCACGGGAAGAGAGCGGCGGCGCGTGACCCTGGGAGGCGCCGGGCGGTTGCAGCGAAGCGTCCACTGCGGGCGGCGCCGGCGGCGGCTGCGGCGGCAGCGCGACGCCATGAGGCAAAAGGGAAGGCAGCGTCGGTAACACCTGGGGATGAGACGAGCCAGTAGATGGGTCCCCAAGGCGCTGACCGGACGGCTCCGTCGCTGAAAGCAGACGGGGAGCGGCAGAACCCAGGCGACGACAGAGGCGCAGCTGATTGAGATGCCGTCGCACCTCACCAGAGGCCCCCAAAACCAAATACATCGCGCGGCCGAGGCAGCGAAGAATGCGCCCTGCGAGCCAACGCTGTGAACCGCGATAGGTGCGATAATAGACAACGTCGCCAGGAGCAAAAGCAGGAGTCTGCCGCTGCACAGGAACCTGATGTGGCGGATGCAGCAAAGACATCAAGGTGCGATGAGAACGACCATGGAGCAATTCAGCCGGCGAGCGACCATCGCGGGGCTGAGAGCGATACGAAGACAAAAAGAGCAACAAAGCGTCCTCCCGAGAATGCGACTCTTTCAATTTCAACATCTGTGACTTGAAAGTCCGGACCAATCGTTCAGCGGCACCGTTTGACTGAGGCGAAAACGGCGCGGATGTCAGATGTTGAATACCATTGGCCTCGCAGAAGGACTGAAATTCTGCGGACATTAATTGTGGGCCATTGTCGGAAACAATAGTCTGCGGAAGACCTTCAATGCAAAAGATAGCAGACAAGGCTTGGATTGTGGCAGAAGACGTCGTGGAAGACATCCGGACAACAAAAGGAAAATTACTGAAAGCATCGACCACAACCAACCATCGAGCATTCCAGAATGGACCAGCAAAATCGATGTGCAAGCGTTGCCAAGGGGAAGTGGCTTTCGGCCATGCAAAGAATTTCCGCGGCGGTGCGGATTGTTGTTCGGCACACGCCACGCAAGAAGAGCACATATTCGTAATCGCCGCATCGATTCCGAACCAAGTACAGTGCTGACGAGCAAGTTGTTTCGTACGCACTATACCCCAATGTCCTTGGTGAAGAAGCTTTAAGACAGAGGACTGTAACGAACGTGGGACCACGACTCTGGACTGATCATTATCGGAACGCAACAACAAAACACCACGTCGTACAAAAAGTCTCTCCTTGTGGGCAAAAAAACGGCGAACCAAAGGATCCTCGATCCGTGACTTTGACAAGGGCCATTGCGTAGCAACAAAACGCAAAACAGTAGCAAGGACAGGGTCAGCAGCTGTGGCTGTAGCTACACGACGAAAATCAATCGGAAACGATTCGACCACGTCATCGGTTTCCGAATCAATGAACATGCAAGCAAGTTCGGAAGAATCGAATGCTTTATCCTCAGCAACAGGCAAACGGGACAACGCATCAGCGTTTCCGTGCTTAGCAGTGGACCGATACAAGATATCGTAGCGGTACTGCGAGAGAAAAAGTGACCAGCGAATGAATTTCTGCGCTGTACGTGGAGGTACAGGCTTGGTCGGATGAAAAAGCGATGTCAACGGTTTGTGGTCCGTGATGATTGTAAAGTGACGACCATACAAGAAATCGTGAAACTTTGTAACACCAAACACGAGAGCTAAAGCTTCTTTCTCTATCTGGGAATAATTTCTTTGCGCAGATGAGAGCAATTTGGACGCAAAGGCAATAGGGCGATCATGCGAGCCATCCTTGTGCGCAAGCACAGCACCGATCCCGAAATCCGATGCATCTACCATCAACAAAAGGGGTTTTCGGGGATCGAATGGCGTAAGGCAAGTATTTGAAAGTAACGCCGATTTCAACTGGCGAAAGGCGCGTTCGCATTCCGTCGTCCAGACGAACGGAACACCTTTACGGCGTAAGCGATGAAGACCTAGTAAGTGTGGTGTCTAGCGGTGACACCACAGATATAAATATAGATCTAAAAGAATATACAGAATATTAAATGTATGGTGGCAAAATCTTAACGCCTCACAATGTTACTGTGGCATGCAAAACATCGAAAATACAAGGATATTAATCTATTACTTAATCTCCATGGAGAGCGTGTTACTTTTTTCAAAGTTGAATGTTGGAATACTTGAGTAACTAACGCCACGGTCACTTTCTTCTTTGTTATTGTACAGCTGAGCTAGTCTCTGGCTGAAATGACCTGGAAATCAATGCGGCATTGATCTACAACCTTCCTTCCTTTTCCCTGACGAGATTCTTATAGCCTGTAGGCAACAGTACCAAGCTGAGGTTTATCCGATCATTTATTCTGTCGTTTAACACAGCGACCCTGACATCATTGTAGATAGAGCACTATCTCAGTTGGAGGGAGAAGGAGATAAAGGAATGAGCCATAATCTGTTTAAAGAAAGAACTTTTTGAGAACTCTCATTACTTAAATATGGTCAACGTCCCTCCCCAATTTGATCCCACTTCCTTGTTCAGAATAAGTGCTGGGTCCCGCAAACCCGCCCGATTATACACATATAATATTATTTTGGTGCTGTGCTTGCATAACAAGATCCATTTTAATAGAGATTATAGAGTGGGACATTGTACAGCATGGACTTGTTTTCTTTCTGTTACCACTACAGCTGGGATCGTGTTTTTACTAGCAGACCGAGTAAAGAACAAAGGTGAGTGATCCTGTAGAGCGGCGGGACGCTAGTGAAACATCATTCAATTAACAATCACTTATTGGCGAGAGTTTCACAATCACACCATCTTCTTCCCGGCGAAGCAACGACTGTGCTTCGTTCACACTGCTTGAAAGCGCGAGGTGGCACGCCAGAGCCCAACGAGAAACTTGCTCAGCGCAGGCCCTGGCGTTGTCTGCGGTCAGTGCCACGGCCCTTGGGTGAGTGTGGAGGCTGTGCGTGTCTGCAGCCCAGCGTGACTGTTGACAACTGACGGAGGTTCAGCAGTCTCTAAGAGTGAAGCTGTGTTTAAGCTCCATCCCAGAATAATGTATACCCGTGTAGTCGGTTGTAGAGATGGCGTGAAGGCGGAGGACTCAACGGCGACTCGGACAGCTGAGTGGCAGTCCCAGCATATAGCAGGAATGCAGTACTTACTCGTAGTGCCCCAGCAGAACAGCATAATCGACCAGCGCCCATGTTGGACAGCTTACAGAAGGGCAAATTGATTCTTCATGTATTGAAATATTAGCCCAGCCCCCATCCTCTGTTAGTCACCTTTGTGACCAAGAGGTCTGCAGAACAGAAGCCCCACCACAGCCGGATGGCAGTGGACTTGCAGCAGTGAGCTTCAAGTTGGCGGCAGCTTATAGACACTTGTTGAATTCGCCAGAGCATCTTGCAACTTCATAGAGATGATGTTCCATCGGTATCCGTGATGCAGGTGGAATGGTCTCACTCTGAAAACGAGCTTGGTTCAAATGGCTCTGAGCACTATGGGATTTACCATCTGACGTCATCAGTCCCCTAGAACTTAGAACTACTTAAACCTAACTAACCTAAGGACATCACACACATCCATGCCCGAGACAGGACTCGAACCAGCGACCGTAGCAGTCACGCGGTTCCGAACTGAGGCGTCTAGAACCTCTCGGCCACCGCGGCCGAAAAAGCGAGCTTGAGGAAGGTGAAAGTTTTATAGCAGAGGATGACGTCATCCCCAACACATTGGTGACCAAATTTGCCCTCGTTTCCTGAGCCTGTCTGCACTCTTGGTTGTTCTAGTGTTTAACTTCAGAATTTCAGAGCGTTCGTTTACACGAAGTTTGGCTTCTGAAATGCGTTGTTATGACATCTCTCAGTGAAGTTACTACATTTAGCTCCGTTACAGTAGAGCATGTTATCTGCTCGGCACTATTGTTGAAATGGCTGGCCGGGGTGGCCGAGCGGCTCTAGGCGCTACAGTCTGGAACCGCGCGACTGCAACGGTCGGAGGTTCGAATCCTGCCTCGGGCTTGAATGTGTGTGATGTCCTTAGGTTGGTTAGGTTTAAGTAGTTCTAAGTTCTAAGGGACTGATGACCTCAGCAGTTAAGTCCCATAGTACTCAGAGCCATTTGTTGTTGAAATGTTAAATCAGCTATTCTTGGCTTCGCTCCCGCATAGGCTGATGGAACGCGCTACCACATTGTTTGTACTGCGGGCCGTTGCATAACCGGTAAATATGCCCAACTTAGGGACGTTTTAGCCAGTTTCTAACAAAATTTCACCCTCCACTTATTTACTATTCTACTGTGGAACATTTCTTTATTTTCCTCTGTTTGCTAAGTGGGTTCTCCACTGTGAATATGCAGTCATTTCTCCTACGTTTCGACTCTGGGTGTCGCACTTGTGTACTTAGTAGGATAATAATGAGGATTTGCAACGTTCAGAGCAATGTTTGTGCTCAAAAGAAGAAACATCGTGATCCAGCGAGACGTGTGTGATGTCCAGATAACACCCAATGAAGCACGCGCCGATGATGAGCCATCACTGTCCTGTTCAGTCAACTCTTACCACTATCTGGAGAATCTCGCATAAGGAATTGAAATACAACTCGATCATTGTGGTAACACGGATTACGCTACAACTGAAACTTTTGTTAGCGAAAAGATTTATGACAAAGTCCTCATACTGAGATACAAAGACACTTCCATCTATTGGATACGGGGAACAAACAAAATGCGCGTTGTAAGCCAGATTCAAGGCTTCAGCTAGTTTGTTAGATGCATGTGCACAAAACAGATAATTTAGAGTTATCAGTTATTTAGGTCTTGTAGGAGTTAGTCTGGTTCTTCTCGAAAACTTTAATACAACTTATGTCTGCGAAACACAATCACCCGTTTAATTGTATTTCGTATTAGAAAGAATATCGATAGTGCATCTTACAATACAATTTATCTTATAAACGGTCCAGTCCCATTAATGTGGCCACCGTCTATGTTCCGCGTCAGTGTGCAACAATTACTAACAGTGGCAGGTGCCAGCACTCGCAGTGGAGATTATATAAAGCGTGTCTGAGTGACGCGGAAAACAATGTCGTCGTTCCATGATGTGGAAACGCAGAGATTCATCTGACGTCCAAAAGGACAAGATCGTTGGCTTGCGGGCCAAGGGCGGAAGCATTTCCGAAACAGCTAAGTGTGTAAAGTGTTCGCGTGTACCACGCTTAAAGTATACCCTGAATGGCAAAATGGTGCTATCCAAAACCGACGCCGAGGTAGCTACACTTACGCTCATAAAGTAAGGATAATTGCAGAATGTGGTGCGACACAACGTGGCACTACAAAAAACTGGTTCTAATAGAATAGGCACATAGGGAACACATACGACACAGATCTGTAAGTCCACAGTATTGGTGACAAGCTGAGAAAACCGTCCCGAAACACATATGCTACAAAACGCCACTGTTGGCAGCGCATGTATCCCGACATCAGTATGGTATATGATCACCATGCACACGTACACAGCCGCGCAACGGGTTGGCATATTCTGATCAGGTAGTCGAGCAGCTGCTGGGGTATAGCCTGCCATTCTTGCACCAGTGTCTGTCGGAGCTCCTGAAGTGCCGTAGGGGTTTCAAGACGTGCAGCGATACGTTGACCGAGAGCATCCCAGACGTGCTCGATGGGGTTTAGGTCTGGAGAACAGGTAGGCCTCTCCATTCGCCTGATATCTTCTGTTTGAAGGTAGTGCTCCACGATGACAGATCGGTGGGGCCGTGCGTTATCATCCATCAGGAGGAAGGTGGCACCCATTGCATCCCTGAAAAGGTGGACATACTGGTGCAAAATGACGTCCCGATACATCTGACCTGTTACAGTTCCTCTGTCAAAGACATGCACCAATCATAATCCCACCCCACACCATCAAACCACGACTTGTATGGTCCCTTTCAAGGACGTTAATGGGTTGGTCACTGGTTGCTGGTTCACGCCAGATGAAAAACCGGCGAGAATCACTGTTCAGACTATACCTGGACTCGTCCGTGAACATAACCTGGGACCACTGTTCCAATGACCATGTACTGTGTTCTTGACACCAGGCTTTACAGGCTCTCCTGTGGAATGCAGCTTTACAGGCTCTCCTGTGGAATGCACCTTGCAGGTCTCCGGGAGAATAAACCATGTCTGTTCAGTCGTCTGTAGACTGTGTGTCTAGAAACAACTGTTCCAGTGGCTGCGGTAAGGTCCCGAGCAAGGCTACCTGCAGTACTCCCTGGCCGTCTGCTGGTACTGATTTTGAGATATCGATCTTCTTGTGGGGTTGTACACTGTGGACGTCCCGTACTGTAGCGCCCCAACACGTTTGCTGTCTGCTGGAATCGTCATAGTCTTGAGATCGCACTTTGTGACACACGGAGGGCCTGTGCTACGACCTGCTGTGTTTGACCAGCCTCCAGTCGCCGTACCCTTCATAACGTCATCAATATGTGTTCTCTGAGCCATTTTCAACACACAGTCACCATTAGCACGTCTGAAACGTCTGCACACTTACTCGCTGCACCGTACTCTCACATGCCCAACACACATCTGCGTATGTGGACTGCTGCCAGCACCACCGTGTGACGACCGCAGGTCAAATGCACCGCATGGTCATACCTCGAGGTGATTTAAACCCGCAAACCGCCCACCACAGCGTTGTTTCACCATGTATCAGCATTATCCTTAATTTATGAGCATGAGTGTATGATTCACCATGGTCCATAGATAACAGGAGGTGAATGACGGCTGAGGGGATGCATATGGACGAATAGACGTGCAACTGTTGAGCAACTGACCCCCTTATGAACCAAGGGGCTACCAACAGTGTCTTCTCAACGATCGTCCAGCGAACGTTGCTGCGTATGGGCCTCAGCAGCAGGCATCTGGTTCATGCAAATGTGCTGACTATCGTTCATCGGCAACGACTGCTGGAATTTGCAAGCCAGTACCATAAGTGAACATCCATTGAGAGGCCACAGGTGGCCTTTTCAGATTAATCACATGTTACGCTCCATAAGATAGATGGTCGTTGGCGTGCATGATGTGAAACATCTGAAAGCAAACACCCTGCCACAATTGTCAGAAGGGCCCAGGCCGGAGGAGGGATCATTATGGTCTGGGGAATGTTATCGATCATTCTGGAAGGCCCAATGGATCAGCACAAATATATATCTACCCTTGGGGACCGTATCCACACCTGCATGCAGTTGCGTTTCCCTTGGCGCAGTGGCATCTACCAGAAGGAAGATGCAGCACGTCGCCCAGCTCGTAGTGTACGCGCATGGTTCGAAGAGCACCAGGGTGAGTTTACCGTATTCCCCTGGCCACAAAACTGCGCAGATTTAAACCAACTCGAAAATCTGTGGGAGCACCTCGATCGGGCTGTTCGCACCATAGATTCTCAATCGAGAAACCTAGGGCATCTAGCTACGGCACTGGACGCAACATGGCGCCACTTCCCTGTCGGTACAGTCGAGAACTTCACTGACACACTTACCACACGTCCCACAGCGGTTCGCGCTGCTTAAAGTGGCTACGCAGGATCTGCACAAGATGCCTGATCTGGTGATAATTGCGTTGAATCAGTGATAGAAGAAACTTGCATTCCAAATATTTCACCTTGATATGGGAGAAAAGATCGTGGTGTACAGTTACTCATCCTTAGTCTACGTACTAATGTCCTAGGTTAAGTTTCAAAACTCTCCATGTTGTGTCATGGAATTAGAGGGCTGCCCCTTTGAAACCAATGCAAAGGAGTCAGGTAGTCGCGCCCCTTGATTTCATACACTTATGTATAACAGCATTTGATTTTTATATATACTTCATATAAATTTCGTAAAATTTTGTGATGTAAATAATTTCACACAAATATACTGCAGCTGTATTTGTTTAGACTCAGTACTGTATACAAAGGAAAAGTGGGTTTCTAAATGCGGAAAGCAGCGAGGAGTGATAGTGACGTCCAGGTCTTTCGACTTCTACCTCTGCTAACAATGAGAACTAAATGCAGTTAGCATCCGAACATGTGAAAAGGGGCAGAAAACATGAGTCACATCTAATGATACTTTAACAATAAAGCGAAACGCGCCTCATGAAAAACTTTCTTCATTTACCGTACATTTAAGACGGAAAAAGCCAAATAATAGGTGTAATTGCTGACATTTAGTTCGTCGTCCGTACCTCTGCCCAATTTAATCAGACGAAGACTGTGGTGTTCTTTGTGGTGGCTTCTGCTACATGGCCTTGGCCTGTTAATAAAATACGAGGGCGGTTCAGAAAGTAACCTCCGATTGGTCACAGTGCGGGTTGTGGGGGGAGTAGCGACGCCATCTGTGCGTTCACGCACTCAACAGGTCAGTCGGCATCAAGCCGTGGTCGAGTGAACGTCGTACCTGCGCTAGTTTAGTTTTTGTGGCAGTTTGAAATGTGTGCTGCAATAGAAAACCCCGCCAAATGTGAAGTGCGTGCTGTCATAAGGTTTTTTACAGCCAAAGGATATTCTGCAGCAGCTATTCATCGTGAGCTTTGTGCCGTGTACGGACCAAGTGTTATGAGTGAAGGAGTTGTCCGTGAATGGGTACGTTTATTTAAAAGTGGACGAGAAAACGTTCATGATGAAGAGAGGAGTGGTAGACCATCATTGGTGACTGACGAACTCGTTCAGACAGTTGATGCAAAAGTTCGTGAAAATCGACGTTTCTCAATGTCGGAGTTGTCTACTGGTTTTCCACAGATTTCTAAGACTCTCTTGTACGAGATAGTGACAGCAAGATTGGGTTACCGTAAGTTCTGTGCACGATGGGTGCCCAAAATTCTTACCGACCACCACAAAACTCAAAGAATGGCCTCTGCATTAGACTTTCTGTCACGTTATGAGGACGAAGGAGAACCATTGTTAAACAGAATCGTGACTGGTGACGAAACCTGGATTAAGTACGTGAACCCTGAGACAAAAGAACAATCAAAGATAGATGGGCACATTCAAATTCGCCTACCAAACCAAGAAAAGCCTCGCAAGATTTTTCTGCCAGAAAACTGATGGCAACGGTGTTTTGGGATGCCAAAGGGGTGTTGTTGGTTGAATTCATGGAACGTGGTACGACCATTAATCAAGACGTGTACTGTGAAACAATAAAAAAGTTACGATGGGCTATACAGAACAAACGCCGTGGTATGCTGACTTCCGGTATCGTTTTTTTGCACGATAACGCCCGTCCTCACTCTGCTCGCAGAACAACGGCCCTTCTTGAGTCCTTCAAGTGGGACGTTATCAACCATCCACCTTACAGCCCAGACCTGGCGCCAAGTGATTATCACCTCTTCATGCATTTGAAGAAATGGCTCGGGTCACAGCGGTTTGAGGAGGACGAAGAGCTCAAAGATGCGGTCACAGGCTGGCTCCAGGCACAAGCGGGTGATTTTTATGCAGAAGGAATTTCAAAGCTTGTGAAGAGATACGATAAGTGCCTCAATCGCTATGGAGACTATGTAGAAAAATAGTGCAAAGATGTAGTTGTAAGATGTATATATTAAAATATTTTTATTTAACTTGGTGTATTTTTTTAAATCAACCGGAGGTTACTTTCTGAACGGCCCTCGTAGTACCGCGATCCTGAGATGACCACGCGGTTTAGCGGCCAACAGTTTTCAATCAGTTCATCTTCTGATATTTTGTTGCAGAGATTGCGATGATGTAATATTGTCTCCTGATGTTATTAACAGTCACCCGAAATTAGTTTATGCGGTTATTTACTTTGGAGCATGAACGTGAGCTAATTTCACAATCTTCTATCAATTCCCAAATCAACTTTCCGTTTATGCAAAACTGGATATGTCACGATGATGTGTTTATTGGGCGTCTGGAACATCCTGAACATTCCCTATATTTCTGGTCACCGTCAAAGAGGCCCTTAAAGAAAGTCTTAAATATACTACATCTTGAGGTACTTTATTGTTACTGTCGTTGCCATTAGTATAATTCGAATCGCGGTAAAAAAAATCGCATCATACAATGAATTATGATTATTTAACAGTACAGTATCTGCCCGATATCGGAAAGCCCACTGTCGACGAAGTTACACGCCTCACGATATCAACTCCCGCACCCGTAGTAACAAATAGTACCGTTTGGAGGAATCCAAATTCCAGTTACCCTGGATAGGAGCTTCTTACCTTTGGCAGCGGGTTATCTCGGTCCCATTACGATGAGCGTTCAATAAGTAATGCAACACATATTTATTCAGGTTTTTTTCAATCACGATTCCAATGCATCGTATCATTCCCACTATTCTAGCTACAAAACCCTATTCTTGAACTTAATCTCCGTTCAATTCGACGGCTTTACGCCACCTTATTGGGAGGGCCTGTACGCCCGCATAGCATCATTTAACTGGTCGACGTCGGAGGCAACCGCTTGCTGCACCAATTACCTCCCCATCGTCCACGTGCAGCTTCCCGCCGAGTGCATCCTTCATTGCGCCAAATAGGTGGAAGTCGGGAAGTGCGAGATCTGTGCTGTGGGGTGGATGAGGAATACCAGATCAATGACCGGCCGAAGTGGCCGAGCGGTTCTAGCCGCAACAGTCTGGAACCGCGCGACCGGTACAGTCGCAGGTTCGAATCCTGCCTCGGGCATGGATGTGTGTGATGTCCTTAGGTTAGTTAGGTTTAAGTAGTTCTAAGTTCTAGGGGAGTGATGACCTCAGACGTTAAGTCCCATAGTGCTCAGAGCCATTTGAAAAAGATCAATGAAGTTTTGTGAACTCCTCTCAGGAGCGCACCGAGCGAGGTAGCTTAGTGGTTAGCAAACTGGACTCGCATGCGGGAATATGACGGTCCAAATCCGCGCCCCGCCATACTAATTTAGGTTTTTCGTGATTTCCCTGCATCGCCTAAGTTAATTCCGATATGGTTCCTCTGAAAGGGCACAGCAGATTTCCTTCTTCATCCTTCCATAATCCAAACATTAATTTCCTCCTCCATCTCGTCGGACGCGCATGGTTGTGTAAGAAGCTCGTCTGCATTTTTGTGGCGACGAACATCCTGAAGTCGCTTCTTAAATTTCCTGAGGGTAGCGCAATACACTTTTGAGTTGATCGTTGCACCATGAGGGAGGACTTCAAACAGAATAACCTCTTCAGGGTCCCAGAAGCCCGTCACCATGACTTTATAACAATACCACCACTTGCAAAGTAGGTTAGAAATCAGATTAATAATGTTGCTCACGCAGCATATGTTCGCTTTATCGGACAACAACAAAGTTATTGACTGTGGATGGTGTCGTCAGAACGGAAATAATGAAGTCACTGTAAAAAAGTCATTAATTTTGGCACTTATCTTGAATGGATTCCCACGTAGATTTCGTCGAAGTTGTTATGGCTCATCTTGTTGATTCTAGGGTGATTCCACTTTGACTGCTAGAAGGTCCAGATCTGTATTTTAGCAATATTTGAAGACTTAACAAATGCGTTTTTCAGGAAATTCTTAATCATCAAACAATCCCAGATCAGAACAATGGTATGGTAGAAATAATATTTGACTTGGTTTTCACGATCCACATTTTTATTAAACTTCTTGCAAATTCACATATACTTCTTCTTAATTGTCACATCATCAAGAAAACAGTTTTGTATCAATCTTCATATATTTAATTTCCACTTTAACCAAAGACAAGAGTTGACTGTTCTTTTACAAAGCGAAATAACAACTTCTGCAAAGTGAAACAAAGACTGCTCTGTGCGCATTCGCGCCAAAACGGTTACAAGTAAGTCAAAGATTATGACAGTCTCACAGAAATGAATACACAAAAGAACCATATCACTGTAATATATCGATACATCGGAGTACCTACACATTAATAAAACCAAATATCAATATTGTCACAAAAATATCTCTGTTACTTGGCAGAAAAGTAGTACGATATTACTGGTATCGAGAACTGGGATTGGAGTGCCGTAATGGTCACGTAAATAAAGAACCATTACAGAGTGTTGCACTAAACTTTTTCTTGTCAGGAGAGGTGGTATGACACCACTCCATGTATTGCTCTTTTGTTTCTTGTTCGAAGTAATCACCCCATGTTTCATCGCCTGCGACGATGTTCAACAAAAAATTGTCACGATCAGCTCCGTAATGCGCAAGCAACTCCACACACTTGGTTCGTCGTTGCTTCTTATGGTCTTCTGTTAGGCGACGAGGAACTCAGCGGGCACACACCTTTCAGTACGCCAGCTGGTAGACGAGTGTGTCAGCGCTACCAACAGATGTGCCCAGTTGAGCAGCGAGATGTTTCATTGTGATCCGTCGAGCGCCTCGTATGAGAGTGTCTGTAAGTTCCAGCACTGCAGGAGTCACAGCTGTGTGCGGTCGGCCGACACGCGGGAGATAGGAGAGGTTTGCGCGACCTTGTTGCGATGGTGACTGACGCCTCGCCCAACAGTTCACCGTGCTTTTGTTCACTGCAAGGTCACAGTAGACATTCGGCAAGCGCCTATGAATATCTGCGATGCTATGGTTTTCCGCCACCGCTCTCTGCATGGAACGGACCTCCGTTACAGACGCCGTTTTGATTAGCGCCACCACCTATGGGAACTTCATGAAATTATAGGTGCTGATTTCGGCATTTTTTTCAACCGAAATTGGCCGAGGAAAGAAAACGTGTTGAGTTACTTATTGAACGCCCGTCGTAACAGCTTTCTCGTGCCAGCTGATGACGATTCATAAATGACAGCTTCAGTTATCATAGGATCTCAGAACACGCCGCAGTACTCGGTAGTGGGGACAACAGGCTCAGTCTCGTCACAAAGGAGCACAGCCGCTGGTCTCGTTTACGGGTTCTGATTTCACGGACAAGTGGAGGCGGTCGGCGGTCCCGCTTGCTGCCGTGAACTCCCACCACGTGGGAGTGGACTCGGAACGGCGGCGGCGGCGGCGGCCCGCACCGCTGACACTGTTCTCACGTCACGGGCTCGCGGCTCGTCCGTGACCGCGCGACTCGCAGCGCGGGATTAACCGCTCTCCGCTCCTGAGCTGCCGAGGTGGCTGCAGCCGCTAAAGCAGCGCCGGCTCGTCTCTCACCAGCAAGCGACAAGTCATTCCCTGCTCCTCCTGTCCTCTATGTCAGTTTGTTGTTTGGTATGATATCGTCCTACATACACATGATAGGGAAATAAGATTGGCCAGGATAGTATACTGCGGAACACAACTAAAGGGGCACTTTGTCAAAAACCCCAAATTGTCTCCTATTCCGATGCAGAATTTTGAAATTTGACGAAAAGATACGAGCTTCGTCTGTAATGGTGCAAAAGCGTGGCACCGTCAAATATCACTCATGGTCTCGGCGACGCTTCAAAAATGGTTAAAATGGCTCTGAGCACTATGGGACTTAACATCTGAGGTCATCAGTACCCTAGAACTTAGAACTCCTTAAAGCTAACTAACCTAAGGACATCACACACGTCCATGCCCGAGGCAGGATTCGAACCTGCGACCGTAGCGGTCGCGAGGTTCCAGACTGATCGGTGACGCTTCACACACCACGGTGTCGACACAGGCGGAATAAAACTCAGGGCTGAGCAATTCATTTGAAGTGTAAGCTGGGTTAATGACGTCAGATTTGCACCAAATTTCACCATAATTCCGCGCAAGCCGCCGTGGACATGCTACACACGCTCTCATCGACATTTCACTCCTTCTGGCGCTACAGCGATGGAGGTCAGAACCGCGACGCCAGCCGGCACTGTAGCTCATCGTGTTCGGTCAGAGAGCTTGTTGGCCTCTGTAATAAAAAACTGAGTGAAAGGATCAACAACGAACTTGAACGGATGTTACGTGACTTCCGCAACGACCAAACACAACGAACAACGAAAATAAAATGAAGCTGTTTTCTTACGGGTGGTCGAGGGAAACATTTCAGACCTACCGCCGCTCAGAATCGACACGAAAAAGCCTCGGAGAGTGACATACAGAGAGTCAATTAAACCATCCGTTCCCTTGGCGGTGTTGGTTCCCATACATTTCGGAGTCGAAAACGCCAGTTCTCTGCGCGATGACTAATAGAAATACATCCTTGACAACCTTTGATCTTTGTGTCAACCTCCGGAAATTCGGGACATAGTGGGGCTGCAACCCAGCTCAATGTGATCGGAGCACTCTGGAGTGTAGCACGACGGCAGTATATGCTCTGCTGTACAGGGTTGAGCCACTAGAGACCGTTCAAAACCATTCGAAGAAATTTGCACCTGATCCCAAGCAAAGGGGCGTTTATGCTTCTTCAGCTCCTCTCTTTTCCGCCTTCGCTCCAGACCCCAGTGTCCAACATCACCACCTTCTCTGGTTTCGGCTCCTCAGGAAGAATGGACTGCTGTTCCTCCACAGACATTCAGACACCGCATTAAAAATTTCCGTTGCTGATTTTATGCCGTCTTAATGTCCACTAACAGTTGTCCGGGTATTTTTGATCGGATGGTGTAAGTGACAACGGTGACGGCTTTGGCCGCCATTCCCGTTTTCGAGAGGGTTGTCGATAGACGCACAAAATCACAGGTCTACATCTATAACGTCCGTCTGTTGAAGGATTTTGGAACATTTTCTATGCTCGCGTATTATGTCATTTCTCGAGACCGAAAATCATTAACATGGAGTCCGGAAACAACGATGGTGTGAAAGCGGAGCGCTCTTTTAGTCCACGAGATCCAGAATTTAGTAAGCACCTAGGTTGATGCCATGTTCCTTGACTTCCGGAAAGCGTTCGGAACAGTTCTGCACTGCTGCTTAAGGAACAAAATACGAGCGCACAAAATATCAGACCAACTGTGTGACTGGACTGAAAGTTTGTAGTATACAGAACAAAATATTTCATTCTCAACTGAATGAAATCTTGAGACGAAAAAGAATTTTCCGGTATACCCCAAGGGTACTACTACTTTTTGCGATGTACATAAATAATTTGATGAAAGTTCCATAAAACTTTTCCCGGGTGATACTACTTAATACAGAGAAGCCGCAGCGCTAGAAAATTGAGGCGAAACGTATAAAGAGATTCACAGGATCGATGCTCGGTGCAGGGATTGGCAGTTAACACTAAACATGAAAAAATATAACGTATTGTGCACAACTGAAAGAATCATTATTGCATCATCACACGATTGCAGAACAACCACAGGAAGGAGTCACATCCATGAAATGAGTATGTGCATGGAGTGATTTATAATGGAACTACGAAATATTACATACTGATACTTTTCCATGCGTCTTTCTTGCTTTCCAGCGCCAGATTCGCAAGTGGTTGCCAAAATAGGAACTATATTTTTTCAGCGTAAATCGGTTACGCATTCAAGCATTAGAATATTTACCACGTTTCTTTGCTATACGATAATTACAGCCCACACTGGATCACTGTAAGTAACTGCATTTTTATGACCATCTGGTAGACGTAGATTCAAAGAGCACTCTGTCTGCAAACTGTGATGGTTCCGGCCGGCCGGAGTGGCCGTACGGTTCTAGGCGCTACAGTCTGGAACCGAGCGACCGCGACCTCAGAAGTTAAGTCGCATAGTGCTCAGAGCCATTTGAACCATTTTGTGATGGTTCCATCATCTGTTCGTAATTGTTAGCCCTGGTTATTTCGTTGCATAGAAAACATGTAAATTTTTATGATATATCGCTTAACAGAAATTTACCAATATCTTTTTTTAGTACAGATGCGGAGGGCCTCTCACTTCTTAAGGTTCCGTCTCTTACTCTGTAAAAACGGAGCGCTTACAGGATCACTTTGTTGTCCGGCTGTCTGTCTGTCTGTTTATCCGACTGTTAAGAACCCTTTTTCTCATTATGGGGTAGGCGTATGAAGTTCAAATTTACGTCGCATATTAAGGTCTATGGTCTCTTGGCAGTGCAAAAATTTTAAGCCTGTAAATCAGTTCAGTCAAACCATACAGCCTTTTACGTGAAATATTTTGACATTCGAAAACTTACTCATCAAAGCATATATGGTATTTCCCGTTGACCTAGAATCACTTTATTTGGCAAGAAGGGAAGTTTCATATGAAATGTAAAGGAAAATACTGAAACTTGTTATTTTCTAGTAATACAACACGAAAAAATATTTTTTGTCATTTTTCATCCGTGTGTCTGTTTGTCTGTCCGTCAGTTAAGATCCATAATTTGATATTTATTTCAGATGCTAAGGTGTATGGTCCCTTGGCGGTGGAAATATTATAAGTTTCTAAGTCAAAGCAATCAAAACATTCGGGCATTTGTGTCAGATATGTTGATATTTGCAAACTTACCCGTCGAAACCCATAGGTTCGAGTCCTCCTTCGGGCATGGGTGTGTGTGTTTGTTCTTAGGATAATTTAAGTTGAGTAGTGTGTAAGCTTAGGGACTGATGACCTTAACAGTTAAGTCCCATAAGATTTAAACACATTTGAACACAGATTTTTGAAACCCATAGGGTAATTCCCGTTGACTTAGAATCATGAATTTGTGCAAAAAGCAACGTTTCACAGTACATGCAAAATAAAAAAAATTGAAAATTGTTAAATGGTAATAATATTACATAAAAAATATGTTTTTGTCATTAGATAATACATTAAATTCATCACCCATCAAGAGCGTAATAGACGAACATTATTGCAGGAAAACAGGACATGCTTAGTGACTTAACAAAATATACTTTTATCAAATCTTCTGTGTGTACATACCCACATCAAAAAAGTTTTGCATCACCCCAGTCCCCAGAACTCCTGGAGACAGACGTTGACTGTCGATATTGTATCACAGACACAGTCCCTCTGACTGTTCACAGACGTCACTAAACCCGCCCAAAGATGTAAACAAACGTGCATGTGCAGCGCCTATTAGACGGAGGGGATCCGACAGCCGATCAGTGCCAGTCACTCCACCAGGAAGGAGGTACATGGCTCGTGTTGTCTGTAGTTCAAACATGCCTAGACGGTCAATACCGCGATTCGATCGCGTCCGCATTGTGACTTTGTGCCAGGAAGGGCTCTCAACTAGGGAAGTGTCCAGGCGTCTCGGAGTGAATCAAAGCGAATGTTGCTCGGACATGGAGGAGATACAGAGAGACAGGAACTGTCAATGACATGCTTCGCTCAGGCCGTCCAAGGGCTACTACTGTAGTGGATGACCGCTACCGACGGATTATGGCTCAGAGGAACACTTACAGCAACGCCACCATGTTGAATAACGCTTTTGGTGCAACCACAGAACGTCGCGTTAAGACTCAAACTGTGGCAATAGGATATATGATGCGCAACTTCACTCCCGACGTCCATGGCGAGGTCCATCTTTGCAACCACGACGCCATGTAGCGCGGTACAGATGGGCTCAACAACATGCCGAATGGACCGCTCAGGATTGGAATGACGTTCTCTTCACCAATGAGTGTCGCATATGCCTTCAGCCAGACAACCGTCGGAAACGTGTTTGGAGGCAACCCATCTACATCTACATCTACATGTACATCTGCATCCTTACTCCGCAAGCCACCTGACGGTATATGGCGGAGGGTACATTGAGTACCTCTATCGGTTGTCCCTTCTATTCCAGTCTCCTATTGTTCGTGGAAAGGAAGATTGTCGGTATGCCTCTGTGTGGACTCTAATCTCTCTGGTTTTATCCTCATGGTCTCTTCGCGAGATATACGTAGGAGGGAGCAATATACTGTTTGACTCCTCGGTGAAGGTATGTTCTCGAAACTTCAACAAAAACCCGTACCGAGATACTGAGCGTCTCTCTTTCAGAGAGAGTCCAGCGAGTGCAGCAAGGTGGAGGTTCCCAGCTGTTATGGGGTGGCATTATTTGAGGCCGCTAGTGATCATGGAATGCACCGTTACAGCTGTACGATACGTGAGTGCCATCCTCCGACCGATAGTGCAACCATATCGGCAGCATATTGGCGAGGCATTCGTCTTCATGGACGACAATTCGCGCCCCCATCGAGCACATCTTGTGAATGAGTGCCTTCAGGACAACAACATCGCTCGACTAGAGTGGCCAGCATGTTCTCCACACATGAACCATATCGAACGTGCCTGGGATACATTGAAAAGGGCTGTTTATGGACGACGTGATCCACCAACCACTCTGAGGGATCAACGCTGAATCGCTATTGAGGAGTGGGACAATCTGGACCAACAGTGCCTTGATAAACTTGTGGATGGTATGCCACGACGAACACAGGCATGCATCAGTGCAAGGGAACGTGCTACTGGGTATTAGAGGTACCGGTGTGTACAGTAATCTGGACCACCACCTCTAAAGGTCTCGCTGTATGGCGGTACAACATGCAATGTGTAGTTTTCATGAGCAATAAAAAGGGCGAAAATGATGTTTATGTTGATCTCTATTCCAATTTTCTGTACATCTTCCGGAGCTCTCGGAACCAAGGTGAAGCAAAACTTTTTTTGATGTGTGTATATAAACTGAAGACACCTGCTCGCTTGTTTCTGTAAGTCCTGGTTAGTCTGAGGAACTATTGTACAGATTTTGATATGAACTTGAAATTTCCTGGATCGATATTTTGCCAATATCTACATAAAAAAAATGCAAAAATCGTTTAGAATCTCGGTTCTCAGGATGGATGAACAAGCCTCGGTGTAGGGGAGTGCTACTCGTACTTGGCCAGTTTTTTTTTTTATGTTAAGGATACATTTCCGCTTTAGACATCATCCAGACATCTTGTCTCGATCATTTTGTAATTCGTATTTCTCTTCTGACGGTAAATCAATAGACTTGAGATACACAGGGGGGCGGTAGGTGGGTAGCTAGTGGGAGCAGCAGTGTTTGGTGAGAGGGCAGTGAATGTAGGGCAGTTTTGCCAGCTGCGGCGGCGGGCTTTGCTGAGCCACGCCAGGTGTGAGTGACCGCGCGGTAGCGTAAGCAGCTGGAACGGGCCGAGCCGTGGCGCCGTCACGCCACGCCACGCCACGCCACGCCACGGCGCGCAGCGCTCCACCACGGACGGCGACCAGAGTCCAGCGTCCAGCGGCTAGCGGCTAGCGGGCCCTCGCCGCTCCGCCACTCTTCTGGAGCGCCGGTGGACGCCCACGCAGGAAGCGCGCTATCCCTGCCATCTTCCACGCTTCGTAAAGCCCAGGAACGTTACGTTACACAATGTCTGTTGAGGGTAGCACGTCAGGACCACGTTACATTACTTACATATTGGTTTTTCACATGTCGCTAAGTAACTAAATACTCTGACGGGAGGAAAAAATCGAGATACCAGAAGTAATTAATGTAGAGTAATAAACTTTCGGAAATACATTTGTCTAAGCGATATAACTGCAAGATCACTGGTTAATGTGAGCACGCCGGACGGTGTGGCCGTGCGGTTCTAGGCGCTTCAGTCTGGAACCGCGTGACCGCTACGGTCGCAGATTCGAATCCTGCCTCGGGCATGGACGTGTGTGATGTCCTTAGGTTAGTTAGGTTTAAGTAGTTCTAAGTTCTAGGGAACTGATGACCACAGATGTTAAGTCCCACAGTGCTCAGAGCCATTTGAACCAATGTGAGCGCGAGATATCATCCCAAATGTGAAGTGGTGGTACATTAATAACCGGTGTAACCGCTAGAATCTTGAATGCAAGCATGGAAACGTGCATGCATTGCGTTGTGCAGGTGCTGAATGTCAGTTTGTGGGACGGAGTACCATGGTTGTTGCATTTGGTAGGTCAATACGGGAACGGTTAATGCTGTTTGTGGATGACGCTGGAGTTGTCCCCCGATGATGTCCCGTATGTGCTCGACTGGAGACAGGTCTGGTGAGCGAGCAGGCCAAGGCAACGTGTCGACACTCTGTATAGCATGTTGGATTACAACAGCAGTATATGGACTAACGTTATCCTGTTGGAAAACACGCTCCGGAATGCTGTTCGTGGATATCAGCACAGCAGGTCTCATCACCAGACTGGCGTACAAATTTGCAGTCATGATGCATGGGAAAACCAGGAGACTGCTCTTGCTGTCATACAACCGCAGACCCCAGACCATAACTCCAGGTGTAGTGTGTCTTGCACGCAAACAGGTTGGTTCTAGACCCTAAAGTGGCCTCCTTCTAACCAACGAAGATTCACAAATTCAGAAACCAAGAAATCATCATTTTCGGTGTATTCTTTCTAGAGTTCTATATCTCAGTTGGCAAAAACAGAATCCTTAGACATCCGTCTATCTGTCTGTCTGTCCGATCGTTAAGACTCTTTTTACTGAGGAACGGATACACGTATGAAGTTGAAATTTATGTCGTATCCTAAGGTCTATGGTCCCTTGGCGGTGTACAAAATCTAAGCTTCTAAGCCAAAACAATGAAAAGAGACGGCCATTTATGTCAAATATTTTGATGCTCGCATACTCACTCATCAGAATCTATAGGGTGTTTCCGGTTGACATAGAATCATAAATCTTGGCAAGAAGCAAGGTTTAAAAGTACAAGTAAGGGGAAAAATACGAAAATTGTTAAAATGTATCACATAAAACATTTATTTTTGCCATTAAAGCTTACTTTGAATTCATCATACGTCAAAAGTGTATAGAAACATATTATAGCATACAAACACAAACTGTAAGTTTCAGTCATGTTTTAGTAAGCAAATGAAGAATATTTTATTAAATCTCCTCTCTCTACATTTATAAACTGAACACCCCTGGACGCTTCTATTTATATGTTGGGGTTAGTCTCAAGAACAACTGCAGAGATATTGATACGGTCGTGAAATTCCCGGGGCCAATATCTTGTATCGATACCTATAACAGGCAAAAATCCTTGTGATTTTCGATTCCCGAAATGGATGAACTATGTACATAGATAATTATGTTTTTACGGAACCCTCATCGCGTGAGTCCTACTCGCACTCCACCAATTTTTTCAAAAAAAGTTTAGTAGACAGACAACGCAGTAAAGGTGGCTGGAAACCTTTGAATAGTCTGTGGTGGGAAAGCCACTAAAGAAACAAAACTTCATTTTTTTCGCACAGGACCATTTTTGATGTGCGCGATTCGCCATATTCAGGAAGATTATCGGATTTATAATCATCTGAACTTTTAAATTTATGATGGCCTTCGTCATTATCAAGAGAAAACAGCAGATATGGAGAACTGTCTGTCGTCAATCAACGTGCAAGTTTTGTCTACCGTGAGAAATATTTCAAACAAGTAGTTGTCCCCGCGACATAACTGAAACCGAAAAAACACAAAAATTGTCCAGTGACCATTTGCGCGTCTCACATTGGTAGTCATCACTCAGCTCGTGACATGATGACGACAATTCCTATCCATTATTGGCGACAAAATATAGTGTCTTATGATCAATATACAGGGCGTCACCTCTTAAAGACGTCCGGCACATTTTCTCTGTCATTTCGACAGGTATTTGTAACTTCATTTTTTCAATGCATGGAGGTAGTCAACCTTAAACAGTAATGCTAATCGGTTTCATGTGGCAGCCAGTTTCAACAGAAAATGTCAATGTGTTTTCCGTTACAAACAGTTGTTGGAAGTGGAATTTTATGTGCTCGCTGAATAGAGAGGTATCAAATTACGGTCGCAGGTTCTAATCCTGCCTCGGACATGGATGTGTGTGATGTCCTTAGGTTAGTTAGGTTTAAGTAGTTCTAAGTTCTAGGGGACTGATGACCTCAGAAGTTGAGTCTCATAGTGCTCAGAGCCATTTGAACCATTTTGTTCGTCTCTTCAAAATTTTAAATCTCCGAAAATTCTACACCGATTGCATCGTAATTTTGACACAACGTTGTATTTGAATATGCTCGTGTTTGTATATACCTATTTTTCAATATATGAAGGGGAAACATTACTACCAAGAACCTTGAAAAGTTCTTGACCAATTTACTTCAAATTTTTACACACTACTGTGATGAACACAAACACACACACACACACACACACATATATATATATATATATATATATATATATATATATATATATATATATATAACCTATTCGAAAGCTGGAGCCGGGGGGGGGGGGGGTGGAGGGCGCAGGCGCAGGGGGAGATAAGTTTCCATTTCTAGAATTACTCCGCCAATAAATGTACTTTGAGTCGTGTACGGCCCTTCAACATCTGATTACATCACGGTAGCCCCAGTTACATTTCAGATATCACCCTAATGTTGTGGAGGTAAGGAGGTGTTGCAGGTTTCTGAAGCTGATCCATTTATCGGATGCGGATGCTAAAAACTATACTACTACATAGTTACCGCAGGCTTCCACATGACACAGAACCAGCGTAACACAATTTATACAAGAAATCAAACAAAAATAATCTGCATAATGTATAAACAGTAGCAGGTGACCAAAGCATTCCTGTAAATAGAGCATCATCGAAATACTGTCACCTTTCTGACGTGAGGTACTTTATTATTTCGGCATCTTTCGTATACATTAAATTAATGGAAGAAAGGCGTTAATGCTGACACTTAATGATGTATAAAAGCGTAATTTTTTTACAATGCACTTGATGCCCTTTGTGTAAGTTGCTATAGAGACATAAAACAGTTCAGTGTGACATAATCAACTATCGCCATCTGTCTATTAACAAATTTTTTTTCGTGACGTTGATGGTGTTACTGTTGATGATATACATTGAGATCGATGTTCATATAGTCTTTCATCGTGAAAACCCTAAGTTTTCTTCTAGCACAATAGTATAGATAATAATAACAATTATCCGTCTCTGCAAATGAGTGCTAAGCTGTAAAGACGAATGCATTATAAACGTAACTGACATAGTAATCGAGGAAGAATGGTGCTGCAAGTATTAACAAAAACACATTAAACAACACCGGACTTAGGCTCTGAGAAAGACGTACGAGACATTGTTTGTTGTTGTTAAATGTTCTGCCTAACTTTCACTACATGGTCAATATTCGTCAGCTTTTACTGTTAGTTAGTTAGTTACGTGTTCTATTGATCAATCTCACTGTAACCGTTATGATGTGGAACTACAGCGTTCTTGTTTTAGAATTTTCTGCATCTAATGTACATCAGTGCTGCAAAATGGATGGCAAAATGCAATTCACATGGTTCCTCTCTGGTAGAGAAGGAGTGTGTGCAGATGACATCTTACATGGCTCTATGCGAGCTTTAATTACGGCGTATTAGCTCCATGTACATGTAAGAAATTACAGAGTTACAATAGATCCGGTGCTTAAAATCGTTTCTTGAAATTGTAGGTATTAAACTTTATATAAACTGTCAGCAAGCATCTCCCTTCCCCACAGTTGCTTCTGACGGATAGTATACCGTTCTCATCCAGTGGTCCAACCAATTTCTATTCCTACACTTCGTCGTCCTTAGTAGTAATTTTGCATGTTCAGAATTCACTACTTTACACTAAAAAAAGTCGTAGTTGGACTCTAACAATACATATGTACCGCACTGGCAGGAAACGCACTTAATTTCCTTGTTGCTTGTGGGGAACTGAGACTGAACGAAAAACATTTCGTATGTAGAAACTATCTAGATGAAGTAACTGGTCCATTCCTTGACTTCCTGCTGTGGACAGCTGTTTGCTGGCTTGGAAGTACAAGGCTCTTAATGCTATCACAATCGAAAGCTAAGAAGTAGCACGTGGCATGTCGCCTGGGGAAGAAAGCGGAGCGGGTTCCCGCTTGTCCAGGTGCGCGCCGCGGGCCGCGGGCCGTGGGCCGTTCCGTTGTGGGTCCCGCGACAGCTGGGCCGTAGCACGATATATACGTCCGGTACCGACGAACAGGCGTACCACCGGCTCCGACCCACATTCATCAGCCTTCATCGGCTACTTGCCAACACATGACCACGCAACAAAGGCACGTATGTTGGGAACACTGGACGTGTTTCCAGTGTCCTTTTTGATAGCGAGCGAGATGGTGCCAATGGTTGAGACACTTGTTTCCTATCCATGAGGAAAGGCGTTAGAATCGTCCTCCTAACGTCCTTGAACCACTGCAGTCGACTGCCGGCTGGTTTCTTCAACAAGCCCGTGCCTTTTCCCGTCCACCACCATTCCGAGACACAGCCCCATCTCTGATGATGTCTCCTCTTCCTTTCATCATTGACGATCGTTACACAAAACAACACCTTTCTGTCAGACGGAGGCTCATCGCTCCATCATCTACCTGTGCTGCTACAGACCACACAGTTCAGAATTGCCTCCATATATTTGGACGTTTGTTTCCTAGGTCTCCCCCTGTCTCTTTTTTCCAGTGCTTGACCTGCAAAGGTGTTAACAGTGATCCGTCTGTGCTTGAGTATACTGCCTATCAGTAGGGTCTTTCCATTTTCTCATAGATATTCCCCGCATGTCTTCTCCTACGACTATTTGATTCCACTGTTTCCATGACAAGTTCGTTTCTATGTTCTCCTCACTTTCAATTTTTTTTTTTTTTTTGATTGTCTATGTTGTGCTTCACTTCCAGTTTTCTCTGCCTTATATCAGTATGCGCTAAACAAAACATTTTATTTATGTTTTCTTGTCTCTACCTTCGCTAAATTGCTTATCAGTGGACTTCTATTCTCAAAGATAATGATGCACCGTTAGCGTAATTTAATATCTTTTAATGGTCGAAATTGGCGTCCACCCAAGAATTAAAGACATTCTGGTGTTCCTCATGAGTGATGGCAAAAAGTATTTTAAAGTCTGACCATTTCCTCACACTCTCTATTCTGGACGCCAAAATAATGCCAAATTCCGGTCCTGGTGAGACTACACGCAATGGGAACGTAATATTAAATCCCTGGTTAACCCACAACGGTTCATTCTACTGAAAAGTTAAGACTTGGCTTTATGAGATGATCAGAGTACATTGTGTTTACAGTTATTCCCTGCATGTAATCTAAAGTGCAAGTCCTCAGAACATTTATAACTTCCAAAGAGTGAACAGCTTTCTCTTCCCGTTACTATTTTTCTACATTCAAATAAAAATATTGCACTGCAAATTATTCTTCAAATTAATAATCGTACAGCCAGCCGGGGTGGCCGAGCGGTTTTAGGCGCTACAGTCCTGGAACCGCTCGACCGCTACGGTCGCAGGTTCGAATCCTGCCTCGGGCATTGATGTGTGTGATGTCCTTAGGTTGGTTAGGTTTAAGTAGTTCTAAGTTCTAGGAGACTGATGACCTCAGAAGTTAACTCCCATAGTGCTCAGAGCCATTTGAACCATTTTTGAATAATCGCACAGAATGGTCGTCATAAGCGAACGGTTACAGTATATACAGCCATAAAGGGTCAATGAGCCACTTCTAAGCCGTCAGTACATGCTATGTGAGGACTTAGTGAGAAAATTGCTTAGCGCTAAGTAAATGCTATAAGGGTTGATCAATAAGTACAGCAACACACTCTTTCCTGAAAGAAGACTGACTTTATTTAGGATTCCAGCACACCATCTTATTCCTCATTCGTTTGGCTACAAAACATTGTTTTTCAACATAATCTCCGTTCAACGCGACTGTCTTACGCCACCTCACTGGGAGGACTTGTATGCCCGCATGGTACTACGACGTCGGAACCAGCGTCACGTGGCATCAATAACCTCTCCCCATTCACGTACTACTTTCCGTGAAGTGCATCCTTCATTGGGCCCAACAGGTGGAAGTCGAGTAAAAAGCGAGATCCGGGCTCTAGGATGGATGAGGAAGAAAAGTCCAACCAAGTTGCGATGATGACAGACGCCCCGCCCAACCACTCACCGTGCTTTTGTTCACTGCAAGGTGTCTGTAGACATTCTGCAAGCGCCTACGAACATCTACGATGTTCTGGTTTTCCATCATGTATGTGTGCACATCGCTAGCCCGTGTGTTTTGTCATATTATTGTACAAATTACTGGTTTCTTTTTGAGAATGTCAGATTTTCCAAAACTTTAAACTGAGATTAGTAGGAAAGACGTGCACCACATATACCTGGAAAACTTGTCCTCCGTGTTTAAATATTTTAATTGCATTTTAGTCGGGAATGCGTATCCGTCCAAACATTTAACTTATTTAGTATGAAAGCCAAAACTAGTTCAAAATTACATGTGGATGTAGTTGCCCTACCGTATTAACATTCTTAAATCGAGGCAAGGATTACATTTAAAACTAGCCAATGGTCGTATCTAGCAAACGCAACGTCTAAAAAATAAAAAAAAATAAAATAAAAAAAGGGCTAATATCGCTTAACATATACGTGTAAAACTGCATTCTGGAAAGACACGCCATACTGGCGAAGCAGTGTTACAAATGTCATTCCATTTGTAGAAAACAATTTTCTGCCCAGTCCTGTGTGCTCTTCCCGTGACTTGTCTACCACGGGGTCTTGCTTCAGCCTGGAGTAGATGGGCTGATCTTTCCCTATTGCTCCTAAATGGGTGGTGGTCTGAGCACAAGAGGCGACTTATAGCCGAGTGATGTTGCATAAAACTTATAAGAAAAGCTGTAGGTGGAAGCAGGAAATGATCAATGGCAATGCCTATATTCTGAACCTGATTATAATTAGCTGGAATGCCTGCATATTAAATAATTTCATGGAGCAATTCGATGCTTCCCAAATCCATGAGCAGATCGCAATCCTTCGCAATCTCTCACGGACTGAAGAAGACGTGTGCCCTTTGGGTCGAAGGTAGTATTTTCGGATCTTATCCCAAACGTCGGAAGGACGTCATCCTTTGTGATCAACTGTGTTATTTCTTGGAGTACGGAGAATTAAGAGATTCCGACAGTTCTTTCATATGTACTGTCGTGATTTCGGATTGAACCAGCCCGGGTTTCAAGGTAGGTGTTGCCGTTCAGCGAGGATGCAGGGAGAGACCTCAGATTAGGTTGCGAAGCCCAGAAGCTGGCTGGGCGGTGATGTTTAGTGAAGAAGATGGACTTCGAAACGCTTAACAGGAGCAAACAAATACGTGGAAAATTCAGTGTGTGTGTCTTTGCCTGTCTTTTGAACTGCTGACATCGAACTGTGTGCCTGTTTTGTTGTTGTGGAGATAATCGGCGGGAGTTGCTAGTATCCATTTGGAAGCGGTGTATGAACTCTCAGCAAACCACATATTAAAGTCCAGTAGTCGGACCTCGCAATATTCATGACACCAGTTTGGTTGCTAGAGGACTTTTATTATTGACTTTGGTTTGGTGAGAACTTTACTTCTCTTACATTCAACGTCGTTATAGCTTGTTTTGATCAACAACAGACAATTTAGAAAATGATAGCTTGCATAGAGCGATGATTTCAGCGACTACAGCCGGTAATACTGTACCAGAATGCTTAGTAAATTGAGGTCGAAGTATTTCTGTCAGTTACATATTTTAAACGACGGGAATAAGTCTCGTGGGTCAAAAGGACGCAAGTGACTCTTATTTAAAGTGATTTTAGGAATGAATTCGTAAATTGTGATTATAGTTCAGCATCAGCTGTAGAATATTTCAGAACAAAATTTCTGCCGGACGAGAACTCGAACACGGATTTCCCGCTTATCGCGAGCGGTCGTCTTAACTATTTCGACTACACGAGCACGTTTCCAGGAGCAGCCCAAGTCTCCATTTGTCCTAATGTCCACCCTCCCTTGTGCAAGGACTGTATCACTGCGATTCCCTCACAGGGTGACACACTCTTTTCTCTCATCATTGCTCTGCTATGGCATGAAATGCTACAACGCAGTGTCCGAGACAATTGGGAAATCCAAATTCGAGTCTCGGTACCGGCACAAATTTTCATTTGTTCTAAAAAATTCTATAGCTGATTCTTAACTATAATCGCAATTTGCAATAATAAATTCTTAACTGAATGCGGCTGTCGATCGCCAATGCAGCGTCTAAGATACGGCAGTAAACTGATTTTACATATGTATCACTGCAGAGAATTGGTCCGGATCGGCCAGTCACCGTTTCGGATCTGATCTGTGGAGCAGTGCGACACGTACTATATCTCATGCGCCGCACATCGCTAAGAGTGCGTGGTTTCTGGATTCGGGCACGACTCTGGTTCCTTGCGACATTACGAGAGCTTCGAGGACGGACTATTCCAAAGAATACACATTGTATGAAACAGTGATTTAAATGTGCGCTATTTTGAAATTTTATTAAATCGTTTGTTTAACAAAACTCATTTTCCACGTACAGTGGAACCTCCCTTAACGAGCACCTCCCATAACGCGCAATTCACGTAACGAGCAAAACAAATTGTAAATATGGTTCAAATGGCTCTGAGCACTATGGGACTTAACATCTTAGGTCATCAGTCCCCTAGACTGACTCGCTTAACGAGCGACGTTTCGCATAACGAGTGGCGACGATTTAGTGTGACGTCACCAGCCGTTCACGCGCGGCGGGGGAAACGTTCAACAATATGAACACTTGTTTTTGTCGGCTTCGGCATATGAACAGTGTCTTTAGTACCCACTGCAGAGTTTGGCTCTCTTTCTGCTACCATCTTAGTGCAACTTACGATCACACATCCATCTCAACTTGTGTTCACATAGTGTTTTTTACGTACAAATTTTAATAACCTACGTAGTAATGTCTCCAAAGAAAGAGGAAGATTGTATGTGCGTGCTAAATTAGCAGCATTCACACCACGTTTGCGTTTTTCGATTATTTTACGTTTCGTTAGAAATGAAACGTAAAATCATCGAAAAACGCAAACGTGGTATGAATGCTGCTAATTTAGCACGCACATACAATCTGTCTACATTAACTATTCGCACTTTTCTCAAGAACAAGATTAAGGAGACAGATGCTTCAAAGGGAATGGCAAGAGTATCTAAACAACGGTTTCGTATTCTGGACGATGTCAAAAGGTTGCTCCTTATATGGATAAATGAAAAGAAATTGCAAGGCGACATCATTTGTGAGAGGACGAGAAGGATTTTCGCCGACCTCATCAAGAAGACGCCAGGATCATCGGAAGTATTTAAAGGAAGCCGTGAGTGGTTCGAGAACTTTAAGAGGAGAACCGGCATTCACAGCGTTGTGAGGTCGGCGAAGCAGCCAGTTCCGACACAAAGACAGCAGAGAACTTTATCAGCAACTTGAAGATGCTCGTTGATTCTGAGAGTTACCTGCCGTAATAGGTTTCTAACTGCGACCTGGCTAGTCTATTTTGGAAAAAGATGCCGAAAGAGGAGAATGCATTGCCTGGTCACTAGCCAATGAAAGACCGTCTCACAATATTATTCTGTGCCAATGCAAGCGGCGATTTGAAAATTAAACAGTTGCTTGTTTACCATTCAGAAACTCCACGAGCCCTCAAGAAGTGTTGAGCCCAGAAGAGCAAGCTTTGACGACGCGTTACCTTTTTTGTGATTGGATCAATGACGTGTTTGGTCCTCCGGCGAAAAAATATTTGTTTGAGATGAACCTGCCACTCCATGCCCCGCTTATTATGGGCAACACTCTTGCCCATTCTCCAGGCTGCAAGACCACCTCTTGAAGAATTTCAGTTCATCAAGATCCAATTTTTGCCTCCCAACACCACTCCTTTACTCCAGCCTATGGACCGGCAGATTATTTCTATTTCACAGCAGAAAATTGTGGAGAGGAGTTCTTCAGAGGAGGAGGGGGAGGAGGAGGCGGAGGCGGTAACAATAAAGCAGTATACTTCCGGCGCAATAAGAGAAACGCTGAAAACATAGGAATCGGTTGCATGGTCCAGTACATTGAAAATCATCACCCCACTAAAGCAGCAGCTACGCGCACCACAAATTTATTTGGTGATAATGCGTTGTCGCATTTTCGCCAAGTGTTGCGACGGCAGAAACAAATGACTATAGACAGCTTCCTAGTAAAATAGAATTAATTACTGTAGGTACCGTGAATAATAAAGAATATAATACTGTAGGTATAATTTTCTTTGAAAAAATGGCATGAATAAGATAAAACTTTCAGTACTTTTTCTGCATGGAACGCATTATCGTATTTTACATTAATTTATACGGGATAAAATGTTTCGCTTAACGAGTGTTTCACACTACGAGTAAGATTTGGGACGAATTATGCTCGCTATGCGACGTTCCACTGAATGCAGATCGGAATAAAAACGAAAAAAAAGAAAATTTAACGTTAAAGAGCTGTTTAGAGAAGTATAGTGTGAATTATTGTCAGAATCTTTCTCCCAAGACTCAGTTTTTTTAATCTTCTATATTTACCGCAGTGTCAGCACCAGTGGTTGTAATTTACGATTTGTATATAAATGAAGCCAAGCCCCGTAAATTCAAAATAAAATTCATCCATCCCTCCCTCCCTCCGACCGTCCGACAACAAGAAGAAATCACGGTTTTTAAAACTCATTTGTCAAAACTTAAATTATTTATTGACTAGAGAGCAAATTTCTGAAAACGTATGTCGGTAAGACCAGAGTAATCTAGGAATTATACCTAGAGCCTGTTTTATAAAGCAACAGACTCGCATAGAAAAAGGACGGTTAGTATTTAACTTGTAGTCGCCGACCAGGTCATCAGAAGCTAAGCACTAGTTCACTTCGGCAACGACTACCAGTAGCTCTGCCGTCTCCTTCTTGAAGGGCAATCCCGCATTCGCATCAAGTGATGTCTGGAGACCCCGTGAAAGATACTCGTAAATACGAATAAACTGGCGGGCATTTGAGTCCAACTAATCCCTGAACACTGCTACCCATTACTCAATGAAACATTTTCTTCTTCCCTTTCTGACACTACAATGAATGATAGACCTTCCCCCTTGTACATTCTTTCACTGTATTATTTTCACATATTAGCTTTTCTCTGGGTCGATCAGCGTTTAACCAGTTAATTAATAAGATACGAAATGAGAAGATTCTCCGCAGAGTCAGCAACGAAATTCACGCGCGGAAAAGACTGACTAGAAAAAGAGATGATAGGTCATTGTTAACAGAGCGGCGAATAACTTCCATGTTACTAGTGGGGGCCGTATAAGGTGCAAGTTCTAGTCTGAGATGACACTGGCGCAAGGAATAAAGTCGTGGCGGGGCGCATCCATCAGAAGACTGATGACACGAGAAAACGATTTCCAGTATTCCCTTTGAATATTCGCTCTTTTAATCTTTTTGATACGCGTACTGTACAACACAAAACAAGTTACAGCTCGTCTCCTACTTCTATTTCAAACGTATGAAAAGCCTTGATTTATTAATTTAATCGTCCAAAATTCAGTGTCAAACTATAGCGGTAAATCCTTCCAATACATACCCAAGAATACTGAAATTCGCGGGGAGACTTATTCAGCTACACGAAACCCATGACCCGCCACGCATTACCAATAATCCAATGAAAAGTTGTCTCCATGGGTGACCGATGATGTACGTCGTCTATTGAAACTGAGAGGTGATGTATATGGAAATATTTATATAAACAAATTCACCATCGAAATATGAATGTCCAGATGCTCATAACGCCTCTAACGACATTTACGTAAAACAAAGTAGCTTTGTAAAGGAAAGTCATCAAAAATCTTTCCCAACCGTTGTCCCACACCAACACAGGAAATCAAGCACTTATAAGGAATAATGCAGCTCTACCACCAGCGCAAATGAAGATAAGAGTAACTAGTTCTTTCTGGGATGTATTACCGCTCATACCATCATATGAAATGAAATGATCGTATGGCATTGTTGGCCGGGAGGCCCCATTAGGGGGAGTTCGGCCGCCGTATTGCAAGTCCTTTTTAGGTGACGCCACATCGGCGACATGCGAGTCAATGATAATGGACACACAACACCCAGTCCCCTGCCGGGAATCGAACCCCGGCCCCCTGCGTGGGAGGCAGTAACGCTACCGCTACGCTTCGGAGGCGGACATGCCATCATAAATGGAGTTACTTGGATGTAATTTGCTGTAGCAGAGAATGATGCGGTCTAATAAAACTCTAACAAGAAGTTAACTCTCTCTCACGCTTACAGTACCTGAGATACCGTACTCTAACACAGTGCTTTCAGAGGGCCCTGTACAAGGCTGCATCGCCACAGAGCTATAAAGCTATGAAAAAGGAGGCCGTAAATGATGTTAAAATTTTACTAGGTTTCCTAAACGTTTTCTGGCTGACAACAAGGACGGCTAACGCGAAACAAAAGAAATTAAGACCATTACACTAGAGCATCGGACATGAAAGGCTCCTCTAGTCTGTCGAAAAATATGTAACCAAGTACTTCATCATATCTCTTCCAACGAAAGAAGATGGTGGAATTATTGTTATTTGTTTGCCTAACAAGCACGCGCAGGTTACCGTCAACAACAATTACTCTACTTCAGCCCTAGTTAGATCGCATGAGATGGGTGAGTCGTGTTACGTTTACAGGAGAAAACGAGGTGACACAGACGGCGGCTAGCAGACAGCTGACTGGCGTAACTCTGAGAACAATGCGCCGCGTGCAATATGTCAGCGGCGCGGAACGCAGAAGCGATTGCTGACTTGTTAGATGGTGGACAATTTTCTTTGTAACTGGCGCATTCAGCAGTCTCTTGCACCAGAAGTCTATACAGCCGCGGCCTAACCGCAGTACGTGATCATAGCAATACAGCTAAACACATTATATCAAGCTGATATACGCAAAAGTTCAATGAATGCACCTGGACACGAAATAAATGCTAACAACTTTTTATGTAACTTAGTTAAGTTATTACTTTGAAAATTCACACACTATCAAGTGAGCTAACGTACTGTCATCCTGTGGTGAACCAATAATCGCCACTATAACACCTACGATTCGTTTCAAAACGTTAGTTCTATATTCTGTTTTTTTTTTTTTTTTTTTTTTTTTGTTCTTTTATCACCACCGTTGAGGCAGTCAGCACCAACCGCAAGATCCGTAAATTATTATACTACACTTCTATTATGTTTGCCTGACGTTGGGATGTAAGATTTTGATTTAACTTCCCAAATGGTTCAAATGGCTCTGAGCACTATGGAACTTAACATCTGTGGTCATCAGTCCCCTAGAACTTAGAACTACTTAAACCTAACTAACCTAAGTACATCACACACATCCATGCCCGAGGCAGGATTCGAACCTGCGACCGTAGCAGTCGCGCGGTCCCGGACTGAGCGCCTAGAACCGCTAGACCACCGCGGCCGGCCTAACTTCCCATTGATGACAAGGTTATTAGCAATGGAGGACAAGCTCGAATTGGGAGAGGAAATAGGCCGTATTCTTTTCAAAAGTGACAATCAAAGCATTTTTTTTTAATCGCTCTAGAGAAACCGCGCAAAACCCACATCTTTTAGACCGGACGGGGATTTGAACCAAGACCGGCGATACACTCGTCGTTGAGCGCCTTTAAACCGCAGACACACCAGTTTCAGTCACCGCCCTACGGAGTGTGAGTCTGATGTCTCAACACTGCGCCATATCGCTTGGTCTTACCGTGTGGCATCGAAAGAAATTTCATTGCCCTACAGGCAGATAAATTTCCATGGTGAACTTCCTAATTTTTTATGATTTACTTACTTTCATAATTTTTATTACAGTGTTCTCAGTTACTTCATATTCGCCAACGTTTCTCAGAATCTACCGACGTACCGATACAGCTAAGTTTTCCCTTTAAATGGGACGGTGTACTTTGTGACTATCACTTTGTAGACCTTTCAAGGAAAGGTACAGCGATTTAACACTTGTCAAGATTTCCAGTGATACATTATCCAAAGTCAGCAGCGGAATGTTCGAAATCTGTGGCTGCCAGTACACAATTCAATCTATTATCAGCAGTACATGTACCAGTGAAGGCGTAACAGCTCTGTACCAACAAGCTAGGCCTTCACTTTTAGTACATTACCTGGATATTTTCGCAAAACGTTACGCTTCGGACGTTGCTTTATATTACTATCCTTTTCAGCACATCTATCGAAGAGAATGGAAATTCCATTAGAAGGTATACTTGCTCTAATTCCACCAGGAAAAAATTCAACTACACAGTTACCACATGTATTAAGTTTGAAAACAGGCTTCGAAGCGTTGTAACTTCGTTTTCAATCCAAAAATTTCAACTGCGCTTGTACAAGGAGAAAAAACAGGCGAAATCGACGCCAAGTACTACCTACAAGCACGAAAAAAACAATACATACGCCCAGGAAGAACGGCAAAATATGGTTTTATACACAAACATGAAAAGTCACTGATGACCAGTCAGACACTTTTGAACTGAGACACACAGCATAAACTAGCTGAACATCAAACCAAATCCAGCTAGCGCGTCACCTGTATTATTATGATGAGATTTGTCCCTTATAATAAGTACAACACGACGTTTGTGTTCCCAAACTGACGCGTTTCACTATTGTACCTTTCGAGTCTGAATGCTTATGTACCTAGGAAACATCACTGTACCACGATGTAACTGTCCTTTTTTATGTACGTAACTTCTCTTACTACCTCCATGTATTTGAAATAGTCATTTGTCTTTGTTATCTCAACATAAACGCCAGCACTTATTCCGATGAAGTGTCCTTTTTACAGAAGTGTTTAAGTCAGTAGCTTAGGTAATGCTATCTGTGTAACATGGGTGCTCTTTGGCATTCTGTTCATCAAATTAAGTCAGAGGGAGACCCTTCCTTTGGTGATAGTGTAACAGTTGTCATTCCGTATTCTCATATGTTCAAATAAGCGGCACAATTCGAAACAATGTGACTGAAGATCAGTGATTTTTCGTATACTTAATCAGTCTTCCGCATTCTTCAAGAGTGCATATAATGTTTTCATAGTTGTCTATGAGACATTGCTCTGATTTTGCGCGTTTAAACTGTACAATCATAGATGAATTTTTTACTTTGAAAATGAAGCTATAATGCATAAGTAGATTGTAAAACTTTATATATGCAGTGATTGCGCGATGGAATTTATTTACCTTACACAATTCAATATCGTAGTAGCTGCATGTACACATTCCACCACCATGTGAAACAACCGCGGATGATTGCTTCAATTCACCGTAAAAAAAAAATAAATAAATAAATAAAACTGTGAGTATTAACCATACAGCAAAATACTCATCCTTCTGCGTAAAGCTGCTTACTATAAATATTGTTTAGAGTTCTATATGTATGTTGTTACAAAAGTTCAGGAACCATTTGTTACGATGACGCTGTTCATCAACCCGAGGCAAAATCAGTTTTGCTATAGTATTTGGGCAGTGAGATCTACAGCTAGCAAACACTCCTCACGGGTCAACGTTTATCGTCGAGCAGGAAGAAAAAGCTTTTATTAAATTGTTTTTGTCATACTACTTTCTTAACTGGAGTATATATTTTTAATGAAATATTTCCCGTCTTTTGATAAGAGACTGTAATCTGTAAAGCGATATGCGGAAAGAAAATTAGCGAGGAAAGAGGAATAAGTCACCTTTGATGAACTTCACTGACTAGTATAAAAGCAAGCGTGTCAATATAAAAGATGACCACTTCCACTGTCACCCTTTTGAACGAATGTAGCTTACCAAATTACATATTACCTTGTAGAAGCGGCTAGATGGAAAGCGAGATTGAAGACTCGTAATTGTACCCTCGCACTTCTAATCACTGGGCACAGTTAATTCGGTTGTCCTAATGACAAAGAATTGCAACGTAGAAATTCTCATCAGACCTGCAAGATTCTGATACAAGATGGTGCTGCGAGGGATGATCCGAACTACAAAATTCATTTCCACTTCCCTTCAGAAAAGACCTCCGGTTCATGACTTTGTAACAAAGTTCCTTCAGTGAGGCTTCAGTTTAAACGATATAGTCATAAACGCAAGCAAACAATATTTTCGTGTTACCAAACTGGAGGTATCGGGATTGAAACAGAACTGTTGGTGTGATTTGATTCTATCATTCTTGCTCCTTAACTTCTCCCTTAAAACATCGAAAACAACATTAGCCTTCACAAGCACTCACCACAAGTTTCCGAACTGTTTAGTAACTCACCAGAGATGTCGTACACAAAACTGAAGAACGAGTCGTAGAATAGGATGAGGTCTTGATTACAGCGGAATGTCTTAAAAATTTTTGCTGTCGAATACTAAACATTCCTTCTTCTTTTGACACTATATCTTGCGCGACTTTATAATTGTGCTTGCAGGACTCGCGCCGCAATACACTAATTTCCATAATACCCTGAAGAAAACATAAAAGAGACAAAACTCGGAACTTCGTAAGTTCAGTATACGATAGTTCACCAATATCGCTAGTAATGAATAATTAGTGAAAACTCTGTTTCAGACAAGTAATGTATGCGCTGAACAGCCAAGTGTTAAAACGTTACTTGCCAGCAACTGAAACAAAGAAAGGGACCAAGACGAGGGTTCGACGTTCAGTTTACACCGAGGTCATTAGATCCGGTGGAACCATCCCGCCAAAAGCCTTAAGATAGTGAAGCAAATCGCAGAAAATCCAATCTGTATAACTTGACTAGGATTTGGTTTTCAGCTTTGTCGAATGCGAATCCAGTGTCCAGCCTCTGTGTCCCCTCGCTCGGCCATCCTGCCACCATCTCCTAAGCAAGATAGATTCGAGAGCGTGTATTGCCCTACACAGCAGTAAAGTGAGGAAAAAGAAGTGACGATTGAAGCTTTGAATCGGATAGTGAAGCTTAATTTAGTGGGTATTGTATTCTTCTTCCACTCTTTACCTCCAACATTGAGTCGTACGATATTGGCACTGTATAAAGTGAATGTGATAGTTTAACATAGCAGAAGTGATGGTAATTTACAGAATGAGTATTTGTCTAGTTTTTCGTGGTAGTGCATATGAGCATCACAGGAAGTGGTCTTCTTACTCCTTGCGAAGCTGCTGCCAGTGTGCTGATGTTCTGCGGAGACCAGACCAGTGAGCAGAAATACACCTGCCAACAGCTTTCCAGACGTGCTCCACGGGATTCAGGTTCAGAATGGAACTGGCTACTCCACGAGCTGAAGTGTTTGTTGTTGAAAACATCGGTGCAAACCTCACACTTTCACCTGAAGGTCAGTGAGTCTAATGATACCCTCTTTCAGTGGTTTTCGATAGACGATAACGGGTTGCGACACCTTGCACCATTTCACATTGTCCTATAATAGTCTCTTGATTTTCCTTGAGTCCTTCTGCCAATGACAAGCGTAAATAATAGAAAACGTAACTTCATACGCATGAGCGCTAAAAGGAATCCGTTACACTTCGATTACATGATGAATGAAATCTAAAGGCCGTAAATTCAAGTAAATACCTAGGAATTACAATTACAAACAACTCAAATTGGAAAGGAACACAAGAAAATTTTCTGGGGAAGGTGAACCAAAGACTGTGATTTATCGGCAGCACACTTGAAGACGCGACAGATCTACTAAAGAGACAGCCTAAACTACGTTTGTCCGTCCTATTTTCGAGTACTGCTGCGCAGTGTGGGATCCTTACACGAGGTGGGATTAACGGAATACATGGAGAAAGTTGAAAGAAGAGCAGCATGTTTTGCATTATCGAGAAATAGGGGAGAGACTGTCTAAGACATGATACAGGATTTGGGGTTCGAGATCATTAAAACAGAGGCGTTTCTTGTTGCAGCGGGATCTTCTCACGAAATTTCAATCATCAACTTTCTCCTCCGAATGCGAAAATATTTTGTTGATGCCGACCTACATAGCGAGAAACGATCATCATAATCAAATAAAGGAAATCAGAGCTCGGACGGAAAGATACAGGTGTTCCTTTTTTTCCGCTCGCTGTTCGAGAATGGAATAACAGAGAATTACTGTGAAGGTTGTGCGATGAACCCATTACCAGGTACTTATGTGTGATTTGCAGACTATCCATGTAGAAGCAGATATAGATGTAGAAGGATGAGAACACCTCGCTGGAGGAGGAAGTTCTTCGTGCAGTTGACGATAATCGTAGTGTCAGCGTAAGACAATTAGTCGCAACAAGTAATGTTGACCATGTGACTGACTGGAGAGTGCTACATGAGAACCTGCTGCATCCGCACCACGTACAGCGTGTGTGCAGGCGCTATCAGAAGCTATTCCTTCACGGGTACACGCACATGGCTCTGAGCACTATGGGACTCAACTGCTGAGGTCATAAGTCCCCTAGAACTTAGAACTACTTAAACCTAACGAACCTAAGGACATCACACACATCCATGCCCGAGGCAGGATTCGAACCTGCGACCGTAGCGGTCGCGCGGTTCCGGACTGTAGCGCCTAGAACCGCTTGGCCACTCCGGCCGGCTGCACGGGTACACTTCCGCGAATGGTTCATTCAGCAATGTGTCAACCCTCACTTCACAGCAAATGCGGTGTTTGCGGATGAGGCTTCGTTTCAAGGTAGATGGTTAATGTGTTGAAGAGTTGTAGAAAATGAGCTCTAACATGCAAATTAAACATTTTCGGGCCTGTGCCCGTATAACATGTTTTTTCCTCTGCGTGTGAGGAATTTTTGCTGAAAGTTTGACCATGCCTTTTTATGACACCCAATGTATCTTCCCTACTAGTTCATCAGATGAGCGTTTCCTGCCAGAACCTGACTGCTTACACTCCTAGTGCTAGCAACTTGGCGTACCACGCTTTAAGCGTGACTCCCTTTGAAATTCATGTCGAAAATTTTTTTGGACAGCAATGTTTGGTCCCATTCGCGCATACTACAACATGCAGTAAGCTCTTTCTTGAGATGAAGACATTTTTGGTGATTATGTAGCACCTGAAACAAAAGGAATCTTTAGGAAGGAATCTATGTAAGACTTTTTGAGTTGTTCCAGACCGCAGGTACCTATGTCTCATACTTTCTTTCTTTTTAATTCAGTATGGAAACCAAGGTTTGATATGGAAAGCCAGTATTATTTCACGTGTCTGCAAGTCTGTACCTCAAGAGAGTCATCTAGGCTGCACGTGGTAGTGAATGAAGCTGACAACCGCTGAAAGTGTTAGTCACAATGTCATTCATGCAATGTATCAAATCTGTGGAGCAACGCTTGTCGAAAGTCTTTGATAAATAAGATAATACACTCTAAGACGCTCCACGTAGAGGTTACGGAAATTAGTCACAAACTGATGTTCAAACAGGTATCAGCCGGCCGGAGAGGCCAAGCGGTTCTAGGCGCTACAATCTGGAACCGCGCGACCGCTACGGTCGCAGGTTCGAATCCTGCCTCGGGCATGGATGTGTGTGATGTCCTTAGGTTAGTTAGGTTTAAGTAGTTCTAAGTTCTAGGGGACTGATGACCTCAGAAGTTAAGTCCCATAGTACTCAGTGCCAAACAGGTATCGGACAAAAATGCAGGACTGTATACTTTGGCGACCGATGGATGAATGTGTGCGCTTCTGCGCAATTTCACAGCGCAACTGTCAAGGATAGTAAACAGGTAACATGTCGATAACAGGGCATAAAGTCTTTGGGAATATCATTTCGTGTACTCAGTTGGACAGACGAGCAAAGAATATACGTAGATGCCAAAATTTGAGAGAGAACGTGTAGTTGGGCTGTTCGACGATGTTGGTAGGAATGGGTGAAACATGGCCGAACACAGCGTCAAGAGGTAAGCGGTCGACCTAGAGGCCGGCCGGTGTGGCCGTGCGGTTCTGGGCGCTTCAGTCTGGAACCGCGTGACCGCTACGGTCGCAGGTTCGAATCCTGCCTCGGGCATGGATGTGTGTGATGTCCTTAGGTTAGTTAGGTTTAATTAGTTCTAAGTTCTAGGGGACTGATGACCTCAGAAGTGAAGTCGCATAGTGCTCAGAGCCATTTGAACCATTTTTTCGACCTGGAGAGGACAGAACGTGAGGACCGAGCAATAGTCAGAGACGCACCTAGAGCTCAGATTTATCATTATCGTTGATCCGACGTGCAATTGGTGTTTCTGTGACCACAAGGACCTTAACAGGAGGCTAAAAGAAACGGGGCTGAGCGCACGGCGTCCCTTGCGCTGACTACCATTGATCTCTGTACACTAACAAGCCTGTTTGCAGTGGTATCGGACACAGACGGACTTGAATCTCACTGACTAGAGTAGAATTGTCTTCAGTGGTGATTCCTGCTCCAGACTGAGCCCTGATGACTAGTGTATCTGGAGACGACCCAGACACCGATGGGATACCAACCTGACTGCCGTCCACCATACTGCCCGACAACCAGGAGTGATAGCCTGAGGTACCATTTCATGTCATAGCAGAACCCCTTTGTTGTCATACACAGTATCCCTATAGCATAGCGGTACGTCGACGATATTCTACGCCACGCTTTCCTGCCCATCATGGCAATCAATCCTCCTCTTCCATTTCAACAATATATCCCCATCCACATGGTGAGAGTTTCTGCTGCTTGTCCTCGTGCTGGCCAAACCCTGTCGTGCCAGCAAGGTCACCGAATCATTCGCCAACTGAGAGCACTTGGAGCCTTATGGACAGGGCCCTCCAACGAGCCTGGGATTCTGACGATGTAACTCGCCAGTAGCACAGAACGCGGCACTATATCCCTCGGGAAGACATTCAGCAACTCCGTCAATCAATCCCCAAGCCTAATAATTGCTTGGATAAGACCACAGGCGGACCAACGCATTATTGACTTGCTCAATTTATGAAGCTGTTCCTCTTGAATAAATCATCCCATTTTCCTGAAATTGCAGTAACTAGTTTGTTTGTACATGCACGTCACATCTACCCATTTCCGTCCCATTCGGGTTAATTCCTTCGCGGTGCAGCTTTTTTTTTTGTGCCTAGAGTATATTTCAACACCTCCTGGCAGATTAAAACTGTGTGCCGGACCGAGGCTCGAACTCGGGACCTTTGCCTTTCGCGGGCAAGTGCTCTACCAACTGAGCTACCCAAGCACGACTCAAGCCCCGTCCTCACAGCTTTACTTCTGCCAGTACCTCGTCTCCTACCTTCCAAACTTTACAGAAGCTCTCCTGCGAACCAAGCAGGACTAGCACTACTGAAAGAAAGGATACTGCGGAGACATGGCTTAGCCACAGCCTAGGGATGTTTCCAGAATGAGATTTTCACTCTACAGTGGAGTGTGCGCTGATATGAAACTTCCTGGCAGATTAAAACTGTGTGCCTGACCGAGACTCGAACTCGGGCGTGAGTCGTGCTTGGGTAGCTCAGTTGGCAGAGCACTTGCCCCCGAAAGGCAAAGGTCTCGAGTTCGAGTCTCGGTCCGGCACACAGTTTTAATCTGCCAGGAAGTTTCATATCAGCGCACACTCCGCTGCAGAGTGTAAATCTCATTCTGTATTTCAACAGTTGATAACTGTACGTTCACTTCTCCTTTCGTAGACGTGTACGCACTAAACGCAGTGTTGTCTGCCAGTTAAGGTAAGCAACGGTCAGTGAGCAGTCAGTACCGGCCGATGTCATTCCACTTTTTTCCATTCAGCACTATGCCATCAGCCACCTCCCCGGGAGTCTTCAAAGAGTGCGCGTACAGTATATGACAAGCGCAGAATGAAGAATCTCTACAGCAGACAGTCTCAACCTCTGGTTCATTATCAACTTGTCTAGCGGAGAAGGCGAGCAGGATAAGACAGAAGACGCCCGCGCCGTGGCAGCACTGTGGGGCGGGCTGCTGAGTGCTGGCAGGAAGCGCAGCTCGTATTTCCGCGCCGCTACCCGCCGCCAGCCACCGTGTCTCCACTTTCCAGCGCGCGCCTCTGCGCGCCCTGCCGACAGCGCTCTCCGCCAAAGCGCGAGCGACACACCAGCTCTCCCCACTCCTCCTCCGCCGATCTCTCTGTTTTTGCTGCGTCCGAGGATACATGAAACAAAGGACTGATTACATAATCAAATGAGGCTCAGGCAACTCGCAAACAGCACTAAGGGCAAAAGGGCAATGTAGGCAGTTTCCAGAAACACAGGAGATCCCTATGACTGGTATGCACTGAAATGACAAAAATTGTGGGGTTCCTGCTAATATCGTGTCGGACCTCGTTTTTCCCGGCGTTGTGCAGCAACTCGACGTTGTATAGACTCAACAAGTCCCCAGTACAAATATTGTGCCATGCTGCTTCTTCCAATAATTAGAAAGTGTTGCCGGTGCTGGAGGTTGTGCACGAACTGACCTCTCGATTATGTTCCTTAACCTTCGACGGGCTTCATCTCGAGCGATCGGGGTGGCCAAATCATTCCCTTTAACGGTCCATAGTCTTCTTCCAACCAATCGCAAACAATTGTGGCCCAGTGACATGTCGCATTGTCATCCATAATAATTACAGCATTGTTTGGCTACAGTCTCTCAGAAGCCAAACATAACCATTTCCAGTCAATGATCAGTTCAGTTGGACCAGAGGACCTCGTCCACTCCACATAAACACAACCCACACCATTATGGAGTCACCATCAGCTTGCACAGTGCGTTGTTCACAATTTGGGTACATTGCTTCATGGGGTCTGCGCCACACTCGAACTCATCCATTTACTCTTACCAACTGAAATCGGGACTCATCTGACCAGGCCACGGTTTCCCAGTTTCCTAGGGTCCAAACGATATGGTCATGATCGAGGAGAGGCGCTGCAGGTGATGTCATGCTGTCGGCAAAGGGCACTCGCATCGGTCGCCATAGCCCATTAACGCCATATTTCGCAGCACCGTCCTAACGGATATTTTCGTTGCACTTCTACACTGACTTCTGCGGTTATTTCTCGCAGTGTTGCTTATATTTTAGCAGCGATAACTCTACGCAAACGCCACAGCTTTTGGTAATTAAGTGGAGGCCGTCGGCCATTGCGTTGCCTGTGGTGAGAAGTAATGCCTGAAGTTTCGTGTTCTCGGCACACTATTGACACGATGGATCTCGGAATATTGAATTTCCTAACGGTTTCCGAAATGTAATGTCCCATGTTTCAAGCTCCAACTGCCATTCCGCACTGAAAGTTTTTCAAATCCCGTCGTGAAGCCATAATCTCGTCGAAACATTTTTACATGAATCGCCCGATTACAAATGACAGCACCGACAATGTACTGCCTTACTATACCTTGTGTACGCGATACACCGCCATCTGTACACCGCAGTGTACAGACCAGAAACCAAACATCTAGAAGCAAGTCGAAATACGAACAGCAAAAACGGAAGCACAGCTTAGGAGTTTGCTAGAAATACAGGAGATTCACACGAGTAAGAGACGAGGGGACCTCAAAAAGTAAGCTATACTTGTCGTCCCACTGATCAACCAGAGTGACGTATTGTCAGAGGAGGGTTTCCTGCAGACACAGTTATGTTGTGGTACAGATAACAGGTGGTTCTCGTGACCGAGGAGTAGATTTCGGTTGTTGAACGAGTAGTAGAAATTTTCGACCGTTGTTTACAGAGAGTGTCGTGTATCTGTCTCACTTTGAAGTATAGTGCAGCACTCCACAACAGTTACTTGTTGCGCCATAATAACGCGTAGCTTTCAAGTCTCCTCCTATATGCCAGTAAGGAAACATCTGCAACCAACCAGAAACACGAACATTTAAAACATAAATACAGAGGAGTTTTCCAGCAACACAGGACATCTACATGAGTAAGATAATGGTGAGCAAACATCTAGAACTAATTCAGGAACTCACGGGCCGAAACATCTTATGGATTAGTCAAGATGTCCTGATGCATCCGAGGGACAATATATTAATCTCTGAGATTGCTTGGAACTACTCAGTAATGCTGCAAGATGGGCAAATCTGCGTTTGCTCGTGAAGACGTATCAGCAATACCCAAGTAGGTGAGTTACAGGAACCATCAGCGTTCTTAGCTGGTGGTCATTCTTGTACGAGTAACAGTTGTGTAAATGTCTCAGGAGTGTTGTTTATTAGAATCTGTTGCATGGCGAATTAGTGGTAGGTTGAATTTGGATCAACCGAAATGTAACTTACGTGTCCTAAACTACTATTACTACACTACTGTTGACTGCTGCTCAAAGAATAGAAAATATTCGAAAAGAAATGGGACAAGGCCATACACCAGCTACTACAGGCAGAGATAGCATTACCTCTTGCTGATAACCCGTGGGACTAGGCGACAGCCACTGAAGGATGAACAGGATCTGAATCCCTTACGGTCATCCACATGCAGGTTTTCTATGGTTTCTTTAAATCGACTGGCCGGCCGCGGTGGTCTCGCGGTTCTAGGCGCGCAGTCCGGAACCGTGCGACTGCTACGGTCGCAGGTTCGAATCCTGCCTCGGGCATGGCTGTGTGATGTCCTTAGGTTAGTTAGGTTTAAGTAGTTCTAAGTTCTAGGGGACTGATGACCACAGCAGTTGCGTCCCATAGTGCTCAGAGCCATTTGAACCATTTAAATCGACTAAGCCGAATTATCGGATGGTTCCCTTGAAAACGATACGGACGATTTCCTTTTCCATCTTCGTCCTATCCGTGTTTGTACTCTGCTTGCAACGACGTGGACGGGACGTTAGACCCCAAACTTCCTTCCTGTAACAGGCGGTACCATCCATCTCAGCTGCAGCAATCACTGTGAACAGTAACGGCCTACAAAACATCAGCACAAATTGTCCGCAAAAGTCTTGAAGATTAAACTGTTGGGACGTTAGTTCCAAAAGCTTTTGGGCAGAAAAACCAAGTGAAACCTTGTTTTGTATTTTGAATTAGTAGAGGAGCTAACCACTGACGCGTGTATTTTGTATTTTGATTTAGTATAGGAGCTAACCACTGACTCGTGGAATGCGACGCACGAAGCAATTTAACATTTGCGCGCGGAACGAAACTTTAGTGGCAATCTCTTGGTGCGGGTGGGAGGCAACACCGGTGGATATATGGATCACTATCTCATTCGAAAAGACTGTTTGACGACTTGAAGGTATGGGAACTAAATTCTCTACCATATACTCCAGTTATTAGCAAATCTCCTACCCACAGGGTACGATGCACGACTTGCAGCACTGTGGAGCTAGCACTCAAATGCAAATGACCCGCAAGTTGTTCGTATTTCATTCTTATCGAATTTATTTATTCATCTTAAGGCACATATCACAAAATGCGTCATATGAATTAACAGTACAACGCTGTAACACTGTAGGACATTAAAACAGAACTGTAAAAGATAATAATATAGCTTAAATCACAACTGATAATCAAGAAAATTTAATTTGATCCACATTTTGCAGCCTCAAACGTGATTGTATTCAATGCACTGGAAGTATGAAATAAAAAACGCCTTCAGTCACAATTTTTCCTGTTTTATTAAATACACGACGCATCTAGGACTCTGTGGGTCCATCATCAGGTGTAATTTGTCTTAATACGTGCTTTATTTTTCTCTTGAATGAAGTGAAATGCATTTTCCTGTCATGAAAAGGTTTCATGTTAACATAACAGGAATATGCATTTCACCTCATTCAAGAGAAAAAATAATGCATGTATTAAGACAAATTACACCTGATGATGGACCCACAGGGTCCGAAATCCATCGTGTATTTAATAAAACATGAGTTAAGGGGTGACCATACGTTACGTTGTCGCAACCTGGCTGGGCTGACTGTTATGCACATGTTATTAAGTTCCGCACACTGTGTGAACGCATCTACCCTGTCTGTAAATACGACTAGGCTATTTCGGTCTATATCTACGTCCACTCATTCAGTGGATTGGAATCAACAGTTATGGTTTTTCCGGGTGCCCAACACGACTCACGCCATAGCTAGAGGTGAATATCGAACTTTTTGACCAGTGGCAAAATGCCTTTCTGGAACTCAACGGTAATCTCGTTGAATCCTCTGCGCGTCGATGTGGAGCAAAATTAGTAGTTCACAATGGCGGGACTCCGCATTGGGGGACACGAGGTGCGGTTATTTTGTTTCTGAACTATTCACTGGTTAACTAATTTTCATTTAATACCGCACATATATCAATTATGTAACATCCACATCGTTATATTACCACGAAGATTTTCCCTCTCTATATAACATGAAGCTGAATGTAACTCTTTATCTTTCATAATGCCTAATGTGTCGTCTGATACCATAACTGTTTTATCCAGAGCAGCAGAAGAAGAATGATCAGTAAACAATACCTAGTTTAGCGAAAATCGTGAAAAACCATTAACCGTCGAGACGGGAAATGCTTTTCCCGTCGGCAAAGATGTGCCTTTCCGTTGTCGGTGAAGTTATACAGGCGAGCCAAACTTTTTCAATGGGAGTCAAACCTCATTAGTTTTGACAAAAAGAAAACGTAAGGATGGAAATCGTTTTCAATATAGTATATCAAAAAGCATTTTACAACTCTGAAAATACTTACAAACTTTTTCATATTACTTACAGACTTAATTTCATCATGAAGCAAAATAAATTAAGTGTTGAGTTTTTGGTAAGACGTCCGGCATTTCCTAAATGTCCAGTTTCCACGTAAGTGAATAAGCCGAGGTGCGTGAATTGCACAGCTACCATGTACAGTGGATCTGGCACCTCTTGACTTTTACTTCTGGGGAATCATCAAGGCTACCTTGCTTTTTAAATCCTTACAAGCTTCTGTCAAAGCTCAGAGCTAGAATCTACGTCAAAACAAAACAAGTGCTGTGTAACACGCTGCAGAGAGTTTGGAAAATCGTTTTCAGATGGAATATGTGCCACATGACCATGAAAGTCACTTTTAATCTGTTTAGGTGCATACAAATAAAACTCGATGTATTTTGCTACAAAAAGACACCAAAACCATATCAGTAGGTTAATGAAAAATCAATAGGAGTTTTCACTGTGTAATGTGCATTTTGATACACCCTGTATTTCCTAACGTCTGAAAATGTTTCAGTGACAGAAAGGCAGGTAAGTGTCTAATAAAATTACTTATAGTATCAGTTATAATAAGTTAGTCTTCTCAGTTTTCGTGATGAATGGGTGTTGTGTGATGTCCTTAGGTTAGTTGGGTTCAAGTAGTTATAAGTTCTAGGGGACTGATGACCATAGATGTTAAGTCCCATAGTGCTCAGAGCCATTTGAACCATCTTCTCAGTTTTCTTCCACCAATTCTTTATTTTGGTTTTAGTTGTTGTGTTAAGAATGCGTTGCCAGATTGAGCAAGTTTGTCAGAGTTGTACACGTAGACTTACATGTAGTTAAGCAAAGGAAACAACCTTTCAAAAGTTCATGTCTCCACTTGATAATCCAGTATCGGAATTCGTTTCATTTGACGCTGTTTACTTAAATAATTTCGTCGCATTACAGCCCATCCCAATCTCTACCCTTCATGATTTGAATCACTGATTCATCCGTAATAACCTCGACCTGTACGCAGCGCTTAACTTACCGTCTTAAACTTTCGCAGGTCGGTGGCACTAATGCCCTTTCGGGATGGGTACAATGCAGCGCAATCCAGGAAGACTCTACTTACCTAACTTGACGCGGTGAGCCGACATGTCAGTACACTGCTTTCCTTTTAAAGGTAGCAGTCAGGTTTCATTTGAGTGCTCTCTTGCATTTACGACATAGAGGTACTACTCTTTCACATTCCAAAGGGCTTAACGAAGCCCATACTGGCTCAACTAGCTACAAAGCATTGCAGAAATAGCCAGAGGACCAAGCGAGATGGCACGGGTGTTAGCATACTGGACTCGCACTTCCCTAATGTGATGGGACCAATGACCTCGCTCTTTGGTCCCCTCCTCTGAATCAACAAAAAAAAGAAAGAAAAGAAGCCACTGGAGAAATGAGCAGAACGCATTGTATATTTGCTGTCGTTGAGGAATTTGGAAGAAATGTTGTTCTGGTCTGATTTAAATTGTCAGTATTATTGAATACCAAATTTTGAATACCTGTCACGTATTTATTAGCTAACGACATTATTCCCTTCATACTCACAGATATTCATTTTTCCCTCTGGAAGTGACGAACACATGTCGATACTGACATTTACTGAAGGATGTCACATTACCTACTGATGTATAAAAACAATAATAGAACACGGCAGTTACCTTAACACGTAGGACAAAATAGCTGTACAGTTTTCCATGCTTTTATGTTTTAAAAGTAGGATACAGTCGTTAAGTGTGACTTAGTAACGTAAGAAATGGGAGTCGAACAGTTTACGTATTTGTTGAGCATTCCATCTTGTGAGGCGTGGTTCCCACAGGGAAAATGTATAAAACTGCCTCTTTGACTCCGCATCAGCATCCTATCTCAGTTATGCTGGGTCTTGCTATTTGAACACAATCTGAAATCGGATAGGTGCTCATCTGAAAGTTCAAGTCGAAAGAAATCAATGACTTCGTTGGTGATCGGTTTTAAATCATTTTTAAATCTTAGACGGCCAGATACATTACACTTGAGGACAACTATGTTGTCTTCGAAACATCGTCATGAAGAACTAACCAGTGCCGTCGTACGAAAGGGATTTCTATGCATGGTGTACTTCAAACTCTCCACTCTCATTCGAATGAACTCCCATTTCGTATTCTAACTCCTCTGCGAACTGATGCACACCCTCACTGGTATTCGCTGCATCGTGGGCCAAATAGCGCTTGTGGTGTCTGTGCTCTCTGCGCAACACTTTCCCACATCTGCAGCTGCACTCCGCAAGCCACCCTACGGTGTGTGACGGAGGGCACTTCTGTTCCTACTATCATCCTCCACCGCACCCCTCCCCTTGGTCGTTTCAATCGTGAATGGTGCGTGAGAAGGACGACTATCAATAAGCCTCCGCATGAGCACTAATATCTCTGAGTTCCTCGTCGTTGTGTTTCGCAAGACGTATGTAGGAGAAAGAATATATTTCCTAACTCTTTTTGGAACGTACGCTTCCGCGGTTTCAACAGTAAATCTCTCCGTCACGCACAACACCATTCTTATGGTGTCTGCCAAAGGAGTTTGTTGAACGTCACCGTAACGTTGCGAGAATAATTTTCTCCGCAGCAGGCAAAGGTAAACTCACCTCCACATCACCAGAGGTTAATGCAAGTCAGATAAAACATAACACCAAGCCGAGAGGTTCCGCAGCAATAACATTTTAATGTTTAACCTGTAACACATGCCGAGCGAGGAAATCTCGACAATTATCGCGGCTGCAACTGTGACGAAAGGCACCGCCGTTCATTGGATTGGATCTTCTCTACCTCTTCTACTATTTCTATCTTGTACTGGTATAAGACTAGAGAGAAACAATCACGTACCGGTCGAACGATAAGTCACGTCTTTTATGGATGAGTTACGCGTCCTTACGTTGTTTTCAATGAACCCTAATGTCTTGGGTGGTGGCTTGGGGATACGTACTGCCACTGAGTCCATAATATACTTTTTTATTAATTTTAAGATGTTTCTAGTAATTCTGGTTTATTAATGACTTTTAAACCTCAACATCGCACGTAATTTTTGGAAATTTTACACATATTTTTGCTTTCGTTGTTAATACATAATTTATAAGCTGAAGCTGCTAACAACAAACATGAATAAGTTTCCTTTAATTTACGTCTATGGTCACAATCTTTTCTGTTTAACAGATTACCGGTTTCGGTCTATAATGACCATCATCAGATCTGCAGCAAAAATGGGAAAAATATAAATACACTCGCAAACTGTATACAGCTTAAGAACAATACATAGAGCATATTGAAAAGTTGTACTGACAAAATTTATATTTGTGCGCTTTAAATGTGAAGAGGCATACCTGTCTCATAAAAACGAAGTCCTAATGCACTGCAGCCATAGTGGCATAGTCAACTGTTAAATGCGGAATCAGCACCAGCACCGTCAAATACATATAAAACACATCACTACTGTTTAAAACAAGCTGCCGTACAGTAGCCACAAGATGTTTGTGTCGTAAGTTGACCAGATCTCGCTAATGTCAGCATACACTAGTTTTCAATAATTAATTATTAAAACTTATTTCTGTTTATTAAAACTTATTTCTAGCTTGAGTGTGTAAAATGTTTGAGTGTAATTATCTTCTTCACATTTACAACTTAGACTTCGGTGATGGTTTCGCTGAAGGTCTGAAGAGCTTACTAAAGTCACGTATCGTTCGTCGTCCATTAAAAGAGGAAATGCGGCTGATGCAAACAAATAAGTAAATAGCTTAGCTGGTATTGGCCGGACATAAATTCGTGCCAGTCTTGACCTATTCAGAGATCAGGTAATCTACAGTTGGTCGTGGTGCTGCGTTGAAGATTTGGACATAACAGGACGTGTAGTAGGTTAACGGCTCGATGTTAGCCAACGAAGTTAATGACGGCGGCAGTTACCAAAAATAGCAACCGCGTTACATTGAATTTGAAATCATTTTAATTAATCTTGAACCGCCATTTTACAACACACTCGAAATTCAGCTTCTTATTGATATTCTGATTTTCTTAAGGCTCTGAGCACTATGGGACTTAACATCTGTGGTCATCAGTCCCCTAGAACTTAGAACTACTTAAACCTAACTAACCTAAGGACAGCACACAAGATTTTCTTAAGCAACTATATAAACATGAATCAATTTATCTCATTATGTTACGGAAAAATGTATTATTCACAGCAATATTTTCACACTATATTTAAAAAATTCTACATTACACTCATGTGTTAATCGATCGACTGAGCTATGAATGAGGTGAAATCTCAGTCGTAATAATCTCAACGGACAAAAAATTAGTAACCCCAGTGTGCACGCACAGATCATTATGCCTTTACAGACGGAGCAGCGATCTAGTCGCGTCCCCAATAACGCGCGCATTGCCTTTACATGAGCATAAAGCAGTAGCGATCAGTGAGACGCTTATGCATCAAGCGGACACTATATGTACACATGGATAAATGTAAGGACGTGACAGAGTGGCAAAAAGGGATAATCATGCTTTTCGGTGCCCATGGCCATACGGTGTGAAGCTGCTGTATTTGTTGGTGTTTCGCGGCACGGCGTACTGTTTAGTGTGTGTTCAAGCACTCGTGTAGCACACGTGGCCACTAAACGCCACATCAGAACTGTGCTCGGAGAAAGAACCAGTGAGAGGAGCTAGAGACGCGTTTCACGACTTGTGGATAAAAATCGCTTCCAAACCCGACTGGAATTGCTGCAGGCAGTGAGTGAAGGCCCATCCCCACTTGTTAACGAGAGGACGCGCAGGAAGTGATTGGTTTTCTGAACTAACCCTCCACCCCTATTATCTCTCGACTGGCCTGCAAGATCACCTGACTTGAGCCCCACAGAAAATCTGTGGTGCATATTGGAACAGTGAGTAAAACACAGACATCAGCATCCCCGAAATTTGGTGGAACTGGGTGATTAAATCTTCAGCGAGTGGCTTAACCTGCGTAACCTTGCGTGTTCACTTCCTAAATGAATCCAGTCGTTGATCAAGTTCAGGGGCGGAATTTCACGGTATTAAATGAAGCTTATAATGATTTCTCTAGGGGTGACTAATTTTTTTGTCCGGTGAGCTTATCGTTGCAAGAGCGTATCGCCAGTCATAGGAAGCTGTATTAATTACCCCTGAGTGTATCTAAAGCCCCTGAGTGTTTTCTTACCACCATCTTGTTTCAATAAATATAGATATTAGGACAGGAAACAGAGAAAAAAAGTTTTCTAACCGTCTCAGTGCTAAATTCGTTCCTATCTTTTGCAGGAGCTGTGACATATCACAAGAATCACCGCAGTGGATTTGAGTAACATTCTGATAAGCAGTGCGACCAGTTGAGGTAAGTGATGCACAAAATATTCATCTACTCCACGCCTTTGAAACGCGCAAATTGTCTCAACTAGGTCTGATTCAAGAGTGCGACTAGACTGCAATATTTATTTGGATTCCTACATGAACGTCAAGAAATGTAGTTTTATTCTTCCTATTCTGCGTAAACTGTCACCTAACCACACATACCTGATACTGTACGAAAATGCCTTTTTGCAAACCTTGACGATGATGAAGTCCCATACTCTTTGACAGAGCGTAGGGGACGATGCGGGAGACCCGCACCGCTGTACTAGGCAAGGTCCTAGCGGAGGTGGTTTGCCATAGCCTTCCTCCAATCGCAATGGGGATGAATGATGATGATGATGAAGACGACACAACAACATCCAGTCATTTCGAGGCAGGTGAAAATCACAGGTGAAAATCATTGAGCTCGCCGGGAATCAAACCCGGGACCCCGTGCTCGGGAAGCGAGAACGCTACCGCGGGACTATGATGAAACCTTATGGATCTCTGAACCCATGAGTTGCTAACAGGATGATAACACGATTCGCTTTGTTCGCTTAATAAATTTACAGTGATCATAATTGTTGCAAAAACCTTCCACAAAAATATTTTTGTGAAATTACTTGACCTCCATGAAATAGAATAATCATGATTTGTGTTAATTTATCTGCCATCAATCGACAGTAAAAGAAGATTATTGTATATGAAATACAACTGATATCGACAAAATTTCAAGATATATCTCCTATATGGCCCATTCATGATTTATTTTAGACCCTTTTTCCGCAATAAAGTCGCTACGTTGTCGATCTTTCATATCGTAATCTAATAGATACCACTGTGAGCCTTGTGTGTACCTTCTCTTCATTCCTTGTCTTCGTCACTAACGAAGAGTACTTGTGGGTTTATCACACTCTTTTTGAATCAACAGAAAATATATTACACGCATCTTCAAAGGACATTAATGTACCGTCATACGAAGAATAGCAACTATATTTCTAATAAACTCTAGTCACCAATCTTTTCAATCACGTTTTATCTGTCCTAACCTGTTTAATAATCACAAATGTCAGCTGTATGTAGTACTTATCCATACTAAATGAAGGGGAGATGTTTCAAAATGCCTGTCTTGAACTTCGTGATGGGTGCTAAAACCTTCCACAGGATAGTAGTAAATGTTTCACGCATTGCTGCCTTAACTGCAGACGTAGGCCAGTATCAATCTCTCCAGTCACGTGGTGCTTTATTTTTATGTTTCTGTTTTGGCGTGGTGAACTTGGGAATGTTAAAGATAATGCTTTTTGTCATAAGCACAACGGCCAAATTTTAGTCCCCTCCAAGACAGACCATACTAATACTGTGTAACATCGCCTTTGTGCATGATAAGAGGAAGAGAGTCTGCAAGTATATCGTATCCTTCTGAAGTACCGGTTGTGCTCTTTGTCATCCGTATTTTTTCACCTGTATTTTTGGACACCATTCACGTGGAAGTCCTCAAAGAGACAGAGATACGGTACGTTTGAATTAAAGAGCTCTCAGATGAAACCTGAGAGGTAAATAGCAACGAATCAATTCTCAAACACGAACCAAAGGCGTGCCACAGAGAAGTTGAATGTGGATAAGCAGGCTCATGAGCCTTCACCAACTTTGTATGAATTTCCTTAGAAAATGAAGAATTTTAGGAAGGCATTTTTTCTCATGTTCACACACATCATAATTATTTTGAAAAATTGCGTAAATAAAATTATTTCGGAGACCAAGTTGACATCTGACTTAAAGGGGGTAGGACATCAAACGGGCCGACTTGGAGCAGGAGCGGCACCACAGGACATTTTAATTTCCACTGTCTATACTTTATTTGTAAAATTCATAAAACTTTTTCAGCATAACCAGGAAGGATTCATGATTCACAATCACAGCAGGAAAGGTTCAAAAACATACAAAATAATTTTTTTTTTACATGTGAAATTTCATAATTTTTTTCACTTACTATTGGCTGCATTTGTTGCTACAGGCACACTTTTATTCATAAGTGAGAGAGATTCTTCCGTGAATTTTCACAGCATGCAAACAATGCTCACAGGTGTCTGAAAGTCTAGAATTTATTTAATTTATGAAAAAATTGCAGTTGTTTTTCTATCACAGTTTGCAATTTTTTTCTGGTTTCCCCATTACCTTCACTGAGAAAAACCGCACTCTTTAGCCTTTGACAGTTACTGTTTACATAACTACTAGTTTTCACGGTGAAGATAATTGCGAAACCAGAAAGTGACAAACTGTGAAAAAAACAACTGTACCTAAAAACACAGAAAACCAGAAAATCACAGCGTGTGATAAAAAGAATGAAAATTTATCAAAAAACACTGATAATGCTGTAACTTTAGCTTAACATGACTGGATAAAAGAAGAAAAGTTATGTTTTCTCAAGCGGATCCCATCCCGTAACAAATTTATTTGTAAGCAGAGAGTTTCAAACTCAAGATGAAAATCTCCTTTCAGATCACTGCACCTCGTCCAACTTTTTTTCCATTAATGGTTCCCATGCAGAATGTTCTGCAGAATCCCATTTACGGCTGTCACAGTCACTGGACTCACCTAGCTTCGCATATTCTTTGTGTGTTGAAATATATGAAACCATAGGGTGGGAAATCTGCTGAACGGAATGAACGTGCAAAAAATTTGTTCTTCAGTTCCCTCTGTTCTCCAATTGCTAAACAGCTTTCGTGAGCTGGTTCACTGTCGTACAAGGTGTACAACTTTGCTTCCGCCGTTTGCCGATAGGTGGCGACAACGGTAAGCAGCGGTCGAAAGAAACAGATCGCAGACATCAGGCAGTTAGCTTGGCCCTCGGTCAACGGAACCTCATTCAAACATAAATCGATTTGTGCCTGCATCATAAAGTTGTTCTTGATTGAAAAATGTCAGTTTACGAGCCTAATTCTCATCATTTGCGGGAGGTGTTACTGTTTTGTTGCAATACGAGTATGACTAAAACAGTGGCTGAGTCTCATCGAATGCTCTCAGGTACGTATGGTAAGGATGCTATTAGTGAAAGAACGTGTCGTGAGTGGTTTCAACGCTTCAAGAACGGTGATTTTAACGTCGTAGACCGGCATAGTGGTGCAAGAGAGAATGTTTTAGAAGATGCAGAATTGAAGACATTGCTGAGAGAAGACTCGCATCAAACTCAAGAAGAATTGGCACGATTAGTGGGAGTGACACAGCAAGCCATTTCAAAACGTCTCAAGGCTATGGGCAATGATTCAGGAAGAAGGAAGTTGTAGTTTATAATGATATTTTTCTTTATCGGTGCAGATGCACTGCTTACGTATTTTTCACACATTTGATGCTGAAGTCATTTACTGTTTTACATTGAGATCTATCTATGGTTTATTGTTACGTTTACAAAAGCTCCTGTAAATATCCGTATTCCTGTGGACTCTGGTTGTCCGGAGTTGAGAGTAGACGGTTCCATTATATAAATGACGTGGTCTTAATCGTATAAATAACAAACAAAAACTTCGAGTTCTGTTTATAATTATTCAGTACAACAAAAATAATAGAAGTATAATACAAGCTCGGTGCACTGGAACAGTTCACTGCTACCAGATTCACACTAGGCAAAACCAATACTGCACCATCGTGGAAACATGCACATATGTGGCTTTCAAAGTGTGTGCTACCTATAATCGTCGATATCGTGTGTAGACTGCCACCACAATCGCGCTAGTGCACACCGCCGTTGAGGCTGCTACTTCTATTCTAGTGACTTATTACATTCCCATGGCGTCAAGCAACCTCTTTTTCAGAATTAACGAAATTTCTTAGGAAGTACCATGTAATATTAAGTATGCTGATGGCCAGTTATACTAATAATTCAGTACATCCAGACGATATTGGGAGTATCTCACGAAAGTCTAGTTGTATTCTCTTACAAGTTGTGTTTGTAACATGTTAAACTGCACCGTGCTTAAAGCGAGTGGAGGGGATAAAACGACGTACAAAGAAAAATCAGTAGAAAATTTTCAAAATAAAATCAAACTCAATGCTGTCGTGGTGTATATCAAACGATACCATTTGATCAGAGGATTGCGAAACTGAAATAATATTTTGTCGAGATAAACTGTTGCAATTGTCAAAACTTCCTAGCAGATAAAAGTGCGTGCTGAATCGGGATTAGCAACCAGGACCTTCGTCTTTCGGGGGCGGGGTGGTGACGGGGGGGCTAACCAACCACGACTCACAGCAACTCCTCACAACGAAAGGCAAAGGTCCCGGCTTTGAGTCCCAGTCCGATACATAGTTTTAATCTGTTAAGAACTTTTATATCAGCGCACACTCCGCGGCAGAGGAAGAATTAATTATACGAGGGCTATTCAGTAAGTAGGGAAGGTTTCCGTGTGCCGGTGCTAGGCGCTCGCCGATCGCGTATATTTTGGTATGTGTCTGCTCGGCGGCTGAGTAAGCATCCATCCGTGCCAGCGGGAACACTCTGCGCGTCTGGTTTTTTGGATATTCGAATTTGAAATGTGCGCTGCAATCGAAAATCCAGCCAGTTGTGAGGTGCAGTCTGTGATACGGTTTTTGTTGGCAATAAACCTAGAACCTATAGAAATTTATCGTGAACTGTGCGAAGTGTACGGAGATAACGTAATGAGTGAATGTTCAGTCCGGAAATGGTGCATTCGGTTTAAAAATGGCCGAAACAACGTTCATGATGAAAAGAAGAGTAGACGTCCGAGCATTGTGACTGACGATCCTATCGCTAAAGTTAAAGAAACAATTCGTGAAAACCGTCGCTTTCGCTTTCTTTTCCACAAGTTTCACGGACTTTGTTGTTTGAAATTGTCACTCAAAAGCTAGGTTACCACAAATTATGTGCACGATGGGTGCCCAAGATGCTTACAGAGCACCACAAAGAACAGCGAAGGGGGGCAACGTTGATATTTCTGGAGGCCTACCACAAACATGGTGATTCATTACTGGATCGAATCGTAACCGGCGACGAGACTTGGGTGAAACACGTCAACTACGAGACAAAATTACAGTCCATGGAGAGGGGGCAAACAAGGTCCCCGAAAAACCGAAAAATATTTGCAGACCTTTTCAGCAAGGAAGTTGATGGTGACAGTGTTTTGGGATAGGCAGGGTGTGGTTCTTATTGATTTTCTTGAGCGTGGAGCAACCATAAATTCTGACCGGTACTGTCAAACTTTGCACAGCCTTAGAAGAGCAGTTCAAAACAGACACTGAGGAAGGCTGACATCCAAAATTTTGTTTTTGCACGACAATGCTCAACCTCACACCGCAAACCGCACTAAAGAACTCCTTACTTCATTCAAATGGGAAATTTTCCCTCACTCGCCCTACAGCCCCTATCTTGCACCAAGCGATTTCCACTTGTTTCCCAAGAGGAAAAACTGGCTTGGAACGTAGCGCTTTGTTGACGACGCAAAACTCCAGACGGGTGAGTGAAGTCTCATGCGGCAGAATTTTATGACGAAGGTCTTTCAAAGCTTGTTCACCGCTATGATAAGTGCCTCAATGTGTTTGGCGACTATGTGAAAAAGTAGTATGTCAGTCGTTCTTTCACATGTTTATAATAAAATGTATTTCTTATTCTTAGTTTTTTTTTTAATGCCAAACGTTCCCTACTTTCTGAATAGCCCTCGTATTACAATTATCCACGTAACTTTATCTTTTTTAACTAATTAATAATAATTATAATAATTAAGACGTGTCTTTTCAATAAAAATAGTTATCACAATCGAGGTATTTAGACCTCGTGATTCACCTGTAATACACCAGTGGCTTCAAAAGCTCTTTACAAAAATAGCATCAAACTTTAGATGAGCAGTGTTCTCATATCAGGCTTTGCGGGTCTAATCGATAGAAGCTAGCAGCCTTAAAAAGTATCACGTCACTGCGAATAGAAGGCGGTTCTGACATTCAATACGTGTTAGGGAAGTCCGGGAAGGTTTCTAAAAGACAAACCAAACGGGAGTACTTGAACTGCACCAAGAATTATGGTAAAGTAAATATAATCGGAAAGATCGCCAGCCGAGGTGGCCGAGTGGTTCTAGGCGCTACAGTCTGGAACCGCGCAACCGCTAGGTCGCAGGTTCGACTCCTGCCTCGGGCATGAATGTGTGTGATGTCCTTAGGTTAGTTAGGTTTAAGTAGTTCTAAGTCTAGGAGACTGATGACCTCAGAAGTTAAGTCCCATAGTGCTCAGAGCCATTTGAACCATTTTCGAAAAGATCGACATAGAAAGAGAGTGATAATAACAAGCAATTTTATGCACTGGCCGAAAGTGTCTGTCATGTTACATGACAACCAACTTTTATTATGTAGCGTTTAGGTTATGACAAACAAGGAGTTTTCACCTGAGAAAAAAAATGTTTGGAATAGATCGACAGGTCGCAATCAATCTTGAATTTACGAAGAAAGCGGCGTGTTGAACAGAATTGTATCAAAATTATTTGCTAAGTAATAAGTAAGAAGGATGAAGGTTCCATCAACGACGAGGCCATTGGAGACAGCTCGCAAGGTTTTCAAATTTCCTTCGTAGTGAAGGATTCCTTCTGCAGAGAGACGAAAGGAAACATGATTCGGGCCATCTACATGTATGGGAGGTGCCTGATGGGCTAATACCTGAGAGCGAATTCTAGAGATCCTGGTACTACCATAAGTAAATCTGTGCATGTCAGCTCAGAATTTTAGAACATGTTTTTTGCTCGCGTATCATGTCGTTTCTGGAAACCCAGAATCTACTCTGTAGGAATCAGCATGGATTCCATCGTGTGAGACCCAGCTCGCTTTATTTGTTCATGAGACCCAGAAAATATTAGATACAGGCTCCCATGTAGATGCTATTTTCCTTGACTTCCGGAAGGCGTTCGATACAGTTCCGCACTATCGCCTGATAAACAAAGTAAGAGTCTACGGAATATCAGACCAGCTGTGTGGCTGGATTGAAGAGTTTTTAGCAAACGGAACACAGCATGTTCTTCTCAATGGAGAGACATCTACAGACGTTAAAGTAACTTCTGGCGTGCCACAGGGGAGTGTTATGTGACCATTGCTTTTCACAATATATATAAATGACCTAGCAGATAGTGTCGGAAGTTCCATGCGGCTTTTCGCGGATGATGCTGTAGTATACAGAGAAGTTGCAGCATTAGAAAATTGTAGCCAAATGCAGGAAGATCTGCAGCGGATAGGCACTTGGTGCAGGGAGTGGCAACTGACCCTAACATAGACTAATGTATTGCGAATACATAGAAAGAAGGATCCTTTATTGTACGATTATATGATAGCGGAACAAACACTGGTAGCAGTTACTTCTGTAAAATATCTGGGAGTATGCGTGCAGAACGATTTGAAGTGGAATGATCATATAAAATTAATTGTTGATAACGCGAGTACCAGGTTAAGATTCATTGGGAGAGTCCTTAGAAAATGTAGTCCATCAACAAAGGAGGTGGCTTACAAAACACTCGTTCGACCTATAGGCCTACTTGAGTATTGCTCATCAGTGTGGGATCCGTACCAGGTCGGGTTGACGGAGGAGATAGAGAAAATTCAAAGAAGAGCGGCGCGTTTCGTCACAGGGTTATTTGGTAAGCGTGATAGCGTTACGGAGATGTTTAGCAAACTCAAGTGGCAGACTCTGCAAGAGAGGCGCTCTGCATCGCGGTGTAGCTTGCTGTCCAGGTTTCGAGAGGGTGCGTTTCTGGATGAGGTATCGAATGTATTGTTTCCCCTTGCTTATACCTCCCGAGGAGATGACGAATGTAAAATCAGAGAGATTCGAGCGCGCACGGAGGCTTTCCGGCAGTCGTTCTTCCCGCGAACCATACGCGACTGGAACAGGAAAGGGAGGTAATGACAGTGGCACGTAAAGTGCCCTCCGCCACACACCGTTGGGTGGCTCGCGGAGTATGAATGTAGATGTAGATGTAGAATCCTCACAGCTGATCTGCGAGCCGTGGGGCCAGCAACCTATCCGCCCAGCGCCGATCCAGCTGAAGGTCTGGTCCAGCAGCAGCAGCAGCTGCCTGAGGCGGGGACACGGCGGCAGCTTTGTGGGCCGTGGTCGGTGGGCCGCGCCGGCCGACCTTCAACTTGAGCCGGCGCGCTCTGCCTGCGCCCGTCTGACCTCCTTCGCCCGCGCCGCGGCCACGCTGCCTGCGCACACTCAACACCTCCTTCGGGAGGCCGTAACCATCCTACATAAGTGTGTCACCCGTACTCGCCGAGCCGTCTGCACGTGACGTTTGTATTGGGGGTGTGTTCTCGAACGCCGAGTCACGCTCCTCCGCAGTGGAAACTCGGCAGGCTGTAATGATCCCCGATCTGTGTGTCATATCTTTTCGTGTGTGTGTGTTGGGGTTTATGGGCTATATATCTTTTCGTCGAACCGTCACATCATAGCGTGGGAGCTCTCTTGTGACTGCTGTAATACCCGGAAGGAGAACAACTCCGGTACTGGAGCGTAGAACTTACGTGTGCTTGCAGACTGCTGTCGTCTGTATTGTCCACCACAATGGAAAATCTTTCGCTTGAACTTTATGTGCTCAACCATCGCATAGTATCAGCTGTGGAAAAACAGATTATGTGTCTCGGGTTTTTTTTAATCTCAAAGTGATCCTAGCATATTTTATGGCGATAGAATGTAAAATATTTTCACAAAAATAATACTGATCCATTGAAGGCCCATGCACAATATTGCAATTACAACTCCATAGTCGCTCGCTATTACCAAATTACGTGTAAGATGTAATTATGTACTATCAATGTTTGAAATATGAAGACATATACACTACTGGCCATAAAAAATTGCTACACCACGAAGATGGCGTGCTACAGACGCGAAATTTAACCGACAGGAAGAAGATGCTGTGATACACAAATTATCAGCTTTTCAGAGCATTCACACAAGGTTGGCGCCGGTGGCGACAACTACAACGTGCTGACATGAGGAAAGTTTCCAACCGATTTCTCATACACAAACAGCAGTTGACCGGCGTTGCCTGGTGAAACGTTGTTGTGATGCCTCGTGTAAGGAGGAGAAACACGTACCATCACGTTTCCGACTTTGATAAAGGTCGTATTGTAGCTTGTCGCGATTGCGGTTTATCGCATCGCGCGTTGGTCGAGATCCAATGACTGTTAGCAGAATATGGAATCGGTGGGTTCAGAAGGGCAATACGGAACGCCGTGCTGGATCCCAACGGCCTCGTATCACTAGCAGTCGAGATGACAGGCATCTTATCCACATGGCTGTAACGGATCGTGCAGCCACGTCTCGATCCCTGAGTTAACAGATGGGGACGTTTGCAAGACAACAACCATCTGCACGAACAGTTCGACGACGTTTGCAGCAGCATGGACTATCAGCACGGAGACCATGGCTGCGGTTACCCTTGACGCTGCATCACAGACAGGAGGGCCTGCGATGGTGTACTCAGCAACGAACCTGTGTGCACCTTGATCCTCAAATATTTTTTTCTTAGCCCTTTCATCCAAAGTCAAACGTTCGATTCTGACATTAATTCTATAAACATACGTAACTACTTTATTAATTATTACTGAAGCATATTTGTTAGAAAAAAACTTGAATTCATCCGTTATATCATAATGCTGCAATTTGGCAAAGTTCTTCGCCTTTTCGTCATGTTTTTCACTAATACCCATTTTGCCATACTCAAATCGTAGACCATCAGTTTGCGTAAATTCTGTGCGCAACCTACACATAAGACCAAAATAAGGTCTACTGAGATTCGTCCGTCGGCGTATCCAACGCCTCGGGCGTGCAGCGCCAAACTTCCGGATCATCCTCATCCGACGATATGCAAACGACCTCCTCCGGGGTTTCCACATCCGACGAATCCGACGCATCCAGTTCCGCCTTCAAAGAACGACAATGCAAAATGTGACAGTCAGCGTGAATAACATTCAAACGTGAAATAAGAGCTTCGTCACCGATATTAAACTCGTTTGATGCAAATATCACCAAACCACGATGCTGTATAACCATACCAGGTTTATTTTTTACATTAACAGTAACAGGTCTTCCTTCAACAATACGCTTCAAAGTAGAAGCATACTGCCTCCACCTAGACCACTCGAATTCCTCAAAAACAATAACATTATGTACACGTGCATCATATCCGCCAAATCCGAATTCAGAACAAAACGGCAGATAAATATGCTGCTTTCGTGAAATGATTTTTTCTATTAAGGTGGACTTGCCAATATTTGTATCGCCATAGAGGTACAATTGTTTCTTACGCACCTCCGTGGACCGAAAGGCCTTGTTATACCACCGTACAACATCATCTGAATCCAGGTTCTGTTTACAGCATCATGATGGTCGCATCCGTGTTTGGCGACATCGCGGTGAACGCACATTGGAAGCGTGTATTCGTCATGGCCATACTGGCGTATCACCCGCCGTGATGGTATGGGGTGCCATTGGTTACACGTCTCGGTCACCTCTTGTTCGCATTGACGGCACTTTGAACGGTGGACGTTACATTTCAGATGCTCTATCCTTCATTCGATCCCTGCGAAACTCTACATTTCAGCAGGATAATGCATGACCGCATGGTGCATGTCCTGTACGGGCCTTTCTGGATACACAAAATGTTCGACTGCTGCCCTGGCCAGCACATTCTCCAGATTTCTCACCAACTGAAAAGTCTGGTCAACGGTGGCCGAGCAACTGGCTCGTCACAATACGCCAGTCACTACTCTTGATGAACTGTGGTATCGTGTTGAAGCTGCATGGGCAGCTGTACCTGTAAATGTCATCCAAGCTCTGTTTGACTCAATGCCCATGCATATCGAGGCCGTTATTATGGCCAGAGGTGGTTGTTCTGGGTACTGGTTTCTCAGGATCTATGCACCAAAATTGCGTGAAAATGTAATCACATGTCAGTTCTAGTATAATATATTTGTGCAATGAATACCTGTTCATCATCTGCGTTTCTTCTTGGTGTAGCAATTTTAATGGCCAGTAGTGTATATTGTTTAGTTTGATTAATTCCATAAATTATTTTAACACAAAATATTCATATACCACACACTATGTAACAATACTGTAATTAATTAATGTTGTTGTTGTTGTGATCTTCAGTCCAGAGACTGGTTTGATGCAGCTCTCCATGCTACTCTATCCTGTGCAAGTTTCTTCATCTCCCAGTACCTACTGCAACCTACATCCTTCTGAATCTGTTTAGCGTACTCATGTCTTGGTCTCCCTCTACGATTTTTACCCTCCGTGCTGCCCTCCAATACTAAACTGGTGATCCCTTGATGCCTCAGAATATGCTCTACCAACCGATCCCTTCTTCTAGTCAAGTTGTGCCACCAATTTCTCTTCTCTCCAATTCTATTCAGTACCTCCCTATTAGTTATGTGACCTACCCATCGAATCTTCAGCATTCTTCTGTAGCACCACATTTCGAAAACTTCTATTCTCTTCTTCTACAAACAGTTTATCGTCCATGTTTCACTTCCATACATGGCTACAATCCACACAAATACTTTCAGAAACGACTTCCTGACACTTAAGTCTATACACGATGTTAACAAAAATTAATTATTAATTAATATGATGTGTAATATCACTTACAAGGAACTGTGCTAGAAACAAGCTTCTACTTGCTCTCCACATCATGTGATGAACTCCCGTTACACAACACTCTTGCTCTGTCGTGTTCTTTACAGACGAAATTGTGACACTCATCACATTGTTGATTCAATTTCCTGTCCTCAGGGAACACACCTTTCTCGTTCAAGTTTGGAACACTGCTTGTGATTGTAGTCTAAGGTGACTAGACATAAAATATGTGAAGTTTCACATATTACATTCCCTGAAACATGCTTGTGCAGATCTGGTGGTACTATATCACATGTTACCTGTCCACTTCAAAATATAAGATTAGGCGCACTAGTTTTCTGAATACTGTTACCATCTTCTTCACATTCACTTACAACCACTTCGTCTCCGACCTGTATATCTTCCTTTATCATATCTACATCAGCATCACTATCATCCTCGTTGCCAAAAACTGATTCATTATCACTATCACTCTTCTGTACATCTGCTCGCGACTGTAGCTCCTTTCGAAACGTATATCATCATCCGTGACCAATACAATGTAATACCACGGCTTATTTAAACAAAAAGCAGTTCCCAACTGTGAATTTCTCATAACAGTGCACCTGTATGTATTTTCTATGAATTGTTTATAACAATGGACATATAAATGTCGATTTAGTAAGTGCATTGTTGCCAAGTTTTTATTGTAGTAATAAAGCTGAAATATAACATTAAAAATCATATAATGTGTACTCAGTCCTAACAGATCTTGGAAGGCCCAACGGTACTGATCGACCGCCGTGTCATCCTCAGCCTGTTGGTGGATATGGACAGGCATGTGGTCAGTACACTGCTCACCCAGACGTTGTTAGTTTACGTGATCGAAGCCGCTGCTACTCAATCAAGTAGCTCCAAAATTCGTCTCAGAAGGTCCGAGGGCGCAGTGCTCGGTAAACCACACGGTTACCCATCCACGTGCTAGCCAAGCCCAACAGCGCTTATCTTCGGTGATCTAACATAAACCGATGTTATCACTGCGGCAAGGCCGTTGTATACCTGGGGTGTTTTGTGACCGTATTGTAAAAATTTCAAATTAATGTACTTCTTCTTTCGCTTACGCATATGTCCGGCAGGGATCGCAGGGTCGGCGTGGTTAGAACGGATTTGGCAACGTTAGTTTTAGGGGTGGCCAGATTCCCTTCCTGCAGCCACACCGTACCACCCTGGACGAAATCAGTGTGCCCCAACTGTCTGCGTCTAGTGTAAATCGTGAAATAGTGTACTTCGAACCGTGATATAACCATAAATATGTTATCCGTTTATAATAAAAAGTCCATAAAAAGCATATCTGGAGGATGAGAAGTCTATATGTACTTTAATTATGGAGCATTTCTAGGTTATTTCACGTACTAAAAGCAGAATTTAACAAAAGAGAGTGTGTTTGCAGTTTTGATCGTACACTCACCTGCTTTTCAAGCCATCGACCTCGACATCTCAGCGAAGGGCTTCGTCGTACAACATCTGAGACGTATTCCTTCTTAAGCTGCTACAATCACTGCTGAGTGTGTCATCTACCTCAGCATTATATGTTACGGGAATTTAGAAATAATTTTTATCATTGACACATTACAAAAATTCTGTCTTATTTTGCTTTTGAGTGTCGATGAGTATCTTTCATCTAGTCACACATTTCCTCTAATCTTACACTTCGTGTGAACAGTATTAACCTGTAATTTTGCTTCGATTTTCACATACCGCCAGATTTGCCCCAAGGAAACGGGGACGGTAATGTCTCGGTCCTAACAGAAAAAGTGTTTACGATGCCAAACAGCACGGAGCCCAGTTTCTCACGGGTGTCGCTGTGGTTTCACCGTCATGCTACAGCCTCGTCTCAGTTCCCACGCAGTGAAACCGCCGTAGCAGCAGCAGCAACGGACGCGACAAGCTGGCGACTCCGCGATTCTGACCGCTGAGTCGCGGGCCTGTTTCTCCCGCTACGCCCCCTGCAGCCTCAAGACAGATTCAGGTCCAGTAATGGGAGCAACCGAATGAAAACAATCGATTTAGTCTGCTGTTGGAAAACAGTCGACTCATTCGGTTTTAGTTGTATGTATCGCTTGAATTATTCATTCGTTCTTTTGGATGCAACTCGTATGAGGGAACAACCAAATGAAAACATTCACCACAGTCGCCAGATCCCCAAAGCAGTTAATTATGAGCGGAAACATTCCATCGTTTTGGTTTTGTCAAATCATTATTGTCGACGCCACTTTGTCATCTGCGGTCGTCGCTGTTATTGTCATTTCTATATTTACCGTTTATTGAAGGACAAAAAGTACCTATAAGTTAAGTTTTACGCCCATGTTTGTGACAAGATGTTTACTTAATAGTGAACTTTGTGTCTGCCGGCCGGTGTGGCCGTGCGGTTAAAGGCGCTTCAGTCTGGAACCGCGTGACCGCTACGGTCGCAGGTTCGACTCCTGCCTCGGGCATGGATGTGTGTGATGTCCTTAGGTTAGTTAGGTTTAAGTAGTTCTAAGTTCTAGGGGACTGATGACCACAGATGTTAAGTCCCATAGTGCTCAGAGCCATTTGAACCATTTGAACTTTGTGTCTTGGTCAGAATACCGAAACGCTCAGTGGCAGGAAGGAAGGATGGAAGTGGCGTTTAACGTCCCGTCGACATCGAGATCATTAGGGACGAAGCACAAGCTCGGATTTTTGTAAAGACTGGAAAGTAAACCGGCCGTGACCTGTCAAAGTAGCCATCCGGGCATTTGCCTGGACCGACTTAAAGAAATCATAAAAAACCTAAATCTGGATGGTTGGACTCGGGTTTGAACCGCTGTTCCCGACCGTGAGTCCAGTGTGCTAACCTCGCTTATCTCTCAGTGGCGTAGGAATGGAAGATATTATATGACTGTAATAAAAAATGATCCGCAAGCTAAACAGAATGCGATATGCAGTATCTGAAAGTATGATTCACATTCTGCAACTACGAGTGTATTAAGAAAATTCAAAGCAAATTAACAAATGGCTCTGAACACTATGGGACTTAACTACTGAGGTCATCAGTCCCCTAGAACTTAGAACTACTTAAACCTAACTAACCTAAGGACATTACACACATCCATGCCCGAGGCAGGATTCGAACCTGCGACCGTAGCGGTCGCGCGGTTCCAGACTGTAGCGCCTAGAACCGCTCGGCCACACCGTCCGGCAAAGCAAATTAACAAGTGAAGACAAATATTTCTCACGAAAAGGAAAGAATACTTCCGACGAATGACAGCGTATGCTTAAAAAGCATGTGATTAAGTCACCTAAAGTATGAAAAGATTGTATCAAATATGCCTTCTGTTAGCGGCAACTCAGCATTTACCTAAAGTGACGTATCGGTGATGGGTACAAACCAGCGCGAAGAGAGAGAAAGGGCTCCAATAAATGTAAACAAAAAAGTAATTGTTCATTTATTCAGACATAAATTTATAATGTAGCTCCAGTCACTAATCTTTTTAAACCAATCTAAAATCCATTTTTAATGTCAGAACTACGAAAAATTGGTATTTAAGTAAATAAACACAGAAATTTTGAAAATACTTCATTTTTAGAAAATATAGGCTACTTCTTGCTCTCCTCTGTTTGACATAAGATACGTTATTTGTCTCTAAAAAGTTGACAAATCTAGGCATGCTTCACGTATAACTGGAAAAGTACGTAAGTGGAATCGCGCAAACCCGGAGACTGGATGATCACATTCGCTTAACCCACTCAGCAATCAGAGTCTTGTGTCAGTCGTTTGTCTCACTTTGAGTGACAACACTCAAAACACGGAGAATGAGTGTAAAGCAATCATGTAGGTAACGTGACCGCAAAGACAACTTTCATTCGCTTGTTTCATTAGACTGAAAAAAATCGACTGAACGAAAAAACCAACGACTGGACATCCCGTTGCTAAAATCAGTTGATTGTCCCATAACAGTTCAGGGCTCACGCCACTTCACCGCAATCGTTCCTCCATAGGACTCGAGACAACACAGATATACGAATAATCGAGTATCATAATTCCTTCCGACGCTGCAAAATTTCGTCGTATCGTTCTTGAGACGGAAGCACGGACAAATTATAAAACAATTATTCCAAACGGTTTAAGCTGTTAACGCACAGATTTGTACAGCTCAAATCAGTCAAAGTCACTGAAATATCTTCTGTCAAAGTAACAAAATAGAGAATCATCGTTTCTTCTATGACAGCTTCGCAAACCTTAACGTAATTGTTATCCAACTGGAGAGAGTTATTCTAATTTTACATGGTCAGGTGTTTCTTTCAAATTGGTCCTAGACGTTAGTCACCTGGGGATATACATTCAATATTGATGGTGACTTGATCTTTCGTGCTACACGAGTGTTACTGAGATGATCTTTTTTTCCTTTGTGGGCTATATAGGGGACAGTGTTATAACTAGAACACTTGTCAGATCTGTAAATAGAAATGAAATGAAATATACTTTACAATTCCATTTTGAAATGACAGCATTCACTTTATGCGTGCTGCAGTCTTTTTGTGAATTTAAGACAACCGGTTTCGATAGACTTTGGTGTAATCTTCAGGTCGCAAAAATCTTTTTGTTGTGAAACATGTTCATTTTACGTTAAACCACACGTCAAATTGTTCAACGTAAAATGGACCTGTTTCACAACAAAAAGATGTTTTAGATCGGAATGACAGCGAAGTCTGTCGAAACCGTTTGTCTTAAAGAACCATTTTATGCTATCTGGACTGCTGAATGTTTTTTAGCAAGTAAATACAGATCGCTCCCTCAGAACCCTCAAAATAAGAAAATTCAGTCAAATTTATAAGTACTGCAATCGAGAAAATCTTGTCAGTACTGTTTTTCACAGGCTGTGTGTCACATCGCTACTCTACTGCACACCAGCACTCAGTAAGTGAAACCAAATTAAGAAGTATGATCAAAACCAGTTACAAATTAAAAACATTTTGAAATTGGAAACTAACAGATTCCCATTCCCAAGATAGGAAACACTATTAAGACATTAAAGAAACTCAGTTCATTTTCAACTATCACGTGTTCCATGCTAGAAGTGTTCCTTTACAATGTACATAATGGGGCACGAACGACGAAGTATGGTTTAACCGACCACGCGTTATATAACTACGCGTAGTTTTAGAAGTATACTGAATTTTACTCGCTGTAAAACTGAGGAATTAACAGTATCTTCCAAACAGCTTTGATATACGAGTATTATACAGCCCTTAAATATGTACAGCTCGTAATACTTACAAACGCTCACAACCTCATGTTTCACAACAGCTGAAACGATAGAAAATGCCGGAAACTGTTCATGGCGGTTTCCTTTGAAACACCAAGCAGGAAACATCGTGTGTCCCTAGGTGCACTGTCGCTCAGGCACTCCGCCCTCCCATACTGCTGCGACTTACTCTCTGAGTTGTTGAATATAGGAAAAGGAAGAGCACTGCCCACGAAAGGGAGGTATCCAAGTTATAATAACCCTTTAAACGTTTCCTAGATGTTTAAACTACGTTTACTCCACAACAGCACAAAGAAATTCAGAAACAACATTAAGCCATTTGGAAGACGTACTTTCCGATATACACTTTCATTCGGCACTGTTCATCACCACCACTTGCAGGCAACTGCTTATTGGCAGATTCCTTACAAAACTGCTGTCTCCATCTGGTCCTATTCCAGACCAACTGCTCTGTAGTCTGGTGCCTTCCTCTTTTCGCTACATCTAATATCTTTATTCTTTTTCTTCCTAGTTTCCTCCGTCCCCCCTCTGTGCCTTCGATAGATGTATCCTTTTCCGTTACTTCACCGTTCTTCTGATTATCCTCCCATTTTATTTTTTCAATTCTGTCTTCTTCAGTATCCAGCGTTCAGAGGCGTATAGAAAAACACTCCGTATGAAGCATTTAACCAACTGTTACTTTTTCTAGAAAACCTGCTTTTCCATTGCAATTCTTGATTTTATTTCTTTTCCACTTGTTCAGTTATCAGTTAGCATGCTTCCTAAATATCTGTACCGTGCAAGCAGTTCAATTTCACCTTCTGCTGTGTTCACTTTCATATCCTCTTTATCATGTACACTCAGTACCTTGATTTTCTAGTTTTTGATCTTCATTTCTGTACTGTCAGTTCTTCAATATCGTGAGAGTGCATCTGCGGACAGAGGGAGAAATTTAGACCAGTTGGCGTCTGAACTGGATTCGAACTCGGATGACTCAACTGGTAGAACACTGTCTGTGAAAAATAGATGTCCCAAATCGATCCCCAGCCTGGGGCACGGTTTCAGTTAGACACAGATTTTCACGGCTAGCTTCGGTGTATTAGCCTGTGGTGAGAAAAATGAGAATCAAAGCTATGCGCCATATTAACTAGTTGTGATTTGATGGTTTGCAACACCATCCAGCTTGCTAATAGCGACGTTTGTCACCTTCTCAGACTATAAGACGTGGAAAAATAAAATAAAACCTCGGAAACAGAAATCTAACGACACAAAGACATCTAATGCATGTAACTTACTCCTCTAATCTTCTTATACTGCCCATACAGGGCAGCCGTATCTCATTAACACAAAATATTGAATCAAATAACAATTCAGATACCGCACAGCGCAATCCTAGCAAAAGCCTCCTAGATATGCCTCGTCACTGACTTCGATAACTGCTATAAAGATGTTTTATGTGTACCGATTTTAATCGTAAGGTATGGTTGTGAAGGCAAAAGTGAAGATGAAATCTGTACGAAACAGATGGCTTTCAGGTCTATAATACACTAAACGGGATGTCATGATTAACTTTTGTGCGCATCAAGTTAATCTCCCACATCAGCATGTTAATGCTTCGAACACTATGAAGCACTGCAAGTAGGTTTTGCAATTATCTGAGATTGCTGACGTACCGTCAAGCGGTGAAAATGTTCTCTCTATCGATTAAATTCCAGTAATGACAAACCTTTACATCTTCACAGTTCAAATGGCTGTTCTTCATCGAGGGGAAAGAGGAGAGAGGAAAATTGTAGAAGACAGGGACTGGACTGATAGCGGAGATTATTCAAAAGATTTAAAATACTTACACCATAGACTGGCACTATACAGTAAGGCATGGAGAACTGCATCAGACTCGTTGGAACAAAGATAACCAGAAACCTCGTGGGTATGCTAGTCTTCCAGTCCCATCGCAGGTAAAAGGATTATGTACTATACTTTGCGTGTATTCTAATCAGCCTTTTAGAAGACTACATGTCCTAACAGTAATAATCTATGAATAAATATCACTGAATTTGTGACTGACAATTAGAATGTGTTTACAAGAACCTGTACATCGTAAACTGTACATTACCTTAAAGTAAAATTTAAAACTCCCTTTCTGCCGTCGATTCTCTTACTAGCATAGAATCGTTGTTCTTTCAGGGAGGCAGAAATACAGTGGGCAAGTGTCAGTTAATGTTAAGGAACACAAAGAACTTACACCATAATAGCGCAAATAATTCGAGTCTAAGCAAAAATCTCGAGTTTATTCGCTCAGATCAAAGAAACCTGTTACTAGGAGCATACAGAAGGACAGACTGTTTTATGAGCGTCCGTTTTCATTTTGTGAGTTCTCTCACAACTTTACCTGACAACGTTCCAAACAAAAGCTCACAAGGACAGCTTTCACTGACTTCCGTCGGAAACCTTTGTTTTAATTGGGCAGTAAAAGCTACAGCCTATGCGAACTCTGACAACTGTTCCAGATTTCCCGTTCCGATAACACGACACTAAGATTTCTACACTGCTATCCTGTCCTCTGAGGGAGGGCCCGTCCCTGACACGAAACGTGATCTGATTGGAGGAAATTCCATCCGCGCGGACAACAGTAATCTAACACGGCGCCCGTAGAACTGTGCCTCTCACTGGATCGACTTACGTCCGCGAATGTGATGCCTCGCTCGTTATAAGTGCTACGAAAAGCAGGCACCAGTGGTCTTAACGAATATTGGCTTGAAGTCCAACACTGTGGAGGATGACAGTTCCGGAGGCTGGAGGGAGAATTGCGGGAAAAGCTACACTATCTCTGATCAGCCCTACGTAATTCGGAATTGACCACTAGATGTCAGTATAAAAGGAGGGGAGGAATATTGTGTTGCCATTAGAGAAACAGTAACAACACAGTAATACAATTTTCTTTTGACCCGTCACAATGCCTAGAAGAAAAACTGATCCTGTGAAAACGGTTGCGTACTGTCCGGGACGAGACACTCAGTTGCCTCCAAAATGGCAGCGTTAAGTTCTGTAATGTTCTCCTCGAGGTACCTATATGCTATAATTTGTAGGCAGCGGTCGTCAGCTTAGACTACTGATCGCGTGTGATGCTAATACGGAGGTCTTAACGTTTCTCGCACCATAGCGGCTAAATGTTCTGAAGACGGTATTGTTCTGTATGTCGGACGGCCGGTGTGGCCGTGCGGTTCTAGGCGCTTCAGTCTGGAACCGCGTGACCGCTGCGGTCGCAGGTTCGAATCCTACCTCGGGCATGGATGTGTGTGATGTCCTTAGGTTAAAAATGGCTCTGAGCACTATGGGACTTAACTTCTAAGGTCATCAGTCCCCTAGAACTCAGACTGAAACCTAACTAACCTAAGGACATCACACACATCCATGCCCGAGGCAGGATTCGAACCTGCGACCGTAGCGGTCGCGCGGTTCCAGACTGTAGCGCCTTTAACCGCTTGGCCACCCCGGCCGGCTGTCCTTAGGTTAGTTAGGTTTAACTAGTTCTAAGTTCTAGGCGACTGATGACCTCAGAAGTTAAGTCCCATAGTGCTCAGAGCCATTTGAACCATTTTTTGTTGTGTATTTCAGTTCTACGGTCAGCTTCTACAGGTAACATTGGTCGCCTAAAGAGACAATGCGCGCGCGGTCTAGGCTCTCTAAATTGACCCCTCATGGACATTGCACTCAAGCCGCATTGTTCCATTCACGATTGCAAGCACTGCGTGCGCTACTGAACTGCCCCAAGGAAACAGATTTCCTTACATATCCCTTACACGGGTGGCTATGCGACTGTACGCAGCGATTTCTTGCATTCAAATGGTTCAAATGGCTCTGAGCACTATGGGACTCAACTGCTGTGGTCATAAGTCCCCTAGAACTTAGAACTACTTAAACCTAACTAACCTAAGGACAGCACACAACACCCAGTTTCTTGCATTCAAAACAGTCTTGAGGAAGAGGTTTCCCATCACGAGAGCACATACTATGCAACTCGTGAGTGTGGTGCAAAACTTTTTTAAACACTTTAGATCTTTGAAAACGAAATTGCAAATATCTACAGAAACGCTAGAGAAAATACGCCTTATAGGTTTTAGGAGAAATGCCCAGTAAAGCTAAAGAGGCACAGAACAATGAAGTACAAATAAATATATGTATGTATGTATGTTAACCGGGGACCTAGAAACGACGGAGAGGCTCCGTCCCCACCGCAGCCGCAGTGGTCCACAACCCCACGACGACTACCGCAGTCCACTTCACCCCTCCCACACCGAACCCAGGGTTATTGTGCGGTGGACCCCCCCCCCCCCCCCCCCCGGGGAACGTCCCACACCAGACGAGTGTAGCCCCTATGTTTTTGTGGTAGAGAAATGGTGGTGTACGCGTACGTGGAGAACTTGTTTCGCAGCAATCGCCGACATAGTGTAGCTGAGGCGGAATAAGGGGAACCAGCCCGCATTCGCCGAGGCAGATGGAAAACCGCCTAAAAACCATCCACAGACTGGCCAGTTCACCGGACCTCGACACAAATCCGCCGGGCGGATTCGTGCCGGGGACCAGGCGATCCTTCCCACCCGGAAAGCCGTGCGTTAGACCGCACGGCCAACCGGCCGGGCAACAAACATATAAGTAAAATACAAATTAAGGTAGAAAGAAGCTAATGAAATTGTATAACATGAAAACAAAATCTTTTCGAGTCTAGTGCGCTTTTTCTGACTTCTGTGTGCTTGTCCACTATACATGCATCGGTAGTCCATAAAAGCTTTTGAGGTGCTGCGCATTCTGTTCTTTACCCCATAAAAGTGACCTTCAACTTTAGAAAAGCCCTATTTCTCTGTACGATCACTTGCCTTTGATTAATGTGTTTTCAAAATATTCAGTAGCGAAGCTTAAAATAACTCAAAGATTTTATTTCTCTTACAGATGTATATTAGATGAACGTTCAAAATCAAAATTACTCTTGTCTTAGTATTTGAAGAGAGAACGAATGACTTGCATTAAACAATCAAATCATCAGTTGTTAAGATGACACCCGTTTCGCGGACGATCCTGTTTTCTTTAAGGAAGCATGCAACGCGCAACGCCAGAAGACGGCAGCGAAATTTCAGAAAAGACCCGCAAAGAATCGGGGTTGGTGCAGGAACTGGGAGTTGACCTTCGACGTGGATAATGCAACATATTGCGCATAGACACGCGAAGAAACCGCTAATATTCGATTTCGCCGTTGACGATAACCGAGTAATAACTGAAAACAGCAACAACCGTAAAACATCTCGTAATAGCCGTCCGGAGCGACCGTAAGTGGAATGGTCACGTAAAACAACGTGTAGGAATCGCAAATGCCCGACTGCTCTGTTCAGCCACGTTTGCACCTGCAGTCGTTGCAAATCTTGGAGAGAGACAAATCAGTGAGTTGACACATTTTGCATATTTTCTTTCAGTACAGTTCTGTGGAATAATCTTCTGTGGTAACTCATCTTTGAGAAAGAATGTCTTCATTGCAGTAAGAATAATATGTGGTGTTCGACCACGACATCTTGTAGACATCTGCAGAGTTGGACATTCTGACTACTGCTTCAGAATACTGCTATTCCCTCATGATTTTTTTTTTTTGTAAATAACCCACTGCAGTTAAAAGCAACAATGGCGACCGCGTCGGTAACTGCACGGTCAGCGCTGCAGATTGCTAATCGAAAGGGCCTGGGTTCGATTTCCGTGCGGGATCGGAGATTTTTCTCCGCTTGGGGACTAGGTGTTGTATTATCCTCACGTTCGTAGCGTCATTATTGACATTACGCTCTTAAGATGGCTGTATCGGCACGTCACGAAAACCAATAAAAAAAGAAACAATGATGTGCATCATTATAATATAAGAAGAAAGTATTATGGTTGTCTTTAGCTCAGTAGAGGTGTACAATGTTGCGACCAAAACTTTTCATCAGTTACTCAGTGATATAAAACATCTGACAAACGCCAAAGTTAAACTTGAAAAGAAACTGAAAAAGTTTCCTCCTGGCAACTTCTTCTATTCCGTAGAAGAATTTATGTTTTTGCAATCTGTAAAATGTGGTGGGCAGGAATTATTAACTCACACATGTATTAAAAAGGAGAAAGAAATAAACGTCTTGTAAACGCTGAATACATAGACATACTTACAAATGAATGTGTAATGTGATTGTGAGTTTAAAATGACTCCTCCCACATCATTATATTAATTGTACCAATGATCTGTAGAACATACAACTAACTAAATTAATGAAAAATTCTTACGAAAATGTAATTCGACCATGAAAGATGTGGCTCACCGAACAGCTGTTCAATCGATTCTTGACAGGTTGGGGGAAGCAAGTTGGATTAATAGAAGAGATAGGGAAAATCCAACGAAAGGCGATACATTTCGTCATGGGATTGTTCAGGAAGCGCCAGAGTGAACTGAGATGCCCTGTGGCAAGACGCTACAAATGAGAGATACTGAAATCCTCAGAGTGTACATTTAGAGAAGGGTCGGGCAACATACAGTGGTCAAAATAAATTCTGCGTATTGTTTTGCAATACCGGACATAACAGGTAACAAAAATGATTTTTTTCTGTCAGCCACAGTCATTATAAAGCAAAAATAAAGAAGATAAACACAATTCCACTTGATAAACACAAACAGAAAAACCAAAACAAGACCTTACAAAAGATTCCACTCAGAACACTACAGTTTCTTCTCATTGTCATCTTGCATAGCACATTGTTTATGAACCAATTGATCCTCCTCGTAATTGGAGACACTTTTGAATGTGGTTAGGCAGACTCCTTACCAAATTGACCAGATAAGCCGGTGGGATATTGTCCCATTCCTCCACAGCGACCTCTATGATGCCCTTAAGGTTTCAGGTGGGACAGGACTATTGAAAACAGCTCGTTTTAGCATGTCCCATGCATTCTCAAAGGAGTTAATATGTGGAGAGTAAGGAGGTCATTCTGTTCGACTGATTCAGTGCTCCACTAGGAAGGTATTCACTGCCGCCCATCAGCGTGAATCCCGCTCCAGCATATTCACCAAATGGATGTCGTCCCGATACTTAATACCAGTCATCCAACCATGAATTGGTACAAGGAGTGTCTGCGGTCGTACATGATGTCACGCCAAAACGTCACAGAACAGACTTGATAATGACGGTTGCCTACGACACAGTTACGGTGTAAACGTTGTCCCCGTTGCCTCCGCACAGGAATACCAGTATTATCAGAGTAGAGACATACAAGTGTCATCAGAAAAGAGCGTTGTGTCCCACTACTGCCTAACCCACAATGAGTGGTTTCGTGCCCATGTGACACGCGCTCACCTCCAAACACAATTTAGACGAAGAGCCCTGAGAGTTCTTCCGTCACGTAATCCCTGCTCACGGAGTCTATTTCGTATCGCTTTTTGGTGACAACGGCTCTCCTGTGGCTGTTTGGAACTGCCGCCGTAGACGTGTAGCATTGTGTTGAGGGTTTCTGCTTGCTGTTGTAGGCAGATATCGGTCCCACACACCTACTGTTTTTCATCGGCGGCCACCTCTGTGATGATGCTCAGCTGATTCTGTCGCTGGAAACTTGTTCCAAGTTACAGAAATATCCCTCTGACATTCACTGCGACGTCCTCCTGACCCATTTCCTGCTTCACTAGAGTGACTATACGGAGCCTCTAACCTTGCGTTATTGTTGTCTGAACCATTGTAAAGGAAAAAATTTTTCGTAATAACACGTACTATAAGTATTCCAATGTCTACAGATGACACGGTTGCCACAGACTACATGTACGGTGAAACGTGGTTTCCGCTAGAATCAGATTACAAACCATTGTATTTCAATGACAACGTGTTTCTGGATCATAACGTTAGTACGAAAGTTTCGGCAATATGCAACATTTATTTTGACCACTGTTTTACTTACTACCACATACATCTCGCGAAACGGCCTCTACGAAGAAACAGAGAAATTAGGGATCATAAGGAGGCTTACTGCGAGGGAAGGGAGAAAATGATAATCGTGCCAAAACTACGCTCCGCCACTCACCTTAAGGCGGTCTGCGGAGTGTAGATGTAGATGCAGAGTTATAGCTGTTTCCAGGGAAACCTTCCAGTGTGTAATGACGTAGGTGGTCGCGTTGAAGGCAGACAGGAAGCAGTGTCTGGACATGACTCGGCTACCTGTAAGAGCTACGGTCCACTTGGGAGGAAGTTCACGCTTTCTAAGCCCGCTCTGTCGCCGGATGCGGCGATCGGATCCATTGGGCGTGTGTGCGCCTGCAGTAGAAGCCGCTACGCTTCGGAGTTAAGTGTCCCTCCCGCAGGTGCCCCGCGGCCCGCCAAAGCAATTTCCTGCGCTCGTGCCCGGCTGAAGAATGCCGCTCCGTCCGCTCCAGACGCTACGGGCAGCCTCCGGACCTAACGGGCGGCCGTTAATCGCAAACTTAAACAGCCCACGTCCCGGCAGCGGTAGCTCCCGCCCAGTTGTGGAGCGTGCCAAAAATTGTAATGAGCAAGATGGGAGTTTCAGATCAGCGAAGACTTGGCTGCAGAGTGGAAATTCATCCTGGATATAATCCCCTAGGCTGTGGCTGAGCCACTTCACTTCAGTATCATTTCTTCCCGTAGACCCGAAAGGTACGCAGAAAAAAATCTGCGAAATTTGTAAGTTGGAAGAGGTAATGGCGGAAGTAGAGCTTTGAGTGCGTCGTGAATCGTGGTTGAATAGCCCACTTTGTAGAGCACTTGCCTGCGAAAGGCAAAGCCCCTAGGTTCGAGTCCCGGTTTGGCAAACAGTATTAAACTGCCAGGAAGTTCCGAATCAGTACACCCATCGCTGCGAGTGGAAATTCAGTCTGGAAATGAGCAAGAAATCCTGCATGGTAGTCCCGATCACTTCCCAAGCATGTCTGCAACGGGTTAAGGATTCACCTAACCCGTGAATCCTTAATTTTCAACTGCCCCTAACTCCTGACTGTGTAACAGATATAAAAGTCTTGTCCTTTACAAACAGTTACGTCTATTATCGTTGCTCTTCCGCGAACACGACTAGATGTTAATAGTCGTTCGCAAGGATGACGCCCTCTGGGATTCGTACTAAGTGGTGAAATGATAGTGGCATAAGTCCATGGTGTAGAATAAATTAGAATTTTAGGTGCTAAAAGATCTAAAGTAACGCAGATTTATAAGGTGAGATCAAAAAGTTTCCCTTTGCGGGCGTTATTGCAGCGTATATGAAACATAGGGCGACTGTAACGCGAGTATATAGGGAACGACATGTAGGCAAGGAATTAGTGCCCCATTAGTGTCTTTCCGATGTGGATGCTGTAAATGTGTAAACGTGAGCTTTGGCGACGTTACTACTAAATGCGTCCAAACAGGACCAACGTGCTGTTATTCTTTTCTTGGCCGCTGAAGAAAACCACCGTAACACATCCACCGGAGAATGAAGAATGTGTACGGGGCAGCTTGTCTGTCGAAAACCACCGTTGTGGAATGGTTCACCAAGTTCCGTGCGACAAGACCTGCTGCTGCTTCATGATAACACACGCCCCCAAATCGCTAATGACGTAACGTAGAAGTTACGCCGACTCAAGTGGGGGACACTCGTCCACCCACCCTACAAACATGACGAGGATGAGCAGCAGGCAGTTACGGACTTCTTCACGCAGCATGACATCGTATTTTACCAAACGGGTGTCTTCACCCTGGTGCCTCGGTGGGACGACTGCCTCAACGCTCACGGTGGTTTTTCCTGACTGGCCTACCGATTCTGGAATGTATTGCCTTCCAATAGAAACTTTTTTTTATCGCCCCTTACAGTTCTACAACCAACGAAGGCGACTCTGAAACTTTTAAACAAGTAATTCAATTTCCTGCTTTTCTCGAAAAGAGAATATGATGGTTGTTCAGTCCCCTAATAGGAAAGGGTTTTTTTCTTCCACGCACAACCGTCCCTTTCCACGTGAGAGTTGTGTCCTAAATATGCTTATTGAGTGACGATGACTGTAATGGATGTGTAGTACAGTGTGGTGTCGTTCAAAAGTGGCTCTGAGCACTATGGGACTCAACTGCTGTGGTCATAAGTCCCCTAGAACTTAGAACTACTTAAACCTAACTAACCTAAGGACGGCACACAACACCCAGCCATCACGAGGCAGAGAAAATCCCTGACCCCGCCGGGAATCGAACCCGGGAACCCGGGCGTGGGAAGCGAGAACGCTACCGCACGACCACGAGATGCGGGCAGTGTGGTGTTGTGTTCGTGTTGTATGATGACGAGAGAATTCATTTCATTTATGCATATTTAAAGACCTGCTGTCTGACAGTTTAAAAAGCAGGTCGTACATTATACAATATTAGATGTAATAGTACATTGTTTCGCAATGCTAGCAAAATTTATTTTGAGTAGTAAAACAAGAGTAATAGCTATGAGTTACAAAGAAAATTAAAGTACTTATAGGAGCAGAGTGTTAAAATAATAAACGTTAGTAATTTAGAAGGAAATAACAGAAGGATAGGAAAGGGATAATCTGCAAATCTTCTTTTACAACAAACTGTTGTTGTTGTTGTTGTTGTTGTCTTCAGTCCAGAGACTGGTTTGATGCAGCTCTCCATGCTCATACAGTAAAGCTGCATGCCCTCGGGAAAAATTACGGCTGTAGTTTCCCCTTGCTTTCAGCCGTTCGCAGTACCAGCACAGCAAGGCCGTTTTGGTTAGTGTTACAAGGCCAGATCAGTCAGTCATCCAGACTGTTGCCCCTGCAACTACTGAAAAGACTGCTGCCCCTCTTCAGGAACCACACGTTTGTCTGGCCTCTCAACAGATACCCCTCCGTTGACGTTGCACCTACGGTACGGCTATCTCTATAGCTGAGGCACACAAGCCTCCCTACCAACGGCAAGGTCCATGGTTCATGGGGGGAGGGGGGTTACAACAAACTATAACATATAAATGACGCTTCGTGTTGCTATTCCCGGTGGGAGGGCCTCGACAGAAACATCGAGCCCGCTTCACCTGAAGTAGCGTACCCAATTATATCTTCTTACATTACTAAATGAAATACATTATGAGTGACGCTGTGTGTATTTGTTTCTACTGTCTAAGAACTAGTGCTACTTGTTACATATTTTAGGTGCATATGTAGTGTACACCCATTGCACTATTTGTGTTACTGTAAATGGATGTAGTTCTACATGCTGTATGTGTATTGTTATGTTGTATGTTTGTGTGCATGACCAGTGATGGAGGAAAGCCTGGGGACTCAGACTTCGAGACTCACCTTCCCGTCTAGCGTATTCCGTGGATGTAATAATTATCTCGTTGCTTATATTAGTCATTTTGCTTTAATTATTTAGTTATCACATTTAAAATGTGGTTTAGCTACATGTACCAATCGCATGCTGTGCCTGCTTTCCTTATAGTTATCTATTTTACGTGTCATAGTCCTTGTGTTAGGAGGTTGCGTCTAATGTTGTTGTTGTGTCCGTGTCATTTTCTGTGTCTGCATCTACTTCAGTTTCTGTGGGCTTTGTATGAGTTTATGTCCTCCCATGGATCCTGTTGTGGTGTTTGTTGCGTCCCTGTTAGAGATCTGCCATGTGGATTTTCTTGTCTATAGGCATCATGCAGTGTTCTCGAAACATTATGGGCAATGTTACCCAGAGCACACCATTTGTTGGGTCGGGGAACATTTCTTTGATGTCATTTTATCCACCTACAGGTCTTACGTGTGTGAAGGTGTTGCAATGTAATGCCGTATGTTCAGGAGAGCAACACACCCCACATGTGCATGTAGCGCACTGGCTAACGCCCACATCCTTCAAAAGTTCGGGCTGTGGTCGGTCAAACATGCCACAGCTTCAGCCGTTCCTGTATATTGGGGAAGAAGGAGTAAACGCGACAGCCTTTGTCGGCTGTCTCCCGCTCCCGTTTCGATGTGCCAAGACGCCAGCTGTTCAGTGGACTCATGTCTACGATGTCTTCCCCTGTTTTTTCTAGAACTATGTCATGTCTGTTCATCTTTAGACAGTATGCCGTTCCTCTGTAGCGGATAGTGATGTCAGTGTCGAAGTCACGAGAACCATACACAAGTCTTCTATTGATGCGTGTAAATATTGTTGTAGCATTTTAATTTAGTCTGGGAAGTGGTCAACGTAAATCATTTCCAGCTTAAGGACGACGTATTTTTGGTGGGGAAAAGCAGATAGTAGCGGAATACTGCGAGAGTCAAGTGGAGATTGGGACTTATTGGGTGAAGAGCTCAATCGAACGATGCTGAACGCTTTTACGTGATTTCTAGAAGAAGGTAGACCTGTCTAGAGTAACGTGCGCGATTCTGTCGCCTAGGTGATTGATTCTGGGCGGCAATCGGTTCAAATGGCTCTGAGCACTATGGGACTTAACAGCTATGGTCATCAGTCCCCTAGAACTTAGAACTACTTAAACCTAACTAACCTAAGGACATCACACAACACCCAGTCATCACGAGCAGAGAAAATCCCTGACCCCGCCGGGAATCGAACCCGGGAGCCCGGGCGCAGGAAGCGAGAACGCTACCGCACGACCGCGAGCTGCGGACGGCGGCGATCGGTCGCTACCATACTTTAACATCTGAACTGACTTTACATTTTGAGAGGTCTGAATGTGCTCCATAGCTGGACTGTAACTTTTTCCACTTGATTTACGGAGCTGAGAACAGAGTACGCGTTACTATTCTTTGCATTGCGTGTGTTAATTTGCGAATCATTATATAGAACTCTGAACTGTTTTGAGCTGCTAAATATTTCGTGTATGGTGATTACGAAGTAGACTTAGTTTTCGCATATCTTGGATGTCCATTTCATTTGGGAATTTTGTTACCATTCTCGTAACCTTCTCAAAGTAACCTCACTTTCTGTCTGTATATTGATTATCGTAGGACCACTTTCCGTTCATTTAAGATGTCCATTTTTGAATAAATATCATTCAGAATAATTCTCTGTCATTGCAGACGTTAGAATAGAACACTTTTTATAAAATTATTCATTTATTTTTCATTTCATATTTCTGTGTATTTTATTATTCTCAGTTCTAGTCAACGCATATACTACTCGGTCACAAGATCACATCTAGAGATTATTATTTGGAGCGAGTTAGCTGTGGGGCATGAAAGCGGATGAGCGCTGCTCGGCCCTGTACGTTCGTTCGAGGGTTGCGACTTAAATGGTGGCAACTATTTATTTACAGCTCGTACAAAATAGATACGTGTTTCAAAGTTTTACTGACCTTCAAAGTAGTCACCAGCATTGTGAATAACCCGTTGCCAGCTATGTGGAAGTCGTAGGATACTCTTAGCAGTGCCAGTTGTGTTGACAGTTCGAGCGGCGCGGTCTATTGCACTACGCATTTGTAGCAGTTCTCAAGCGAATGCCGTGAAAAGTTTCCTTCAGTTTAGAAATCGAGTTGAACTCACGAGGGCTTAAGTCAGGGGAGTGCAGTAGGTGGTTAGCACTTAGCAGCCCCATCAGTCAAACAAATCAGTACCAGCTTGCACTGTACGTGCTTGAGCATTGCCCTGCAAAATGATGGCCAGGTCCTGCAGAAAGTGTCATCACTTCTGTCTCTATGCTGTTCATTTTTGGAACACAACCTACGACCAGCTTAGAGACAGTAAACACGCCCAGGTGGGGCGTAAAGCTTTGTGTCGTGCAGTCATCAAGGGTACACGAGTGGACCTTCGGTTCCGAAAGCCCATATCGATGATGTTTCGTTGAGTGGTTCGCATGCTGACATTGTTTGTAGGCCAGTATTAAAATCTGCAGCAATTTGTGGAAGGCTTGTACTTCTGTCACGCTGAACGATTCTCTTCAGTCGTCGTTGGTCCCGTTCTTGCAGGATTTTTTTACCAGCCGCAGCGATGTCGGAGATTTGATGTTTTATCGGATTTCTGATATTCACAGTACACTCGTGCAATGGTCGTACGGGAAAATCCCCATTTCATCCCTACCTCCAGAGATGCTGCGTCCTATCGCTCGTGAGCCGACCTAAACACCACTTTCAAATTCACTTAAATCTGGATAACCTGCCATTCAGCAGCAGTAACCGCTCTAACAACTGCGCCAGACTCCTGTTTTGTACAGGCGTTGTCAACCGCCACGCCGTATTCTGCCTGTTTACATTTTTGAATATGCATGCCTATACCAGTTTCTTTGGGGCTTCAGTGTACCTGTGGATTCTGCGTGGTGTCTGTTATTTCTGACATGTCCGAAACAACTGAAACCATGCGTTCATATAACTGGTTCGCTTCGGTGGACTATGAATCCACCACCTTCAGTGTGAACCCACTATCACGTTCGATCTTCTGTGGGAATCTCAAAGCAGCGAGCAGGGGTTATATGGATGGGGACTGCATATAGGTGGCGCTATATGGGAGTGTAGTTCGGCCGAGGGGTACAACAAGCTAGTCTACGCATTTACCCGCCTTGTAAGTGGCAGATACCTGGTTCAAAACCCGATCCCCCCACACATTTTTCACTCGTCGCTGCTGACTCTGCATAAAGTCCCGAAGCAGCTGACATCATGAATGAATTCATTCCGACCCCTTTCCTCCCCCCCCCCTTCCCCACCTACAATTTACAGAATATCGTAACAACCTTCTCATGCAAATCATGCTCTCTTTCAGGGTACTGTTTCGCTCCCACTTGCTGTTTGAATCTGTAAAAAGCCACGGCACAGAAATGACCTCCTTTCGGCTTTGTAGAGAATAGTGGCTGAATACCATATGACAAATAGCAGTACAGATTATTTCATAGCTTCCAATAATAATATGTATTCACTAAACAGAAAATACCTCAAATTTCAGAAATATTTATGCCTATTTATTAAAAGAAGGAAGATAAGCATTTAATGTCCAGTCAGTATCAGTCAGTATCATGAATCATTTATGGAATATTATGATTCTCCACGTTATGGGAAGCAATACCAGGTATGGGAGCGTCGCTTCGCAGTAACTATTAAGTGGTTGTTTTGGTTTCACCACGTACTACATCTCAAGATTTCCAACAGTACTACTTATAACTATTTACTGTTATCAATATTAGTAACCAAAATGAAATTTCACTCTGCAGTGCGGAGAGACTGGTTAAAAATTTTGTTCTAAACCGGGCCTCGAATCAAGATATTTACTTTTACCGGCGGCTATTTTCCTCTCTGTTGTATATGTTTTTTTTTTTTCCTTTGGAAGCTAATTCCGCATTCTAAACATCTGCATATTTGTAGAAATTAGAATTAAGGGAAAAAACGGAAGACAATATCATGCAAAGAGAAGACGAGGTGACTGAAGATGAGATAGAAAATCTGATACGGCAAGAAAAATTGGACAGAGCATTGACAGACATAAGTGGAAACAAGGCACAGACGATATTTCCTCAGAATTACTCACACCATTGGAGAATCAACCTTGACAAAACTGTTCCACCTGGCATGTAGGATATATATGAGACAAGCAAAATGACCTTAGATTTCAAGAATGAAGGAATTCCGTTACTTAAGAAGGCGGCTGCTGACTGGTTTATTACAAACCGTCAGTTAAATAAGTCACGATCGCAAAATATTAAATTAATTATCTACAGGTGGATGGGACAACTGGTAGAAGCCCATCTTTTAGGAGGATGAGTCCGTGTACCGGAAAAATGCAGGAACACTCGGAACAGTACTGGGCCCTCCGATTTATCTTAGAAGATAGATTGAAGGAAGGAAAGCCCGCATATACAGCATTCGTCGACTTAGGTAAAGCTTTCCACAATATTGACTATAATACACCCTCTAAATTGTTATAATTATCAGTGATAAAGAATAGGGAGTGAAAGGTCATCTTCTAAATACAAAGAAATCAAATTGCAAAGACTGAGAAGGGAGTTCCTATCAATGTAGTAGAATACTATACAATTCAATCTGTGTATGGAAGAAGTAATAAAGCAAACCAAGGAGAAATATGGAATGAGGAATTATAAATTAGCGAGAATAAAAGAAAACATTGAGGTTTGCCGATGACATTACAAATTTCCCAGAAGCGTCAAAGAACTTGGAAGATAAGTTTACCGGATTGGAGAGTATCATGAAAAGATCTTATAACATGAACATCAATAAAAGTCCAAACTGGGTATCAGAATATAGCCGAATTAAACCAGGCGATGTTGATGGAATAAGAATAGTCAACGAGATCCTAAAAAGTAGGAGATGAGTTTTGCTAGTTCGGCAGCAAAATAACTAACTCACAACTAACTTTTAATAACGTAAGTGAAGACTCCGCATAGCAGCTAGCCGCGCTGACGACGACCCAGGGATGGAGGGGGACGACTTTCACACATAGCTGACGACTAGAATCGCAATAAGATGAAGACGGCATCCAACGAAAGTTAAATTGGCGTGAAGTGTACTACTTGCATGGATATGCAAGTGACCAGCATCTCATCACAATCGTACAAAGCAGGTAAGAGGATTACCATCTATTAGGTTGGTGCATAAGTTCACCGCATTTTTCCGTAAGTTTCAAAAAAATGGTTCAAATGGCTCTGAGCACTATGGGACTTAACATCTGTGGTCATCAGTCCCCTAGAACTTAGAACTACGTAAACCTAACTAACCTAAGGACATCACACATATCCATGCCCGAGGCAGGATTCGAACCTGCGATCGTAGCAGTCGCGCGGTTCCGGACTGCGCGCCTAGAACCGCTAGACCACCGCGGCCGGCCCGTAAGTTTCCATAAGTTAAATAAACACAACAGATACACTTTGGTCTTGAATAATACATTCTCCTTGACTATTTACAACAATCTGCAAACGCTGGGGTAACTTTTTGATTACGCGACTGTAGAAATCACGTGGTTTTGAGGCGAAGAACTCGTCGAACCATGTTCGGAGCGCATTTTCATCTGGGAAGGAAGTTCCTTGACGGTTTGCTCTATAGACAGCGGATAAAATGAAAATCTGAGGGCAATAGATCAGGTGAATAAGTTGGGTGCGGAATGACTTCCGAATCCAACTCTTGTATAGTGTTTTATTCTCTGTCAAGCTGAATGCGTGCGAGCGTAACCGTGGAGTAGCATCGCTCCACACACTCCTGTTTGTCGTTTTTCTTGGATTGTGTTTGCAGGAGTTCTGAATTGTTGACAATGTCAGCAGTGATGGTTATCGTAGAGAAAGCAATTCGTAGTATACCACAGCGTCCAAGGTTGCGCGCAAGTATTTGTACGGGGAGCTGCTGCTTTGTTTGGGTTCAATCATTCCTTTCTTTTCCTTATGTTAGCATAAAGTCACCATTTCCTGTCAGCAGTAATGATAGAGGGTAATAGTGGTTGGTGTTGTTCACGAGACAACTGATGACATGCAAGTACAGGTGCACATATCGCAACCCGCTGGTTTTTGTGTTCTTGGCTTAGAGCATGTGGTACCTGTACACTCGATTTTTGAACCTTCGCCACTGCATGGAAACGTCGCACCAAGGTGGAATATAAAGTTCACCATATTTGCCAGTCCGTGAGTACAATAACGCGGATCATTGTGGATTAATTCGTTTAAACCCTCTTCGTCAAATCCTGAAGGTCTTCCTGAATGTCACTAATGTCAAAACAATCTTCCTTAAAACGAGTAAATCATTTTCTTGCTGTGCTCTGTCCAATAGCATTATCCTTGCACACGGCGCAAATGTTTGTGGCTACCTCCCCTGCTGTCACCACCCTACTGAACTCAGACAAAAGCCGGCCGGAGTGGCCGAGCGGTTAAAGGCGCTACAGTCTGGAACCGCACGACCGCTACGGTCGCAGGTTCGAATCCTGCCTCGGGCATGGATGTGTGTGATGTCCTTAGGTTAGTTCGGTTTCAGTAGTTCTAAGTTCTAGGGGACTGATGACGCCAGATGTTAAGTCCCATAGTACTCAGAACCATCTAAACCATCTCGAACTCAGACAAAAGAATATGTCGGAATCGTTCCTTTTTCTTCTTTTGGCACTCCATTTTTTAGCGTTCACAGCTCCACCTACCGTCTCCAAATATGAAAACTCAGATAGCAACAGTGAACTACAGATAAAGAAATGACAAGCGATAACTAAACCCATAGCAACCGGAATACCAACACGCGAAACAAAAACACTACGAACTTATGCGCCAACCTAATAAAATGCAGAATGGCAACAGCAAGAAAAGCGTTACTGAAAAAGGGAATTTTGCTATCGGCAAATATAAATTGATGAGTTAGACAGTCTGTTCTGAAAATATTTGCCCGGAGTGCAAGCGAAAGTAGAGGATGAAGAGGAGAAGTTTTTGAAATGTGGAGGCATTAAGAAATGCAATGGAAGGGGGGGGGGGGGGGGGGGTAGCGGTAAAAATTGAATAGGGAGACCAAGGCTTGGCCACGGTAAGAAGATGAGAAGACTTGCAAAGGACAGACTACCATGGAGGGCTACCTCGACCGATTCTCCATACTGATGGCCACACTACCCACAGCAAACCGTTCGTAAGGCATATCCCTATGGTGCAAATGGTACGGTGCTTCACAAGAAAGGCATGCAAGTTCGAGTTGCAATCGTTCATAGACGATTTATATCTCACTAAAATAAAGACTGTAGTAACAGATGCAGCAGAAAAAACACTGAGCAAGAAAAAGAAAACGAAGAAACGGTTCAACGAAAAATGTCAGAGAGCAGTAGAAAGGAGGAAAGAGGCCAGGATGCTGTGGCTGCATAATAAGGAGAGTGAGGACAGGAGAGAGATCTTCAAGGCAGTTAGAAGAGAAACAGCAAGAGTTCTACGAACGGAGAAAAGGAAATATCTAACTGGAGTACTAGAATCTATAAAAGTGGAACGCAGCAATGGAAACTCGAAGAAGTTGTTTCAGTATACAAAGAAAAGTAAGAGAGGTTATCAAAGTGAAACCCTATTCATGAAAGATAAAAATCAAAATATGCTAATGCAGCTGGAAGATATCCTAGAAAGATGGAAAGAGTATTTCTCATAAATGTGAAATTGCACTGATCCGCATATAACCGTCAATTACACAATGCCTGAGAGTGACAGCATTAATAATGACGAATGCAAAATCACAGAACAGGAAGTGATTCACACTATTCAAAAGCTCAAAAACAACAAGGCAGCAGGAGAGGACCAGATATCAGCAGAGATGTTAAAAGAAGGCGGAAGCAAACTACACAAAGAAATTTATAACCTTATCACAATGATCTGGAAAACTGAAACACTGCCGGAAAATTGGAAAACTGCAATAATTTTTCGAATACACAAGAAAAGAAACAGAATGGAATGTGAAAATTACAGAGGAATCAGTTTGCTGAACATAACATACAAAATCTTCTCAATCATCATTCTGGAAAAACTTAAACCTTACGCAGAAAACATTATTCAAGATCACCATCTTTGAGAAATACTGGGAATTTAACAAAAACATCCACTGTCTCTTCATTGACTTCCACCGACCCTACGACAGCATCCACAGAAGTAGCCTCTACAACACATTACGAGAATTTAGTATACCCAGTAAAATCATTAGGATGATACAACTGTGCATGGATGGCTACCAGGCAGCAGTGAAGTTCAGAGGAACCATTTAACCTGCCTTTCCAATTAAAACAGGCTTACAACAAGGAGACGCTCTTTCATGTGTCCTCTTCAACCTTGCATTAGAGAAAGTGGTTCGGGAGAGTAATTTACATCTATACAATGGTCTCCGATTCGAACACAGTGAAGTAAAACTCCTGGCTAATGCAGATGGTATAGTGTTGCTGAGTGAAACTGAAGAAGAACTGAAAAACATGTATAGATCTCTCAGGCACAGTGCCAGCAAAATGGGACTTTTGATTAACCAAGAGAAAACAGAATATATGGAAATAGGTCGGGTCATAAACCCAAATCCTTACTTTGAAATTGGCCAGCATTCTAAATTCAGAAAAATTCCCCAGTTTAAATACCTTGGAACACGTTTCAACAGTAAAAATATCATAACAATGGATATAAATGAAAGAATACCCTTAGGGTCAAGATGTCTGTACTCACTAAGCAATCCACTAAAAAGTAAAGCTTTGTCAATTACCACAAAGATGAAGATATACAACACTGTCATCTGCTCCGTAGTACTGTACGGTTCAGAAAGCTGGACACTTACAAAAAATGAAAGAGAAAAACTGAATGTTTTCGAAAGAAAAGTATTGAGAAAAATCTGGGGACCTGTGTTGGAGAATGGTGTATGTAGAATTCAAAAGAACAATGAAATTTATCAGTTAATGAAGCAACCCACTATCATCCAGAAATTAAAAAGTAGAAGACTGCAATGGGCTGGACATGTGGCTAGAACGGAAAACAACAGAATCACCGAGAAAGCATTTGAAGGAACTCTCCAGGCAACAAGGCCATTGGGCTGACCCCGTAAAAGGTGGAAAGATGACACAGAGAAGGACATCGCAGCATTAGGAATTTCCACAGGGTGGTGAGAGGCTGCGAGAGATAGAAGGTGGTGGAAGCAGATCGTTGATGCAGCGCGTGGTCTGCAGGGCCTGTGATCGCTGAGAAGAGAGAGAGAGAGAATGATTCCCTTATCAATAATCTATCTGTCGTGCAGAACTGCTGACTCCAAAGCGAATACTCACGGAGGAAAATGGAGAGTTGTAGACTGCGGCAGCAGTGATGGGCTCAGGCCGATGGTCAGCGCGCGTGTTCCTGCAGGCCGCTGACCTTTGCTGCGGAAAGCGCTTCAATGGGCGAAGGACACGCCACGCCACGAGGCCAGGCCGTCCCGGGCCGGTATTAATAACGGCAGCATTGTTCGCCCTCGCAACACCCAGCGCTCCCAAATTGCGGTGCAGGAACTTTAATGACAGCAGCCTCTTTTTTTTCCATCAACGACTCAAGATGTTCTAGCCGGCCGAAGTGGCCGTGCGGTTAAAGGCGCTGCAGTCTGGAACCGCAAGGCCGCTACGGTCGCAGGTTCGAATCCTGCCTCGGGCATGGATGTTTGTGATGTCCTTAGGTTAGTTAGGTTTAACTAGTTCTAAGTTCTAGGGGACTAATGACCTCAGAAGTTGAGTCCCATAGTGCTCAGAGCCATTTGAACCATTTGAACCAAGATGTTCTACCCCGCAACCAGACGGTGTTTTTGGCAGAGTCCTAGAACCATCAAGTCGCAGATTCAGGAGAATGTATGTTGTTGTTGTTGTTGTTGTTGTGGTCTTCAGTCCTGAGACTGGTTTCATGCAGCTCTCCATGCTACTCTATCCTGTGCAAGCTTCTTCATCTCCCAGTACCTACTGCAACCTACATCCTTCTGAATCTGATTAGTGTATTCATCTCTTGGTCTCCCCCTACGATTTTTACCCTCCACACTGCCCTCCAATACTAAATTGGTGATCCCTTGATGCCTCAGAACATGTCCTACCAACCGATCCCTTCTTCTGGTCAAGTTGTGCCACAAACTCCTCTTCTCCCCAATCCTATTCAGTACCTCCTCATTAGTTATGTGATCTACCCACCTTATCTTCAGCATTCTTCTGTAGCACCACATTTCGAAAGCTTCTATTCTCTCCTTGTTCAAACTATTTACCGTCCATGTTTCACTTCCATACATGGCTACACTCCATACAAATACTTTCAGAAATGACTTCCTGACACTTAAATCTATACTCGATGTTAACAAATTTCTCTTCTTCAGAAACGCTTTCCTTCCCATTGCAAGTCTACATTTTATATCCTCTCTACTTCGACCATCATCAGTTATTTTGCTCCCCAAATAGCAAAACTCCTTTACTGCTTTAAGTGTCTCATTTCCTAATCTAATACCCTCAACATCACCCGACTTAATTCGACTACATTCCATTATCCTCGTTTTGCTTTTGTTGATGTTCATCTTATATCCTCCCTTCAAGATACCATCCATTCCGTTCAACAGCTCTTCCAAGTCCTTTGCTGTCTCTGACAGAATTACAATGTCATCGGCGAACCTCAAAGTTTTTATTTCTTCTCCATGGATTTTAATACCTACTCCGAATTTTTCTTTTGTTTCCTTTACTGCTTGCTCAATATACAGATTGAATAACATCGGGGAGAGGCTACAACCCTGTCTTACTCCCTTCCCAACCACTGCTTCCCTTTCATGTCCCTCGACTCTTATGACTGCCATTTGGTTTCTGTACAAATTGTAAATAGCCTTTCGCTCCCTGTATTTTACCCCTGCCACCTTTAGAATTTGAAAGAGAGTATTCCAGTCAACATTGTCAAAAGCTTTCTCTAAGTCTACAAATGCTAGAAACGTAGGTTTGCCTTTCCTTAATCTTTCTTCTAAGATAAGTCGTAAGGCCAGTATTGCCTCATTTGTTCCAGTATTTCTACGGAATCCAAACTGATCTTCCCCGAGGTCGGCTTCTACTAGTTTTTCCGTTCGTCTGTAAAGAATTCGTGTTAGTATTTTACAGCTGTGGCTTATTAAACTGATTGTTCGGTAATTCTCACATCTGTCAACACCTGCTTTCTTTGTTAGGCACATATCATTCTCCATTCGACTTTTTTGAAACTTCTGCGGTAAAAGAGTATTTGCTCACGTTGAGTGAAAGATTTTGTAGCCAGATGTATAATTTTGACAGCATATTTAGTGTTCTTTGCTTCTAACCGTCAGTAATTACGAGATAATCACACAGTTATATAATCCTTCCACTCCACTGGCAATGATGGTTCAAATTTATTGGTAGCGAAACGTCGACGAATCTTATGCCATACATTGACGTGACAAAAGTCATGGGATACCTCCTAATATCGTGTCCGACCTCCTTTTGCCCGGCGTAGAGTAGCAGCTCAACATGGCATGGACTCAACAAGTCGTTAGAAGTAAACTACAGAAATAAGGGGCCTTGCTGCCTCCATAATCGCGAATACGTTGCTCCTGCAGGATTTTCTGCACGATCTGATTTCTCGATTGTGTACCATAAATGTTCGATAGAATTCATTTCTGGCGGTCTAGATAGTCAGACTATTCGCTTGAAGTGTCCAGAATGCTCTTCAAACGAATCGCGAACAATTGCGGCCGGTGACATGGCGCATCATCCATAAAAATTCCGTCATTGTTTGGCAACATGAAGACCATGAATGGCTGCAGATGGTCTCCAAGCAGACGATCATAGCCATTTCCAGTAATTCCCGGTTCAGCTGAAACAGAGGATCCAGTCCATTCCACGTAAACACGGTACATAATTATGGAATCACCACCACTTGCACAGCATCTTGTTGACAACTTGGGCCCATGGCTTCGTAGGGTCTGTGACACACTCGAACTCTACCATCAGTTCTTACCGACTGAAATCGGGATTCGTTTGACAAGGCCACAGTTTTCCAGTCGTCTAGGTTCCAACCGATGTAGTCACGAGACCAATAGAGGCGATGCAGCCAATATTGTGCTGTTAGCAAAGGCACTCGCATCGGTCGTCTACTGCCATAGCTCGTAACGCCAAATCTCGCCGCACTGTCCTAACAGATACGTTCGTGGAACGTCGCACGTTGATTTCTCAGTTGATTTCACGCAGTGTTGCTTGTCTGTTAGCACTGACAACTCGACGCAAAGGCCGCTGTTCTCGTTCGTTAAGTGAAGGCTGTCGGCCATTGCGTTGTCCTTTGCGATACATAACGCTTGAAATGTCGTGTTCTCGGCGCATTCTTGACACTGTGGATCGCGGAATTCTGTATTCCCTAACGGTTTCCGAAATGGAACGTCCCATGCGTCTAGCTCCAACTGCCGTTCCGCGTTCAAAGTCTGTTAATTCCCGTCGTGCGGCAACAATCACGTCGGAAACCTTTTTGCATGACTCACCTGAGTACCTCCAATGCACTGCCCTTTTATACCTTGTGTACGCGATACTACCGCCATCTGTATATGTGCATATACCAATTACTTTTCTCATCTCAGCGTATAATACGAGTATCATGATAGTTATTTCCCACAACTGGGATCAGACTCAGCTAAAGCGTTCGATCCGTAACACATTCAAATCATACAGTCAAAAATGAAAAACATAAAACAACCCGGCCAATTAATGTAAATATTCCTATGAACTAAAGAAGTCGCTATGATAAACATAAAATACTCACCAGCATCACGAAAATATTTGTATATTTTAGTTATTGCTTATTTAACCTTATCAGATTACGGCCTAAAGCCGTCTCTTACATCGAACCAGGTACAACGCATACCAAAAAACATCCACAATAATAATGATAATAATAATAAGTATTATTATTACTATTGTAGAAACAATTAAAGGACATTGATAATTATATTGATTGGTCTAGTACATCTCAAACCGCGTTTAGTATTATCAGAAGCGGAAGTGGTAATAAAAGATGAGAAGATAGAAATGACAGCGAAAACTGCTGTTAAGAAAGAAAACAATTTTCATAGGAAACGCTGTGGACAAGGTGGAGAGAAAAGTGGTGGAGGAGGGAGTGTTGACGAAGCCAGCTGCAGGTAATTATACGGAAGAGATAGTGATTGTGACAGAAGGTGGATCATTAGTTGTCTTTTAAATTTGAAAGGAATTTGGTTTTTCCCATATTTTGAGGAAGATTGTTCCAAAGTCGGGTTCCTGGTACGAAAAAGTGATTTTGAGAATATGGCAGTGTTATGTAGTGATAAACAGAGGATTTTACTGGGAACAAGTATTTGTGCTGTGGTATTCAGGCAATAGTGTAAGAGTTGGAGATAAATGAGAGGAAATTCAGTGATTGAGCAGACAGTAGTGCAAAGACAGGGTATGATAATCTCACCGTTGTCGGCAGATAGCTATGACAGTCGTTCGTAGGGGGGAGTGATATGGTCGAAATAGTGTGCGACACATGTATCGCAGACAAGCATTCGCTGCCAGTTCCAGCCGACGTGAGCTCTCATACGAACATTCTTGGAGACTATGATCACAGTAACCAAGAATGAGAGGAAGTATTTTTTTATAATCAATGAAAAGCCCTACGTTGCTCTACCAAGAACCGACGGAAGACTCTGTTAACATGATTTCTTTTTATAGTTCTTTAGTGAATGAAGTGACGCTGGCACCATCTTGCAGACTGAAATTGTGCCCTCAGTCGAGTCTAAGTGATGTTCCGGAATTTTCCGCAACTTATTAATTAAAGAAGAAATGTTACTTCTATGCCGTTTAGGATTAAGGGTGGAAGAGAATCTCTGAAGCGAGGGGTAATAAGTCTGTTGTGAGCAACAAATATTGCATGGGTTTGAAAACGACTGTGCTTCAAAACTATGTTATGGGGCCCCCTCTGATAATACAAGTAAGTACATGGTTTTGTTTCAGTTTGTCAGTCGCTTCTGTAAGAGCAGTCGTAGTGCTGCTATTTTCCCGGAAACCTTACTTTTCCGGGTACCTTACTGGTAGTCACCTGAAAGGTTACGTGATTATTGTAGGAGTGACCCTTTTTACCATTCAGCACTAATAAATATGACAACACTTCACTGCCTTTCGTAACTTAGCTCCAACATTGAAATATCCTGGTGACAGCGTTCACCAGTTCATCACTCACTTCATCATAGTACTGTGGGTGAAATCAGAGCATGATTGCAAAAAAGGCAGTTTTGGTTACATGATACACTGTAGCAACTCATATGAAGGCATAGTATCATCCACAAGTTCTTTAAAATTTGTTAGTTTGAAGATTCCGCGGAAAACCGTTCACATCAATCTTGAAGAACTGTCATACTGTTTTCTCAGTGCATACGACATTCTTTTTTCGTTCATCTACGTACTGAGGTGAACATACGTATGACGTCTAATTTGTGTTCAGGTGACCTGTCTTACAACCAAAATACAAGAAATATATCTTTTCAGAAGGCCTCAACAGCAAATACCAATTTATCACATGGGGTTTAAAATGGCTCTGAGCACTATGCGACTCAACTTCTGAGGTCATCAGTCGCCTAGAACTTAGAACTAATTAAACCTAACTAACCTAAGGACATCACACACATCCATGCCCGAGGCAGGATTCGAACCTGCGATCGTAGCGGTCGCTCGGCTCCAGACTGTAGCGCCTAGAACCGCACGGCCACTCCGGCCGGCTATCAGATAGGGGTCTGTATAACAGAGGTTACTGGCATTGTAAAAAAATTACGCTTTTTTACTTAATAGTAGTTATTAGTAGATTTGTAGCTGGAAGTATACCAGAACACAATTATCACGAAAGTACTTCGTGATGCATCAAAAGACGAATATTTTAATATTATTCAATAAGAGGAAACCTTTATCTGGTCACGACGCTACTGATAACGTGATAACGAATATAGAGCAGCTACGCAGTCATCTGATGATACCATGCCTTCAGAGTAACGACATGCTCACTGCACGGTGATCTGGTTACCTGTTATTTAGTGAAGTAATAATAATTACAGATAATGACTGCACTACGAAAACACCGGTTAACACGCAAGTTTTAACGTCAGTTTAGACGGTGGCACCAAATCAACAAAGTGTATTCAGAAAACATTACTTACACCACTTGTCTGTCAAGCTCTACTGGCCAGTTTCGACGGTGAGCTCGTTCTCAAGTGCACATCCGCATGTGCACACGTCATCTTCGTACGTACATAACAAAACTCGAATGACATGTACAAATAAACAGGCATGGACGTCGACGGAATAACTACCCAGAAAGCACAAATAAATAATTGTTTATAGTACAGCCGTATATCTTTACAAGCATACGCGAGTAGGCTCAACATTTTCCTGAACTGTGAATAGTAACTGGTTACAGTTGTGTATTCGTGATTTGTGGATATTTATTCCGAGATTGTGTCCATTGACGTCCATGCCATGCATATTTTCGCAAGGCATATGATTTTTATTGTATAACAGGGGCACTGGACTAGCATTCGGGTGATCGACGGTTTACATCTCAGTCCGACCATCCAGATTTAGTTTTTACGTGATTTGTCGAAGTCGCTCCAGTTAAATCCCGGGATGGTTCCTATGAAAGAGAATGGCCGATTTCATTCCCCAGTGCCCTCGATGTCGACGGTATACGAGGATCGTTCTAAGAATAAATATTGACTATAGAATTTATTTATTTCACAACTGCAGTTTCGGCCTTTGGGCCACTTTCAGGTGACGTTGGAAAAGATTGTGCTTCAGCACCAGCCAGACTTTTAAATCCTCCCACATGTCTACGTGTCACTGTCAAAAATAAAACGTTGAAAATGACTTGTCTACATGTAAGAGGATTTTAAAGTCTGATATGGGCTGAAGCAAAATATTTTCAGTGCCTCTTGAAAATAGCCCGAAGGCCGAAACTGCATGAAATAAATAATTTCTACAATCAACGACGAATTGATGTCCTTTATAAAGTCTACATGACTGTGAACCCCGACCATGAGAAGATAGAACATAATTTGTTTCTCCAGACATTTTTCTTGAAGGTAATGAAAGTAAACGTTTGTTCAGCACATTTTGATATTCTAGCTATTTTTTTACAAGTCGCTATTCAAATTTAAACATTCGTCGTAGCGCTCCGCAAAGTTTCCTATGTCTGGTGCATATTCAGTTACCACCAAGATGTTGAACCAATCACTAACGCCCTCTTTCAGTTGCTTATCATTTCCATAGTGCTTTCCACCTGAGAAAATCTTCAATTTGGGAAGAAACTGGTAATCGCTCGGAGCGGAGTCAGGGACATACGGCAAAAATTGCCCACTTCAATTGTCCACGCAAACCATTCGTCAGCGGAGCAGAATGTTGGTGAGCGTTATCCAATGCCGCTGGACAACAATCTACGCTATTTGTTTTGAATGGTAAGACGTAGTCGGTATAGAGTCTGACAGTAGGGCGATTTATTTATGAGTAGGGCGCTCTTTCGATCTCAAAACACTGTGGCCATAAACTTTATGGTGCTCGTAATGTGATTGGCTTTTTTCGATTTTGTTGTGGATCACGATGCCACAATATAACAATACCGGAATGGTCAATCTAAATTTTAATAGTGTAAATTACTGCGTAGTCAAGTGGTGACCTAATCTCGTTATGTTACACTGAATAAACTTCAGCGCGTTAGCCGAGAGTAATTATTTTCATGTGTGGGATCCTTAGATGAATACAATTAAATTTACTGCGCAACAAAAAAGTAATAAAACTGTACTGGTATACTCGCCCTGTACTTTTACTCAAACATGAAAAAACCAGGGTAAAGCAAATTAAATAAATATCATATTGTGGTACTAAAAATATATTTGCTACAAGTCAGTAGTACCTCTGTTTTGAACAATAAGTATGCAAGCACCCAGAAATCCATTCAGTCATTCGAAATACTCTATCGCACCTAACCCAACAACTTGATGTAATATTGCAAATAAACCACTGCAAACTCTTCCACACTACCTGTCAAAACCGAATATTGAGCGGCCTGCTGTTCTCGGCCAGTCAGAACACTTGTGATAGAACCGCGCGCACGCCGTATAGTGACGGGTTGCAGATGTGCTCATTTGACATTACCTATTTATTACGTGAGAAATCAGAATCTACGAAATAGGTCAAATGCACTGAATGAATGGGAGAAATAGTAGAAAAATTATAAGGCGGAATATGGAGCAAACACAACATTTATATGTTGGTGCTGTTACAACGACAATGTTGGTAGTACGTAGACTGTATGCAACACTTCAGTTGCAACAACATTTTACTTTGAGGAGAAAACAGATGGTATATTACTTTTGCAAGAGAGAACCTGATAGTAATTAACATTTTTCCCCTTACGTATTCACTGTGGCTGCACCTCATCCCGTTCCAGGATTCCAACATAGTGTGGCCATGATGACACGCGATGCTATTATATGACGATTTCTCGTTGAAACTAATACTAATGTCTCCAGATCCATTACAAATCTGCTGCAGATAGTATCGCAACTGTCTTGATGAGCTTGATGTCATGGATGTGCAGTTCCGGAGAGTGTAGAGTTTGAAATAAGTGCCAATGGCGTGTTTACGGAGTAAATTCCTCTGTATAAAACAGTTTCTGTTCAGTGATTAATATGAGACAGTTCAAGGCTTAATTATATCAAAGCATACTCGAAATGTTCAAACCTGATACCGTGCACATGGAACGTTTCACCGGTGATCCACCGATTTGCGTCCTTACACACGCGAAAACTATCTGGGTTCATCCACGCTTAAAAACGGAGTTGACAGTTTACTCAGAATGATCACTGTCTTTCTATAGTTCCCATGATACAGTACACATATGGCACATATCGATCAGGGACTGGTGGACCCTGTAGTTTGGTCCCTTTATATCCCAACCAACCAACATATTGATCTAAGTGTTTTGTTAGTGTCTTTCAGGACGAAAACCGACTCACCATCCACGCCACACGTCAACAATATGTTTCTCCTACTCGCCGACGTCCCTTTACTAGATTGTTCAGTTTCGACAGTCAAACACAGGCTCTGTTATGGCCAAGACAGGTATAGTTTTACTGAAACATTTATCTTCAGCTGGATGTAATATTTGAAAAAATTCAAATGGCTCTGAGCACTATGGGACTTAACGTCTAAGCTCATCAGTCCCCTAGAACTTAAAACTACTTAAACCTAACTAACCTAAGGATATCACACACATCCATGCCCGAGGCAGGATTCGAACCTGCGACCGTAGCGCTCGTGCGGTTCCAGACTAATATTTGAAGATATTGACATTTGTTACTGAAGATAATGAATACAGTAAAGCTAAAAAGGAAAAAAAATATAGGTTCCAAAGAGCTATACCTTTACACATTGCCTGCTGTTATGTATCTGAACTTGTATGCGAAAACCGGGTCTCGTCACGAGAAACAAAGTGGTTCAAAAACTTCTCCCCATCCTTGCCATAGCGAGTGACAAAGTCAGTCCAGATACTATTCATTTTCTTTGCGTTTATATGTGAAATACCGGGGAACCCACCTGCCATATACTTCTCTACAGCTCAAATCACCAGTAGCAATTTGATACAGAACTGACAGTGAATTTTGAGGAAAGCACAAGCACAGTCCATCAGTAGTCTATCCTGCTGAATTGTTTCCTCGGTGCTTGATTTTAGTTCATTAGCCACAGCTGAAGGTCGTCTTGATCGCCCTTCATCATCATGAATATTCGTTCGTCCGCCATTAATCACGGTACATCATTTTCGAAATGAGACTTCGTTCATCACATTTCCATAAACTACGGTTATCTGTAAATTTTGATAGAGCGAACGTTTTTAGCATTCGGACACCGTATTACACTGCAAACCTCACGCTTGGGAGGGGGTAATTTTGTCACACATTTTGATATCGCAGAAATAAAGAGTAAGCAACCGTTACTGTTCACTCATAGCGTCATACTGGCGCCAAAGGCTAGGAATGTCTACGTCACAGTGACAGCGGTGAGATCAGATCAAAAAGTTCTTCCCTCTTAGAACATTCTCACACTTACGAAGATGGTGCTGAATTACGTCTGCTTCGGGCAGTCTTCAAATGTCATAATCGAGCGTCATGCGTAACTCACTTGTCAGCTCAAGGAAGATTCGACCCCATACTACTCTGTCTGCTACAGCGGTGCATCTTTGCAGACGAATCGACAGATTTTTCATAGGGACACTCGAAAGCTTTGACCGGTAGCAGCCAGTCAGAGCGCTGAACACGTATGCTTCGGTCTGGACCCATTCTGAAGCTATGCTAAACTAGGGCTGTGATTAAATATCGAGATCTCAATATATTTTTCAAAAAATATCGATATATCTGCTGTGTCTTTTCGATCGACACATCGGTATATACATATCGAAATGGCTACATCGTATGCCGATGTTTTTGTTTTATGTTATATATTGTTCACAATTTTCGGTAAATATTTGAAATTGTTCTTTTGAAATTGTAGTAGAACGTAATTTTACTTTCACTGTGTGAAGGAGTCTCATTACTTTTTGAGCTATCATCACGTCCAGTCTTTCTTTTTGACTGTGTGAAGCAAGCATCGGTGACACAGTGAGAAGTCCGATCGTGCTGGAGGGTGGCGGTGTGAATGGAAAAACAAGATTTTCGATGTGAAGAAATAGCACACCAATTCCGTTAAAAATCAATTTTAACGTAACTAGTGTGCTATTTCTTCACACCGTCGTTCTTCAAGAACAGTTACTGAAAATGATAAACAAAAATCTAAAAGACATCATCGGTGGGTGGAGACGTGCGAGGGGAGATGACGTAATCGGCGCTCGGCGCTACTAACAGAAACCGCAACGTTTAACTTCGCCACCAAATTTTGACAATAAAACTACTAGGTGGCCGGCGTTCGGAGAAATGAAAAAACAGGGACGTCGACATGACGTGTTCCGGACAAATCCGATAATTCCGAACAAATTCGATATGTGACGAAATCGAACAAGGGACCTATCGAAAACCATTTATTGTACCACTTACATGCAGTTACCGTTGTTAACAAAGTGATTATCGCCAGGAGTGAATGCGCATCGTTTTCCTTTCAGTTCTTGCTCTGAGGGGGATAAGGAGGCTGCTAACTTGTTGATGCACAGGACTTCTAATAATACATCAATACTTATATATATAGCCCTAGAAGTGGCAGTATATTTACAACTTGCATCTGATATTTTTTCCGTCGATATATCGATAACTCTTTAGATTAGCGACCGCCTGTAATGATGTTTTTTAAATGTCGATATATCGGATTCCCGATGCTTTTAAAAATATCAACAGCCCTACACAAAACACCCTTATTTCTGACAGCAGATCGAACGGGCGTGATTTAGATACTTGTCTTGTCTTTTCAAGATAAACGCATTCAACCGACAACTTTCAGCAGCCGGACGTTGTGGCCGAGCGGTTCTAGGTGCAGTTACGAATCCTGCCTCGGGTATGGATGTGTGTGATGTCCTTAGGTTGGCTAGGTTTAAGTAGTTCTAAGTTCTAGGGGACTGATGGCCTCAGATGTTAAGTCCCATAGTGCTCAGAGCCATTTTTGAACTTTCAGCAATACAGCGAGATCGCAGTAAACGACGAGTTTTCTGGGTGCATTTATATGCTTGGAAATCACGCTTGCTTTAAGGTTATGTAGAACTGTATTTTGCATTCTAACTTACCGTGGGTAGTATTACGTCTTTTTACTCGTTTTTGATCTTATCAGAAAACACGGTGATCGGTATCTTTCCTGAGCTAAAAATACGTTAATGCAAGTGACTTACATAATCTGTCATTCATAAGTTCAAGTTTCAGAACTTTTTAACCTTATTTCTAATATTCTTGGGCTATGGTGTTCGGTGGGGACGCTAAGCGGTTTGATCTGATATCTGTATTTGTCCATAACGAATGACCTTGTATATGGTGTCTTTTAACCATATTGCATTTCTTAACCGTTTGGTCTTGCACGTCTTCCTTTGCTCACGAATTCCACCACGTGTCCCATGTATCGGTAAATGAAAGCTTCAGATTTCTTTCATAAAAATGTGTACTATTCATTTTCTCTGCAATTAATCCAAGTATAAAGGAGCATGACTGTGTAAGTGCTTGCCTTCTTCCGTGAGAATTTCACAGCACGTCAGGTGAGACTACATAATTCCCTACTTCGAGAGACGCTGCAGCGGAGACGGTATCATCGAAACTTATTACTTCCACCCCTACTTATACATCTACAGCTGCCGGCCGAAGTGGCCGCGCGGTTCTGGCGCTGCAGTCTGGAACCGCGTGACCGCTACGGTCGCAGGTTCGAATCCTGCCTCGGGCATGGATGTGTGTGATGTCCTTAGGTTAGTTAGGTTTAACTAGTTCTAAGTTCTAGGGGACTAATGACCTCAGCAGTTGAGTCCCATAGTGCTCAGAGCCATTTGAACCATCTACAGCTCTTTAAGCATTATACGTCACACTTGAAATGACGTGAGGGCGTGCTGAAAAGTTATGCGTCGGAATCTTGTACGCGAAAACTCGTAAAGCTATTTCAATAAAACAAACGTTATTAACATTCTACATCTTTACTCTGCATGTCTACATATTTATTCCTCAACATAGTCACCATGGCGACGAACACATTTCACCCAACGAGAGACCAGTTTGTTGATACCGTCCCTGCGGAATATTTGACTTTGTTGACGGATTCATAACCTCACCTGTGCTTGCACGGCTTCGCCACTATCAAAGTGAAATCCTCGAAGGTGTTTTAAGTTTCGGAAACAGATGACACTCGGACGGGACCAAGCCAGGAGTATGTGGAAGACGATCGATGTCAGTGAACACGAGGCGTCGGAGTGTTACAGATGTCTCGGCGCTCGTGTGGCCTAAATATTTTGCCGAAGGATCGGGTGCCCCATGCGAGGACGAACTCACCGAATTCGAAACCCGATTATAGGACGCTGTTTCCCACGCACCGACGTAGTTACCTTATATACAGCCACGTTACACGGAAATTCAGAGCGTTCTAGTCGTGAAGAATAAAGATGTGGAATGTTAGTAAAGTTCGTTTCATTTAAACAGTTTTAAGAGATTCCACATAAAAAATTCGAAGGCTCTAGTTTTCAGCACGCCTTCGTATTTGTCCTGCACAAGTTGAATCTGTAAGAATCAACTCCAACTTTTTTTTTCGTCACGCTTTGCAAAAGTTTTGCCATCCCATTTCCTTATTAATAGATTATGATCAGTGTGTGGAGTATATCTCAGAGCAGAGCAGAGCTTCAGTTTCAAAAGGAGTGATGATAGGCTTTAGCCTGTCCACACCTGTATGTTCATTCGACAACGAGCACACACTCGAATTGAATTGATCAGAAGGTACTTGTGGAACTGTTACCGCTCTTTGATTTCTTGAATTCTACAATGCTAGGTCTCTGCTACCCACTTCACCCCACTCACCCCCCCCCCCCCCAGCCACCCACACACACATACATATTCCCCGCCTCCTCTCCGCGAATAAGTAGTCAGTTAAGAAAGTTTAGACAATTTCATTTCCGTAACATTTTGTGTGTTGAACAGTGTAATCGGATGCAGAAGCATCCCTAGATACTGTGCAAATGACGTGATACCTGGTCCAGCGCGTGGGCTGACCGCCGCGCCTGTCGCCGCGTTCCGCGCCCCCCACCTATCTCCAGGTGTAGGAAACCTGCCGTGCCCCGCATGCAAATCACGTGCTCGCCGTGTTCCTCAGTCGCTCCGGCAGGGGCGGGAATGCTGTTCCCCGCGTATGCGGTCACTCCAGAAACGACGGCCGGACGCGTAAGTAACTTGATGGCTTCCTACGAGTAGCAGTGCGTCGTAACCGAGGTGGAGCTGCATCTCTGGGAATTATGGCACAAACTTGTTAAAGTAAATCAACACTTTATTATCACCCAGCAAGGCGAACTACAGACCTGGCCACTGTGGCAACACCTTCGTGTTTACGTTCGAGAAACGGAGAGAAAAGGTAGTAACTGCGTAGACCCCAGTATTCTTACAAGTGTTTTGCTGTTAAGTGCCATACAGGGCGATTCACGAAAATATGCAAATATTTTAATATGTTGTTCTACAGGTAAAACTAAAGAAAAAAGTTCATATAACCATAGGCCCGCAAATGTTAAGCTACGGAGTTACGGCTAATAGAAAATTTTGCCTGAAATTTAGCAACTTCGCTAATACGAAACCATTGCAAAACTGTACGGGGTTAAAGTAAAGTACGATTTCCATTTATTTTGTTGTTATTTGTCTGGTGAATCTAATAAAACATGTCCCACGCGTGTATCTGCAGTAGTTTTCCAGAACATCTAGAGAAGCAAAGATTATTGTACAAGTAAATTTGTTTACTTTCCCCTAAGAATGTAGAAACGGTTGTGTCATTGTTGGCAACCGTTAGCGAGTTGCGACAGTCGTTTCCTAACCTTAAAACGAGCTAGTTTTATGCACTGTTCATTGAAAGAACATAATAAAAACAGTGTGTTACGTGAAACCACATGGTAACTGTTGCAGTTTGTGGATTCAAATTTACGTCAATTAACTTTATTACTATCATTTTTCCAAAATTAAATTCTCTCAAATTTCTGCTGAAAACTTTGTGCAATTGTCTGGAATTAAAAAAAAAAACAAATTGGGACAAGTAGTTAATAAATTAAAAAATTTACGAAATTATTTCTTTGCTTCTCTGGATGTTCTGGGAAACTACTGCAGATACAAGTCTGGCACACGTTTTATTAAATGCACCAGAACAATAACAACAAAATAAATGGAAATCGTGCTTTACTTTAAGCCCGTGCAGTTTTGCAACGGCTTCATATTAGTGAAGTTGCTAAATTTCAGGCAAAATCTTCTGTTAACCGTATCTCCGTAACCAAACATTTGCGGAGCAATGTTTATATGAACTTTTTCTTTAGTTTTACTTGTAGAATAACATACTAAAATATTTGCATATCTTCGTGTATCACCCTGTATGTCCACATGTACCATTGAATTAACTTCCTGTTTAGAATAAGGGAGAAAAACAGAAAGTACAGCATATTACGTTACCTTTTCTGCTGACGACTCTTCGCTGTCACTATCCGTAAAACTACATTCCGCGGTGATGTCACAGTCTTCCTCAACTGTTCCTATCGATTCGCGGACGAAATCGATGACTCTTCGTTCGACATCATGTCGACTGAGATTTACAGCTTCGACGCCCATAAAAGTGCACTGCATGACAAAAAAGGTAAACACCCAGAAGATACAGTCGAATATCAATGTAACTTCGTACACGTACACACCGTCGCTTGCTACGAAAATTATTAGATATGTGATTAGTAGAGACCGGATTATATGCATTGGCATGATGCATATGCATTTTCATATTTGGCTCCTTTTCACTGGTTATTGCATATTTTGACTAAAAACTAGTGTCGATGCATATTTTTTTCTCTATGTTTACAATATTTTAAAAATTTAGACAGGTAGTCTCTAGCTCGATCTAGTTTTGATGTTTCACAAATTGACCGCGACCTACAACTGCGTGCAATCGCTAAACTGGGGGGCCACTGCCTAGCGAAATCGTTGCAGAAGAGGAACGGGAACAGGCAGACAAGAGTCAATGTTTCTGCCCCCCCCCCCCCCCTGGTTAATCCCCTCCGCTGTCATATGTTAAGCGTCGGCAACAATTACAGTAAACTATGCAAGCTTTTAGTCGCATGTCCATTGTTTTAGTTTAGCTTTCTATTTACTGTACACAGTTGACTGTGTTTACGACGTGTAATGTGTAACGTGTTGTCCGCCATGCCGTCCGAAAAAAGAAACATCGTTTCGTGGATAGCTGACCATCCTGAAACATTTACATATGACGGAATTGTTTGACATTGTCGAGTTTGCGAGAAAACTTTTCGTGCAAAACAAAGTTCCAAATAGCCCAGCATGTCAAGACAGTCTTCATACCGCAGGAATGCAGAAGAAACAACCACGACATCAACTTCTGACAACAGCAAGTTGCAGTAGCAGGGACTTGTCCAAAGGTAACCAAAAACGTGGGTTTAACATGGATCTATGTGAAGCATTCATTGCAAGCAATATTCCTCTTCACAAACTTACAAACCCTATCCTCAAAGGTTCCCTGCACAAATATTGCTTAAATCAAAATATTCCAGGTGACTAAACATTGTGTAAAAATTACAGACGGACAATTTACGTAAATGTTCTGGAAGAAATACGCAATGAACTCAAGGACAGCATTATCTGGGTTTCAGTTGACGAAACTAGACACTTGTAGCCGTTACATAGCAAATTTAATTGTTGGTGCTTTAAAAGAAGACCCTCCTCCTTCCTATTCAGCGGCCTGCAAAGAACTTGAAATAGTAAATCATTCTACAATCGCCAGATATGTGAATGACGGTATTAGAAAAATATTTCCAGAATCTTCTGCACATGAAAGAGCGTGTTTATTTCAGATGCTGCTCCCTATATGATTAAAGCAGGAAACCCTTCGAGTATTTTATCCCAATTTGATTCATATGACATGCTTTGCTGAAGAAGTGCGTTCCACGTTTGTGAATGTAAATAAACTGTTGTCACCCACAAAGAAAGTGTTTCTAAAGTCTCCTGCTCACATCAAGACCTACAAAGAAAAACTACCAAATGTGCCTTTACCTCCAGAACCAGTGGTAACTCGGTGGGGTACTTGTTGTTTTACAGTGGGAGGCCATTAGAGGGGCAACGACTTCGATAGTGCAGAGGCTTCGACAGTTTGCCAGTGCAAGGAAGCTTTTAGTGATTCCGGTATTAAAAAGATCTTGCTGTGATTAGCACTCATTTTTCCCATATACCTGCAAGTATTAAAAAGCTTGAAACTCAAGGTTTGGCTTTGAATGAATCTATTCAGTTAACAAATAAAATTATTCTATTGAACTCCTCAGTGCCGGAGGTATTCCCAAGAAAACTTAAGAAAAGTCTGAAAACATTTTAAACAATAACCCAGGCTATGAACCCTTATGCCAAATTGATAGTTTTATTAATGGGACAGGTGGACTTGACCAGAAACAGTAAGTGCCAACATAGCACCCAAATTCAAATACTGCCCAGTTACCTCAGTTGATGTAGAACGATCCTTTTCTGTTAATAAAATTGTTTTGAGTGATGAAGACAGTCTTACTACCCAACATTTGGAACAGTATTTGGTCGTTTATGTTTACAATAGTTGAAAAAAAATGTTCAAATATGTGTGAAATCTTATGGGACTTAACTGCTTAGGTCATCAATCCCTAAGCTTACACACTACTTAACCTAAATTATCCTAAGGACAAACACACACACCCATGCCCCGCCAGTGCCAGCCTTACAGTCCATGAGTGCAGCGCCTGAGACCGCTCGGCTAATCCCGCGCGGCAGTAGTTGAAAAATATAAAGTAAATTGTAAATCATGCTTTGGTCCAATAGTATTAATCAAACGTTAATGCTGTTCAAAAAATTCACCACTGTATGTTGTTTTTTAAATAAAATATTACGGAGTTTTTGGGCGCGCCCTCTGCGTGTGATACATCTCGAAGTTGGTCCTGTACATATCGATTGTTTCGCTGCGAGTCATTCGCATCGCATCCGCTTGTTACCGACAATAGCAAAGAAGGAACAATTCTTGAAAAACGGCATGCGTCCCCTTTTTGCAAATTTTTAGAAAATAACCCCAGAAAGGCTCCCTTCCTAACCTCTATCAGAAAGTATTCAGAAAATGATATCAGCGTTCTAAATGTATCGATTTTTCGCCTGGCCGGCACTCTTCCTCGTAACTGATATGCACAGGTTCGACTTTGAGATATAATGGATGCAGTAACTACCATGTTTTCGTATTATTTGATCTTGCATTTTTCATGTATATTTACATGCATATTTTAAGGTTTTTATGATACATATAATCGAGTCTCTAGTGATTAGATACGCAATTCTCTGCAACAGGTAGGCCGGCCACCAGATTGTATTAGCGTTCTTCGTGTTCAGTGTTGTTATCACGCCTGGCAGGGTAAACACTGAGGTTACAAAAATTATGAGATAGCGATGTGCATATATACAGATGGCGGAAGTAGCATGTACGT